>NC_132926.1:61560088-62195448 GCF_047675955.1 Chlorocebus sabaeus
ACCATAAATGGAGCTTATAGGACTGGAAGTTACTTCAGGTGAGTCATTGGATGAGGGCTGAATGAATGTGAAGGCCTAGGTACATTACTGTACACTACTCTAAACTTTATAAACACTATACACAGGCTATACTAAATTCATAAAAAGTATTTTTCTTTCTTCAATAATAAATTAACCTAACATTATTATAACTTTTTAACTTTACAAACTTCTTACATTTTTATAACATCTTGACTCTTGTAGTAATATAACACACATTGTACAACTACACAAAAACATTTTCTTTATCATGATTCTATAAGCTTTTTTCTATTTAACAATTTTTTTAGTTTCATTTTTTAAACTTTTTTGTTAAAAACTACAACATAAACACAGACATTAGCCTAGGCCTACACTGGGTCAGGATCATCAGTCATCACTGTCTTTCACTTCCATATCTTGTCAGTTGGAAGGTCTTCAGAGATAATGACACGTATGGAGCTATCCTCTCCTATAACAACAATGCTGTCTTCTGGAATAGCTCCTGGAGAACCTGCCTGAGGTTTTACATTTTTTTTTTAGTAAGTAGAAGTAGTATACTCTAAAGTAATGATAAAATGCAAAGTAAGAAAGCCAGGCCCTGTGGTGTGTGCCTGTAGTCTCAGCTGAGGTGGGAGGATTGAGTCCAGAAGTTTGAGTCCAGATTCAGCAACATATGAAGACCCTATCTTTAAAAGAAACCAAAAATGTACAGTATAGGCCAGGCACGGTGGCTCATGCCTGTAATCCCAGCACTTTGGGAGGCTGAGGTGGGCAGATCACTTGAAGTCAGGAGATTGAGACCAGCCTGGCCAATATCGTGAAACCCTATCTCTACTACAAATACAAAAAAAGAAAAGAAAAGAAAAGAAAAAAAGTAGCTGGGTGTGGTGGCCTATGCCTGTAGTCCCAGCTACTTGAGAGGCTGGGGCAGCAGAATTGCTTGAACCTGCAGGGTGGCAGAGGCTGCAGCGAGCTGAGATTGCACCATTGCACTCCATCCTGGGGCTCACAGCGAGACTCCAACTCAAAAACATATATATATAGTATAGTAAATACATAAATTGATAATACAGCCATTTATTGTCATTAGTAAGTCTTATATACCATACTTAATTGTATGAGTTATAATTTTATATGTCTGGCAGCACAGTAGGCTTGTTTACACAAGCATCACCACAAAAACGTTAAGTAGTACGTTGCACCACAACTTTTCAATGGCTGCAACATCACTGGGTGATAGGAATTTTTCAGCTCCTTTATAATCTTACGGTACCATCATCATATAAGCAATTCATTGTTGTCTGAAATGTCCTTATGCAGAGCATGACTGTACTTACCAAATTTCAGGTGTTACTTTAGCTATCATAGAGTTTACTACTGTCAAAGATCCTTAATCTCAGAGATCTGGTCATTGCTAAATGTACTATTGTTCTCAACCATATCTGCTTTTTCATAATAGTACTTCTGAAGAAATATATTTTGAAGCAGAAAGAATAATCAAAGAGGATGGAATTTCAGTCATGTGATAACTGGTGTTAAGATTGAGTAAAATACACTTTGAGGAGCTAGAAGTTGAACCACATTCCTGTACTTGGTTGAATCCTTAATTTACCTACTGATAAAGTCACCTACAACTTCCTTTTCCAGTTAGTTACTCTCAACAAGGCATTCAGGTATCTGCATAGCTGGACAGCCTTCCCATATGTGTACTCCTTATCTCTATCTTGCAGAGATAATCTGAGTTTGTAAACAGTAACCCAAAGTAAAAGCCGAAGTTCTTACAATGACCTAGGGGCATGTGCCCATTTTGTCCTCATCCCTAGATATTTCTCTGGTCTTCTATCTTATATCTGTCTTCTTGCTCAGCTTGCAACTACATGAAGACTTCAGACACACTTCTGTTTCCAGATCTTTGCACTTGCTTTTCCCCTGCCTGAAATGCTCTTTCCCCAAATATCAACTGGCTTGCTATTTTACCTTTACTCAAATGTTATCTCTGGGCCAATATTCAAAATTAAAACTTCCGCACTTAACATACTCCAACTGTGTTCCATAATGAACCTCTAATACCTAAAATAGTATGTAGCATATGGAAGGTGCTTAATAAATATTTGCTGAATGAGTGAAATGAATAAATGAATCTTACAAACCAGAAAATTTAGAATATAATTTGAAATCATAAAAGATATATAAAATTATTATTGAAGTCCATTTGTTACTTCAATGTAGATAGTCTACGTGATAATTCCTTATAACGGTGAATTGAAATAGACAGCAAATTCCTAAGGCGCTGCCACTAGGGTGGCTCTTCAAAACTGTAGCTGTAGAAAGTAACTTACAGTCCAGAATTTCTCTGTACAGCCAAGGAATCATTTTGAGATCATATATGACCTAGAAGCAACTCTTTTCCTACTTAAAGCTGGAGCTGAAAAAAAAAAAACTCCCACTTTGGCAACACAGTTCAGAGAGAGAGACAACATAGACCAGAGAGCATAGAGAACAGAGAGAATGAGCAAGCGCAGGCAGGGCGCAGAGGACCTTCCTCCTAATAAGCAGCTTCAGGCAGCATTTGAAAAGTAAGCGGTCCTCTAAAATTCTAGCACTTCACAGATTCATGCAAATAATTTATTAAAATGTTTACCTCATGTCTGAACCTTCAGCAATTTCAGAGACACTAAAAATCAACTGAAGCTGGTGGTAAACTGATTCCAGAGTTAGTGACTATTAAAGCACAAGTAGTTAGCTAACTTCTACTTGCTCTTTACAATATGTTAGGCCTTACCTTATTTATCCTTCATGATAATTTCACACACTTGTGCTTTATATTGACCTCCATGTTATAAGAAAAAAAAAAAAAGGTGTAAAAAAGTAGATATCTTGCTCAAAATCACAATCTAGGAAGCAGTAAGTTCAGGACTTTAATCTGAAACCCCATAGTGTAGCATACGGAAAAGAGTTAGCAAATGAATGGACAGAGAACACCTGGATCTGAGCAAGATCCTTAGTTGTGCCAGACAAAGCATTCCTACAATCTCCCAGGGAGAAGGAGGAGTCATAGGAATGCCATACCCACAGTGTTTATTAACATTAATTAGTGGATGTATTTTTGTTTAGTATATCCCCAAGTTGGGGTTTAATTTTTTTTTTCCCCTCAGAAAGGCCTGAATAAAAGTATTCAAAATTTGGTAAGCAGTATTTTAAAATAATTTTCTAGACTTCCTAGGGATTTTTTGAGCAACATTGATTATTCTGGAATGCTGTCTTTAGCATGAGCACAAGACTTAAATAAAGAATTATAACTATCATTTATAGCATATTTACTAAGTGCCATGACTGTGATAAGTGCTTTGTACACATCATTTCAATAAATATGCATAACATCATAAGAAAATTGTTATTATTATTATCACCTCCAGATTACATGTGAAACTAGTGAGAGTTAGAGAAATAGCAACCTATCTAAAGCCTCAGAGATTCAAAATCAGTTCTGGCTGATTTCAGATCCCCACCATTCATCAAAATGTCATGCTGCACAAAGGACAACAGACTATACAAAGAGCAATACACGGGTATATTTACTCCATAGCATTTTGAATGAAGACAGTTCCAGGCAACTTTTTTCGTGGTTTTAAAACAATGAATTGTCTGCATGGTTTTTTGTTTTATCACCACTTACTTAATATCTGATAATGTTCCTATTAATGATCACTCCCCATAATTTCTACAGCTCATTTCTGAAGTTCCTCCTTGCTGAGCACTTCCAGTATCATTGGTTCATATGTTAGGATCACCCTGTGTCTTAGGAGTGTAGTATAATGAGATCATGGATTTGGGTAAGCAAAGATGTAACATGACAATTGTTACAAACAGCTGTAATCCAAATTGTAGACCTGAAAGTATATATTTCTAGTTGCAAATAGTTCAACCAGATGGAAATTGTGTAAGAGAGAGGATCCTGAGATACTGTTTTTTAAGATATGGTAGCTGGAAGACTACAAACTTACTGGTCATGGATGCAAAACCACCCACCAGATTATATTGTATCCTTATTTTGATTATGATTAATAAGCACAGATTGGTCCCTTAAATATCAAATCCATATTTCTGCCTTTGAGGTACACTTTATCCCTGGTCAGTGTTTTAAGCTCCACATACCTATTTTATTATGTTAAAATAGCCAGAACTACTCAGGGCAAACTTCTCATATCATAATGTAATCCACACAAATCCAAGGATTTGGTACATAAAAGAGTACGTTATAATATATTCAGGCTGCAAAAGGAATTTCAATACTGACATCCTTTATATGCACTCATATACTCTTATTTTGTCTCCAGCTTACGTTACATTGCATTATCACAAAGCATTTAATATGTGCTGTCATTTCTCTTGAAAGAACATTCAAATGAATATAAAACCTCATTTTAAAATACACAATGTTTGTGCTGCTTTGAGAGAAAATTTAACAAATAAAGGAAATCAAGCGATGAAAGAAAACATTTTTAACAATATCATTGAGAGAAAATGTTCCAGTTCAATAAATGAATTCACATTTAGAAATAAGGGTAATGGTAACGCAACATAATTCCATTCTGAAACACTGAAAAGTGTTGCTTCAGATTTCAAACCAGCAAAAAGGACAAATATGAAAGCTCAGATTTATTTTATGGAACTAACTTTGAAATTATACAGTATTAAGTCAACATGAAAAAATTTTTGTTTCCAGAATAAAGTTCATCAAATATGAGCTGAGTCAGACAAACCTGAAGTAGAAAATTAAGCTATAAGCCACTCAAAGACAGGATCTGTTTCTTACTTAAACTAATCAGAATATTAGGAGATGAGCTTGTTTGGGGTACGAGTAGAGTGTTCATAAATATATTATCCAAACTAAGATACCTTTGTAAGTCAAAGGGGTACTACTCCAGGGGAAGAGCTCTAAACCTGGAGGACTATCCCAGGCAACCTGAAATTTAGGTCACCCTATTTATAAGGTACCACATGATATCTATTGGAAGGATCTAAACATTTTCCTCACTTATTTCTAAATGTATTCAATTTTTAAAATGCAGTCGTGTACCACATAACATTTTGGTCAATAAAACATTGCATAGATGACAGTAGTCCCGTAAAATTACACTGGAGCTGAAAACTTCCTATCACATAGTGACATGAAAGTCACAGTGCAGCACATCACTTATGCGTTTGGGGTGATGCTGGTGTAAACAAACATCCTGAATTGGCAGTCATAGAAAAGTATAGCACATACAATTATGTACAGTATGTAATACTTGACAATAAATGACTATGTTAACTGGTTTATGTATTTAATATATTCTATATTTTATTGTTATTTTTTAAAACTATTGAAACTACTTATTTAAAAAATGTATGTTACTATATATCATATAAACATATTGTTATATAAACATTATTTTAAAAACTACTTATTAAAAAAATTAACTATAAAACAGCCTTGGGCAGTTCTTTCAGGAAGTATTCCAGAAGAAGGCATTCTTCTTAGAGGAGATGAAGACTCCATGTGTGATATTGCCCCCAAACACCTTCCAGTGGGACAAGATGTGGAGATGGAAGATGATGATATTGCTGATCCTGTCCCTATGTGCCCTGGGCTAATGTGTGTATTTGTGTCTCAGTTTTTAATTTGAAAAGCTTTGAAATTTAAAACTTTTTTTATATTTTGAAAATAAAAAATCTTAAATAAGTATATAGACAAAATATTTTTGATAGCTGTACAGTGCATTTGTATTTTAAACTAAGTGTTAAAAGTTAAGGAATTAAAAAGGTTATAAAGTAAAAAAGTATAGTAAGTGAAAGTAAATTTATTATTGAAGAATAAAAAAATATATTTTTCCAAATTTAGTGTAGCCTAAATGTACAGTGCTTATCAAGTTTGCAGTAGTGTAATAGTTACATCCTAAGCCTTCACAGTCCCTCATCACATACTCCCTGACTCACCTGGGGCAACTTCCGGCTTCATTTATGGCAAGAGCCTCATATAGTTGGGCCATTTTTCAGCTTCTATACTGTATTTTGACTGTTTTTTTTCCGTGTTTAGATACACAAATATTAGCATTGTGTTATAATTGCTTATAAAATTTAGTACAGTGATGTGTTGTGCAGGTTTTTAGCCTAGGAGCAATGGGCTATTGCATATAGGCTAGGTGCTTAGTAGGCTCTACCATTGAGATTGGTTTAAATATAGTCTATGGGCTGGGCGCAGTGGCTTACATCTGTAATCCCAGCACTTTGGGAGGCCAAAGCGAGTGGATCACAAGGTTAGGAGGTCAAGACCAGCATGGCCAAGATGGTGAAACTCGGTCTCCAACTAAAACTACAAAAATTAGCTGGGCGCGGTGGCAGCACCTGTAATCCCATCTACTCAGGAGGTTGAGGCAGGAGAATCACTCAAAACTGGGTGGCAGAAGTTGCAGTGAGCCAAGATTGTGCCACCACACTCCAGTATGAGCAACAGAGTGACTCCATCTCAAAAAAAAAAATAAAAAATAAAAAATAAATATAGTCTATGATGTTCACACAATGAAAAAGCATTGCCTAAATATGCATTTCTCAGAATGTATCCCTGTTGTTAAGCAACTCATGACTGTAAAATAGTTACAGAGAAGTGAAGAAACTTGGATAGACAATGCATTTAGAAGACTTAACATATTTCTATTGTGATTTTTTAGGTGACCGTTCTCCAAATAGGAAAGAGACTAGTGTTGTATCTAAAATTGAGGGTTTTGAATAAAAAAGAATGAAAAAGGGTATGCATCACTATATTATATACAACATCTAATAATAAAGCATCTATTAACTGCTACACTTGACACTGAAAGTGTGCCATTTCAAATGGTGAAACAGTCACAACTGCACAAGGAAATATTGACAATGTTGTGATTAATCATTGCTTCCACTACTACTTTGCCTAGAAAAGGATTTTACAGAGAAAAATGGCAAGTTTCTCACACCAGAATGACTAAATGAAAATGAAAGACAGTGCTAAATGTGGATGAGAATGTGGAGAAACCAAAAAGTCACGTATATTCTTGGTGGGAGATATAGCTTGATGCAATCACTTTGAAAAATACTCTGGAAAATTAGTTGGCACTACATACTAACCACGAATATATCCATATCTTTTGACCTAGCAATTTCTATTTGGACAGAAGTGTGTACATGTGTTCACCAAAAGACATACAAAATATTTATTACAGCACTATTCATGGTAGTCCCATACTAGAAACTACGCAAATGTCCAATGATGGAAGACTTCAGAACAAATTTTTATATACTCATACAATGAAGTACTATACAACAGTGATAATTTAAAATGTGGCAACTACTCTCAATAATATAGATCAGTCTCACAATTAGAATCCTTAGTGAAATAATCCAGACAAAAATGACTACATATTATATGATTTGTACGTAAAGTTACAAACAGGTCAACTTAATCTATGGTGTTAGAAGTCAGGAATACTATTAGACCAAGGGGTTAGTACTCACTGGAAGACATCACAAGGGAGTGCTTCTAGGAGGTTGGTGCGATGCTGTTTCTTGATCTAGCTGGGTTGTTCAGTTTGTGAAAAATTCATCAAACTGTAACATATAATTTGCCCATATTCCTTATGTAGGTTATACTTCAATAAATATTATTTAAAAGAGGCGAACCTCAGTCCAGTACTGGTTGAAATTACAACAATTTCAAATTAACAAAATCTGAACTAATGATTTTTTTAAAGCATAGAAAAACATTAATCTTTTTTTAATCTTTGGGAAAGCACTACTAGGCAAAATATGTTCTAAGGTTTTATACGATAGCTTGACAAGATCATTTCCAATTCTAAATCTCACTAAAAAAGAGAATCTAACTATATTTTAGAATAACTCGGGATTATAAAAAGATGTGAAAAGTATGACCCATTTTTTTGTCATTATATATATATAGTACTGGTGAATTTTCTTATATTTCCTTTTTTAAAAAAAATGCATTGCTTTTTGTGAAAAAAGTTTTTAATTTTAAAAATATAATTGTCACAGATTTAAGAACTGTCTTTTAGACAGCAGAAATAAAAATGTGTTGAAAGGAACTTTTGGTTACTTTTAATGGGAAAGAAAAATTATTATCAGTGGCATCACCTTTGACTGATGGCTTATTGAAAGTGAATAATGTAAAATATAATTTGCATTTCTAAATTGAAGTTATTAGCTAGGTTTTACTCAGCCACTCATAATACATTTAGAAATGCTTTTAGAGATATTTTCTTTTAAAAAAATCTGAACTGAAATCATTCTTTTCCTTTTGCTTAAAATGTGTAAAAATGAAGCTTTTGTAATGCCAAACTCTCAATTTGAAAATGCTTGTTGTGATTGTACATTTTTATATCCCATATATGAAAATATTTTAGTACAACATATTTCAATATTTAAACCAGCCTTATAATGGCTTTGTTATATTTTATTCTGCTAATTGTTGTCTGCATTTCTTACCTATCTAAATCATGTTTTCAATTTTATTAATATTGCAATAGGTGTTATTGCAATATAGTTTGTATCTGATTCTATATGTTATCATCGCAGTTAGAATACATACATGCCACTAACAAGCTACCTAGATATTACTTAATTGGTGTTGTAAACAGTTTATCTTATGTGATATTTAGATGTCTGAGAAAATTTTCATAGTATTTGTGGTTGAAACTTTTCATTAGGCAAGGAATATATTATGACTTTTCCCAATTGAAATAATGGAATATAGACTCACACAATACTTGAAAACATATTATGCAATTTATTTTTAAAAATTAGATTAGATTTGGAGGAAGAAATTCATTCAAATGTTATATAAGAATGACACTAATGTTAAAAATGTATTTCCTCTATTATTGACTATAGAAGCGAAAGTGAGTCTTTGGTTTAAAAATAGAAAATATAAGTATTGTAGGTATGTTTAGGGGGAATAATCCTCAACTACAATATTTTAATTCCCTGCAATGTTTTGTAATGATGCTTCTCTTGAGGGCTGGGGCAAGACTGTGCACAAAATTTATAAAGTACAAATTCTTGCATTAGTCAGATATAGATGTATGTTTATCAACAAAAACATATCATACATGTTTAATTGTCTAGCATCCTGAAGGATGCTAGAAAAGTTAAGCATAATTTAATGCATGATAACATTACAATTCAGAATACAAGGGATAAGGAGAAAATAGATCAAGAGGCTATTCAGAAGGACAGGAGAAAATGAAACACGAGACTACTATTCCAAGCCTTGAATATCAGGCCTTATGATCTCATATCAATTTATGCATAAGACTGATGATTGAGAAGATAAAAACATTGAGTGAGCCCCACACCATGTTTCTCCTCAAGACGGGAAACAAAAGGATTGCTTTTTCTGGGCTTCCTCAGAAAGAGGCCCCAATTGTCCCTTTTTCTTTTCACAAGCCCCAGAGAACCTCTTGGGTTTCCTTGTACTCCCATGCATGGAGCTCTCCATCCTAGCGAGAAAGATCAAAGTCTTGAAGCCATGCCTTTTCTCTTCTCAACTCCTTTACTTTATTTTCTTAGTAAAGATGTAAATAATTCATGAAATAAGCCACTTGCTTTTTCCTTTTGTTTATTTTTCTCAGTAATTTTGAGAGAAAACTATTGCAATGGGAATGATTAGGGACTATAAGACTTTCAAAATTCATTTTTAATAGAGAAAGTGTTACTGCTTTCAAAAAGAGTATTGTTTTATTTTAAGAAAACACCCCTATCTTCACAATTTTCGTCAAGTTGTTTTCTCCTATTTAAAGTGTCTTTCCTTCAAGCCAGTTACTTTCTCAAGATCCACTGCAAATAATTTCTTCCTATGCAGGCATTTTATAAAATTGGCAATGTCACATACTTTGACGTAGGAAATTATTTTTCTTAACTAATTGTCAATGTTGCCATCTGTAGTCCTTACTGCAGAGGAGTAGACTCAGTCATCTTCTATAACTCCAGATATGACTTCATAAAATCCCAAATAAAAGACATATATTTTGATATATAAATATATTCGCTATTAGCCTTGCCCAGTAAAGTCAATATTCTGGAGATCAGATTGGAAAATACCAGGGCCACCCTTATGGAAGTTGATATTAGTAAAATTAAAGTCTGACTATTTCACATTATATGTTCACACATGTAGGTATCTTTCAAATTGGTAATACAGAATTCCTTCCCTACCTATCTCAATTTTAAATTGTCTCATAAAAAATGTTTTGCTTAGAGTATTGATATTAAAGTAGGACATTCTAAACATTGATTTTTCTAGATTCCTTATGGTAAAACAAACTACAAAGCTGTATTTCAAGACTTTGTAGGGTTGACTCCTACTTAACTCATGACCCTAGGACTTTACTGAGATCTGCAGTAATGGAAGTCCCCTTGTATCACATCTCCCCAGTGAGACTTACCATGAAGACAATTAAGTTGTGCCTTCAGGGCCTGTTACTCCCATAGGTACCTTCCTAGGCCCTAAGAGGGGCCCTTACATTGGGTTCATAAAGTAGAAAATTTCATAAAATTTCCAGATATAAAACATTTTCTCAACAACATATTAAAACCACTGCCTGAGTTCATTCCACTTTCTCCTTTGACACAATTCTTTCCTTGTCTGTTGAAGTTAGTGTGGTCCCAGAAATGTTAGGTATCTAGGAGGAATTCGGCTTGGTCAAACCTTTATTTGAAATTTAATGGGTTGTATTACGTGATGGCAGTCATCTCATTAGAAAATATCACTATTCCTAGCCATCTTGGTACATAATGTGCCAGCTCCTCTGGTGTTGTGACACAAAGCTGCAGGGCATGAGTTCATAATGTGGCCAGAATTGGAAGAATGAGGGTAGTGGAAAAGAAACATGGTTTGAAATACAGCCATAACTCGTCCTTCAACAACTCTTCTAACTATAAAACATGCAGAATGGTTAACAGACAATTCTGTTTCCATTGATGCGAAGTGAATGTAGAAGTTTCTCCCTGCAAGGAATAAACTTAACATAGCATAAATAATTTAAACAACTGCAGGACATTTTTCCCCCATGGGAAGAGAGGGAAAAGTATCTATCAGAATTTCTGTCTTTGTAAGACACAAACCTGTAGAAGGACTATAAACAGCAAGTAAGTGTGTGTGAAGTTGCATGTTATATGCATTCCAGTGCTTCAGATCATATCTTTTTATCCAACAGCTCTTCTCTTGCTGAACTCTTGAAGTTTCAGACAAAATGCTAACTAGATCATACTTAAAACAGTAAATCCTGAAGAAGAAAGATAAATTTCTCATAGAAGTAACAAATAGACTTCTGGATTGTTTGATAATCCAATTAATGAAGAGGAATTCATCATGTAAATACATATAAAGTATTTAAATTTCTTGCTGATTCTACTTCAATTTGACAGGAATTGCTGACATTAATAGAGACAAAAAGACTCATACATTACTGGAACGATAGTATTGATACCGTATTGGTTCAATGTATGCTGTCAGTTTAAGAAATACTTAAAATTAGTAATTCCAAGAAAACTTAAAATATAAATTCCCTGAATTCTTATAGCTCATATACAAAATGAACTTGATTAAGATTTTCCCAAATTTGACAGCAATACTAAAAATTTATGTGGCATTACAAACTATGAAGCTCTAATAAACCTCTTGTTATTAAATGTAAATAAACACATTTAATCATGCTATTCTCTTTATAGATAATATAATAAAATTGTTGTCCTAGGAAGAGGTGTTCCTAGAGAATACAGTCAGCAAACATAGGCAAAATACTGCGTTACTGCAGACTGTTAGTTTTTGGTCAAGTTTTCAAGAATTAATTTGTGTGATTTATTTTTTTCACAAAATAAATATTTTCTTTCTAATATTGTATATATAATTGTATATTCTGTTTCTTAAAAAAGGCCTCCAATATATTTCAGGCCTCATTAAAACTAGATTAATTCATGTGTTTCAGTACCTTTTCTGCTATTAAAGAGGAAGACCATGTAATTTATTTTATAAACATTAACGTTTTCCAGTGAAAGTTTACATAGATAATTATAGGCTTTATATTGGAATAGGCCCTAGCAAACTGGAAGTAGCCCATGCTATTTATAGAAATACTCACAAGATAAATTTCTGATGGATTGCATAGATAGGGGAGTATTTGTCTCTTCTAGAAAATTGGTATGATTCCTTGTTTTTCAGCTGTTAAAGTTATGTCTCATTATGTTTTTCTTCTTTCCTTGACTTATATTCAGAGGTAAGTTTTGTGCTCAATTGCAATGGATTCCCTTAATTCATCATTTCCTGGATAATTCCCTATCCCAATTTACCTCTAATCCTTTATAACATAACTCTCTCACTCTGTTTCAGCTTTTATTAAGTAGTTACTAAGTTCCTTAAAAATTGTTTTTCTAGTACATACTGCTTCAGTGTATTTTTTGTAAGTTAGTATTATATGGAAACAATAGTTGAAAATAAAATACTTTAGAATCATTATTATCACAATAGCTACCATTTATTAAATAGTGACTCTGGGTTAGCTCTTTTATATAAATTACATTTTATCATTTTGTTTTCCTTTGTGGTAATAATTCCTAGCTCCTACTCATTCTGTTTAGACTAACTAGTTGCTTAGATATAAACTACTGACAATTTATATTTGCTTAGAGTAGCACAAATTATAATAAAACCATTATCTTCTAGTATCATTCATTCAACAAATACAGGATACATTTTAATATAATGGCCACTTCCTCAGAATATAAATTGATTGCCAGCTTCACAGTCATGAATCAAATTATGTCTTTTGGGCACTTTCCATACACACACAAATATACAATATATAATTATAAAAATATAAAAAGACATATATATTTATATATATATCCTACTTGATATATGTATATATACTCTCCTACATGTGTATCTTCTAAGTGTGTGTGTGTAGGCACATGTGTGCACAGTTCTTTCAAATATTTTTAAAGGTGTCATATCCTCTGTGAAGGTACACCACAGAATCCTGTAATTGTGACAATACTATGGCAATTGTATTCAATTAATGCTTGGCATCTTGACTTTAATAAAGTCCGTATAACTTTCACTGCTAAACAAAAAGACAGAATTAATTTCTGGCCATTGTAGGAGTCTCCTATTAACTTAATGGAACCCTGTAGCTGTGAAGAATACTGGGGAGTCTTGGCAACATCACCAGCACAGCAGCCTTGGCTAACTTCCTGAATTAGGCCTTTTCTTTGCAGGTTTCCATCTGCTTTCTAATTTTACTCCTCAGTAGCAGTAGGTGCTGTCTTCAGTGAAACCCATCAACTTTCTTGATAGTGGCCATTACCTTTTCCAGAGGAGGATCTTAATAAAGATTCATATCACATGACCTCAGTGGGAAAAGTTGAGCCACAAAGGAAATCTCTGAACATTGTATTTCTGATTGTACAACTAAGAGAATATTGTAGTCTACTGCCGAGATCAGCTCGGTTGTGGAGACCCTAACCCAGCGGCGCTAGAGGAATTAAAGATACACACACTGAAATACAGAGTGTGGAGTGGGAAATCAGGGGTCCCACAGCCTTCAGAGCAGAGAGCCACGAACAGAGATTTACTCACATATTTATCGACAGCAAGCCAGTCGTAAGATTTACTTAAAATATTCCTTACGGGAAATAAAGGGATGGGTCTGGCTAGTTATCTGCAGCATGAACATTTCCTTAAGGCACAGATTGCTTATGCTATTGTTTGTGGTTTAAGAACGCCTTAAGCGGTTCTCTGCCCTGGGTGGGCCAGGTGTTCCTTACCCTCATTCTGTTAAACCCACAACCTTCCAGCGTGGGCGCCAAGGACATCACGAGCATGCCACAGTGCTGCAGAGATTTTGTTTACGGCCAGTTTTGGGGCCAGTTTATAGCCAGATTTGGGGGCCTGTTCCCAAGAGTCTATGATGACCACACACATAGGAGAGAGGGAGGGAGGGAGGGAGAGAGAGAGAGCGAGCAAGAACATGTGTGTGTGTGTGTGTGTACTGAGCTGAGAAATGGAGGAAGGAGAAAGTCTCTTGTCAGAATTCAACCACACCTTGTTCCTTCTTCTTCGTGAGTAATGAGAATACTGAGATTCAAGTGCCCCCTAAGAACATTGATATAATATGCTGTGCTGTGAATACTCAAAGTACACAATGAAAGAGAAAACAGACTCTTCCAGGCAGGAACACTAAATCAAGGAAACAAATATAAACATGCAATGAGAAGAAAACATTGAGAAAGAATCAATGCTCCCTTTACTTTTTTCGTGTATTTTGTCCGTTAACACTGATCACAGCAGTCCTTCTGTAAATACATTCATATTTTAGTCACTTAAAAGGTTATCTTTTCTAGACAGTAATTTTAAGCCAGTGAACTTACATTAAAATACTAAAAGCTGTTTATGAGAAAATCAAGCAATGAGGAGATACAAAAAGTTAAAAAAAAAACACAACAAAAATATACGAATCAAATATACAATAAAAGAAAATGATTGGCTGCACGCGGTGGCTCACGCCTGTAATCCCAGGACTTTGGGAGGCCAAGGTAGGCCGATCACAAGGTCAAGAGATTGAGCTCATCCTGGCCAACATGGTGAAAACCCATCTCTACAAAAGGCACAAAAATTAGCTGGGCATGGTGGCAGGTGCCTGTAGTCTCAGCTACTCGGGAGGAGGCAGGAGAATTGCTTGAACCCACAGGGAGGAGGTTGAGTGAGCCGAGATCGCGCCACTGCACTCAAGCCTGGGCGACAGAGCGAGACTTCGTCTCCCCCCCCCCCAAAAAAAAAAAAGAAAAGAAAAGAAAAGAAAAGAAAATGAGTGCGGGATAGCAAAACAAATGGGTAGTACTGTGTTCAAAATTTTGACATGTTTTGGCTTGGGCCGGTGGAAGCAGTGCCAAATTTTGCTCACTGTGTGCTGAGGAGGGGGTTGGGGATTAGAAGAGAAATCAAAGTCCTGAAAAGTATCACTCACAGCTCCACTCAAGAGAATAATGGAAGGCGGATGAGTTTCGGGAGTCTGGGGGAGGAAGCAGACATTTCCACAAGATTAGAAGCCCCCACCTGACCTCTTCTGAGTCACTGTAAGGGACTGGGAAAATGACTGTACTTCACCATTTTGGTGATTCCCTAATGGGCACAAAGCCGTAAAGGAAAAGCTAAACAGTCCCATAAATGCTTAGTGCTAATTATTTCCAGTAGCAAACTGCAATTTAATCAAGCAGAACATAAAAGATAAAATAAATAAGCAAGAAGTTGAGAGCAAGTGGGAGGAAGACATTGCTTATGGATTTCCTCAGCTGTTTCCCTCACCACTATATTTTTAATCTCAAAATTAAATCAGTTTAACTCATGGACATAGACAGTAGAAGCAAGAATGATTACCAGAGGCTGGAAAAGGTAGTAGAAGATTGTGGGGAAGGGTAAGTATGGTTAATGGGTAAAAAAAATATGTAAAAAGAATGAATAAGGCCTAATATTTGATAGCACAGTAGGGTGAGTATGGTCATTAAAAACTTAGTTGTATATTTTAAAATAAAGAATGTAATTGGATTGCTTGTAACTGAAAGGATTGAGAAGATGGATTCCCTATTTTCTATGATGTGCTTATTTCACATTGCTTGCCTGTATCAAAACATCTCATGTACCCAATAAATATGTATACCTACTAGGTGCCCACAACAAATTTAAAAAATAACTTTAAAAAGTAAATGCCAAAACCACATTATGCATATGTTTTTCTCCTCTATTGTTAGGAAGTGGATATAAGAGAAAAGATGAGATAACAACTGAACTAATCATAATGAATGTGTCAGCGTCTCCAAATTGGGTTATGGGAATTATCTGATGTCAAAGATCCTATCTGCACTGGGCAGGGATGCATCCCCCACACAGTGGAATGAACACAGGTATGGAGCATTTAACAAAACTTGGACAAAATGGATGCAGAGACCACATAGTCCTACTGAACCTTTCCGGTTCTGCAGTCTCTTACAACCCCCAGCCCACGTGCTACAAAAATCCAGTCCTAAACAAAACGCTCAGAGGAGAGAGAGTCTTCAGATACACAGTAATCAAGAAAAACTTACTCTATTTCAGTATAAAATAAAGGGTATAAATAGAGCTGCCAATCTACACAAAAGAGCAAAATGAAGGACAAAGGTCAGAACTTAGGCAAAGTTAATATAGCAAAAATAATAATAAAGTGAATAAAAGGAACATGGCATATAATGAAGAGAGAACAACTTCATTCTGAAAGAAAATATAACCCAAGAACTGACCCCAAATCACAAAAACCTTGTCAGTCCCCAAGTTTTCTCTAATAAGATACCTATTCTGAAAATACTGGGTTTATATCTTTAGGGAGATTGCTGAAATGCCCTTTGAAATCCACATTATTATTGAATATTTAAAAAATCAAAGTTTCTATTAAATAATGAAGATGACTTTAAAAGTTGTTTTGTAATGACAGATGTAGAGTAAAAATTAACAAGTTTGCTAGATAATTAGATAATTTCTGGATAAGCTGTTATTTATATTTAGACCAGGAATAACATCTTGTTTCTCACCATAACTTAGAGAAAAAAAGGGCATGGTTAAAGAAATACCATGGCTATCTACACATTACTTTCAAGTTCTAAAAGTCACTTTCCAGGGTATACAAAATTATTTTTCTTACCTAGTCTTTCTCTCCATACAATATGAGATTTAATAATAGAATGAGTTTATAAATTTTGATTTCTGTGAATGTGCAACTGACATACATGCTTTCTGTTAATTTCTGTTCATTCTTCACTTTTTCAGAAACAGCAGGAGTGAAAGGAAGATAGAGCCAAAGAGTCCAGATCGGCATGGTCATTAACTGACTGAAACCTGGGGAAAGGCAAAACCTCTTGGGAAAAGCAAAAATTCTTAGGTTTTCATTTTTTTCTCTTACAAAAAATATGAACATTTTACCTGTAAACTCTCTCTAAAGGAAAGAATAAAAATACCTTTGACCTTAATATTTAGCTTTCTTGTCTTTTTCTAACTCTTGGTTCTTCTAGAAAAAGTTATTGGTCCAAAGCTCTAAGAAAGGTTTCTATTTATGGTATTGCACTGGACCTAGAGTCACGAGAGCAATAATTTAGCCCTAAATCTGCCAGTCATTCATCTTGTGCAGTTGGGACTGTTACTTGACAGTTCTCTGAGCCTCTGTTTGCTCCTGGATAAAAATTAAGCAGTTGAGTAAGCCTTTTCTTGCTCCTCCTCTTTTTCTATCATTTTAATCTTTAACAGACTTCTTTGAGGATCTTATAAACCATAAAACTTCTTCTTATGAAAATATACACAGGCACAATGCTTTGCATGTAACTTCAGTGGAAATTCCTAAAGGGGCCCATTGATGCCACATTAATATTCTATGAACTAGATAATCTGAAAAGTCTTTGCTAGGAGTATCATGGTAGAAATCAACCTTAATATTCTAAGGCATCTGGTACAACTTCATTTTGTAATATCAGAAGATCTTTTCTCAATATGAATAATTTTCCTTCTCATATGTCTATTTCTTTGCATATACATTTTTAAATGTTAGTGAGTTGTATATCATTTTGAACAGGGTCCTGTGTTAAGTCTGTTTAAAGATTTCAGGATATGAAATGAGAGAAAGCGTGAAACAGTGAATCAAATCCTTGGCTTAGGAATCCATCAAGTTCTATTCTTCAATCTCAGATGTTCTCTCTAACTTTGAGTAAGTCATTTTATTGTTCCTTTCCTAATAATGGTGATGAAACTTACTTCCATGATTTCTAAGGTCATGTCCAAGTCTGAGTTTTTATTATAAGTTAATAACAGGGAACCAGTGTTTTTATTTATATGAATGCAATGCCATATGGAATTTTATGAAATGATTTATAGTGAATTATGTTGTGTAAATTTCTAGATTTGTTTAGCTGAGTTCACCCAGGCATGGTTGTATAGCCAGACTCAGACTCACCTGAGCTTCTCCAGTTTCTCTATGCTTGGGTCAGTAGGACAACCCCTGAGACAGCTCAGTCTTTATTGGTGTAGCTTGCCTGTGCATGCAATCCCAACCTATGCCCTTAGCTTTGTTTCCTGACAACTTAGTATCCCCAGATAAGAAGGCCAGCATTGTGCATGACTTTCATCTTAATGTTGCTAGAGCTATGGAGACTCTGGTTTTATTCACAATGTTCACACTCTGGTGAGGTTCCATGCCATGGGAAGAGCAATCTGGCTTTTCCAGTGATTGCCTGGTGGGGCTATATAAAGTTTACCCTGAAATTATCAAGGAATTAATGGCTCTGGATCAACCTTTGAACAGTAAGAAAAAATACACTGAAAGGAACAAGAAGGTAAATTATTTGTCCTTCTCCCCCATGACAGCTTCTAAGCACCATCCGTAGTGACTAAGAAATCAGTTGTACTTTCTTTTTGTTTTTGTTTGTTTTTTCTGTTTCCAATTTAAATTTTATTTTCTGTCAAAGGAATACTTATATATAAAAGCTTTATAGAACAAGAATCGATTTCTTTCATCAGATGCAATTTGTTAACTGTAATTTTATACCACTCTTTAAAAATTATACTTTATGTTCCAGGGTACATGTGCACAACATGCAGGTTTGTTACATATGTATACATGTGCCATGTTGGTGTGCTACACCCATTAACTCGTCATTTACATTAGGTGTATCTCCTAATGCTATCCCTCCCCCTTCCCCCCACCACACTACAGGCCCCAGTGTGTGATGTTCCCCTTCCTGTGTCCAAGTGATCTCATTGTTCAATTCCCACCTATGAGTGAGAACATGCAGTGTTTGGTTTTCTGTTCTTGCAATAGTTTGCTGAGAATGATGGTTTCCAGCTGCATTCATATCCCTACAAAGGACACAAACTCATCCTTTTTATGGCTGCATAGCATTCTATGGTGTATATGTGCTACATTTTCTTAATCCAGTCTATCATTGATGGACATTTGGGTTGGTTCCAAGTCTTTGCTATTGTGAATAGTGCCGTAATCAACATATGTGTGCATGTGTCATTATAGTAGCATGATTTATAATCCTTTGGGTGTATACCCAGTAATGGGATAGCTGGGTCAAATGGTATTTATAGTTCTAGATCCTTGAGGAATCACCACACTGTCTTCTACAATGGTTGAACTAGTTTACAGTCTCACTAACAGTGTAAAAGTGTTCCTATTTCTCCACATCCTCTCCAGCACCTGTTGTTTCCTGATTTTTTAATGATTACCATTCTAACTGGTGTGAGATGGTATCTCATTGTGGTTTTGATTTGCATTTCTCTGACGGCTAGTGGTGATGAGCATTTTTTCATGTGTCTGTTGGCTGCATAAATGTCTTCTTTTGAGAAGTGTCTGTTCATATCCTTTGCCCACTTTTTGATGGGGTTGTTTTTTTCTTGTAAATTTGTTTGAGTTCTTTGTAGGTTCTGGATATTAGCCCTTTGTTAGATGCTTTAAAGTTTATATGGAACCAAAAAAGAGCCTGCATTGCCAAGACAATCCTAAGCCAAAAGAACAAAGCTGGAGGCACCATGCTACCTGACTTCAGACTATACTACAAGGCTACAGTAACCAAAACAGCATGGTACTGGTACCAAAATAGAGATATAGACCAATGAAACAGAACAGAGCCCTCAGAAATAATACCACACATCTACAGCCATCTGATCTTTGACAAACCTGATGAAAAGAAGAAATGGGGAAAGGATTCCCTATTTAATAAATGGTGCTGTGAAAAGTGGCTAGCCATCAGTAGAAAGCTAAAACTGGATCCCTTCCTTACACCTTATATAAAAATTAATTCAAGATGGATTAGAGACTTAAATGTTAGACCTACAACCATAAAAACCCTAGAAGAAAATCTAGGCAATACCATTCGGGACATAGGCATGGGCAAGGACTTTATGTATAAAACACCAAAAGCAATGGCAACAAAAGCCAAATTTGACAAATAGGATCTAATTAAACTAAAGAACTTCTGCACAGCAAAATAAACTACCATCAGAGTGAGCAGGCAACCTACAGAATGGAAATCAGTTGTACTTTCTTGTGAAGATATCTTCAGTAGTCACCTTTTATTCACTTTGTATGTTAGTCAGGGTTCTCCAGAAAAACAGAAGCAATAGGACACCTATCTACATCTATCCATCCATGAAGATATTTACTATAGGGTATTGGCTCACATATTTATAGAGGTTGGGAAGTCCCATCATCTGCTCTCTAGGAGACCTATGAACAACGGTGGTATAGTTTGAAGGCCTGAGAGCAAGAAAGCCAATGATATAAATTCTAGTTCAGGTATACCTGAAAATCATGAGTGCAAGGACAAGGGAAAATTGATATTGTAGCACAGCAGTCGGGCAGTTAATTTAGTCTTCCTCCATCTTTTTGTTATATTCAGGACCTCAGTTGATTGGATGAGGCCCATCTTCTTTCCTCAGTCTACCAATTCAAACACTAATATCTCCCTGAAACCCCCTCATAGACACACCCAGAAATTAAGTTTAGCCAGCTGTCTGGACATCCCTTGGCCCAATCAAGATAACACATAAAATTTACCATTATGCTCTCCCTCTTGCCGTCTCCAGTGCTCTTTTCATTCTTGCTCCCCTGGTATTGCATGCCTAATAAAGTGTAGCACGTAAGCTTCACCTCAGGCTCTGTGTTGTAATGTATCCTGGCTCAGACAGTAATGTTTAGAATCTTCCAAATTTTCTTCTGGTCTACAAGAAAATTTGAGGAAAATTATAGCAGTGTAAGTGGAGGGAACTGAGTCATATGGTACAACATCAAACTTGAAGTTGTTACAAATGTGTGAGCCTATTAATACTAAAAGAATCTGTAAGTGGTTTCTAATATCTGTAATGTCACTCTTCTAGTATATTCTACATTAATCTGACCCTGACATTATTATTCTTCTGAGTTTATTTATGATTTATATGAAGGAGGAGTATTTTATAAAAAAGTAGATAAAATGAAGAAGAAATAGAGGGGCAAAAAGAAAAGAGATAATAAGAGAAATGGTGCAACTGATTTAACATTTTTAGACTACAGGAAGATATTTAATCTCACATACATTAATATCTGTGGAAGTCCAAATTTAAATGTTGTGCATGTGCTAAAACATACAGTTTAAAAAACTTGATCTATGTTCATGTTTTAAAGCCAAACCTATCATAAAGTGCATTTATCTTTTTTTCAGTGCTATAATAAAACCATAGTGCTGATTTATGATGAACGTGGATTTCTCTTCAAGGAAAGACTTGTTGCCTCTGCTGATGGAATTCCTGTCAGCAGAGACCTTTCAGGTGCCAGTGACTCTGGAGAAGGCCTGAGCTGTAGAGCAACTTCGCCTAAGGTCACGCCCTATCTGAGTCAGCAGACTCCACTGATTGGTGGAGATTATAAAGACCTGGCCATTTTGTCCCAATGAGGTGCACCTGCAATGGGTCATATGTGGTTCAAAGCTCCCTGTGAAGTCAACTCAGGCTGTTGTTGACTTACATTGTACCTCAACTTCTCTCTCTGCCCAATCTAGCTCCCTTTATCTCACAATCATAGGTATTCATCCCAAAGACATCCCTTAATATAAATAACTATATTTTAATATAAATAACTAATATTTATATAATATTATATAAATAATATAATACAATATACTCTATATGCTAATCTGTTCCACATTCATTTTTTTATGTAAATCTGTGTGTGTGTGTGTGTGTGTCTCCATGTGTGACAGAAAAGCATAAAAGTCATTCCTCTAAACTTTTATTTATATAACTGCTCTCCAAGCCGAAGTGATAATAAAATATTTAGAATTTTGAAAAGCCCAAATGCCCAGTAAAAACAGATACATCCTGAAGAAGTGCATTAACCTTTTGTTTGCTGGTCCTCTGAAGGTCAGAGATGGAGCAGTCAAGATGAAAGCATTTAAATGTTTTAGCAACTGACATGGAGATCTTGGATCACGCTAACTGAATATCAGTCCTCCCCTTAGCAAAGTAGGACCATTGTTGCAGCTGGTTCCTAACATGGAGTCAGATTTGGGGCAGGAACTCAGTGCTCTAAAGATTTTTACAAGAAAAAAAAAAAGGCAAATAAATATGTACAGTTTTCCACAGTGGTAACACCCTCTGCCATATGGCAGCCCTCTAACCGATCCAGAGCCCACAGTGTCGTCTCTTTTACTCTAGAAAAGGATTTATAGCTCTGCCCTTCTACCAGCAGCGTCAGCAAAGTGCAGACAGGAAAGTGCCTTCACACAGAGTAGCTCAAAGGAAACTGCTAGACTAAGCAGTGAACATTCCTGCTGAGAGACTACCTTTCAAGTGACTTGCTCTCTACTTCTCATGGTCAACTAGAATGCCATTCTAAACAAAACTACAAAAGAGAGAGAAAGCAGGCTACAGAAAATCTCTTCTCTCTCTTTTGTCACTCAGGTATTGACCAAAGATGCACATATTTTTATTGAAGATATTGCAATTGCTAACATTAGATGACTTAGACCTCCCTTTCTAAGTTGTGAGTCAGCACAGTAAAATCCCTGGAGTGAGGATGGTGTTCTACAGTTTTTATCAATATATGATATTGATTTGGATGCTTTTAGTATTGACCATAACAGGTGGCATACTTTCGCAGCTTGTTTTTTTACACATTTAGTATTTTTTAAAGATCTATCTACCTGGATTCATGTGGTTCTGTTTCATTAATTCACTACTAAGTAGCCTTCCATCACAGTGATATACTTTAGATTTTTTTTAAACTTTTATTTGAAGTTCAGGTGTATATGTGCAGGTTGTTACATAGGTAAACGTTTGAGTCATAGGGGTTTGTTGTACTGATTATTTCATCACCCAGGTATTAAGCCTAGTACCCATTAGTTACTTCTCCTGATCCTCTCCCTTCTCCCATCCTCCACTCTCCAATAGGTCCCAGTGTGTGTTGTTCCCCTCTATGTATCCATGTGTTCTCATCATTTAGCACCCATTTATAAGTAAGAACGTGCAGTTTTTGGTTTTCTGTTCCTGTGTTAGTTCTCTAAGGATACTGGACTCCAGCTTCTTCCATGTCCTGGCTAAGGAAGGACATCATCTTGTTCTTTTTATGGTTGCATAGCATTCCATGGTATATATGTACCATGTTTTCCTTATCCGATCTGTCATTGATGGACATTTAGGTTGATTCCTTGTCTTTGCTATTGTGAATAGTGCTGCAATGAACATACACATGTATGTGTCTTTATAATAGAATAATTTGCATTACTTTAGGTATATGCCCAGCAATGGGATTGCTGGGTCAAATGCTATTTCTGTCTTTAGGCTTTGGAGGAATCACCACACTGTCTTCCCTAATGGCTAAACTAATTTACGCACCCACCAACGATGTATAAGTGTTTCTTTTTCTCCATAACCTTGCCAGCATCTGTTATTTTTTGACTTTTTGTAATAGCCATTCTTACATGTGTGAGATGGTATCTCATGGTGGTTTTGATTGGCATTTCTGTAATCATCAGTGATACTGAGCTTTTTGTCATATGATTTTTGGCCACATGTATGCCTTTTTTTTTTTTTAAGTGTCTGTCCATGTACTTGTTCACTTTTTAATGTTTTTTTTTCTTATAAATTTGTTCAAGTTCCTTTAGATGCTGGATATTAGATGTTTGTCAGATGCACAGTTGTCAAAAACTTTCTCCCATTCTGTAGATTTTCTCTTTCCTCAATTGATAGTTTATGGTGCTATGCAGAAGCTCTTTAGTTTAATTAGAACCCATTAGTCAATTTTTGCTTTTGTTGCAATTGCTTTTGGCATCTTGATCATGAAATCTTTTCCTGTGCCTGTCCTGAATAAATAGCATTGCCCAATATCTTAGATTTTTAATCCTCTTCTGTATAGAGGCAGTAACAATAATTTCAGTATTTTTCTATTATAAAAACCTTCAGCAGATTTTCTTGTATATATCCTATTACAGATATGATAGGTTTCCTCTGGTTTATAAAAAATTTATCTAGAGGTGAATATTATGGGTTGTAGTGTGTGTGTGTGTGTGTGTGTGTATGTGGTGTGCGTCTTTGATTTTACTAGGTGTTTCCACTTTCATTATGCAAAGTAGTGCCAATTTACACTACCACCAGAAATATACATAGTGTCCTATATGCACAAAAAAATTTTGAATTGTCAGATTTTAAAATGTTTGATAATATAATCTAATAAGAAGGACATAACAATATAATGAGAATGACAGTTCTTTTATTCAAGAAATAATATTTCAGAATATTTCCTTATGTTTATTAGTCTTTATTTACATTCTTGGATAATTTTAGCTGTTGTTTTACTTAGTGATTTGTACAATATCCTCATATATTCTAGATATAATCCTTTGCCAGACAATGCAGTGCAAATAACTTCTGGTTTAGTTTGTAATTTAACTTTATTTTATAGTTTATTAATTTTATTGTTATCAACTCTATTGATAATTTTTTATATCTTGTATTTTTGCAAGAAATCCTTACGAATCCTAAGGTATAAACATATGCTTGTTTATTTTCTTCGTAGGTCTTTATAATTTTGCTTTGCACATTTAGGTCTTTAATCCATTGAGGATTTACTTTTCTGCATGATTATAATGGGAATCTGATCATTTTCCCTCCTACGAATCATCTCTTTTCTTGTTAACATTCATTGAATAGTTCGTGTTTTTTTCTCTAGATGCTGCCTCTGTCATATATAATTTCCCATTTATGCTCAGGACTCTTTCTGTGCTGTCTCCTGCTCTATTGGTTTAACTACTGTCTTTTTCAGCACTAGCAACAAACTTTTAATTAATATGATTTCAAAATATTTTCTCCCATTCGGTAGATTGTCTATTCACTATGTTACTTGTTTTCTTTGCTGTGTATAAGCATTTTTGCTTGACGTTATCCAATTTGTCTATTTTTGCTTTTGTTGCCTGTGCTTTTGAGGTCTTCCCCCAAAATCTTTGCCCAGAGTAATGCTCTGAAGCTTTTCCCTAATGTTTTCTTCTAGTAGTTTCACAGGTTCAGGTCTTACATTTAAGTCTTTAAACAATTTTGATTTGACTTTTATATATGGTGAGAGATAGGGATACAGTTTCATTTTTCTGCTTGCAGATATCCAGTTTTCCCAGCACCAGTTATTGAAGAGACCGTTCTTTTCCCAATCAATACCCTTGGTACCTTTGTTGAAAATCAGTTAGTTGGAAATAGTTGGATTTATCTCTGGGCTCTCTGACCTGCTCCATTTGAACATGTGTCTGTTATTAAGCTAGTACAATGCTGTTTTGATAGCCTTATAATATATTTTTGAAGGCAGGCGGTGTAATGCATCCAGCTCTGTTTGTTTTTTCTTTTGTTGTTGTTGTTGTTTTTGCTCAAGATTGCTTTGGCTATTTGGAGTCTTCTGTGATTCTACATAAATTTTAGGATTCTGTTTTTCTATTTTTGTGAAGAACATCATTGTTATTTTGATAGGGATTACATTGAATCTGTAGATTTCTTTTGGTGATATGGTCATTTTCACAATATTAATTCTTCCAATCCATGAGCATGAGATGCCTACATATTCGAAGATAATATTTTCAAATTAATGCAGCCAACATGGAACTAATAACCAGAATATATAAGAAACTCAAACAACTTAATAGAGAAAAACAATTGAGTTTAAAAATGGGCACACGGCTGGGCTCCATGGCTCATGCCTGTAATCCCAGCACTTTGGGAGGCTGAGGTAGGTAGATTGCTTGAGGTCAGGAGTTTGAGAACAGCCTGGGCAACATGACGAAATTCCGTCTCTACAAAAAGTACAAAAACTAACTGTGTGTGGTGGTGCACACTTATAATCCAGGTACTCTGGAGGCTGAGGTGCTAGGATTGCTTAAGCCTGGGAGGTGGAGGCTGCAGTCAGCTGAGATAGTGCCACTGCATTCCAGGTTGGGTGACAAAGTAAGACCCTGTCTCAAAAACAAAATAAATAAATAAATTTTAAAAAATAAGCAAATGTCTCGAATACACATTTCTCAAAAGACAACATACAAATCACCAATAGGCATATGAAAAAATGCTCAACATCACTAATCATTAGAAAAAATGCAAATAAAAACCACAATGCAAAATCATTTCACCCTAGTTAAAATAGCTATTATCAAAAGGACAAAATATAACATGCTGGCAAGGATGCAGAAAAAGGAGAATGCTGGCACACCTTTGATGGAAATGTACATTAGTACAACCACTGTGGAAAACAGTATGGAGGCTCATTAAAAAATTAAAATAGATCTACCATATGACCCAGTAATTTCTGCTGGGCATGTATCTAAATATAAAACAAGGAAATCAATATATGGAAAAGACATCTGCACTCCCATGTTTATTACTGTACTATTCCTAACTTTACAATCAATGGATGAAGGAAATGTGTTATATATACACAACTGAATACTATTCAGCCATCCCAAAAGAATAAATTCCTGTCATTTGCAGCAAGATAGATGGAACTGGAAGTTATTATGTTAAGTGAAATAAGCAAGAAAGACAATTATTATGTGTTCTTACTCATATGTGGGAGCTAAAAAAGTTGATTTCATGGAGGTGGAGAGGAGAATGGTGGCTACCAGAGGCTGGGAAGAGGGTGAGGTGGTGAAGAGAGGTTGGTTAATGGGTCCACATATATAGTTAAAGAGAATAAATAAGTTATAGTGTTTGATAGCACAATGGGGTGCTATAGTTAGCAATGATTTATTGTGTATTACACAGTAGTTAGAAGAGAAGATTTGAAGTGTTCTCAACAGAAAGAAATGAAAAATGAGGTAATGCATATCCCAATTACCATGATTTTATCATTACACACTGTATGCATATATCAAAATATCACATGTATCCCATATATATGTACAATTGTTTTTGCCAATAAAAAATAAATCAAAAAAATTTATTACCAGTTATTATAAATAAAAATAAATATGAAAAATAGTTTTAAAATAAACTTCCCATCACTATTCTTTAAAGTTATCTTGGCTTTTCTTAGTCATTTAATCTTACAGGTGAATTTTAGAACCAACTTATGAAATTTTAGATTTATCTTAGGAGTTGTCAAATATTGACAGACTAATTCACTAAGTAATTGTAATCACAAATGATCAATAACCATTTTAAAAGTTATTGTAAAAGGTACTCAGACCAAGGTGTGAAAATCCCTGTGTTTACAGAGACTATAAGAATAATCTTTAATCTGAGGTCTTTACTATATCATAGTGATTTGGCTTTATGACATCAGGATATTTATTGTTTCATTAATAGTATGACCACAGGCTGGGCATGGTGGCTCACACTTGTAATCCCAGCACTTTGAGAAGCCAAGGTGGGTGGATCATCTGAGATTGGGAGTTCAAGACCAGTCTGACCAACATGGAGAAACCTCATCTCTATTAAAAATACAAAATTAGCTGGGCATGGTAGGGCATGCCTGTAATCCCAGCAACTTGGGAGGGTGAGGCAGGAGAATCACTTGAACCCAGGAGGCAGAGGTTGCAGTGAGCCGAGATCGCACCATTGCACTCCAGCCTGGGCAAAAAGAGCGAAACTCCATCTCAAAAAAAAAAAAAAAAAAAAAAAAAAAAAATGACAACAGCAAGTTATTTTCAAAATCTTTAATTTCTGATGAATAAACACTTTTAGGTCTAAACAGTAGTAATAGTCTTGATTTTAATGTTAAGTTACAATACTTGCAATATCTTCCTTCCAAGAAAATGTGCATCCAATTACCAAATTGTATGTTTTATAATCATTTTTTTCAAATTAATGAAACATTGTATTTATTTAAAAGCTAAACTGTTACAAAATCAAAACACTTCCCTTATTATTACAATTCGGTATAACATTAATTTTATGTTAAACTTTGCATTTATTAGCATTTGTTAATTTATCTCAAGAATTATACTTTCTACAAATTAAATAAAATATTCGTTTAGCCCTGAACTTCCAGATTGTCATGTCACAGCCATTTGAGTATGTTACTTTGGAAAATGTACCAAAATAATAATCACCGATTAAGTTAATGCCTAATAGCAGTATGAAGAGTTTAATTCTGGACTTGCTTAGCTGAAAATTTAAGTCTTAGATATAGTGATGAAGACTTTGCTGGCTGACAACTTACTGTATATTTGCCTTTGCAAACAAAAGGTACCTCTGTGCTGGTGACTTGTAGATAAAGTAGAATTGACTATGGCGGAATGCCACTGCTACTACTTGAGACAGTCATTACAGCAGTTGCTACTGTTACTGCTTGAGACCATCACTACAGCAGTTACCATTGTTACTACTGTTACTACTTGAGACCATCATTATGAGACCGAAGGAAGGAACAAAACGTAGAAATGAAAACTTAAGACCAAAAAAAAAAAAAAAAACTGTTTTAAAGGAAGGGGCTGGGGAAGAAGAGAGCTCCCTGCTTCTAGTGAGCAAAAGCAGTCCCCGAGCTTCACAGCCCTTAGTATTTATTGGGTAACAAGAGCAGGGAGGAGGTAATGATTGGTCAACTGCTTGATTGATCACAGGTTCACGTTATTGCTAACAGGCTTTAGATTTGCCTGATCACAAGAAACGCTTGTACCTGGGTCATGACTGCCCTCATCATTCCTTCTGGTAGGCAGACACAGTTTGTCAGTTTGCCAACATCCTGCTTTCATGAGAACAGTTTGCTGTTTACTCACATAGTCTCCAGTGGTATACTGAGTTGATCAAGACCCTCACTCTTTCAGCCTTCGACAATTGACTTTCTAGGGCACTTACTAGGGTAAATAGCAGCTCTGCTAGCTCTGCCCAAATCCTGTAATAGAGATGGTGTTTCTGTGAAATGAAGGAAATCTATATACAAAATGTGAGAGCAAATCAAAATCAATTAAGCATACCGTGACTTAGCTTCTAGAGATGAGGTTTGGAAAAACAGGAAAGATTTATTTTATTTCACAAGAAGGCAGACATCCTTGACAAGTGGGTAATACACGTTCTGCTTGTATAATTCCTATGATACAGTATTCACTTCAGTTTGATTTAAGTAGAAATTATGGAATGGTTTCTATACATTAAGCACTCTGTTAAAAGCTGCAACTACAAACAGCAATGGTATGTGCACTTGTGTGTGTGTGTATGTGTATTAGTATTTTATCTTGTTTCAGGATGTGTTTCTAAATATGTAAGGACTTATAGAAAAAAATTACAGTGAATAAAAAACAAATTTTTTAAAAGCAAGGGGAAGAAAATTAGATGTATCTATAAACATGGATAATATGAATATTTATGCCATAAAGTCCTATTCATTTCTGCAAGTAGGACACTAAATGACAAGTAAGACACGACCATTTGTGTTCAATTGAATATTTTCTTAGGTTGTTTTTCAGAGAGGAATGAATGAGTGTGACCATTCTAAACATTTTTGACTCATAATGCCAATTTGTCCTCTGTGAAGGTTATTTCAATTTATAATCTTGCTATCTTTGTATAACAATGTCTGTTTTTCTATGTTAGCTAGTTCTTCTGATCATTCCTTAATTATGTTAATATATTCTTTATTTCTTATATTATCATTCTTTTAATCATTGTCACCCTAATTAAATAATATACCCTTTCTATTTTCATTCCCATGGCTATTAAAGCAGTCAAAATTACCATATAATTCGACATTTAATATTGTATGAATTGCCTGTTTAAAATCATTATTTTTTTCTTTAACTTAGGCGTTTGTCATTTTCTTGGTGATTATCTCTTAAATAATCACAAAGACTTCATTTAACACGTAAGGACAATAACTTATTTTCCATCACATATATTAAACAACTTTTACCCTCCTGTTGTGAACACTTCTTTTTATGAAATTTTTTCTACTAGCAATCTTGTTTCCTTCCTTCCTTCCTTCCTTCCTTCCTTCCTTCCTTCCTTCCTTCCTTCCTTCCTGCCTTCCTTCCTTCCTTCCTTTTTTTTTTTTTTTCTTTATTTTTTTTGATAGAGTCTCGTTCTGTTGCCCAGGCTGGAGTGTAGTGGCACAATCTCAGGTCACTGCAACCTCCACTCTCTGGTTCAAGCAATTCCCCTGCCTCAGCCTCCCAAGTAGCTGGGATTACAGGCGCATGCCATCACGCCCAGCTAATGTTTTGTACTTTTAGTAGAGATAGGGTTTCACCATGTTGGCCAGACTGATCTCAAACTCCTGACCACAGGTGATCCACACATCTCAGCCTCCCAAAGGGCTAAGATTACATGCGTGAGATTAAATTTGCATATATATTCATGTAGAGTTTATTTTGTATAACCTGGGCATCTCGTACTGTTTATGATTCTAGATGGTTAGAAAATTACAGTAATACTGATCATTAATCATTTATTTCTTTGCCAAGATGAAATGTTAAATTTATAATTCTGTTTGGAACTATTTGTCCTGCTAGATTATTAATATCATGCTAATATAGATCTTCTGTTTCAATTTTTAGAGAATAATAATACATTTTCTAAACTTTTATTATTTTTTTCTTGATAACATTTTTTCTTTCAATGTTTTGAACTCTTTAGTAGATAGTCATCTTACTAGTTACTGGGGGATTAAGTCATGTACCAAAGAGATATCCACACTGAGGCTACACGTTGTATGAAAAATCAACACTAAACAAATAATTATGTAATTTGTTGTGTACCTGAAAACTCAACTGGTATACGGAGGAAAGAGAGCTACCCAAAGGATCTAGAAAAGATGAATATGAGGAATCTTATCTGAGATATACACCTACAATGTGCCCACAAAAATTAAAAATAAAAAAGGAGGAAAAAAATCTGAGAAACACGAAGACCAAGTCCAAAGATAATGAATTAGTAATAAATGGAATAGTAGAATGAATTTCTCAAGAAACAGTGACTGCAAATATGCAAATATCATAAGATGATACAAGAAGAATAATGCATTTGGAAAATGAAAAAACTGCTGGTTTGTCTGGACTGGAGAAAGCAAAGGGTAGAGCGGCTCGAGCTGAGACTGGTGTCTAGGGCCCACATCATTCAGAACCTTAAAAACCATATAAATATTTCTAGTGTTTTCCCTGGACAATAATAATAAGCTATAAGTGAACTTAAGCAAGAGAAAGGGATTATGGAATTAACGTGGCTTTAATATGAAGAATGAATTGGGAAGAAACCGAGACTGGGCAGGAGGCCATCCCCTTGGTAGGCAAAAGATGATGGTGGCTTAGAAGAGGGTCATGACAGTAAAGAGAGAAGATATATTAAAGAGACACTTAAGTGGGAAAATTAAAGGGATCCATTAATTTAGAGGGAATAGACGTTAAGAGAACAAATATATGAGAGAATCCCTTTAGGATTCTGTGATTGAGACTAGGCAGATGCTGGTGTGTTCACAGTGATAAGAAACACTGAAGGAAGAGAACCAAGTTTTAGATATATGTAATTTTATTAGTCTATGAATGACTGAAAGAATAACATGTGCCTATAACTAAGAGGTGGAATTTCAATGAGTAATATATTTTAGGGAGTCATTTAAACCACGTTATCGATGAGACAGCCTATATAGAAAAAGAATATGCTGAGAAAGAAGGCTAAACCTTTAACCTGCAACACTTACAATTTAGATATCGAAAATAAAATGGCAAAGAAATTTGATAAACAATGACCAGAAACATAAGAGAACAACTAGGATAATGCAAGGAAAGCCTAGAAGTACCAGAAGAAAACAGTAAAATAGAGCTAATGAAACAAATCTAGCAAAAACAGAGGAAAGCATAATTACCAAAAGTCAGAAATGTTAAGTAGCTAGTTAACCCAAAGTACAAAAGGAGAAAATTTAGAGTCGTAAGAAATAATTGTGCTTACTTCTATGTAAAACCTAAAAAGTTAAGCAATTTCCTAGAAAAATATAATTTACAGAAACCCATTTTATTGAAAAAACACACAAGCATTTAAAAAGACAAATTAACATAAAAGAAATGAAAAATTTTGTTAAGTACCTATCACCAAAAACTACTAGTTTAAGATTATTTTTCAGAGGAATTTTCTACAAAACCCAAAAGAACAGAAAATCCCATTTCTATTTAAACTGTTACAGAGGATAAAACAAAAAGGAAGTCCACTATCATCGTTATTTAATAATTTTATAACCAAAACAATTAGAATATAGAGGAAAAAATGAGTTATAAGCTTTGAAGATAAGTTTTACGTATCTATTTGAAAATTAACATGACTGGGGATTGCTATTTTGGAGGTAAATTAAGTATAATTAACAAAAATCACTACAGTAAATAAGAGAACTTGGCAAATAAGCCATAGAAAATAATTATTATAATTAAAGTAAATGATTTCACATATACAACTTGTTAGAAAGTATGACAAAATGAAAAGTAAAATTTCTAATAGCAAGAAAAGTACTTAGCAACAAACTTAACAAAAAAATAGTAAAATTTTAATATACTTCTGACAAAAGAAAGCTTGAGGTAATAGCTTACAGAGTTGTTTGATAGGAAGATTTAGCCTAAAAAGTAATTGATTTCCCCCATTAATTTATAAATTTAATATGCTCTTGAAACAAAATTAACATTCTCTTAAAATACATTGCTGACTTTAAATTGCATACCGTAAAATGAAAAAGTAAAAAGAGCCATAAAATGTATGAAAAACAAGAGCAATATTTTATAATTAGCACTCTTAAATAGCAAAACATATTATAAGTCTCAGTAATTAAGATAATGTGGTATTGGCACATGAATATGAATTCAATAGAATAGAATTTTCAATAATTGATCTCCAACTTATTTAAAGGTAGTATGGTAAAGCTAGTATGTTATAAAGTCACTTCATACCAGTTATAAAATGACATTAAATAAATGGTATTGGTACAAAAATAGTGTCAGATCCATTTGAAATGATTCAAAATTTACATGTAAGGAAATGAGTCCACAAAAGCTACAGAGGGTGAGATTGTGTGGGGTGGGGAGACAAGAGAATTGTTTTATAATCTCAATGTATAAAAAGTCCTTTCTAGGACTCAAAATTCAGAATTCATCAAAAAAAAAAAAAACAACAAAACACTTTTACATGGCAAAAGTCATCATATTGAAGGGCTAAGGACAAATGATAAACTGAAAAAAATATATGCAAGCCACATCATAGTTTAGATCTGAAATGTATAAAAATTTTCAATGAATTTGTAGTTTAAAAAGTAGAAAAACTCATATTAAATTCAAAATTACTATTAAAGTAAATTGTATTAAATTCATCTTGAAATTAAACATCTGCAAATATCTTAAATACCTGAAAACACATTGATCTCACAATCATAGAGACACAAATAAAAGGTAAACAGAGTGCTCACTTCAGCAACACATATACCAAAAATTGATGCCATTCAGAAATTAGCGGGGCCTCTGAACAAAGAGGATGTGCAAATTCATGAAACATTTCATATTTTTTAAAGCGACTATTTTTCAGCATCAACTTGGCAGAAATCAAAGTTTCAAAACACAACTAGCAAGTCTGTGGAAATAGAAACTCTCATTCATTGCTGATAAAAGTCCAAGTTGGTACAGTCTAAATGGAGGATGATTTTGAAGTATTTGTCCAAGACTATAAGGTATCTATCCAAGATTATATACACTTTCGGCAACAAATCCTAGGAAGGTATCATACACATAAGTTCCCATACACAGAAAATAATGTATATACAAAGTTATTCATTGTGGTATAGGCTGTAATAATGTTTAGAAACAAACTTCATTATCTGTCAACTAGCAACTCTTTAAATATGTTATATCCCCAGAACTGAATGTGATACTCTACCATACAATTGAATATGACACAATATGATCTAGGAAGATCTTGAAGAAACATTTTCAAGGAAAAAAAACACAAACATATAAAATGTGTATAGTATGATATGATTGGCATAAAACATGAGAAAAACGTTCATTTATATTTGATTTTGTGTACATAAAAATCTCCCTAAAAGTAGAGAATAAAACAGTGGTTACCAGGAGGTGGTCCTCGGGAGAAAATGGGCTCAAATAACACAAAGTAGCAGACAGGTAAAATGAACAGGTCTAGATAGCAATGTACAACATGAGGACTATAGTTAATAATATTGCCTTGGGCCTCCCAGCCAAGTTAGCAATATTGCCAGTGGCTCACGCCTGTAATATTAGCACTTTGGGAGGCTGAGGCAGGTGGATCACCTTAGGTTAGGAGTACGAGACCAGCCTCGCCAACATGGCAAAACCCCACCTCTACTAAAAATACAAAAATTAGCTGGGCGTGGTGCCATGCACCTGTAATCCCAGTTACTCGGGAGGCTGAGGAAGGAGAAATTGCTTGAACTTGAGGGGTGGAGGTTGCAGTGAGCCGAGATCACACCACTTCATTCCAGCCTGGGCTTATCAGCAAAACTCCACCTCAAAAAATAAAAATAAAAATAAATAAATATATAAATAATATTGCCTTGTAATTAGAAGTTTTACTAAATGAGCAGATATTAGTTGCCCTTGACACACACATACACAATAGAGGAGCTATCTGAAATGATAGATATTTTAATTTGCTGCATTAATCATTTTACTATCTATATGTATCCCACAACACCGTGCTATGTATCTTAAAGATACATAATAACATCTATATTAAAAAGCTCTCTAGGAAGATCCCCAAGACTCTAACACAGCAATATCTGTTTATCAGTGTACTGGCAACTGGGCACACGATGAATAGGGTGGCAAGGAGACTTTGCATTATATACTTTTTTATACATTTTGATTTTGGAAACTTGTGAATTTTTAAAAACACATTCAAAGAAGACTGTTAGGAATAAGGAGTAAAAGGTATCCTTGTCTTGGGTTAGGAGTACATTTCTTAATCTGATTGGTAAGCATCATTACAGTCAGTAAGATGTTAATGGACAATAGTTGGTGTACCAAAGGAGGGTTATGATTCTTCAGAGGTTCTGATCTTGCTGGGACTGATGGAACTGCCACTGTCTACACAGCAAGAAAAGTTTTTAAAGTCTTGATACAAAAGGCTCTTATTGGACCATAATATCACCCCCATTATAGCTGAAATTAGCAATAGGCTTATTATTAAACATGTCTTTTTAAAACTAATAGAGAGTGGCATTGCAGAACACGCATCCATTTACTCAGTTGAAGACTACGAAGCATGCTGTTGAACTATAAAGCGTATTCAATGGTGCACTCTGCTCTCAAGGAGCATACATTCTACAATGGCAAATACGTGATGTTTGCAAATACTCATAACTATAAACTCAAAAATGCAAAATGTTACAGGAGAGATAAAGTTCCATGGGTTGTAGAAGAGCTAGAAGTGAATTCCCGCTGGAGAGCAGAAAAGGGAAGATGAAGGGAGGCTTGACAGTTGAGTAGAGGAAGAAGGCCAAAAGGATCAGTGAGTCAATCAGCACTTACGGGAGAGAGCACAGCATGCGGACAGGAAGAGAAAAAGAGGACAAGGAGAACAAACACATAGCTCAGTCTTGCTTATGTATAAGGTATTAAAAAAGTAGAATTGTTGGATGCAGATTATAAGACCCTGAATTGAAGGCTAAAAGGTTTGAATTTTATTCTATAAAACTGGGAAAATTCTGGAAGTTCATAAGAATGGAAATAATAGCATCCAAACAGCCCCATAGCAAGCTTGACCTGGCTGCAGATTTGTAGGGTGGGTTGAAGAAAAGGGTTGATGATGAGAAAAAGACAGGAAGTAAGAGCTATCAGAGAAATCCAAGTGAGGCATGACATTAATTAAGAATGCAAAGGAACAGGTAAGTGGCATTATGTGGAGATGTGAGGAAACAGTGGGGACTCAGTTAATATCTATTATATGAACGGATAATAAATAAATGAGGCCAGACAGATGGAAAGAAAATAAGGAACTATTTTTTTTCCTATTTCTGACTCAAGTTATTAGTCAGAAGCCTGTATCCAGTCTTCCCTCCTGAGTTTTATCTCCCTGCCTGACACCCTTAAAGGAAAGGCAGAAACAATAGTCCATTATGAAAAGAGGAAAAGGGCATCTTGGCTTTCCTATCAAAGAGCTTACTAGAAAAATTCTGAGCTGCTGTTCTTCCTGGGAGTTTTTCTGTTGAATGGTACAAAGTTGGGGAATATGGCAGATGGCTGTGTCTTTACAGGTGTGCGCACAGGGCTCTCTCGGTTACGTTAGAAGGGATTTGAACTTGTTATTTTTCTTGTAGCCACAGATTACTCATTACTAGATAGGCATAAACTAGACCAAATTTAAAAATGAGAGAGAAGATCAAGAAATTGTTGGTTCCTTAGTTAGTACAGGACTTAATCCTGGATGCTTTTAAAATATGGAAAGGAAAACAGATATCTAAGAAAGAGAGGAAAGATGGATGTACAGAAAGAAAAAAAGCTAGGAAGAGGGAGGAAGAGAGAGACAGGGAGAAAGGAAGGAAAGAAGAAAGAAAGGAAAGAAAAAAAGAATGAAGGATAGAACAAATGAAGGGAGAAAAAAATAAATGAAGAAAAAGAAGCAAAGAACAAAGGAAAAAATAAGTGATTTGGAAACTTCTCTGCTGGAAGATTTATATACATTTATCTCTAACAAATGAAATAAGCACTATAATTTTTTTTAAATTTACACCTAAATCATTGGTATTACTATTATATCTCTCAAGCCTTCTTATAAAGTCACTCCTTTGGACAGCAAGTCAGTATTTAATAAAATAGCAGAGGACAATGTGAGAATGTGGACTGTGTGGGAAAAGATTTTGATAAGACAATTTACGCTTTTTTTTTTAATTCAACTGATATTGCTATGGGGGACTGCACTTTTAGTAGTCATTGTCAGATCCAGTTTCTATGGAAATATAAGCTGCTGCGATTGGATAAAGTCAATGATGCCATGGGAACAACATCCTTGATAATGTCACATTTCTTCTTTGAAGGAGCGATTTGCTACTTTTTTTCTGAAATATGAAAAAACCCAGTGAAAATTTAAAAATTCCTTCATATATGCACACCACATGAACAATTCATGCTACAGTTTTTCTCACAGATGCTGTTAATAAGAGAATTATATATCCAGATAATAATATTTCAATTAATGGGATAAAGAATAACATAAAAATCAATATGAGGCACAGACCATCTTCATTTAAACTTAGCCATTTAAATCACACCTTATATGTAGACGTGTTTTTTATGTGGACTGCTTTCTCCATTAAATATATGACATGTCCTAGCCAGTCAGAGAAACTCTCCCTGCTTCTCTATACTTTGTTACATCTATCTTGCCATTCACCCTACAGCCTACACTCCACAATGTTATGAATCTCAGCTTCTTGCAGACATCTTAGCCTTCAGTTTACAACTAGCCACTGCTGAGAGGGGTTAGCAGCAGAAAGAAACTATGTGCGATGAAGGGTGAGGTGGGAAAAAGCATTCTCTTATTAAAATATCCGTTATGTAACTTCAACCAATACACGTCGCCTACTGAGTAAAGGATATTGTTCATTCTGAGCAAATATTTCAAATTGTTTCACAAAGTATTCTGTTTATTTGTATAAACATGGCTAATATGCAAACTGGATCATCCCTTGGAAACCTGAAAGTGAATTTTGTGATAATACAGGAATCCTAGGGTAATCATAGCAGTTGTCTTCTGCATGCCTTAATTTACAAATGCCCCCAATGAAAAGGAGGAAGAAGGAGCCAGATAGATTGGATGCAGTAGCCACCAAGGTAAGTGAAGTCCTGTCTCTTCTTCCTGTCCTGCTGCCTCCAGTTTTCTTGGTAGGAGAGGTGTGTGTGTTTGTGTGTGTGTGTATGTGTGTCTGTGTGTGAATCAAGGAATTGTATGAGAGACTAAAACGTGTTTTAAAACATTGCATGGCAAAATTTAACGTAAATGGAAAATTTACTGAGGGTTGATTTTCGTTTGTTTGCTTTTGTTTTTGATTTGTTTTGCTTAATGGTGGGTGGGGAGGGTTAATGGAGATGACAGAAAAGCGAAATCCTTTCAAGCCATTTCTTAGTACAATGACTGCTTCTTTGACCACCACTCTTCCATTTCATAAAAGCAGATCTCAGCTCCCGTTTGATCATATTTTTAAAAATTAAAAATTAAGAGGCTGGGCATGATGTCTCATGCCTGCAATCTCAGTACTCGGGGCGAGCAAAGCGGAGGATTGCTTGAGCCTAGAAGTTCAAGATCAGCCTCAGCAACATAGTGAGACCCTGTCTCTACAATAAAAAAGAAAGAAAGAAAGAAAAATATTAGCTGGGTATGGTGGCACACGCACCTGTGGCCTCAGCTACTTGAGAGGCTGCAGCATGGGGATTGCCTGAGCCCGGGAAGTTGAGGCTGCAGTGACCCATGATCATGCGACTGCACTCCAGCATGCGTGACAGAGCACAGCCCTGTCTAAAAAAAAATTAAAATTAAAATAATGTGTGGATTGTTTACCTTTCTCCAGACATGATGTAAATGGAAAAAAAAAAAAAACATACAAATTAATGTCTCAAGAACATAATGAGACTTTTTCTGTTTTACCTATTGGGTCCAGTGGGATTCTTAGCTTCCTTCTCATTCATTTTTGTTGTTATTTTGGTGCCTGTAGGTCCAAAGAATTGTATTCCTGTTAGACGAATTGCCATTATCCCATTTTTCAGTGTGAAGAAGCTCACGGGGATAGAATCCCTTTGAGTAATCTCTTAAAGTGTAGTGGGGTCCCTTCTGTTATCTTCAGAACAGATTGGGCCTCAAAGGTGAATGTGCCTTGCTGCCATGGGCCAAAGTGAGCTGTGCCACCTTAGGCAGGGATTACTAACATAGGTAGATTGTAGGACTCAGATAAACCAGGGAAAGTTATAAATCAATAATGATATTTGGATACAAATGCTAAGAGTCAGTTATACCTAGACTTCTCCACCAAGTGCTCTCACCATTATTCAGAGGGAAACGGTCTTAACTGACATTAATTTTGCTTATTCTTAGACCTATTTGGTTGACTCTGTCCTTTTAAAGTTTTGCATATCTGAGAGTTTTATTTTGAAATTTTTCTCAGTGTTTGCAGGAATAACTATATTTTCAGCTTGACAGACTGGCATATGTGCCCGGGAACTTCCATAATGCCAGGGTAGAAACGAACTGTTGAGTCTCTCCCAGCTCCCTTCATTCCCCTTGCCCTGAATGTATTGTCTTTGGATTTCTTCTGTCTCCAAAGGCCATAAATAGCATGCAGAGTTCAGTTAAAAGATCCTTCTCAGCTGGGCGCCGTGGCTCACACCTGTAATCCCAGCACTTTGGGAGGCTGAGGTGGGTGGATCACTTGAGGTCAGAAGTTCGAGACCAGCCTGGCCAACATGGTAAAACCCCGTCTCTACCAAAAATACAAAAATTAGCCAGGCGTGGTGGCAGGCACCTGTAATCCCAGCTACTCGGGAGGCCAAGACAGGAGAATCACTTGAACCTGGGAGGGGGAGGTTGCAGTGAGCCAAGATTGTGCCACTGTACTCCAGCCTGGGCAACAAAGAGCAAAACTCCATCTAAAAAAAAAAAAAAAAAAAAAAAAAAATCCTTTGCAATCTCTGTATGAGACAGGGACAAATCTGAGTGAACAATAAGACCAGTAAACAATCCATTCCCAACTGCTGCCCTGAATTTAAACCATAGTATCTTGAGATGCTGCTTCATCAAAGCTGCATTGGCTTTGACATGAGAGCCTCCCTAGGTAGCAGTCTTGGGAGGATAAAAAGGCTAATCACACTGCACTTTTGGAAAGAAAAATGGGATCTCTATGTAGTGCTGGTCCATGTATCATCACTATTTTCAGGACAAGTGAAACGTCAAGGCTAAAATACCCTCCAGCTATCTATAAAATAATGTAAGCCAGATACACAGTCATGGCAGAGTTTTGAAGTATTATTCAATTGACTTTCCCCATCAGAAAAAAAACCCAAAAATATGTATTTTCTGCCTCACATTTAACAAAAAGGGTACTGAATTAGAAGTAAAAATATAGCAATAGTCTGGTATCCTGTCAAATTTAATCTATGTGAAATAGCCCAATCTATCCCACAAAAAAATGTATTGTAGTAAAATTGGAAGGCTACTTCAGTACAATGCTTGATTTTTCTTTAAGACTACTTTGCTTTATATACTTGTGTATATAAAAGATAGGGTTTGGCTATTGCTAATCCTATAAATTAACTCTTTTGTTCACAAAATGGAATTTTTCAATCCCATTTCAAAAATAAAAAATCTGTCTTACAGTTTTTTAGTTGTTTAAAATGATTACAAAGCGGGTACCACATAAAGATAAAATTTTGGTCCATCTCTGAATAATTTTTCTCTATATATTTTCATATATAAATAGAAAATGAAAGCAAAGAGACTCTATCTTTATACTGATTTTGGGAAAATAGTCCTGAAAAGATGTTCGCATGTCAGTCATATTCATATCAATTCTATATTTACTTATCTGGTGCTTAAAAAAACAAAACTCTGCTTACCCACCTAACTTAATTATCATTTCAGCTTTCTTTTTTACTTAACTTTTATTTTAGGCTTGGGGGTACATGTGAAGGTTTGTTACATAGGTAGATATGTGTCATGGCGGTGTGTTGTACATATTATTTCATCACCCAGGTATTAAGCCCAGTGCCCAATAGTGAACTTTTCTGCTCCTCTCCCTCCTCCATCTCCCTCCTCAAGTAGACCCTAGCATCTGCATTGTGGAAAGCAGTATGGTGATTTCTCAAAGAGCTAAAAGCAGAACTACCATTTGACTCATCAATCTCATTACTGGGCATATACCCAAAGGAATATAAATCATTCTACCATAAAGATATATGCACATGAATGTTCATTGCACAACTATTCACAATAGCAAAGATATAGAATCAACTTAAATGTCCACCGATGACAGATTGGATAAAGAAATTGTGGTATATATACACCACAAAATACTATGTAGCCATAAAAAAGAACAAGATCATTTCTTTTGCAAGAATATGAATGGAGCTGGAGGCCATTCTCCTTAGCAAACTAACACAGGAATAGAAAACCAAATACTGCATGTTCTTACTTATAAGTGGAAGCTAAATGATAAGAACTTATCATTTCAACTTTCAAATATATGATATTAATGTCTCAGTTAGTAGGTCAAGCTTTCAATTCTAAGATTTGCTGAAGAAGAGAAAGCAGATGCTGGGAACAGATTCCTATTCTTCCTTTTTTCTCTTCTCTGCTGTAAGATCCCCACCTCTCCCTAATGATCTGGAGCTAGTACTCAGGACTCTGACTTAGAAAATATAATGACTATTACTGTAAAACAAGAACAAGATATTTTAACCAAGTTGAGACCTCTGAGGACAGTCAACATATATTTTGCTCTGTGAAAACAAATGATCTGGAGCCAGTACTCAGGACCCTGACTTAGAAAATACATTGAACAATTCTGTAAAACAAGAACAAGATATTTTAACCAGTTGAGGCCTCTGAGAACCGCCAACATATATTTTGCTCTATGAAAGCAAATATAACTTAGAGGGCAGGAAATAATCATGTAAATTAGGGTACCAAAATAAATTAACAAGATTCACTCACTTTTCCACATTAGCAAGGAAAATGCCTTGCTCTGGAAGTAATAAATTTTCCACTTAAAAATAGAAATTCTTCAATCAAAAGAAACCTTAGAGATAATTTTATGTAATGCACACTTGCCTATGTTGTAATGAAATCAAAATCCAGAACAATTAATTTCAGAAATGGCAAAGTTCTCTTGTCCTCAATTGTGATGCTTTTCCAGCAGATATACTTGATATCTGAATAATATAGAAAAGCTTATTTATCATAAACTTGTTGAAACTTAAAGCTGCAAGACCTCTCACTGGAATAGGCAACTGCTAAGAAATGTCTAGAAATTTTGAATTATTATATTTGTAATATTTTATTAAAAATTACTCCTCCAAATTGTATAAGCTTCTGATTCCACAAAACCTCGATCCTCCTGTGATGATGTGGATATTGTATAGAGTTTCATATTGTTGTAACTTATCAACTTTTTACTGGGATGGACTAGAGTGACAAAGGTCTAGCCAATTAAAATAATCTCGACTGGATCATTAGATACTTGCCTGTTTCAAACTGTCAATTTCCAGGCATTCTTTTATTACTTATGAATCAAAGTTTCTTCCATTTTAGTAAGAACTCATTTCTTACCACCACTCATTAAATAAAGCTAACTAATATCAAGGTAACTTCAGAATTCACACTTACTTAAATAAAAAGTTTTAATATGTTAGGTAAAAAATGTAGAAGATGAACCTATATTTCATGACAAAAAATTTGTCGTAATTTTATTGTATTGAAACAAAACTTCAACTTATGAACAAAGGAGAGGAATTCTAATGAAAGTGATATTTCCTATTTAATTTTCTGTACTTTTGTTCACATAGAAGATAATTTAGGAGGCTTTCTAATAAGGTAATTTTAAATACTGTTCTGTCCTCACTATGCAAATATTTCTCCCTCTCAACTACATATACTTAAGTTTTAGTTACATGATTGATAGTACGAATAAATAATAAACACTTCAACATTTATCACATTATGGTAAGAGAGGAGCATAATATCAATAAAAACAAAAACAACAAGAAAAAGAATAACGGTGAGCAGACCTTGATATAAATTTTTGAAACCATAAACTACAAATCCACAAGTACAGAAGACTTCCTGACCATCTGAAGTAAATATATATGTATGCATATATATGCTTATGAATATATTAGATTATAGTTAGTACTAATTATTCATGATATTTTACAAGGAATTTCTGCATAAGGAGATCATTGAGTTTTTATTAGAGTTTATCTAACTCTTTGAGAGCTTAGAAAAATATAACATATTTTAAGCAGTAAAAGCAAATTAAACCTAATTAGATAACATCAAGTTATTCATTTCATGATCCTCTAGATGGCAGGATCCTAGAAAAAGACTCCACTTGGATGGAAAAAATAACATTTAGCAGAAAAAATCCGTTTGAAGTGGAAAAAAATCTATGTTTAATTCCAAAATAAATCTAATATTGTCCTTGAGAAAAAGTTAAATTTAATAGTCTGTAGTCACCCACTCCACAAGAAGAGTAGATTGGAAAAGACGACTTCTCAGGAACAGATTTCACAACACTATAATGTTGATTAATATATTAATAAATATTACTAGGATAGGAGGTAAGGGGCCCATGGCCATTTATATTTGGGAAATTTTATAACACCCTGAATCCCCTTCTTAAAGAATTTTTTAAAAGAACAAGAACTTTTGCCACAAACAAATCTTATTGCTTTTTAAAATCTAAGATTCTCTAACATTTTGACTCTTAATCTTGTTTTCTCTGAACAGCTGTTAACAGTAGTATTCTATCCACAAAACTCAAGAAGTAAACAGAAATGGAGAAGATCAAGTGTTCCTCTAAGTTTCACAAAGCAGATTCTGTTTAAATATTTGTTTCATGAATAAATCAAAGCCAGATGTTATAAGCTAACTTGAACGTTGTAAGACTTGATTTCCTTTATATACTGTTTTCTGTATTTAGGTGGTGTCTTTGTCTTGTCTGTTTTGTGTTGGTATAACAAAATACCTGATGTTGAGTAATTTGTGAAGAAAAGAGGTTTGTTCAGCTTGTGATTCTGGTACCTGGAAAGTCCAAAAGCATGGCACCAGCATCTGCTTGGCTTCTGGTGAGGGTCTTCGTGCTGCCATCCCAGAAGGTCAAATGGGAAGCAGACAAGTGCAAAGAGACAAAACATAAGGAGTGTCCTTGCTTTATTACAGCCCACTCTCATGGGAACCAATAGATCCCCACGAAAACTTATCCAATCTTGTGAGAGGGAGAAGTCACTACTATGAGAATGATACCAAGCAGCCCAGGAAAGCAGAGCCCCCTAATCCAAATACCTCCCACTAGACCTCACTTTGTAAGGGTTCTACTTCCCAAATTTGCCACACTGGGAATTAAGTTTCCCACATTAAGTTTTGGAGGGGATGCTCCAACAATAGCAGCTGGCAGTGTGATGACATGGATACATTAATGTTTGTATTATTTGACCAAGGAGAGATATTGAACTCTTCTCCTGTTTGTAATAAATATGTAAACTCAATGGAATTATGTATTCTGAAGGTAATATTAACTAAGACAATACTAAATCTTTCTAAAACTATGAATATTTTAGCTAAAATGCAAAGACTTATGCCAGTTCTAACATGATGGATTGTCTAGTCCTACTGTCAAATATTTGAAATCTCTCCAAGCAATTAATGAATAATTCTAGCAGGGTTATATTTTTATTTTTGAACCAAATTCAAAGTTAGTATGAATTTTTATGTCAGGTTCTAGAGTTGACATTTCAAATTTTCTGAAATATATTTTTCTAAGAATAAATTTTAGTTGTATTGAACTCTATTAAATATAAACAACACATTTTCTCAGACCCTTGGTCATGATTTTGATCTAGTTAACATAGAGAGAGCAAGAGAGTGAGATAAATTGTCAGTTTTGTGAATTCTGCTATTGACATTAAACAAATGCTCTTAAATGCTGTGGAACTGATAGTTTTGTATTAGAGTCAAAATGTGATAATGACAATGTAGTGTTATAACATTTATTTGTAAGCAGCTCAAATCTCAGGCTTTTTTATTTTTAAATTATTTTTCTTTTTTATTGACTCAATAATTGTACATATTTACGGGGTACACTGTGACGTTCTGATAGACATGTATGTTGTGTGATGATCAAATCAGGACAGTTAGTATATCCATCACCACAAATATTTATCATTTATTTGTGGTGGCAACATTCAAAATCTTCTCTTCTAGCTATTTTCAAACACAAAGGCGTTATTGTTAACTATGGTCACCCTACTGTACAACAAAACCCTAGAATTTATTCTTCCTTTCCAATTGTAACTTTGTATTACACATTAACCAATCTCTCCCCTTTATTCCTTTTTCCTTCCCTTCCCAGTCTCTGGTAACCATTGTTTTTATTCACTACTTTTATGAGATCAACTTTTGTAGATTACACAAGTGAGATCCTATGGTATTTGTCTTTCTGTGTCTAGTTTATGTCACATAACATAATATTCTACAGGCTCATCCATGTTACTCTAAATTAGATAATTTTATTTTTTATGACTGAATAGTATTCCATTGTGTATATATACATTTTTGTCCATTCATGCAGTATATTTTTATTTCTTAATGGATTATCTTAACATTCCATGAGTCAGAACTTTTTAATTGATAAGAGAATGAAGCTTAGCAAGTTTATATTAGATCAATACTGGGTAAATAAAGCAGTCACTTTTGTAATAAATCAAAAGGCAGCAATAAAAATATGAACTTTATGAATTAAAATAGAGGGTTTAGAATGGTACATTTAACTTACACTATGATGTATATTTTATGGTTAATATATGAGCTTTGAAATACAAAATTTGAAATCAGTAGCCCTTCTAATTATAAATGATATAAATTTTTTCTATATGAAACATTATATTTTCCTACAGTTCAATTGGGTATAAATTTTACTTTTCTCATGTACTTTCCCAAAGCACAATATTATATGATTTATACATGGATACATTTGCCAAGTAATAGGCATATATCCCATGAGAACTAGGCCCTTTGAGCTTTAGAGAAATAACTGAAGCATGTACTATATCCAATAAATGAGAATAGCTACCATTTAATGAGAGCTAACGATACACTAGGTACTGAGATTAGGTACTGTTTTATTATCATCCCTGTTGTACAGTTGAGGAAAGAAATACTTAGTAAGATTAAATAACTTCCAATTTTAAGAGCCAGTGAATGCCAGAGAACCACGTTTTCTTTTTCTTTTCTTTTTCTTTTCTTTCTTTCTTTTTTTTTTTTTTTTTTTTTTTGAGATGGAATCTCACTGTCACCAAGACTGGAGTGCAGTGGCACGATCCTGGCTCACTGCAACCTCTGCCTCCCAGGTTCCAGCGATTCTCCTGCCTCAGCTTCCCCAGTAGCTGGGATTACAAGTGCATGCCAACACGCCTGGCTAATTTTTTATATTTTTAGTAGAGACGGGGTTTCACCATGTTGGCCAGGCTGGTCTTGAACTCCTGACATCAAGTAATCTGCCTGTCTCGGCCTCCCAGTGCTGGGATTACAGGCGTGAGCCACCATGCCTGGTCCCACGTTTTCTAATTTTGAAGTTCAGATCATTTGAACTACCTCAGCCTAGTGCTCATTGTGCAAAGGTCCAGAGGTGCAGAAAAGGGAGACTGATTGGGCTACCATGACTACTGGGTTGATTATCTGTCATCCATGGGTAGAACTTTGTAAGCATGAGATGCTGATGAGATGTGATAGGTCAAGGGGCTACTGTCACCCAGGTCACTCACGGCCCAGGCTGGGGCTAAGTGAGGAAAGTTTTCCCTTTTAATTTCTGAAACCCACCTGTGGTTAATACTGGGTATGGATGAGGACAAAAAATACCTTTCCCACTCTTTGGGAGGTAAAATGCAGGACACAATCATCCCCCAGTCCCATTTCTAGTTCAGCTGAACCAAAGACAACTCTCAAATGGAAGATCAGTATTTTCAATAGGTTGAAAAAATTGGATAGCGGGACAAATAAAACCTATATTTGGGACAACTTGGTGGTGGCCACTGCGCAGACCAGACTTCGCTCGTTTTCGCGCGCCTCGCTCCGCTTTTCCTCCGCAACCACGTCTGACAAACCCGATATGGCTGAGATCGAGAAATTCGATAAGTCGAAACTGAAGGAGATAGAGACGCAAGAGAAAAATCCACGGCCTTCCAAAGAAATGATTGAACAGGAGAAGCAAGCAGGCGAATCGTAACGAGGCGTGCGCCGCCAATATGCACTGTACATTCCACAAGCATTGCCTTCTTATTTTACTTCTTTTAGTTGTTTAACTTTGTAAGATGCAAAGAGGTTGGATCAAGTTTAAATGACTGTGCTGCCCCTTTCACATCAAAGAACTACTGACAATGAAGGCCGCGCCCGCCTCTCTCATCTGTCTATCTGGCTGGCAGGGAAGGAAAGAACTTGCACGTTGGTGAAGGAAGAAGTGGGTTGGAAGAAGTGGGGTGGGACGACAGTGAAATCTAGAGTAAAACCAAGCTGGCCCAAGGTGTCCTGCAGGCTGTAATGCAGTTTAATCAGAGTGCCATTTTTGTTGTTGTTGTTGTTCAAATGATTTTAATTATTGGAATGCACAATTTTTTAAATATGCAAATAAAAAGTTTAAAAACTTAAAAAACAAAACAAACAAACAAAAAACCTATGTTTAGATTAACATCTGACCACTCCAGACACTTCAGATGTACTGAGTGCCCAGACACATCGTTTGTCCTGGCTAGGTGGTCTGAAGTAAATACAATTTTTAAAAATTGTTTAAAAGGCACAAAAATAGAGTTCCAAGCATTTCTACAAATACGAACTCATTAAATTTAATCTTCATAATCATACTATCAAGAAGAATCTATTATTATCCCCAGTGATTAAGGGTCATGCCCGAAGTCTTCCAGCTAGTAAGTGGCAGAGCTAGAATTTGAAACCCTGGAGTCTGGTCCCAACCTGTGTCTTCTTCCATTATGAAATCTATGTTTTTTGTTTTTTGTTTTCCATCAGCCACTGCCTGAGTTGATGGCCCTGGTGGATGACTGTTTCAGACATATTGGTCTGGTTAACTCACTATCCAGTCTATACAACACAGATCAGACCAATCCCACTAATGACTGAAGCAGATTAATTACGCCAAACATTGACTACTTCACCCTGATTAAGATGTTATTTTAAGTATGAATTTTGAACAAGTGCATTAGCAGAGGCCAAAAATAAAATCCCTGATATAAGCAAGCTATATTCTAATCTACAAAAGAGTGAAAATAGAACCCCGAATTAATCAAATAGGCAGTAACCATGGTGGTTAAGAGCATGGACGTGGGGCAGATTGTCTGGATTTGGATTCCAGCTCCACCACTCACCAGCTACGTGGCTTAGCAAGTTACTTAGCCTTTAAAATCTTCGATTCCTTATCTTTTAAAAGGGAGTAATTATAACTATTTATTTTTGTCATCCTAAGGATAAAGTATAAAGCTTATAATGGAATATGGCACTTTTTTTAAGGGCATAAGAGAATGAACAGAACCTGGACAATGCCAAAAGAGAAATACAAAATCCATTATTACAAAGATATTTTCTTTAATCATAGTTGGTGAAGCAATTTTAGCAGCCTTTCAGTGAGAAGTAACTGGAAATCAATACCTGTGCTCTACTTTGTGTCTCTTTTAGTGTTGATGAAAAGTATGTCCATGTTAGTTGTTCTCAGCTAATTGTTTTGTTACCTGTGGTAGATTTCAAAATATGGCCACAGATTTCTCCCAATCCAGTACGTACCACTATGCAATGTGATTTTGTCATTCCCATAAGAAATGGAGTCTATTTCCTCCTCTCTTTGAATCTGGGCTGGCAGTTGTCCAGTAGAATTAAGCAGAAGGGATGTCATAATACTTCTAATTGCTAGGACTTAAGAAACTTTGTAGTATATTTCTACTGTTTTCTTGGAAAACTATTTGAGACGCCATCTAAAGAAGCCAAGCTAGCCTAGTAAGAAATTGGAGGCAATAAAATGTGTTACTTTCAATATTATCATGCAACTGTTTCTCCATACACTGTAAGATTTTAGAATTACTTAGCAATTACTATGCTCTTTTATAAGCCATGAAACAGTTATAAAACAGTCACTCCCTTCCACCAGTCAAGTTTGATGTATTAGCTGCTTTGTCGGAATTACCACATTAAATGGACATGACGGTGAATGCAGCTGTAACTGCACTGATTTCATTTCTCTTTTCTTAGGTTTTTATTTGTTATACAAGTTTTTGCTGCTGTGATGTCCCTCCTTAAAAAACCACCGATTTAGGTTTGGCTATCTTCAGTGTTAATCACGTAAACCAGAGTAAATCCGCACGTTATTACACATTAAATATGAAGATTCAGACTGCATCACTGGTATCTTCTTTCCACTCTGCCGTATCTGACTCTTTCTCCTCTCTTCTCCAATAGGTATGGAGAGCTGCTCAGCAACGTCACACTTAGCAAATACAGAATGGAAAAGCAGTTGCAGTTTCATGCCTAAACTCCATGCGTAATTCTCTTGTAGCCAGAAGACACCCATTCTTCCTGGAGAAGGAATGAAAAAGCAAAAACCATAGATTTTTATGTCCAAGTCCAAGTCCCATGACAGTAATGACTGTTTATCCCATTCCTTCTCTACTCCTTCATTTCCTATCACACAGGGGAGGTCCGAGGGGGTAAGGGCTAAAGTGATGCTGGGGTGTAGAAGAACCAGTGGGTTTCCAATTGAGTTCATTTCTCTTTGGAATGTGAGGTACTTGATATTTTGTGCTCCACTTTGGATACTACCTATGAATTTTGGTAAAAGGAAAGGTCCTTTTCAACACCATTTTCCATTGTGATATGTAATTCTAAAATGACACTGTCATTTTGTTTTTGCCCATGTACTAAAATATTATGATTAATGTAATTTTTCTTCTTCCCAAGCTTCTTTCACAATGTCTGCTTTATAGGTGGTTGTTTCTATGTTCTTTGGTTCATTTTATTAAATCACTTTTTAAAATAATTTTTAGAAAACTCTACTTTCAGTTATTTACATACTTCCACTGAAATGGCACTGCATTTGTTAAAATATTGGTTTTATATGTGTTTGCATGAATATAATTAATTTTAAAATACATGAGGTTTAACTCAGAACAGATTTATTCTAGCTTACATGATGGCTCAGTTTCCTAAAGAAACTGGGTAATTGTGCATATGAATACTCAGGAACAGGATAACAAAAATGAAAAACAATTTTTGAACTCTTTAAACCATAATTGATCAGTTTTGGCTTTACATGTGGTTGCATAAATAGAAGTGAAATTAAATATCATTTATTCTTAGCATATCCCCTGTAGTACCTAGTTGGTTCAAATAAAAATGTAGTCAAAATATTCTTTTGCTCCAGAGGAAAAACATTAAACCATTAAGCCACCTGATTAATTTATTTTGTAGCTGAACTATAACAGTTTGTTCAGGGGTCCTAACTCCTAAAGAATTCTTTTTTAAATTTCAATATTTAACAGAACCTTTCTAGGAAATGAGGAACCATGTCCTAAATGAGGAACCCTGTCCTAAATTCTACTTCTAGGTCCTATATTGAATGATGAAAGAGTAAATCAATCAACTCATCAATAAATATTAGAATAATTAATTATCACTTTCAATTGTGTCTACTCACTAATTTTTGGTTAGCAAACAAACTAGAGATGGAGTGCTTATATGAATCAAACTTATTTGTGTCCTACTGTGGTTGAGATGTCTTCAATTCTTCATCTATTCATTTGTTCAGAATATGTTTTCATGCCAGAATATTTTGGCTGGGATACAGTAGAAAATGAAATAAACAATCTCTGGGCTTATAGTATTTGTCTTCATATGATTATCCCTGACAATCCTAATTCTGGTTGGGAAACAGACAATAAACAGATTGATAATATAACAAGTGTCAAATTCTAATAAAAATAAAACAAAATAAGAGTGATAAAGCATTCTGGGGTTTGGCTGGAAAATTGTTTTTGCATTTTAATGATCATCAAATTGATTCCACAATTTTAAACTCTTTATTTCATTAATTCAATAAGTACTTATTAAGGGCCTACTCTATGCCAGGCGCTAGAAAGGCAAGAGAGCAAAACAAGCATGTCCTTTGTATGGATGTGTTTGGAAGGGATATAGCAATCCTGCAATAGCTCCGATACGTACAAAAATTGGTAACTACTACACAGTTTTTGGCATCCCCCATACATATCACTTCATTTTTATGGTGACTCACACGTACATACTATATCCTTGAATTGGATAATAGTGGCTCTGTTGTGCTTACTGCTGTGAACTCTTTAATCAATCACCCAGAATACAAGAGACATTCTGGGGACTTAGAAAGTAAACCTAAGTAATTCCAGTGGTAAAACCTTGACTCAGGTTAGTCGTCAAACTAAAGCTACTGTTCCCTCAATTACATGGATCATTGCTTTAACTCTTTACCTGGCTTTAGTGGCAAGAACCTTACACCTTAGAATAAGACAACATCAGATGCGATCATTTTTAAAAGATGCATATAAAAGATATTTCTCGTATACCATAATATCTGCTTTAATTTTCCAAAGCAATTAAAATAAAATAGCAAAGGAAAAATAAACATTAAAAAATCAAGACATGACAATCAATATTGGGTATTGAGTCATGGCATACTTAAAATAAAAATTGCGTTTCAAGTAAAATGGTAATTTTAGAGAATAAAAAGCTCTTTACTTATAATATTATTTTAGCCTTTAAATTTTTTTATTTGCTAAAATACTAGCGTCTAAAGCTGAGCTGTCAATCAATCTTCACATTTTAAGATGTGAGCGTAAATGAATCTGAATGAGGAAAGAAAGGAGAAAGAGTCAAGGAGATGGGCAAAGAACCTGAATAGACATATTTTAACAGAAGTCATAAAAATGGCCATCGGCTATATGAAAAGGTGTTCAATGTAACTAATCATCAGGGAAATGTTCATCAAAACCATTATGAGATTTCACCTCACACCTATTAGGATGATTACTATCAAAAAGATGAAAGGTAACAAGTTCAGAAAGAATGTAGTAAAAAAGGAACCCTTGTACAGTATACATTTTGTAGTATACTTTGTACACTAATTTACACTGGTGGGAATGTAACTTAGTATAACCACCATAGAAAAACAATATGAAGGCTCCTCAAAAACTTAAAAGTAGAACTACCATGTGGTCCATCAATCCTGCTTCTGAATATATATCCAAAGAAAATGAAATCAGGATCTCAAAGAGACACCTGTACTTCCATGTTCATTGCAGCATTACTCACAATAGCCAAGAGATGGATGGACTCAACTTATATGTCCATCAATGGATGAACAGATGAACAAAATGTGATATACATGCATACGCACAGAAAAGCATATATGCACACACACATATATATAATAGAATATTATTCAGCCCTTAAAAAAAGAAAGCTCTGCTATTTGTGAAAACACAGCTGAATCTGGAAGACATTATACACAATGACATAAGCCAGCCACAGAAAGACAAACACTGCATAATCTCACTTATATGTGGAACCTAAAATGTCAAACTCATAGAAACAGATAGTAAGAATGGTGGTTGCCAGGAACTGGGGGAGGGAGAAAAGGAAAGATGTTGACCAAAAGGCACAGAGTTTTCATTAATACTAAATGAACTAGAATTAATTCTGGAGAGCTAATGTACAACATGTTGACTATAGTTAACAATACTCCATCAAATACTTGAAATTTGCTGAAAGAGTAGATCTTCTTTTTCTTTTTCTTTTTTTATTGTACTTTAAGTTCTAGGATACATGTGCACAATGTGCAGGTTTGTTACATATGTATACATGTGCCATGTTGGTGTGCTGCACCCATTAACTCGTCATTTACATTAGGTATATCTCCTAATGCAATCCCTCCCCCTCCCCCTTCCCCACACTAGGACCCAGTGTGTGATGTTCCCCTTTCTGTGTCCAAGTGATCTCATTGTTCAATTCCCACCTATGAGTGAGAACATGTGGTATTTAGTTTTCTCTTCTTGCAATAGCTTGCTCAGAATGATGGTTTCCAGCTGCATCCATGTCCCCACAAAGGGCACAAACTCATCCTTTTTTATGGCTGCAGAGTATTCCATGGTGTATATGTGCTACATTTTCTTAATCCAGTCTGTCACTGATGGACATTTGGGTTGATTCCAAGTCTTTGCTATTGTGAATAGTGCCACAATAAACATACGTGTGCATGTGTCTTTATAGCAGCATGACTTACAATCCTTTGGGTATATACCCAGTAATGGGATGGCTGGGTCATATGGTACTTCTAGTTCTAGATCCTTGAGGAATCACCACACTGTTTTCCACAAAGATTGAACTAGTTTACAGTTCTACCAACAGTGTAAAAGTGTTCCTATTTCTCTACATCCTCTCCAGCACCTGTTGTTTCCTGATTTTTTAATGATTGCCATTCTAACTGGTGTGAGATAGTATCTCATTGTGGTTTTGATTTGCATTTCTCTGATGGTGACTGATGATGAGCATTTTTTCACGTGTCTGTTGACTGTATGAATGTCTTCTTTTGAGAAGTGTCTGTTCATATTCTTTGCCCAGTTTTTGATGGGGTTGTTTGTTTTTTTCTTATAAATTTGATTGAGTTCTTTATAGGTTCTGGATATTAGCCCTTTGTCAGATGAGTAGATTGCAAAAATTTTCTCCCATTCTATAGGTCGCCTGTTCACTCTCATGGTAGTTTCTTTTGCCATGCAGGAGCTCTTTAGTTTAATTAGATCCCATTTGTCAATTTTGGCTTTTGTTGCCATTACTTTTGGTGTTTTAGACATGAAGTCCTTGCCCATGCCTATGTCCTGAATGGTATTACCTAGGTTTTCTTCTAGAGTTTTTATGGTATTAGGTCTAACATTTAAGTCTCTAATCCATCTTGAATTAATTTTCGTATAAGGAGTAAGGAAAGGATCCAGTTTCAGCTTTCTACTTATGGTGAGTCAATTTTCCCAGCATTATTTATTAAATAGGGAATCCTTTCCCCATTTCTTGTTTTTGTCAGGTTTGTGAAAGATCAGATGGTTGTAGATGTGTGGTAGTATTTCTGAGGACTCTGTTCTGTTCCATATCTCTGTTTTGGTACCAGTACCATGCTATTTTGGTTACTGTAGCCTTGCAGTATAGTTTGAAGTCAGGTAGCGTGATGCCTCCAGCTTTGTGCTTTTGACTTAGGATTGTCTTGGCAATGTGGGCTCTTTTTTGGTTCCATATGAACTTTAAAGCAGTTTTTTCCAATTCTGTGAAGAAAGTCATTGGTAGCTTAATGGGGATGGCATTGAATCTATAAATTGCCTTGGGTACTATGGCCATTTTCACAATATTGATTCTTCCTATCCATGAGCATGGTATGTTCTTCCATTTGTTTGTGTCCTCTTTTATTTCATGGAGCAGTGGTTTGTAGTTCTCCTTGAAGAGGTTCTTTACATCCCTTGTAAGTTGGATTCCTAGGTATTTTATTCTCTTTGAAGCTATTGTGAATGGGAGTTTATTCATGATTTGACTCTCTGTCTGTTACTGGTGTATAAGAATGCTTGTGATTTTTGCACATTGATTTTGCATCCTGAGACTTTGCTGAAGTTGCTATTCAGCTTAAGGAGATTTTGGGCTGAGACAATGGGGTTTTCTAAATATACAATCATGTCATCTGCAAACAGGGACAATTTGACTTCTTCTTTTTCTAACTGAATATGCTTTCTTTCTTTTACCTGATTGCCCTAGCCAGAACTTCCAACACTATGTTGAATAGGAGTGGTGAGAGAGGGCATCCCTGTCTTGTGCCAGTTTTCAAAGGGAATGCTTCCAGTTTTTGCCCATACAGTATGATATTGGTTGTGAGTTTGTCATAAATAGCTCTTATTATTTTGAGATACGTTCCATCGATAACGAATTTATTAAGAGTTTTTTGCATGAAGGGCTGTTGAATTTTGTCAAAGGCCTTTTCTGCATCTACTGAGATAATCATGTGGTTTTTGTCTTTGGTTCTGTTTATATGCTGGATTATGTTTATTGATTTGCGAATATTGAACCAGCCTTGCATCCCAGGGATGAAGCCCACTTGATCATGGTAGATAAGCTTTTTGATGTGCTGCTGGATTCGGTTTGCCAGTATTTTATTGAGGATTTTTGAATCGATGTTCATCAGGGATATTGGTCTAAAATTCTCGTTTTTTTTTTGTTGTATCTCTGTCAGGCTTTGGTATCAGGATGATGTTGGCCTTGTAAAATGAGTTAGAGAGGATTCCCTCTTTTTCTATTGATTGGAATAGTTTCAGAAGGAATGGTACCAACTCCTCCTTGTACCTCTGGTAGAATTCGCCTGTGAATCCGTCTGGTCCTGGACTCTTTTTGGTTGTTAGGCTATAAATTATTGTCTCAATTTCAGAGCCTGCTATTGGTCTGTTCAGGGATTCAACTTCTTCCTGGTTTAATTTTGGGAGAGTGTAAGTGTCCAGGAAATTATCCATTACTTCTAGGTTTTCTAGTTTATTTGCATAGAGGTGTTTATACTATTCTCTGATGGTAGTTTGTATTTCTGTGGGGTTGGTGGTGATATCACCTTTATCATTTTTTATTGTGTCTATTTGATTCTTCTCTCTTTTCTTATTAGTCTTGCTAGCGGTCTGTCAATTTTGTTGATCTTTTCAAAAAACCAACTCCTGGATTCATTGATTTTTTGGAGAGTTTTTTGGGTCTGTATTTCCTTCAGTTCTGCTCTGATCTTAGTTATTTCTTGCCTTCTGCTAGCTTTTGAATGTATTTGCTCTTGCTTCTCTAGTTTTTTAAATTATGATGCTAGGGTGTCAATTTTAGATCTTTCCTGCTTTCTCTTGTGGGCATTTAGTGCTATAAATTTCCCTCTACGTGCTGCTTTAAATGTGTCCCAGAGATTCTTGTATGTTGTATCTTTGTTCTCATTGGTTTCAAAGAACATCTTTATTTTTGCCTTCATTTCGTCATGGACCCAGTAGTCATTCAGGAGCAGGTTGTTCAGTTTCCATATAGTTGAGTGGTTTTGATTGAGTTTCTTAGTCCTGAGTTCTAGTTTGATTGCACTATGGTCTGAGAGACAATTTGTTATAATTTCTGTGCTTTTACATTTGCTGAGGAGTGCTTTACTTCCAACTACGTGGTCAATTTTGGAATAAGTGCAATGTGGTGCTGAGAAGAATGTATATTCTGTTGATTTGGGGTGAAGAGTTCTGTAGATGTCTATTAGGTCCGCTTGGTGCAGAGATGAGTTCGATTCCTGGATATCCTTGTTGACTTTCTGTCTCATTGATCTGTCTAATGTTGACAGTGGGGTGTTAAAGTCTCCCATTATTATTGTATGGGAGTCTAAGTCTCTTCGTAATTCTCTAAAGACTTGCTTTATGAATCTGGGTGCTCCTGTATTGAGTGCATGTCTATTTAGGACAGTTAGCTCTTCCTGATGAATTGATTCCTTTACCATTATATAATGGCCTTCTTTGCCTCTTTTGATCTTTGATGGTTTAAAGTTCGTTTTATCAGAGACTAGGATTGCAACCCTGCTCTTTTTTGGTTTCCATTTGCTTGGTAAATCTTCCTCCATCCCTTTATTTTGAGCCTATGTATGTCTCTGCATGTGAGATCGGTCTCCTGAATACAGCAAACTGATGGGTCTTGACTCTTTATCCAATTTGCCAGTCTGTGTCTCTTAATTGGACCATTTAGTCCATTTACATTTAAGGTTAATATTGTTATGTGTGAACTTGATCCTGTCATTATGATATTAGTTGGTTAATGAAAGAGTAGATCTTAAGTGTTCTTACCACAGAAACAAAGAGAAAGAAAGAAAGAAAAAAATAGAAAAAAGGAAGAAAAAGAGTAAAGAGGCTATGTTAACTGTGATAGATACATTAATTAACTTTTTGTTTTTATTGTGATCACTTCACAGTGTATAACAAAACATCAAGTTGTATAATATAAATAATTTTTATTTGTCAATTATACCTCAATAAAGCTGAAAAAGGAGTCAAAGAGATGGCTTTAATCAGTTAAATGAAGATGACAAAAAGTTTTTCCAGTTGTTACTTATTTACACACAGATATTTGTATTTTCTTCTGTTACTAATCTATGGTCAGGTGTTATATTCAAGATATTATCATGTTAAATCTCTCAAAAAAAAAAAAAAAAAAACAATAGGATAACAGACTTAATTCCATTCCATCATTTCTGAAAAAATTATATTCAACTTCTAAGACAATATAACTCATTATTTCTCAAGTATTAATCTTCCTAATTCACAATGACAGCATTCTAGTTACATGCTAACTACTTAATTACAAACTATTTTGAATATATCAAAATTATGTCAAATTTTAAATTTTATTTATAATTACACAAGTAACATAAATATACATTATAAAATATTAGACAACCTAAAAAAGTTTATGCTCCTTTTTGTTTTTACTGTTTCCAGTTTAAGTTTACTTGTGCGAGGTGACTATCTATGATCAATAGTTTACTGATTAATACATTTTTACAATTACCGACATTTGTACACACACATGTACATGTACACACACATTTTTAGTTTTCATGTAAATGATAGAAGTGTATCATTTTACAATTTACTTTTTTTCATTTGTTTTTGAGATTTGCCCATGTTACTTCTCTACTGAAAAAAAAAAAAAAACTGTAGTCCACATCTTTTCATTTTTCTAAATAATATTTTAGTAAAAACATCTGCACATGCTCTTCCAGTCATATATTGAATAATTCTCTTAAGTGAATACTAAGAAGTGGAATTAGGTAGGATTAGTAGATTAGAGCTGCCGTCTGAATCAATTCTCCAAAATTGTCTTCCATTGTGGTTATACCATTTAATACTACCACCAATCATCCTCATCCATGAGAGCACCTGCTCTTGTGCCTTCACTTCAGCTGATATTGTCAAACTGTGAAATTATTAATAAACTGTTTGATGTATCTAATTGTATTTTTATTTTGATTTTCCAAGATTACCTGTGAGGTTGAATGATTTCCTTTATGTTTGTTGGCCTTTTATATTTCATCTTTTGTTAATTGTTCATTTGTTTTGCTTCTTTTTCTATTAGATTGTATGTTTTTGCTTTTTAAATAATTTGTAGGATATGTTTATTTCAAATATAATAATTTGTTATAAACGTTTAAATACTCTTCCCAGTCTATAAACTATTTTTAACTTTGTTTTGGTAACTTTCATTATTTTAAAGCTTACATTTATAAGTAGTCAATTTATTAGTCATTAATTTTATGGCTATGGTTTGTTGAATATTTAAATAAAATGCCTTCCCAAACCAAAGCTGTATACATATTCTCCCAAAGTTTCCTTTGAATATCTTTATTTCCAAAAGGACTAAAATTCATCTGGAATTTATTTTGTGAAATTATGTATTGAAGATACATAACTTCAAATGAATAGCTATTTGTTTCCACATGACTTAGAATTGATCATGGGAAGAAAGTATGTAGATATATAAATCCAAATGTATAGCCAATTATTGAATACTGTTTTTCCCCCATTTGAAAAGCTAACTTTATTATGTGGTAAATTTATATCTCTGTATGTTTCTATTTATAAACTATTCTACCCCAGTCTATTGATTTATTTGTCTAATACATTGCCAGTTTTCTACTTGTTATATTATTTCTTATCATGCTTTCAACCAATACTGTTTTAGTTCCATTGTGTTATTATGCATGCACAAATACACATGCCTTTTTTCAGTAAACATTTATAATCGAAAAGATTTACTAGTTTTGTATCCTGCCATTGCTTCTTGGGTTCCACAAGTTTTTAGTTTGTTTTCAGTTTTGCTAGACTGTATCTTTCTGTAATTGTTTCTGTGAGTCTTTATGGGTGGTAAAATTTCTGAGCATTTGCAAATATTAAAACGTGCAATATTTCCTTTTACATATGATTATATAATTCTATGAATATTTCTTAGATCAACACTATTTTTCTCAGATCTTTACAGATTTTATTGTTTCCTTGTCCCCCTTTTAATGAAGCAGAAGCATATTAATCAAATCCTCATTTCTTTTCAGTTTTCTTGTCTAGAATCACTTACTTTTCATTTTATCAATGAATTTAAGTATTATAAGTATCTGTGATATGGTTTGGCTCTGTGTCCCCACCCAAATCTCATCTTGTAGCTCCCATAATTCCCATGTGTTATGGGAGGGACCCAGTGGGAGATAATTGATTCATGGAGGCCAGTCTTTCCTGTGCTGTTCTCGTGATAGCGAATAACTCGCATGAAATCTGATGCTTTAAAAATGGTAATTTCCCCGAACAAGCTCTCTCTCTTTGCCTGCTGCTGTCCATGTAAAATGTGACTTGCTACTGTCCATGTAAAATGTGACTTGCTCCTCCTTGCCTTCTGCCATGATTGTGAGGCCTCTTGGAACTAAGTCCGTTAGATCTCTTTCTTTTGTAAATTGCCTTGTGCATGACTAATACAATCTGGATGTAGCCTTTCTTATTCATTCTGTTTACTAAATTGTCCTTTCAGTATGGAAAATAAAAATTCAGTTCAGATCTGTATTTTCTTTTTCTATGATGGCTTTCTATATTTGTTATTTGTAAATCACTTGTTTTTTCTTGTTTATCACTTGCTACATGGAAATTGAATGCTCAGAGTTACTTTTTATTTAACTTTCTTTTTATCTTCTTCAGCTATATTTTGAAAGATTATCTTAGCTTAATTATTTTTACCCTACTAATTTTCTCTTCAGCCATAATCATTGTTATTCAAATTGGGATTTTCATTTCAAAAATCAAATTTTTATTTTTATAATTCCCCCCAATTTCTTCTTTTGAATGTCACCATCTTTCAAATATCTCTGAGAAGATAAATTATATTTATTTTGATTTTTTCTTCTTAGTCTCTTATAAATCTCTCTTCTTGGGTTTCAGTTTTTCTGTTTGTTGAGTTTGGTACCTCCATTATGGTGTTAGCATTCCTAAAATGTTAAATGAGTCTTGCTTGTGTATTTGCCTCCATATTTGAGATGACTTGTTACTGGTTAGTGAATGGGGAAGCATCCTGGGATTGTAGGAAAATGGAAATGGCTCCAAGAAATGGACTACTGTTTTAGGCATAGGGGCTCCCAATTCCACTGGGTTTTGCCATTACCAAGGAGTCTCTTCTTGGTTTCCAATAGTCATAGAGGCGATCATGGATTTTTAAAATAGTTACTATATTTAATATTATGTGGAATATAGTTCTCAAAATTTTATACAGAGTTAATGATGATGAAAGATTCATCTTCCAATTTAGAGTAAGGAATATCTGCTTCCAATTTTCAAATAACATTTATATTATGTTTTCATATAATAAAGATATATGCTTTTTACTTAATTGAATTAAAATAACAAAAGGGAATTTTTCAAATTAGGGTATTTTTATTGCATTTATTTCCATGGCTAAATAAATGACTACTCTTGTATTTTATGAAAACTATATATTGTTCCTAGAATTATGCCTCTATTCCTAAATAGATTTGAGCCTATTTGGGATAAATTTAGGGAAAAAATATGAAAGCTTATTTCTGAACTATTATCAGTCAAAATCTCTGTATGCCAAGATAATAATGTTTTTGTTCTATTTTATTTTTACAAACATTTTCCAAGTTTCCCACAAAATAACTATTAATTTTAATACCAGCAACACCACTATTTATTTGCCTATAAACTGCAAGATTTTAGAACTCTTTAACAATTTCTATGCCCTTTCATCAAACATCCAACAGTTATAAAACATTCACTCCTTCCCCAGGTCAAGTTTGGTATGTTAGTTCCTTTATCAAGAATTACCACATTAAATTAACATAGTGAATATAACTGAAGGACATAGATTTCATAATTTGTCTTGTATTAGTTTTTATGTGTCTTATTCTTTGCCATTGTTACTAGCCAGTGAATCTCCAGTGCTAGCTGGCTTTGAATCAGAGACTGAGTCATTAAATAAAGAAGTGAATAATAACCTCCACTACAGTCCACAGAGAAAGTACTTCAGGTTCCCACTGTGCCCTTAGTGCTTCTTCCCTGGATCTACTGCATTACCCACTGTCCAGTACCAAGACATCATTTTGTTTTACAAATATATATTTCTTCTACAAAAGAACCCTCCCTTCTCCTCTAATGCCATATCATGAATCCAGCCTTCTCCAATAATGATTACTTTCATGAGTGCTAAGAGAGTTTCAGAATTAGCTTTGATCACAATGTTCTGGATATGTAAATTTCTAAGAACATAATTTGTATCTAAGTAATTAATTTTTATTTAATAAACTCAACTAATTTAGTGCCCTACTCATTTTGTATATCTTTCCTTTCCACATCCAATTTGTAATCAAGCCCAATGCCTATTTCCCTGAAATATCATGTAACTGCATTTCATCTTTTCTATTTCTAGTGATACTTCCCAGTACTAAATCAACTTTCACTTACTTCAACAATTTTAATAGCCTATTCAATAACTTCTCCAATTTTAAGATTATTCTCCTTTTCTTTGTGTTTTATAAAAGCTGTGTCCCTCTAAACCACAATGTGACTATGGTTTGTGATCTTACTATAACTAATGTGATTCATGTAACTCCTCATTTTTCTGTGGAATAAAATCCTATATTCATGAAAGGGCTGTCAGTTTTCATCAACTTACTTTTTTTAGACTCAATTCTCCCTATGTCTCATTCTTCCCCAAACTGATATATTGTATATAGCAGCCATAAGGCATAATGAATGAGTCTATCTCTGTTGTCCTTACCATCTTTGACTTTAATGTTCTTCCTATGCAAAGTGTAATAAAAATAATATCAAAAGCAATTTTATTGTTCAACCACAATGGAAATATGTTCAAATTATGAAAACACTGCAACTAAGGTTTTTTAATTCTACAAAAGACAAAGTCCTCCACCCCAACAAATAAAAGGTCTAGCAAAATTGTCTCCAATTTAATCCTTACTTAAAAATGACCACCTAGACTTCTGCTTCTGACTATTTTAATAACTAATAACTTATCAACCATCTGTCTTAGAATAACTATAAGAAGAGGCTAAATTTATTTTTAAACTTACTATTTGAAAGCATTAGGACACATCCGCCAAATACTTGAGGCTAAGATGCAGTGAAGAAAGGAAATGCAGTAGTACTGAGTTAAACACACAATAGAAATTATAGAAACGGGGGGTGGAGCAAGATGGCCGAATAGGAACAGCTCCAGTCTCCAACTCCCAGGGCGAGCGACACAGAAGACCGGTGATTTCTGCATTTTCAACTGAGGTACTGGGTTCATCTCACTGGGGAGTGCCAGATGATCGGTGCTGGTCAGCTGCTGCAGCCCGACCAGCGAGAGCTGAAGCAGGGCGAGGCATTGCCTCACCTGGGAAGCACAAGGGGGAAGGGAATCCCTTTTCCTAGCCAGGGGAACTGAGACACACAACACCTGGAAAATCGGGTAACTCCCACCCCAATACTGTGCTTTAAGCAAACAGGCACACCAGGAGATCATATCCCACACCTGGCCGAGAGGGTCCCACACCCACGGAGCCTCCCTCATTGCTAGCACAGCAGTCTGTGATCTACCGGCAAGGCAGCAGCGAGGCTGGGGGAGGGGCACCCGCCATTGCTGAGGCTTAAGTAGGTAAACAAAGCTGCTGGGAAGCTCGAACTGGGTGGAGCTCACAGCAGCTCAAGGAAACCTGCCTGTCTCTGTAGACTCCACCTCTGGGGACAGGGCACAGTAAACAATAACAAACACAGCAGCTCTGCAGACGCAAACGACTCTGTCTGACAGCTTTGAAGAGAGCAGTGGATCTCCTAACATGGAGGTTGAGATCTCAGAAGGGACAGACTCCCTGCTCAAGTGGGTCCCTGACCCCTGAGTAGCCTAACTGGGAGACATCTCCCACTAGGGGCAGTCTGACACCCCACACCTCACAGGGTGGAGTACACCCCTGAGAGGAAGCTTCCAAAGCAAGAATCAGACAGGTACACTCGCTGTTCAGAAATATTCTATCTTCTGCAGCCTCTGCTGCTGATACCCAGGCAAACAGGGTCTGGAGTGGACCTCAAGCAATCTCCTACAGCTACAACCTACAGCTGAGGATCCTGACTGTTAGAAGGAAAGCTATCAAACAGGAAAGACACCTACACCAAAACCCCATCAGTACATCACCATCATCAAAGACCAGAGGCAGATAAAACCACAAAGATGGGGAAAAAGCAGGGCAGAAAAGCTGGAAATTCAAAAAATAAGAGTGCATCTCCCCCGGCAAAGGAGCGCAGCTCATCGCCAGCAACGGATCAAAGCTGGACAGAGAATGACTTCGACGAGATGAGAGAAGAAGGCTTCAGTCCATCAAATTTCTCAGAGCTAAAGGAGGAATTACGTACCCAGCGCAAAGAAACTAAAAATCTTGAAAAAAAAGTGGAAGAATTGATGGCTAGAGTAATTAATGCAGAGAAGCTCACAAACGAAATGAAAGAGACGAAAACCATGGCACGAGAAATACGTGACAAATGCACAAGCTTCAGTAACCGACTCGATCAACTGGAAGAAAGAATGTCAGCGATTGAGGATCAAATAAATGAAATGAAGCGTGAAGAGAAACCAAAAGAAAAAACAAGAAAAAGAAATGAACAAAGCCTGCAAGAAGTATGGGATTATGTAAAAAGACCAAATCTACGTCTGATTGGGGTGCCTGAAAGTGAGGGGGAAAATGGAACCAAGTTGGAAAACACTCTTCAGGATATCATCCAGGAGAACTTCCCCAACCTAGTAGGGCAGGCCAACATTCAAATCCAGGAAATACAGAGAACGCCACAAAGATACTCCTCGAGAAGAGCAACTCCAAGACACATAATTGCCAGATTCACCAAAGTTGAAATGAAGGAAAAAATCTTAAGGGCAGCCAGAGAGAAAGGTCGGGTTACCCACAAAGGGAAGCCCATCAGACTAACAGCAGATCTCTCGGCAGAAACTCTTCAAGCCAGAAGAGAGTGGGGGCCAATATTCAACATTCTTAAAGAAAAGAATTTTAAACCCAGAATTTTATATCCAGCCAAACTAAGTTTCATAAGTGAAGGAGAAATAAAATCCTTTACAGATAAGCAAATGCTTAGAGATTTTGTCACCACTAGGCCTGCCTTACAAGAGACCCTGAAGGAAGCACTAAACATGGAAAGGAACAACCGGTACCAGCCATTGCAAAAACATGCCAAAATGTAAAGACCATCAAGGCTAGGAAGAAACTGCATCAACTAACGAGCAAAATAACCAGTTAATATCATAATGGCAGGATCAAGTTCACACATAACAATCTTAACCTTAAATGTAAATGGAATAATGCTCCAATTAAAAGACACAGACTGGCAAACTGGATAAAGAGTCAAGACCCATCAGTCTGCTGTATTCAGGAGACCCATCTCACACGCAGAGACATACATAGGCTCAAAATAAAGGGATGGAGGAAGATTTACCAAGCAAATGGAGAACAAAAAAAAGCGGGGGTTGCAATACTAGTCTCTGATAAAACAGACTTTAAACCATCAAAGATCAAAAGAGACAAAGAAGGCCATTACATAATGGTAAAGGGATCAATTCAACAGGAAGAGCTAACTATCCTAAATATATATGCACCCAATACAGGAGCACCCAGATTCATAAAGCAAGTCCTTAGAGACTTACAAAGAGACTTAGACTCCCATACAATAATAATGGGAGACTTCAACACTCCACTGTCAACATTAGACAGATCAACGAGACAGAAAGTAAACAAGGATATCCAGGAATTGAACTCATCTCTGCAGCAAGCAGACCTAATAGACATCTATAGAACTCTCCACCCCAAATCAACAGAATATACATTCTTCTCAGCACCACATCGTACTTACTCCAAAATTGACCACGTAATTGGAAGTAAAGCACTCCTCAGCAAATGTACAAGAACAGAAATTATAACAAACTGTCTCTCAGACCACAGTGCAATCAAATTAGAACTCAGGACTAAGAAACTCAATCAAAACCGCTCAACTACATGGAAACTGAACAACCTGCTCCTGAATGACTACTGGGTACATAACGAAATGAAGGCAGAAATAAAGATGTTCTTTGAAACCAATGAGAACAAAGATACAACATTGCAGAATCTCTGGGACACGTTTAAAGCAGTGTGTAGAGGGAAATTTATAGCACTAAATGCCCACAAGAGAAAGCAGGAAAGATCTAAAATTGACACTCTAACATCGCAATTAAAAGAACTAGAGAAGCAAGAGCAAACACATTCGAAAGCTAGCAGAAGGCAAGAAATAACTAAGATCAGAGCAGAACTGAAGGAGATAGAGACACAAAAAACCCTCCAAAAAATCAATGAATCCAGGAGTTGGTTTTTGGAAAAGATCAACAAAATTGACAGACCACTAGCAAGACTAATAAAAAAGAAAAGAGAGAAGAATCAAATCGACGCAATTAAAAATGATAAAGGGGATATCACCACCCACCCCACAGAAATACAAACTACCATCAGAGAATACTAGAAACACCTCTATGCAAATAAACTGGAAAATCTAGAAGAAATGGATAATTTCCTGGACACTTACACTCTTCCAAGACTAAACCAGGAAGAAGTTGAATCCCTGAATAGACCAATAGTAGGCTCTGAAATTGAGGCAATAATTAATAGCCTACCAACCAAAAAAAGTCCAGGACCAGATGGATTCACAGCTGAATTCTACCAGAGGTACAAGGAGGAGCTGGTACCATTCCTTCTGAAACTATTCCAATCAATAGAAAAAGAGGGAATCCTCCCTAACTCATTTTATGAGGCCAACATCATCCTGATACCAAAGCCTGGCAGAGACACAACAAAAAAAGAGAATTTTAGACCAATATCCCTGATGAACATCGATGCAAAAATCCTCAATACAATACTGGCAAACTGGATTCAGCAGCACATCAAAAAGCTTATCCACCATGATCAAGTGGGCTTCATCCCTGTGATGCAAGGCTGGTTCAACATTCGCAAATCAATAAACATAATCCAGCATATAAACAGAACCAAAGACAAGAACCACATCATTATCTCAATAGATGCAGAAAAGGCTTTTGACAAAATTCAACAGCCCTTCATGCTAAAAACGCTCAATAAATTCAGTATTGATGGAACGTACCTCAAAATAATAAGAGCTATTTATGACAAACCCACAGCCAATATCATACTGAATGGGCAAAAACTGGAAAAATTCCCTTTGAAAACTGGCACAAGACAGGGATGCCCTCTCTCACCACTCCTATTCAACATAGTGTTGGAAGTTCTGGCTAGGGCAATCAGGCAAGAGAAAGAAATCAAGGGGATTCAGTTAGGAAAAGAAGAAGTCAAATTGTCCCTGTTTGCAGACGACATCATTGTATATTTAGAAAACCCCATTGTCTCAGCCCAAAATCTCCTTAAGCTGATCAGCAACTTCAGCAAAGTCTCAGGATACAAAATTAATGTGCAAAAATCACAAGCATTCTTATACACCAATGACAGTCAAACAGAGAGCCAAATCAGGAATGAACTTCCATTCACAATTGCTTCAAAGAGAATAAAATACCTAGGAATCCAACTTACAAGGGATGTAAAGGACCTCTTCAAGGAGAACTACAAACCACTGCTCAGTGAAATCAAAGAGGACACAAACAAATGGAAGAACATACCATGCTCATGGATAGGAAGAATCAATATCGTGAAAATGGCCATACTGCCCAAGGTAATTTATAGATTCAATGCCATCCCCATCAAGCTACCAATGAGCTTCTTCACAGAATTGGAAAAAACTGCTTTAAAGTTCATATGGAACCAAAAAAGAGCCCGCATCTCCAAGACAATCCTAAGTCAAAAGAACAAAGCTGGAGGCATCACGCTACCTGACTTCAAACTATACTACAAGGCTACACTAACCAAAACAGCATGGTACTGGTACCAAAACAGAGATATAGACCAATGGAACAGAACAGAGTCCTCAGAAATAATACCACACATCTACAGCCATCTGATCTTTGACAAACCTGAGAGAAACAAGAAATGGGGAAAGGATTCCCTATTTAATAAATGGTGCTGGGATAATTGGCTAGCCATAAGTAGAAAGCTGAAACTGGATCCTTTCCTTACTCCTTATACGAAAATTAATTCAAGATGGATTAGAGACTTAAATGTTAGACCTAATACCATAAAAATCCTAGAGGAAAACCTAGGTAGTACCATTCAGGACATAGGCATGGGCAAGGACTTCATGTCTAAAACACCAAAAGCAACGGCAGCAAAAGCCAAAATTGACAAATGGGATCTCATTAAACTAAAGAGCTTCTGCACAGCAAAAGAAACTACCATCAGAGTGAACAGGCAACCTACAGAATGGGAAAAAATTTTTGCAATCTACTCATCTGACAAAGGGCTAATATCCAGAACCTACAAAGAACTCAAACAAATTTACAAGAAAAAAACAAACAACCCCATCCAAAAGTGGGCAAAGGATATGAACAGACATTTCTCAAAAGAAGACATTCATACAGCCAACAGACACATGAAAAAATGCTCATCATCACTGGCCATCAGAGAAATGCAAATCAAAACCACAATGAGATACCATCTCACACCAGTTACAATGGTGATCATTAAAAAGTCAGGAAACAACAGGTGCTGGAGAGGATGTGGAGAAATAGGAACACTTTTACACTGTTGGTGGGATTGTAAACTAGTTCAACCATTATGGAAAACAGTATGGCGATTCCTCAAGGATCTAGAACTAGATGTACCATATGACCCAGCCATCTCATTACTAGGTATATACCCAAAGGATTATAAATTATGCTGCTATAAAGACACATGCACACGTATGTTTATTGCAGCACTATTCACAATAGCAAAGACTTGGAATCAACCCAAATGTCCATCAGTGACAGATTGGATTAAGAAAATGTGGCACATATACACCATGGAATACTATGCAGCCATAAAAAAGGATGAGTTTGTATCCTTTGTAGGGACACGGATGCAGCTGGAAACCATCATTCTCATAAACTATCACAAGAACAGAAAACCAAACACCGCATGTTCTCACTCATAGGCGGGAACTGAACAATGAGATCACTTGGACTCGGGAAGGGGAACATCACACACCGGGGCCTATCATGGGGAGGGGGGAGGGGGGAGGGATTGCATTGGGAGTTATACCTGATGTAAATGACGAGTTGATGGGTGCAGCACACCAACATGGCACAAATATACATATGTAGCACAGCTGCACGTTGTGCACATGTACCCTACAACTTGAAGTTTAATAATAATAAATAAATTAAAAAAAAAAAAGAAATTATAGAAACGAGTAGACATTCTATTGTCTGCTGGTATGACATTCTTAATGTGCTGACATACAATAAATGTCAAACAGAATTTCTATTTCCAGGGAAAATATTATTCAAATGAGGGCAAAATATGAGGGTCATTTTTAAACAAAAAAAGTGAAGTATTCATTACATGGAAGCCTACTGTAAAATAAATAGCAAAGAGAATTTTTCAGGCATAATAAAATGATTGCTCTAGAAATTAGAAAATACATGATGGAATAAAGAACACACAAAATAGTAAACATGTAAATAAACACAATACTGGTTACACAGAATAATTATTCTTTTTTTTTTTTTTTTTTTTTTTTTTTTGAGACGGAGTCTCACTCTGTCGCCCGGGCTGGCGTGCAGTGGCTGGATCTCAGCTCACTGCAAGTTCCGCCTCCCGGGTTCACGCCATTCTCCTGCCTCAGACTCCCGAGTAGCTGGGTCTACAGGCGCCCGCCACCTCGCCCGGCTAGTTTCTTGTATTTTTTAGTAGAGACGGGGTTTCACCATGTTCGCCAGGATGGTCTCGATCTCCTGACCTCGTGATCCGCCCATCTCGGCCTCCCAAAGTGCTGGGATTACAGGCTTGAGCCACCGCGCCCGGCCCAGAATAATTATTCTAATGCTTATGTTATTTTAAATACATTTGAAACTAAAACATAGGCAGATATGTAGAAAGGAGTCAGCTAAATTAATTTTTTCTGTGGTTTCAGAATTACTATGGGAAGTTGAAAAAGTAAGATTTTTTAATTGACTTAAATAATTATGTATGTCATAATTGCCAGGATAACCACAAAGAAAATAGTGAAAAAAATAATAAATAACACATTAATACAGGGAAATGAATTTTAAAAGTTGAGTATCCAAAATAAGAGAAGGAAATATAAAATAATGTAACACTATTCTGTTAAATTGAAAAGAGTAAAGATAGTAGATATGAACTTAAATTTACAAATAAATATGCAAATTGACTAAATAACACAAATAATTGCCTAAAGTCTTCTACAGAATTAAAGATAAAAAGCATTTAGGTATAAAAACACAGAAATGTGAAGGTAAAGCATAGAAATTATGCACCAGGTATACCAGGTTATATATTATTATAAAACAACCCTGAAATTTAGCAGCTTGAAACAATAAACATTTATTATCTCACAGCCTCTGCGGATTAGGAATCTGGGAGGCCTTCGGATGGTTGGGTATTAGGATCTCTCATGAGACTGCTATCAAGATTGGGCCAGGACTGCATTCATCTCAAGACTTGATTAGGGAAGTATTTGCTTGTAGGCACTCTTCATGCCGTCCTTTCCACAAAGCTGCTTTGTAAACTGGCATCTGACTTCTCCCAGAACACGTGAATCCAGAGGGAGTGAGAATGCACACATGCCAAAATCTTTTTGAAACTTAGTCATGGAGTCTGCACCCCACCATTTTGCTTCATTCTATTCCTTAGAAGTGAGTCACTATATTCACGCCACAATCAAGGGGCAGAAATTACACAAAAAATATGAATCTACAGTAGAGTCTCATAAATTAAGTATTCATGTTGAATCTCCAGGATAGCAAGTTCCAAAAATGAAACTTTCAGAGAATATGTGCAGTGACAATTATTTTCATAACAACACTAAGATATTATTTGCTTTTTTGCTTTCATTCTCTTGTAATTATATAGTGAAGTTTTCCAAAGGTAACATAACATGTGGTATTATCCCTGCTCTGATGACTAGATGACTAATGTAACAAGTAGCTGTGTGTTCTTTGTTTTAGCACTTTTTCAGTTTTCATGTCTAATATGATAAATATCAATATATGTAGCCTGCATTATCAAAAGATCTTTGGGATTCCCAATAATTTGCAAAATTTTAAAGAGATCTTGAGACATCTTGAAGACTTTTTCTAATATTTGGCATAAAATTACTAAGTGAATGTAAAAGAGAACTAAAAATAATAAAGAGGAATAACAGAATAATTTTAAATAATTACTCAACAAACAGGTAAGATTGAGGAAAAAAGAACAAATAATTGATTTTTAAATAGTAGAAACAGAAAGTCAAATACTGTATGTTCTCACTTATAAGTGGGAGCTAATTAATCTGTACACATGGACATAAAGTGTGGAATAACAGCCACTGGAGACTTGGAAGGGTGGGGATGTGATGGGGATGAGGGATGAGTAATTTCTTTTTTTTTTTTTTTTTTTTTTTTTTTTGGCAGGGTATCACTCCATCACCCAGGATGCCAGGTCAGAGTGCAGTGGCGCGATCTTGGCTCACCTCAGCCTCCACCTCCTGGGTTCAAGTGATTGAACTCAGCCTCCTGAGTACCTTGGGTTACAGGCATGCACCACAATGCCTGGCTAATTTTTGTATTTTTTCGTAGAGACAGGGTTTCACAATGTTGGCCAGGCTGGTCTCGAACTCCTGACCTCAAGTGATCCACCTGCCTCGGCCTCCCAAAGTGCTGGGATTACAGGCGTGAGTCACCGTGCTCAGCAGGATGAGTAATTTCTTAATGGGTATAATGTACAGTATTCAGATGATTACATTAAAAAAGTAATACTTAAAAATATATTATAATTAATATATTAATATATAATAAAAATATATTATTAAAGTTATAAGTTTATAAATGTCATAAACAGAATGTTAAGTGAAAGAAGCAAGAAAATAGTCCATCACATAAGATTCTACCTATAGGAAGTTCAAAAAGGAGCAAAACTAATCTATTGCGCAGGAAGTCAGTATACTGTAGTTTTTAAAGAAAAGTTTACACTGTTATGAACTCTATACTACACTAAACTTTACTTTGTTCTCAAGGCAAATTTGCAGACAAATTGTCTCCCATCTAGTTTAGGATTTTACCATCCATTCAAAGATTCCTTTTTATGCCTAAAACTCCTGGGGTTCTTGCTGGTCATTTAGCTAGAAAAACATTTTATATGAGGACAGTGAGACCCAGATAGTTTAAGCAAATTATTTAAGGCCATACATGTAGTTAGCTACTTTCTTTCTTCATTACCCCTACTGATTTTTTCCTGATCTTCTTGACCCAGTTTCCTCTCTTCCAAATTAATGTTAGTACACTGTTCCTCTACCACTGGAAAGCTATCAAGTGGCTTTACATTATTAGTTGTTTCTTTTGGACACTTAATCTGCTCCAAATTCTCCGCGTGTTCTTTTGGGTCAGTGACTATGTCTCACCTTTTCTTTGATTCTGGAAATCTAGTTTTGTTCTTTCACTCCACTAATTAGTAAACATATTCATCCATGCATTCATTCATTCAAAAAATAGTTTTGAGTTCCTATGATGTAGCAAACAAACAAACAAACAAAAAGGTCCTCCCTCCAAAGAACTTAGATCCCAATTAAAGTAATTAATAAGTAAGAAAATAAAATACTGTGCATGGTATGTTATATTGTGATAAATGCTTTGGAGAAAAAAAAACTGACCACTGATTAACTTTCAAATAGTGAAGTTTTTATGCTGCTTTGACATCCCTTGGCTTACTGTGGAGGCTCCTTGGGAACTGCTGGTGTGAAAAGCAGTTCAACCAGTTGACCTCCCAAACTGACTTCATTCACAACTTATGCTTTTATCTCTTTCACATAAAGTGTTACCAAATAAAATTCCATTTGAACAAAGCACTTCATAGATGAAAATTAATTCAAAACATCTTTCAGGTTCTAAAATATTTTAGCTTTTCGAAGGGAAAAATAGTGTCTCTGGTTACAGGCTCTGTAAATCTATGTATCAGTGAAACTCATTTTATATTTTATATTTCTGCTCCATAATTATAGGATATATAAAAGTAGGTAAGTTTACGTTGTTGGGAAGGGCAGTATAACCCTTGTTTACTCAACTCTAATGATTACTGAATGACCTTACTGAAGACAACAGGGTGCCCTGTGTGCATTTATCTATATACGTAAGTAATAGAATCATTAGATGATTAAGAGAATGACTACATTTCAGTGATGATTTGCTTTTGTGCAATACTGGTTTGCCATGTGGAAACAGGTTAGCACTATCATGCTGAACCCAGCACTTGCTTTCGTCAGTAACTGCTAGCTCATTTCAATTAACTTCTTTGTCACTAATTTGAAGGCACCACCATTACAGATCTGAGAGGTACACAAAAATTACTTGAAAGAGAGCAGATGTATTTTTAAAAAGGGGAGCTGTTATGCTGAACAGCAACCAGAAACATACGAGACTTCTTTTTTCTCTACATCTAATTGAATCAGAGCTGAGAATAGCTTCCATGATTGATGATAATATCAATGATGGTGATGTAAAGGTTATTAAATACCCCACAAATTCTAGGAGTCATGTGGTACATGTTGCATTGAAAGACAATGTCTTTCCCATCAGGGATTTTCACCTCTAAAATTAAATGAGACAGATTATGACCTATCCATATAACATTCATCAAAAATATACTCAAATATCCTTTTTCTCAAGATTGTATGATTAGAAATAAGATAAAGAAAAATAAAAGGACAAAGGGGAAAAATGTATAGTGTATGCTTGGTAAACAGTTGAGAAGTAGAAAGTAGAGATAACAAAATGTTTTTAAGATAAGTTTTAATTTCTACATATAGTACCCGTGTATACCTTAAAGTAAATAATCAACTCAATCCATGCATATGAAAACGTGTATATTAATGTAGAGTGTCGAATGGGTATTAGGGGAATTATTAGTATTTTTGTTCTCTTTCCTCAGGTATTTGGAAGAGGTAAGTTGCAGTTATTTTTCAGAAATGTTAACATAATCCAGTCCAATTTTTAAGTTAAAAAAAAAAACTGTGAATGTGAAACAGGCATAAACACAGAGATGATATTTTCACTTGGGATACATTTCATGCATAAGTTTCAAATACTGTTAGTTCAAGGTATGCAAGTGCTAATTATCTAAAATTTAATTTTAAAAGTATTATCTTTTTTTGTCTTTATTTAAAAAGCCTATAATTTCTAATGATATCTCATTTCTATAGGGACCAAGAGCACTGAACCAAATTATTGAACATTTTCGAACAATTTCAAAGATTTATCAACCCAGGGAAAAACAGGACATGATGAAAAGGGAATGAAATTTAGCAACATGTTATTTGGATTTGTACTCCAAGGGGACACAGATAGAAGCCAGACAGCTGGCTTAAAATTCAAGTTCTTAGTAAGATATTGCTAAAGCAGGATTTAGAAGGTGGATTTCTGTTGACTTCCAAGTTATTTAGTTAATCTGTGGCTATCGAGTGGACCGAATCTGCTCTAGAACAGTTAGAATTCACCAGGTGGGGTCCCCAGACCAGCAGCATTGGCATCATCTGAGGACATGCTGGAAATGCAAATTTTTAGGTCCCATCTTAGGCTCAGTGGATACAAAATTCTGAGATTGAAGCCCAGCAATCTGTGTTTTCACAAGCCCATCAGGCGATTCTGCATGCTTCAGTTTGAGAACTGCTCTACAATAGACTGTGTGCTGAAGTACATTCTGGTTTCACACACACACACACACACACACACACACACACACAAAATGCCTTGAAGAAACAACTTCCTCAGGAACTCTCTAAATGTGTTCAAATCATTCTGAAAAATACCTCAGGGACCAGCCAGCTATAGATCTTTATGATATCTCATGACTCAACCAACTATACACTCACCTTGTTATTCGCCTACAAACCTTTTCTGGGAATCTGGTTCATTCATTCTGTTCTCCCTATCTTCTACAGTGTAACAAGATCTTAAAGGTAGGCTCACTGTTTTTAGGCTATTTAGTAAATAAAATCTTCTAATGTATTGGTGAGGTGGGTTAGGAGGTAAAGAATTTTAATAATTCTTTACCCCCATGTAAAATACTTTAGGGGGAATATGAAAGAACTTCTTTCTCTGAATTATGCCAACTAAAATTGCATTCCAGAACCTTGTTCTTCAACTTCCATCAGTTACTATAACATGAAACCCAACACTCTATCAATGAAATGTAATGTTCAAATCGGGTAATACATTTATTGGAATTCTTTCTCCATTTTATGAGACTGCTATTTTTATGAGACTATTTTCTTAAGTTAACCTGCAACCCCTTTCAAATCTTTTAGAGCAAATATGAGGCCAGCTCCTTATGCTGATGAGAACTAAAGAGAAGTGGAGAATTATCTTTCTTTAGTTTATAATGTTTTGGACAAAAACTGCAAACCTGTAGTGTATTTTTGCTGTCCTCAAATCTTCTGGAGTCTGGATCTAGGGGACTGAACTAAAACTATTTTAGCACTTTGATTCATGCAGATTATGTGAAGTTGTTTTCCATTTTGTCCTGCATATACAATTGTAGGCTGAGTCATCAATATGATAATGGGGTCACCACTACAACACTGATGATAGAGACAGAAACAAAATGGCAGATTGCCTTGAACATGGTCAAGGACCTAGTCAAGGTATAAATACATAACCTGATTTTTAAAAAATAATATTTGTAACTTACACAAACAAATATCTTTAACAGGTGTTAACCATAGTTATTTTAAGTGATATATGTTTACTGAGTTTTAGAATTAAATATTAAATATCTAATGAATTAAATCTAATCAATTGAATCTGATGATGATAGTTAAGAGTATTGGGGGATGATGAGTAGTGCTTTCTGAAATATGTATTTTTAAAACTGAAAATAATGTACTGAAAAAAATCATGCTGAAATGTTGCTGTACTGAAAAAAAAAATCATGCTGAACAATCTTGAAGTTTAGAAATTCAAGGTTTTAATACTGGATTCTATACATCAAAAGTTGTCATTTCAGATTTTAGACTAAACAATGAAATCTCACAGTAATGAAAAAGAGAAATAGCAGTCTCAAAAGTCCACTTGAAGATAGGAAGACTTCTTTCACCCAAAGTTTTTTTTTCTTCTTGATTTAAGTGTGAATAGGTTAATTAGCAGTCAGAAATAGAAACTTTGTTCTTTCACTAATTACATTCTCCTCATCATGAAACTCTTTGACCATTGTAGGGTCCTTGCCTCATTATGTGAGACCTCCTCATTTCCTCATCTCTAAGGCTCTGAGTCACTGTAAATCCCTTGGACTCGATTTTTTGGTGAATAATTATTAATATTCATTAAATGCTCAAATAATGTCACAAAGATCTGTGAAAATTAAATTGTATTAAATAGAGAATCAACTGAGAATACTTTAGTTTATATAAGAAAATCCTCTACATATGTCTGTTAAATAATTTTTTTTTTCAAGTAATGAACACTTAAGAATCATCATAACCTTAGCCTATTGGAGAAAGAGAAGAATTTAGTTATTTTGTGCTTGAAAAGTGAAGAGCAGCACAGATTATCCAAATTACAGAGCATTTTAATCAGTTTGAGTTCTAATCATATCTTATCAATTGCATCCTAATGTTTCATTTAATACTTAAGCAATATTTAATTAATAACCACTCTATATAGAATTTGTTTCTAATGATAAAATTATAATACTCTGCCCTCTAGAAGTTTTCAGTCTAAATAAAATTATGATGTATACATTAATCAATTAGCATTGTGACTGAAGGAGGAAAAATGTATTTTAACATAATTTTAATTAAGTGTACTAATTATATTTTGTCCCAAGTGGTTGGTTATTATGAGTCACCCACTTAATATTGCTTGAGAGTTGATTTAACCATGAAAATAATTATCTGAAAAGACAAGAAGTTTAACATTTATAGAGTCCCTTCAATATTCCAGACATTGGAGTAAATATATTCCCATGGACATTATTTAATCCTTACAACACTACTTTGTTTATGTTACTGCTGTGCCTCCAGGTTTGGATAAACACCTCTCCTGGCATCAGAACTTCTCCATAACTTTAATCTAACTACTTTTCTAAATAACCTCTATCATATGCCACTGCCTCCCCCTTTATTGTCTCACAACATGGCTACTCCATCTTCTTGAATCAACACATGCTCTTTTCCCTACTGTAATCGCTACCTCTCTCTTCCTCTCCCCTACTTAAAATACCTTCTAACTACTTAAGCATCACTGCAGTCAATTTTTATCAAAATCAATTATTTTATACACATGTACAAGTCATCTCTGTATTTCTACAGTGATTCATAATGATCATTTTTAAAACTAGTTTTCATTATTTGACACAAGAAAGTAAAACATGGGACAAAATAATCTTTTAAAAATTAAATATCTAATGTAAGCTTTAAAAAGTTAATAGACTTTATGTTATAGATTAGTTTTAAGTTTACAAAAAATTGAGCAGATAGTACAGTGAGTTCCCATGAACCACTTCTTACTGCTCATGGTTTACTCTATTATTAACATCTTACATGAGTGTGGCACATTTGTTGCCTAATAAGCTTATATATTATTATTAACTAAAGTCCACAGTTTACATTAGGATTTTCTATCAACATTTTGCAGTTCCACGGTTTTGATGACTCCATAATGCCATATAGCCACCATTATGCTATCATGGAGAGTAGATTTACTACTCTCCCTTACTTAATAAGAGTAGACTTATTAAATCCCCTGTGCTCCACCCCCATTCCACCTCCTCAACCTCTGGCATCCACTGATCTTACTGTCTCTATAGTTGTGCCTTTTCTAGAATGTTATATATTTAGAATCATACAGTACATAGCTTTTCCAATTTACTTTTTTTATTTAGCAATATACACTCAACTTTCCTCCATGTCTTTTTGTGGCTTAGGATCTTCACTTCTTTATTGCTGAATAGTGTTCTCCTGTATGCTGCAGTTTGTTTATCCATTAACTAATGAAGGGCATGTTGATTTCTTCTGGTTTTTGGCAGTCATGACAAATTATGCTAGTATTTTGATTGAGATTACATTGCATCAGTATATCAATTTGGGAAGAACTGATAACAATATAGAATATTACTATCCACAAACATAGAATGTCTCTTAATTTAGATCTTCCTTGATTTCTTTCATCAGAGTTTTGTTTTCCTCAAATAGATCTTGTACACATTTTGTTAGATTAATAATTGAACATTTAATTTTTTGTTATTAATGTAAATGGCATTGTATTTTTAATTTCCAATTCTAACTGAGCTGAGTACAGTAGTAGTCTCTTGTAATCCCAGCCACTTGGGAGGCTATGATGGGATGGTATCTTGAGCTCAGGAGTTTGAGACCAGCCTGAGCAACATAGTGAGATCTTAAAAACAAATTTCAGGCTGGGTGGGGTGGCTTACGCCTGTAATCCCAGCACTTTGGGAGGCTGAGGTAGGCGGATCACGAGGTTAGGAGATGAAGACCATCCTGGCCAACAGGGTGAAACTCCGTCTCTACTAAATGTACAAAACTTAGCTGGGCATGGTGACCCACGCCTGTAGTCCAGCTACTTGGGAGACTGAGGCAGAAGAATCGCTTGAACCTGGGCGGTGGAGGCTGCAGTGAGCCGAGATCATGCCACTGCACTCCAGCCTGGGTGACAGAGTGAGACTTCATCAAAAAAAAAAAAAAAAAAAAAAAAAAAAAAAAAAAAAAAAATTCAATTCTACAATGCTAGTATATAGGAAACAATTGACTTTTATATATTAACTTTATATCCTGCAACCACACTATAGTTTTTTCTTTGCAGAAGTTTTTCTCAATTATTTGGATTTTTCTAATTAGAAAGTCATGTCTTCTGAGGATAAACTCCTTCTAAATCAACATATATACTTTTATTTATTTAACTTATTATATTACTTAGAACATCTACTATGATGTTTAAAAGACATCATGGAGACATCCTTGGCTCCCAATCTTAGAGAGAAAGCACCTAGTTTCTCTACCTCCACTCCCTTTCAACACTTTAAATATTTCACTCCACTCTCTTTCTGCTTAATGATTTCTCAGGAAGAGAAAGAGAAATGTGAGCTGGCAGAGAAGATGACTGCAATAAGCAGAAACCAGAAACCACAGGTTTATGATGGAAAATGTCTGGAGTGTGTTTAACTCCCAGAAAATGAGTTATTATTAAAATAATAGACTGATTTCAATTGTTGGAATGGCTATTTCACAAGAAAAACAGAAACAACTCTAGGCACCTTTGTTAGCCAATTGAATCTAAACTGTAAAGTCCTATGCCCTTCAAATTAATATCCTAGTAAACCAGTGTTCCTCAAACTTTGGTAGTGTAACTATAGAGTTAGTTAAAAATAAATGTGTAATTATGTGTCTGAATAGGTGCGTATGTGATTAGATATACATATGAATAGTATAAATTTAAAGCTTAATAAGGTATATAGAGTTTGTTCATATTATTTGTGGTAGTAACATTCTATAAAGTCACCATAAATGTTGTATCTATGAATACTGAATTATCAATCCTAAAGGAAATACAGGGTTAGGTTCCAAGGAGCCTCTGGTCATCAGATCAATATATAACCTTGTTTTATGTCTGTTTCTGTTTCAACACATCTTATTTAGTATGTATTGTTGACTCAATGACATCGAATTCACAGTCAGCAGCACTGATTGACTGTGCCTAAATGAAGCATGTCTAACGAACTTACGTCCTTCCTCAGGTACATCACAGCACTCTTGTACCTAGCAACACTAGATAGCATTTTAGCACTATACTTGGAGGCTATTTTTAATAGAGAAATAATCAACAAAAGGCACAAAAATGTGAAAAAGTCACCAGACTGTGAACAAAAACACTTATTTACAGTAGGAGATATGCAACAAGAAGGTGATGCCACACTTTGACCTGAGCTGGGGGAATGTGTGCCTGGGACCGACTCACATTTTTTCCTGCTCTGTGCATACGCATGTCCGTGAATGACCAGAAAAGCACCACCCATATTGGTCTGGGAGTCACAAATAAATTTTAGCAAGTAGGCCAGTTCACAAAAATGAAATCCACAAACAATAAAAATGGACTGCGTATATGGGTGTGTGTGTATACACACACATATGTATATTATACAACATTGTTATGTGTGTGAGTGTTGACAGAGAATGAAAGCATGCATTTGAAAGCTGCTATATGGATAGAGTAGGCAACAATTAAATAATTTTTCTTTTAAAATTCTATTAATTAAACAAGCCTCTTTAGTTTACTTAAAAATATACATGTTTGTAGAAAATGACAAAATAAGCACTAAATATATGAAGTTATAATTACCTGCAAAATTACTTTTCACTTCCAGGAATGGAAAAAATGATAATAATAATGACAAAATTCACATCTCTAGCACTGCCAAGAATCAATCTAACTACTGTCAGTCTTTGCCAAATTCCTTTTTCTTCAAGTTTTCATGTCACCAAATTTCTGCTTTTCTTAATACTTTGGAATGACTGTCATGACACATATTTCTAACTTAAGCTGACAATTTTAGAAGCTGGACTACAGAGCTGTGAACCTAATAAAATCACTTGGCAAGAACCAAAAAAAAAAAAAAAAAAAGAAACAAGAAAGAAGATCCTAATATAGGGGATGAAGTTGAAAGTAATAACGCCTTGTTTATGAAATACAAACCACTGGCTTAGTCATTGATTCGGGTGGGTGGTAGAAGTGGATTCTTTGAGCACTGTAGTGAGAAAATAAATATGGATAAAGAAAGGCATAGTTTTTGTTCAATTGCAAGAAAACCCTTTATAATTATTTAGAAAAATTCAACTATGTCCTAAAAGCAAATATTAAAATATGAAAGGATGATAAAGTAAGTATTTCTAAAAGAAAACCTGATAGTACTGGGAATTTTGGTTTTGGTCAGGAATTAGATAATGGTAGGGTCTTGATGGTGAGCTCACATATATTATCTAAAAAGACATTAATTAAGAAATTTAGCTAAGGCATCAAGAGGACAAATTCGCTCAAATATTCCTCTTAAACAGTTTATGACATCTGATTACTGTTACAAATGCCACTTAGAGGCTCAACTTCTGCTGACATCCAGCAGTGATATGAACCTTTCCAGGATCAGTAAATATCAGAAAAACTAGCCCACCCAAGCCAGACTTTTGTAATTAACCATTGAACTAATTGTTGTAATTAACCATTGAACTAATTGAATGCTGGTGCATAAGCTACACAACATAGTAGCTAGTAGGAAAAGTAATATTGTAAAACAGACTTCATCTTATAACACAGTCCTTTGGGTCCTATGTTATGAACTATGTGCAAAATGTTAATAATAAACAGAAATAAATGGAGTGTTTAAATAAAAGAAAATGTATAAAAATTGCAAAAGAAAAAATAAAATGACATCTGATATGCACATGATATACATACACGAAGTTCAGTCAGTTCGGGGCTCTTTAAAAACCAAAGCCCAAAATAAAACTAATCTCTGCCCAAAAGAATTTTTTAAATGGATGGAAAATCAAATATATAAGTTGAATTTCCAGAAAGACCAAGTCTCGAAGCAGAGTGACAAAAGCTACTGCAATTCTGACTTAGGATAGATATAATTAAGAACACATACACACACACACACACACACACACACACACACACACAAATTATTCCTGAGATAGGAGTCAGCAGAACACAAAGACCCTGCTGATGAAACAGGATGCCATAAAGAAGTCGGCCAAAACCCACCAAAACCAAGATGGCGATAAAAGGGACCTTTGGTCTTTCTCACTGCTCATATGCTAATTATAATGCATTAGCATGTTAAAAGACAACCCCACCAGCGCCATGACAGTTTACAAATGCCTAGAAGTTATATGTCCAATGTCTGGAGGTTACCCTATGCAGTCTAAAAAGGGGAGGAACCCTCAGTTCCCAGGAAATTCCCACGTCTTTCCTGGAAAACTCATGAATAATCCAACCCTTGATTAGCATATAATCAAGAAATAACTATACGCACACTCAGTCAAGCAGCCCGTACCACTGCTCTGCCTATGGAGTAGCCATTCTTCTATTCCTTTACTTTCTTAGTAAACTTGTTTTCACTTTACTGTATGAGTCACCCAAATTCTTTCTTGTACAAGGTCCAAGAACCCTCTTGGGGTCTAGATCAGGAACCCATTTGAATATTGCTTTCCTATATTTTCAGAAAAAAATGTGTTTCACTTTAAATTTATTTAATAGTGGTTGCTCAAAAAATATGTATTGAGCCCTTACTCTCTACTAGTCATTGATAGATTCTGAGGGAAAAATAAATATGACATATTATTTGTACCTTCAAGAAGTTCATAGAGTCATGAGGAGGTTAAACAATGACAATAAATTAATGATGTAATAAGTGTGTTAAATTAGAGTTTACTCAAAGCTCCATGGGAACACAATTGGGGAAAGCTGTCTTCCTAGAAACCAAAGAATCAAGGAAAATTGTTGAAACTTGAAGTTGGCAGTTGGTCTTAAAAGACAACAAGAAATTGTGGAGTTGAGGGGAAATCACAAAAGAATTTTTTACATTTTTTTGCTTTCTTTCATTTGCAAATGGACATGCCAGATTAATGATTGACAAAATGAGTGGAAGCTCCTTGAGGCTCTGCAGATCTCTTCATTTATATGTGGTGTCATTGTTCCCCACTTACAAGGGTTTAGTATGGTTTGGTGTTTCTGACTCTACTGTATGTGGAATTTCCACTCTAATTAGCTTATTGGGTTTGTGATTTGAACTGGTAAGAGATCTTAAACTATTTTTTTTTAACTTATCACTGTATCTACATGATAGAATACATTGCACTTTATATGACCTAAAAGAATACTTTTTAACAAGTAAGCCAGGTATCATTAAAATACAGTCAGTTGGAAAAATATTTGTTATCATAGCTGAAAAAGCAGAGTATAACATTTCATATTTAGTATATCAACCATGTAAAATATGTGTAAAAATAGAAAGGAAAATGACAAACTAGTAGTGGTTGCCTCTGGGATGTAGGATTATATTTTTTTTTTCCATATTTTTCTGAATTATAATGTTTCTACTAACATGAATTTCTTTTAAAGTAATAAAAACTACATTTTAAACATAGAGCCTTTTCAATTCAATGTCATCTAATTATTTCTCTCTTGGAAGTGGAGATAATTATTTTACACCGCCATTAGGTGGGAGCAGCAGAGTTTCGGATTGTCACAGGCAGTATTATTTTAAATCATTTTGCTTTATCTCATTTGCAAAGACAAGGCTACGGCCCTTAGCTAGTTTTGTTTTTTCTTCCTTCCTCTGGGCACCTGAAGATTATTTTATGTTTAAAGTGTTTAACTTTCTAGTCTGTTATCACGTAAGAGCTAATATTTAGACCCTGAGCTGACCTGCAGTGTGCCTCAAAGAGGCAACTACATTCTGGAGCCTGCTCTACAAGTCTGTTGGTTATAGTGGTTATGCAGCCAGCCTACAATTATGCTTCGGGGCATTGTTTTTGCAGCCTTCCCTTCTGCAATTGCACCTTTCCACTTCAATGTGTATCACCTGCTTTGGTGTTCTTTTACTTTCTACCCTTTGCCAGTAGGCAAGCAATGCTCCTATTTTATGTTTGAGGAATTCTCTGTGGAAGCAGCTAGTTAACATCTCACTAATGTAGTAGTGCTTAGGAAGCAATACTGAGAGCCCTGTACTTTGGTATGCATCTTGATGTCACAGTCTCTTTCCAGAGATGCCAGCCTCCTAGTTTTAATTCTCTCCCTCTTTGATGATTAAAACACCATCTGGCCAGTGTATAGCCTTAGGAGCTGAATTCTGTAGCAGCTTTCCTCATATGCCTTGGATAAAATTCTTCAGTTGCGTGTAGGTGTTCTTTAGTGTGGGCTAGCATAGGCTGATTGCTTCAGTACCTGGTAATGAAGCTATGTTTAAGGGGCAGAGAAGGAACACTACCCACCAGTGGAAAGTCAGGTAATTGCTCTGGGGGTCTTACTTCATAACATTGCTGCAAAGAAAATAAGGCAGAGGCAATGTATGTTGCTGAAGAAGGCATGCAGAGAAGCAATGTCCTCAATCACACAGTACCTTCTTAGCCTTATCTGACCTCCCAGTGTGTGCTGTTGGATGTTAGGTGAGACAGGAGCCTGGGTGAGCACAGCCCATTCCACAAGAACTCCTGGAGAAAGAAAACAAAGATTCATAACTTGAGTCAGATGTGGTGCTCTCTCTCTCTTTCTTTTTTCTCTCTCTCCATATATATGTATAAATTAATTTATATATGATATATTTATTTATGCATTCAATTCAAAGTATCTATTTTTGACATCAAGCACCATGCCAAGAGAAGAGCTATAAAATGAGAACTGTAATTTAGTTATTTTTTATGAGTCAGCTCTCTAGGCAGACCCTCTTCCTATATTCACGCAAGCGATAGGAACTTTCCTAAGTTGACAAATATGCAAAACTGGAGTGAAAACATATTTTCACAGTTTTTGGAAACTGATGATAAAAGCTGGTCATGGGGTAGAGATTTTCATGTGTGATACATATGTTAAAACAAGCACTGGGGGATGGGAACAGAATACTTTATTTGGGAGACCTATATGGTATAACTGGTGAATGACGTATGTGCTGTTAAACTTGTTTTTTATTGTAATAGAACTGGGAATTTTCTGAACTGCAGCCTCATTATTTCCCTCAACCATGATGGTTTCTGACTATGTTTTCTCATTAATCTCAAAGTGTTTTCTTTGTTTCTATAGGAAGATTTGCAATTATAAATATATTTCTTAACTAAACCTTTTAATTGTCCACTGATAGAGTTCTTTGGTAGTAAATCTTTTCAATCTGCTGAATTTATTAACTTATTTGTTTACCCACAGTTGGAAAGTATGCAGAGAAGATAATTCTGAGTTATTTCAAAATATTTATATTTTTTATTTTCTTTATAATTGATACCATCAAATTATAGGAGTAATTTTTAAAAGTGGCCTGTAATAAAAGAAAGATACGTAAAATGTTAGCCTGTGGTCATGAGCACTATTACATTGACTGAGTCTCTCCACCCCCCTGCCTCCTTCATCTTGCCAGTCTTGATGGCCATTATATTTTGTGGGAAATGCCAATAGGATGGGCTATTACACTATATGGTATAGTTTTTAGAAGTTAATTGTAGCTTAAAGTTCATCACACTGAAGTAAGCCACAACCCCATGGGCAATTCTCTGTGGTGACTTCTTGTGGCAGTATTAACATTGGTTGTCTTTTCTCATTGCCTAGACTATGAGGACAAACACCACATGCCTCATGTCCCTGTTTATCTGAGTTGCCATGAGAGAGTAAAGCCTTTTCTGCCATCTCTCTCCAATTGGAATTTCTTCCCTGTGGTGCCTGCAGACCCCTGATCTGGTCCTCCTTTTTGTACCCAGACTGTTCCATGATGCCCTCTGAAATGCCTTCCTCCTCAGTAGCAGGATTCTCTTAATTCTCACATTGTCACAAAGTATTATCTTGACTTCCCTGCCTAAACCAAAACCTGACTATCTTCAGAGGGTATGGTTTTCTTACAGTACTCACAAGTGGAAGCAGTTTTCTCTTTCACATCCCCAAATCTCAGGGCTTGAAAATAGTTTCACTATCTACTTTGCTGCTCATTGTCACTTCCAAATTGCTATCCATCAGTCTGCTCTTCAATCCTTATCCTCTGACCGTATTTCCATGTCAAGGTCTGAGCAGGAGTAGCTGAGGATGCGGTGTGCACTTTGGACAAATGTATTTGATATATATTCATTGTAACTTGAAACAACAGAAAATAAGGCTTTTTATAAATATATGTGGCTGGGATGAACATAACAGAAGGTGCAAGAGAAAGTATTGAAGGCAGCATGAATTAAGGAAGATCAAAACACACTGGTCGACTATTATTCTCAAATATTAATTTTCCTATACAGGCTTTTGATCAGAACCACATGTCTGTTAAGTCAACACTGAAAGCTTTGTAGAGTGCTAAATACAGGTATTTGGTGTTTTGAATATTTAACTTCAGGATCTGAAGTATAGAAGGACAAATTTGGCATTTTTAGAATGCAAATTGACACACCTGACTTATCATGGAAAGCCATGTATCTCTGCATGAAGATAAGCTGAAGGAGCTATTGGCAGGGTTGGGATACCAGCATTGTATAGTATTTGGATGTGTTTTGGCAGGCTTTTGACACATGTTAAGGCTTAATGTCCATCCCTAACTACCTTGCCAAGGGTGGAGGTGTAATTACTGAATGCATATTATGTCTTCAAGTGGCCATTTGGTAGAGCTAAAGAGAGCTCTCTCTCTGTGTGTGTGTGTGTGTGTGTGTGTAATTGATCCTAAAACACAGCATATGAAAAAAATGCAGTTTAATTGAACATGAGGACTTTAGAGCACAAATCAGGATTCTGCCTGTTTTAACAAATTTATCTTCTACTGTGCCTTAAAGTGATACATATGTTATCATACTTTATCATTAATGTGTGGTTGTGATTTTGGCATTACTTTCATTTAACAGATGACAAATCTGAAGTACAGAGAAGTTAAGTAAAATTTTCAATGTAAGTGTTGGTAGCTGAAACTTAGCCTTTAGATCTGCCAGTTCCAACTCCAGTGTTTTATGTCCTGTCTGAATTGGAGGGCTAGACAGGATAAACTGTTCTACAGAGTGCATTTCTACAGCAGATACTGAAAGAATCTGAGACAAATTACCGCATGGATGAATTGGTATCCTATCCATCCTGAAGTTGAGTGAGAGATCAGATGATTTGGTACTTTTCTGTTATAGATTTCATAGCTATATTGATGTCTGGAGGTGTTTGCTATAAAGCATCAGTTATTTCACATTGGATGCACTAAGAGAATGGTGTTTAAGTCTGTCAGTATTTAGAGAGGAGGTCCTTTTGGCTAATGATCAGAAATTGTTTAGACTTTGAAATAGACTAAAATAGAATAAGAGAGACTAAGATGCCAATGGTGTAGCTTACGTGATTCCATGTACATGGTGCCAATGCTCCTGAAGTGGTTCAGTTCTCAGACTCAAGTCCCATTATTTCCTAACACCAGAATAAGCTGGGAGAGCAGATGGCTTTGAATAGTAAAGCTGATCTGTGATTCTGGTGTAGAAGAAACAAGTCATTTATATTTCTTAATACATTATTTGATCATCAGTTACATATTCAGGCCTTGTTTTTGGCCCACTTGATATTACAATGCATATAATCATCCCATGGTGTATAATAAAGGATTTGGCTGGATATTGTCCCTGATTCTGGGAGGGAACCCCTAAGCTCTTGAGATTTTCTGAATAATAAGAGTGTCCTTGTTATTTATGAGCCCCCTGAATCTGCCTAAGTTTATGCTAATGAGGTAACACATAGTGGTACCCTGGGTAACTTCAGGATGAAGGCTGGCCACAGAAAATCACATGATTGGAGGGAGGGAACTTTGATATACCCTAACCACCAGGGAGCTGGGGAAGGCTGGAGATTGATTTTAATTCTGTATTCCAAAGAATTAATGAACCCCAGTAAAAACTCTGGAGCTGAAGCTCAGTGGAGTTTCCTGGTTGATGAGCACATTAATGTGCCAGGAGGAAGACACACCCTGACTTCATGAGTTAAATGCTGTGAAGTTCTGTGTTTGGAATGCACCAAGACTTTGTCCTATGTGCCTCTTCATTTGGCTGCTCTTGAGTTGTATCATTCATATATATATACATATATATATATATATAATTGTAAGTAAAGTACTTTCCTGAATTCAGCAAATTAAGTGTGAGTGGACTCAACATGGGGAAATCCAAATTTGTAGCCAGTTGTTCAGTGGTGTGGATAGCCTGGCAATCACTTGAACTTGTGACTGGTGTCTGAAGTGGGGGCAGTTTTTGGGATTACCGAGCCTTTAACTTGTAAGGTCTATGCTAATTCCAGTACTTTGTGCCAGAACTGAATTTCAATTTACAACTTTGTTTTAAATCAGTTTGAGTTGAAACAGAGGATCCCTAAAAGGAAGAAAGGTTTAGGATTAAATTACCCATTGGCACATTTTTTGTTGATAAGGAATGATGACAAACTTACCATCTGTAGCTATTTTCGAAAGCTTCAAACCAATTAGGAATTATCTTGTAGAACTCCAATCCCAATTATTTACTGGTGCATTTTTTGATTACAAGTTTAACCTTTTCTGAATATAGCTGTGATAATTTTATTTACACTGTCTGATTTCCCGATAACCATTATGAGTATACCACCATAGGTTATGTGCATATATGAACTTGCTGTGATATTTAGTGACCAAGATGGGGTGCCAATGGTAGAAGGTTTGGTCCATAATGGGACTGTAGGATTGATCCACTTTACTATGAAGGTGAACAAAAATGCCTAACATGATAGATACAGGCCACGCAGTCTACAGATACATGTAGGCTGTACTATGGTGACCTCCATGGTATGTGTTCAAACTCAGTCAGAGTTCAAGAAACCTGAAATAGACTTCTGCTCAAAAGAAACTGCCCCATGTTTAACATCTGTGTATCTAAGATGGCTTTTTAACCTATTATTGATTGCCAGAGATCCAGGGAATGACTCATAATCTATGCTCTTCTTTTGTGTTCTCTTTAAGGCAATTCTTTTTCTTTCTATAGGATGGAAAACTCTATAGTGGTTGCTAACTATTATATTTTGAGTGACTTGGCTACTCAAAAGTAATGTTTTTGGTTAATATTTTATATTTAGTATAAAAGATGAAGATAGTTTTGGCTTGCTTATAGAAGGTTTACAGTTGTATTTCTATGTTTAATTCAGAGAGGATTCAGGAGCATGAAAAGTTTTGAAAGATTTGGAAGAGGAAGAAATTTGAGAAGTTACTGAGAAACATATAAGAAACTAGAAGAATAAAAATGGATGTTCTTAATGTTTTACTACTTATCCTTCATGAACTAAATTGGGAATCTGATTTAAAACAAACATCATCCCATCCCCTTCCCCCTACACCCCTGAGAAAAGAAACTAAGTGAGGGAATGCAGAGCATTGTATAATCTTAAATGGTTTAAAGACTGCATATAAGCTTGTCACTTCAGCTGTATACAAAGATAACCATAACCTAAAAGTTGTCCCTCCAGGTTGTCACACTGTAACCACTATAAATTTTTTCTGAGACACTATTTGATGGATATCAGAACTTCTGAGTCATATGCCACTTGCTTGTCTTACATTTTTTCAAGAAAACAAATTTTTCATTACATTTATGTGAGTCTTGAAATTAGCTGTTTTGTAAGTGTGCTACTGAGAATTCATATCTTACAGGTGCTGACTGGAAAAAAATTTAGTTGAACATTCAGGTTCACTATTTGCTCTCCAAGACTACTTAATAGTAAAGTATATTCTAAATTCTTGTTGTGTACTGCCTCATTGTGTTTTGAGGGCTATGGAATGATCTGGAGCAGGGGTAGAGTTGTATGAAGGGAATTCAAATACTAAAATCTTACTTGTGTGCCAGACAGTGTATAGTCACTATCTCATTTTATCTTAGTAGCTTAGTGCTAGGTGGTCATATCCCCATGTTATACATGAAGGATCTGACTCTGAATAAATAACTTGCCCAGTGTACAGAACAGAATTCCTAACTCCATATGTATGTTATTTTAATTTATCATATGCTGAAGGCTGCTGCTCCTCCTCATCATCATCCTCCACTTGTTTCTCTCTCTCTGTCTCTCTTTCTTTTCCTTTTCTTCTTTTTTCTTTTTCTTTGTTTTTTCTTTTTTTTTGGGGGGGGGGCGGAATCTCGCTCTGTTGCCCAGGATAGAGTGCAGTGGCATGATCTTGGCTCACTGCAACCTCTGCCTCCCGGGTTCAAGCAATTCTCCTGCCTCAGCCTCCTGAGTAGCTGGGACTCCAGGCATGTGCCACCACGCCTGGCTAAATTTTTTTTTAAAATTTTAGTAGAGAAGGGGTTTCATCATGTTGCCTAGGCTGGTCTCAAACTCCTGAGCTCAGGCAATCTGCCTGCCTCGGCCTCCCAAAGTGCTGGGATTATAGGCGTGAGTCACCACACCCAGCCCCTCCACCTGTTTTCTTTTTTTTACTCCTTCTCTGTTTCTTTTTTTTTTTTTCCCCCCACTACATATGAAACAATCAAAACCAGCTAATAATGTCTGCTAATCCAAAGAACTGGTAAAGAAAAAAAAAATACTTGAAACTTCCTAATGTTCCAACTGAAATGAATCACTGGCATGTTTGATTGCTGAGTTTGTACAATATTACTTTGTTTATACTTCAGTAGGCTATTATTAACATTTTTGTTACCATACAGAAACTATGTTGAAATGTAATTAGCAATACTGTTGCTAATTATCTAATCAGTGGTAATTATTAGTTAGTTGGGTTTTCATGCTACATATGATCCAGTGTTCTATTAAAGGCTCTAGCATACAATATCCATGTGATTTTTTTTACATTAATAAAATTTTCATGTATGAGAAAAGCATGCACTTTGACTTCAACAATTGTGTGTTCAGAATAGTAGTAGTTCTGCAATGGGCTACTCAACTTTTCTGATCCTTAGTTTCTCCATCTGTAAAACTGGGGAATGATGATAATACCTGTAAAAGATTAAAAAGATACAATCATGACACACACAAATATAAAATAAACATGTGTCAAAGATTTAATTTGCTCATTAATTATTGAGGAAACCAGAAAGATATTACAACTTTAAAGATAATACAAAATATAGTTTTGACTATAGTTAACAACAAAATAACAGAAGTGATGAGTTGAACTGTTCTCAAATACAGAAATAATAAATGTTTGTGGTAATGGATACTGTAAACATCCTGACTTAATCATTACACATTCTATGCGTGTAGTAATATATATACCACATAAATATATGCAAATATTATGTATTGCTAAAATAACTCAGAAAAATAATTATTTCCGTTTTGATCAGTTATCTATAATATATAGAGTAGTAAACAGTTCTGTGAATGAAAGGCATGCATCTGCTAGATAATGAGGAAGGGAGTACCCTAGAAAATGCCTAGTTTTTCACTGAGAATTCCCACAAACCTTTTTTGTTCAATTTCTACATCTTTCATGATTTGTCTCTAAATACCTAATTTGAGAGGTTATTTAGAAGTTTGTAACAAAATCACATAATGCTTTTTCATTTTAACTATTACATGTACACACACACCCCCATCATTAGAGTAGATTTGGGCTCTTTTAAAATTCCTCTTGTTGTAACTTAATAATTTTAACATCTGAAACAAAAATTTATACCAATTCACCCAGATTACTGATAACAAGATTCAGGCTGATGCATTTAGGTGGTTTGCTGATTGGACGTAAAAACTTTGGCTAAAGGTAAATGTTGGCATTATGCATCATTCTATAGAGGAGAGTATAGCAAATGAGCAAAACCAAAATGAACCATTGCTGTTTGCCAAACAGTCACAAAAATGTTAAAAGTCTCATTAGATTTTTACACTCTGTCTTTTGCATGAACAAACTGACAACTTACATTTATCAGACTTATGGCACTTTTTAATCATCAAGAATTTTATTCCTTTTGACTATGAACTGGAGCAGTAAAAGAGAAGCAGAAATGCTTCAAAATAAAGGCTTACCCTTCACTGATCAAGAACCCAGAAGATAACAGATGTGGCACAGTTATCATATTAAGTCTGTTCCCCTCCACCCCACCACTGCCTCCCCCCCGAAAAGAAAAGGACTTGGAATAGATAGAGAACTGAGAAAGGAGTCCAGTGAGCAAAATAAAGGCTCTAGCCTAAGTGTAACTATGAGGAATACAGGGTTTGATTTAATTATTCAATTATAATTTAGGTTGGATAGACTCTGTTTAACCCTCCATCCCCCCGATTGATTCTCTGCTCTTCCCTGCCCTTGGAGAGCCTATCCAGGGAGGATGATTCCCATGGACTCCAGCACCTTGGCTGTACAGTTCTTTGCCCTCTAGCTTTCTGTTGGGTTTAGCCAGTGGAAAATATAAATATTTCTCCCCTTCCCTTTGAGTGCTGTAGTTCCGCAACCCTTTATGACCACCAGGTTGGTTAGCATTATCTTCCCCTTGCTTACCTCTACAGATCCTGTTGTAATGATGGCTTCTGATTGTTGACAGTCCTGGGTCTTTCAATATCTCTTATTGGTCCCTATACCTCTGAAAATAGCCTAAGCATTAAATTCTCTTCATAACCTTAGCTGAGTTTTTTCTGTTTGTTCTCAGGACCCTGATGAATCCCGAAAGAATAACAACAACAACCTGTTGAGAAGTAACTGTACTCTTTACCGATATATAGCGTATATGTTAATCATTTCATTTTACATTTTGCCATTATCATTTAACAGAAAAGGAAATTGAGGCACAGAGAACTTCAATGACTCACTTGAAGCAAATCTGACTTTAAAAAGCCACATTGTTACTGAGCATGCTGTATTTTGTAATTAACTTAAGGTTCAGACTACCTTTTTAAAGCACAGTTTCTTTTCTTTGCATGATGTAAATTTTTTCTCTTCTAAACAGACCTGCACTCCTATTTTAAATTATTTTTATTTTTGAATGGGGGTCAAGTGTGGGCTGTCTTACCTGTCTCTGATTGCATAAATCATCTCATTTTGTTCTACTTATAATGCTTCAAGTTACAGAACTCATAACATTATCACATTTATTACTAGCTAAGAGAGCATTAATCATAGATGGCCATAAAAGCTAGAGAAATTAACCATAAAGTTTGCTGGAAATTGCATTAATCATGTGGAATCTTGAAAATGTCAGATTACAAAAATGCTGCTTTCTTGTTAATACAAGTAGAAAAAATTGTGGAAGAGAAAAGAGATCAAACAAAATTAATGTTATTCTTTAAAACTAACCAATTACGTTATACAGATATATGGACTAGGCTCTGTTGTAGGCAATTTATATGTGCTATCTTTTTTAACCTTACCAATGACCCTGCAAGTTATACACAACCATCCATTTCTCATATATGGAAACTAAGAGCTCCTAACATTGTCAAGGTCACATAACTATTACGAAGTAGAGCTGGAATTTGGACAGTGGTCTGTCTGATACTGAAATCCTATTGCTCTTCATTTAAGAAAAATAAAGTGTCATAAAACTTTGATTTGTAGGTTGGTTAGGTTACATTTCAATTCTTAGTGCTAATGTTTGACTTCATTTGAACTGTTTGTCCCTTACGCATAGGCCAGTCCTAGTCAACATTCTTTTGTGGCCTTTCGAGTTGAGGACTCTGCTTCAGAGAAGGCTTATAAAAACTGGCAGTATTGTGGATCAGTAGGAGGTATGCAGTTTTACAGGCCTAAATTTATGAACTATTTGTAGGTCCTTTCAACATTAATGTAAAGAGACCTGTGCTTATGACTAAAAATATAAAACACATTGGCTTTAAATGCAGACCTATATTTATTATGTAGAACCTCATATGTTCTTTTATTTTGATTGTTTAGTAGTATAAAGCTTGCTGGTGGCAGTTGACCACAGTGTGACTATCAGGAGCAGTGAAATCAGCTGGAGAGAAGTCACATGTCTACATTTTTTCAGTAAAATGTAACTGAATTATAGTGCATTTCATTAGATTTTCTTTCATATTTCCATTTCATAATTAAAAACATACCTTGTGTGTACTATGAAGATTCCCTGATTCATATTTTGAAAATAATTTTGTAAAGCTAACCCCACTTTCATAACCACTAACAAATGGCCAAAGAAGTGCCCTTAAGGAGAAAATTTGCTAGAGCATAGAATAATTCATGGTCTTTATTTTAAAGTAATGTATGATAAGACTGAAAGGTTCTAGATTATGTGGTGTTTCTCTTCTTAACTTTCTGGCTGCTCCTTATTTATGTTCTTATTTTGGTTTCATCGTGTTCTGCCGACTTCACATCCGGATGATTTCTAAAATTCTGTTCTTGGCTTTTTGCTCTTCTTTTTCCACTTCTTTCTTCATGTTTTTATCATGTCACCAAGTATACATCAAAACTGAGTTCTAGGTCTCATTTTTAAATGCCTGCTACAAGTAGAGACATCTCTTCCATAAGTACATCCAAAATGCCACACTACTTTCCCCCTCTCCAGCTGTCCTTCTATTCTGACTGTTTTGCCACTTAAACATCCTATTTTCCCTCAGGCACTCAGACCTGAGAACGTGGAATCCATCTTAATCCTTGTCTTTAATTCTCTCTCCCAAATGGTTATTCACAGAGTCCTTCCAAGACCACCTCAGTCAGGGAGACCCTAACCCAGCAGCTCTAGAGGAATTAAAGACACACACACAGAAATATAGAGGTGTAAAGTGGGAAATCAGGGGTCTCACAGCCTTCAGAGCTGACAGCCCCAAACAGAGATTTACCCACATATATTTTAACAGCAAACCAGTCATTAGCATTGTTTCTATAGATAAAATTAACTAAAAGTTTCCCTTATGGGAAATGAAGGGATGGGCTAGTTAACTGCAGCAGGAACATGCTCTTAAGACACAGATCACTCATGCTATTGTTTGTGGCTTAAGAATGCCTTTAAGTGGTTTTCCACCCTGGGCAGGCCAGGTGTTCCTTGCCTTCATTCCAGTAAACCCACAACCTTCTAGCTTGGGCATTAGGGCCATTATGGACATATCACAGTGCTGCAGAGATTTTGTTTATGGCCAGTTTATGGCCAGATTTTGGGGGGCTTGCTCCCAACAGAGTCCTATAAGTTATTCATTACACTGGATTGGCTCCTGCCTTTCCCTCTTTTCTGCTTCTATTCTAATTTAGGGATATGCAACCTTATAGATACTATAGGAAGACTTTTTTTTTTTCTTATTTTGCATATCATTTAGGAATAGAAACCCTAATCAGGTTGATAAATAAATGACCTGTCTATTGTAGCTCTTGCATGGTCTTTTTTTTTTTTTTTTTTTTTTTGAGACGGAGTCTCGCTCTGTCGCCCAGGCTGGAGTGCAGTGGCGCAATCTCGGCTCACTGCAAGCTCCGCCTCCCGGGTTCACGCCATTCTCCTGCCTCAGCCTCCCAAGTAGCTGGGACTACAGGTGCCCGCCACTGCGCCCGGCTATTTTTTTTCTATTTTTTAGTAGAGACGGGGTTTCACCATGGTCTCGATCTCCTGACCTTGTGATCCGCCCGCCTCGGCCTCCCAAAGTGCTGGGATTACAGGCGTGAGCCACCGTGCCCGGCCTGCATGGTCTTTTTATATCCACTTTCTCTAATCTTAACTCCCTTATATGTGCTCTCTTAATATTTTATAAATAATCCCCTCTAGCCGTTGTCACATATTTTGTAGTGGTAGAAGTAGGGGTGACAAGGTGGGTTGGGGAGTCCTTTGAACTCTCCTACCACAGTGAGCTCTTCAAAGTCAGGGTCATGTCTCACTCATTGTTGCTTCTCCAGTGTCAAGCATGGTGCCTGGCATATAATTGAGGACTAAGAAATGTTGAATTGAATCTACAAATGTGAAATCAGATTTAATTTATCTATAAGAAATAGTATCTCCCAGAAAAACTGGTGAGGCTTTTTGGGCTATTTCCTTGTGTTCAACGCATAGGAAACCACCAAGGGCGAAAAGGTGGTAGAGTCTAGATTGGGAAGAGACTTTGATGCTAGGCTGAATAATTTAGCATTGATATTTTTAGAGATAGCATTTTAGAGGGATTAATTAGGTAGCACTCTATTAAATGTCCTAGAAGAAAAAAGACTTTAGGAAGATAGTAGAAGTATTGAAGTGATTCTGGTGTGAGGTTACTAGAGTCTGGAGTTTGGTAATGGAAGAGAAAAATAGAGATGTGTTGGGAAAAGGAGGTTGAGTCAAGGGAAGAAAACGTTTAAAACAGGAAAAATAAAAGTTGACTATAAGATTTGAGGCAGAAGAAATCAGACATAGGAAATTAGAATTCTCTTTGGGATTTCTTCTAGCCATGCCAGTATGACTGCAGATGGAGTTATTCCCAGTAAAGTGTAAGGATGCATTTTTGGAACTTTTAAAACTATCTAGGATCTGATGCACATGAGTTGCAATCCTTAAGAGAGAGTTAGGGACTGAATTTACTTTGGAATACTTTTCATCAGAATTCCTTTTCTTCAGCTGTTTTCATTCCCTCAGAAGAATAGGATAACTTACAATTCAGCACTTACTTTATTTTTTCCCCAAATGCCAAGGTTATTTGAGAAAACAAAACAAAACAAAAAAACAAAACCTATAAAACTTCTGTGTAAATTCTGTCCTCAGAGCAGTTAGAAGATAATATTTTGTGATATTTTAGGCATTAAGTAATTTGTTGATTTTGTCCAAGTTCCACTGATGATTTTGCTTAAAATTCTTCAAGAGACCTTTTCTAAGAATCTTTGTCCTTACGGACTCTTTAGGAGTAAAAAGTTCTTAAAAGGATGATTATACGCAGTTCCAGAGAGTAAGTTGGGGGGATTCACTCTTCAAGGCATTATATAACTTTAAAGGATTTGTTTTAAAAATAGTTTAAGTCCTGTGCCATGAGCAAAATGGGGTCAGAATATATTATTCACTCCACAGCTTGGATTTCAGAGAAAATGCAATTATGCATTTTTGCAATTTTCTTTTTAACAAATCTAGTAATCCTCTTGGGGCTCATTTGTTGGAGCTGGGGAATAGAAAGCAGTGAAATAATTAAGTATAAAATTCAGTGTAAAGCACGTATGATGTGGCCATGTAAACTGTTTAGTTCGGTAATGCTTTGTACTCAGCTTGCTATCCTTATTGCTCACTACTCTCCCTAAGACAGTATGCTTTTATGGGAGAGGAAAGGGCACAGATTGCAATATTTTATCATGCAGAGAAAGATATGCTGTTTTTGAAGTAATCTACTTGTTCCTGGTCCTTGTCCACTGGGCAGGGCCAGCTTCATGAACATGCAGTTGTCTAGGGCCCCATGATAGAAAGGTTTTATGCTTGATTTCATGCTCTGCTGTTGCTAATTTGAACTTCATAATAATTTTACATTCGAATCTGTGTTTTGTAAGTGAATTCTGATGGGATGATGGTGGATATGTGTAAGCAAATGTGTGTAAGCATTACACAATATGCATGTCCGCACCGTTCCTTCTTGCCCTATTCACATATAGCACTGCAATACTCCATAAGCACAGAATTCCAATGGACCCAAATATTAGTTTTGTGCACTGTATAATAATTTGCCACAAACTGAGTGGTTTAAAACAACACACATTTATTACTAACACTTTCTGTAGGACAGGAATTTGGGCATTGCTTAACTGGATCTTTTGCTTAAGGGTTCATAAGGCTGTATTCAAAGTTGGCTGGGCTGCATTCTCACTGGGAGGCTTAGAGAGGGAAGGATCTGCTTTCAAGCTCCCTCATGTTGTTGGTAGAATTCATTTCCTTATGGCAGTAGAGTTCATGGCAGCTTGCTTCTTCAAAGTTTTAAAACAATAGTTCGATGGTGGGAGGGGAAAAGGAGGACTGTAGGGAGATGGAGAGAGAGTCTCCGCTGTTGCTTGGAGTTTCTGATCTGTAGTCTCTCTTTTACAGGGTTCATCTGATTATATAGGACCCACCTAGGATACTCAATCTTTTTATTAACTTCAACCAACTGAGTTGGGACCTTAATTACATTTGTAAAGTCCCTTTACCTTTGCCACATAACATAACATAATATAATCATGGGAGTAATATCCCATCACATTCACACAGCCCACTGCATTTAAGTGAGGGAATTGGACAAGGTGTGCACAACAAGGGGAAGAACACGTGGGGGCCATCTAAGCATTCTACCTATCACAGTCATTGATATGTGGAGGTTCAGCAAGGCTCAAAGGAGTATACAGTAAGCATGTTACATCTACCAACGAGAAAGTGGGGATGTGAACATCCCTGAAGGCCATGCTTTCTGTTTCAAACATAATTTGCTTTGAATGTAGAAATATGTCAATGAGCACTGAGAAACACAAATGACCAGAGGACCCTATCATTTTGTACTTCCCTGCATTACCCAACCACTTCCACTAAGAATGATGAAAGAGAAGGAAAGGGAAATAGTGCAACCCATAATTCCTTTTCTTGTTAGTCCTTCTTACTCATCAATAAGGCAGAGTTAAAGACTATCAGTAGATTGTGCATACATCAAGAAGTGAAATAAAAGCAGTTGTGTTAATTTTCTGTAGATTTTCCACTCTTCTGGCAAGACTATAATATATATTCATATATGAGCTGCAAAAAGTAAAGCCTGAAATTTTGTTAATTCCATGTATGAGTTAAATGCTCTTATATTTGCATTTAAGATTGGTATTGAACAATATAAAGATGAATGGTAAAAGTTTTACTAATAATTTAAATTTACTTAGAATAACATTACATAGCAAACGAAAACACCATAACAAATTGAGACAGACAGACTGTGGAAGGAAGGAATGGACTTTACATTTTAATACTTCTAATGTACTTTTTCTGTACTTTGGGACCCACATTTTCATTTTACACTGAGTCTTTTAAATTGTATAGCCTGTTCTGCATTTGGATGTTGCTTGCTGGGAGCTCTGCTAGCCTCCAGAAACATCTGTGACTTGTAGACTTTTAGTCTATTTTTCTTTTTTTTTTTTTTTGCTTGAGTCATATTCTGAGTAGGATTCCCTGGCTGATTTGGCTTTCACTTTGATTATTCTGGTTCTATGTACTCTCCTGAGATTGGGCTGTTTTTTTTCTCAGAGCTCAGAGATCCCTCTCTGTATTTAGTGTTATCATCATTTATCCAACCATTCCAATTTCCGCGTTCCTTTTTTAAATATTTATTTATTTATTTATTTATTTCTTCTTGGACCAGTAGTACATGGGTTCTCATCTATGGCTTTGTAGTATGGTAAGTTAAGTATTATTTGCATTTTATGGTTGACATTGCTATTTCTGGACTTCTTTTTCTCAGCATATATTATAGAGAATATGTAAATTCACTTACCAAACATTCACAGAAGAATTAATACCAATTCTTGAACTCTTCCAAAAACCAAAGTAGCGGGCTTACTTTGAAACTTATTTTATGAGGCCAAACTTACTTTACGAGGCCACCCTGATACCAAAGCCAGAAAGATACCACAAGAAAAGATGGTCCAGTTTCTCTGATGAAAATACTAGCAAACCAAATTCAACAACACATCAGCCAAGATATGAAAACAACCTGTGTTCATAAATGAATGAATGCATAAAGAAGTTGTGGTATATACGTACAATGGAACAATATTCAGAGTTAAAAAGGGAGATTGTGCAATTTATGACACATGGATAGACATGGAGGATATTATGCTAAGTGGAATAAGTCACACAGAGGAAGGCAAATACTGCATGATTTTAGTGAAATTTTAGGGAAAAAATGTCAAATACTGTATGTGGAAACAGAGAGTATGACAGTGATTACTGGGGCATGGAGGGGGAAGAAATGGGGAGATGTAGGTCAAGTTATATAAGATGAATAAGCCTAGAGATCTAATGTACAGCATGAGAACTGTAGTTAATATTATATATGATAGACCTTCTAAATATTTTTAATATTTTGGAAATAAACATATTTATTCTCTGGTTTATACTGAATTCTTTGGCTAAAACTTTATCTTTGATACAGATTTTATTGATGCAATTAACAGTTTCTCTTATATCAAGGCATTTGAAAATTTATAGCTATTTAAGAGTAGAAACTTAAACAAACATGAACTTTACTCATTATATGACATTATATGACATTTTTCTCCTTAAGAAATTAATAGACAAGGGAAGGATAAAAAACTGTAGTATCATCTTGAGAATTAAATTATTTGAAGAGCTGATTAATGTAGCTATTACACATTCTTGTATAAGAAATATTTTCAGACTTCATCAAATGTCAAAATAGGGAGATGCTAGTCTTTAATCACCTACTACACATTTGGCTTCCATAACTGTCATCAGTTAGTGTGATAGACCAGCGTTATCCCAAAATACATTTTTAAATGTGAATTTGAAGTAGTAGATGGTGTAGATTCTAATTTTGTACAGTCAAGCCTCCAAAAGTGTTTTGTTTCATGATTTTTTTTGAGTATGACATCAATGTCTTTAATTTCTGTTGCCTTGAAGAAACCTTTCATTAGTGTCTGAAACATATTTTTATTCTTCATCCAAGACCTTGGGATGTAGTCGTCACTGGACAATAACAATGATCAAGCATGAATGTCATTGTATTGCGTTAATTATCTCTCTTTTTTCCATCTATTCCCCTTTCCTACTTTCTTTAAATTTTTGATTTGATTTTCAGCCACAAAATTATAGATCTGAGGTTTAAAATAAAGCAAGACATTGGGATTAAATGAAGAATTCTTCAGATTTTTCAGTTTTATAATGTGTGCTGGAGAATTATCAAACCCAAGAAGAACCGTGCACTATATTCTGTTCCAGTGATCCCTCCCAAGTTGTGGGTTTCTTCACCTTCATTCCATAACTGAAAGTGTTTCCTGGAAGACCCTTTAGGATTGAGGCATGCTCAGGAAATGTCTGCATCAGGTCCATAACGTGTTCACAAATTTGCTATGGTGCTCATAAAATCCCACGGAATGAATGGGACTTGTCAATTCTCTATAATGGGGTGTGTCAATTCCGGATAGCTTTGTGGGTTTCAAGATGCTTATGGAGGGTTTTTGCTTATATGGAGCTGGCCATTTTCTTAAATAGTAAATAAATAATTTGTGGTATATATGATCAGATCTGTTTTTTCTTCACCTCGCCTCCATAAGTGCATATTGGGTAGTTTTACCTATAACTTAGTAATAATGCTCTACTTTTCTGTTACCCTTGAGTATTTATAACGGCATTCATGAAATAGTTTTCTATTTCTACTTTATCATCATTCACTCAGGAAGAAATTAAAACCCTCTTTTGTTAAAATAAGGAGCAAACAAGCAAGGAAACAAACAATAAATCATTCTTCATTCTGCATTGGATAACATACAGAATAAGAAGCACTGTGCCAGTAGGAGAATGACATAAGGCACAGTTCCTGACCATTTGCAGTTTAAGAGAAACGTTAGGAAAATTTTTCTTTGATTTTTGTTTAATTTTTATTATAAGTTTTTCAACTTTTGTGACATAATGACATAGTCCATCATGAGAATACAACATGTTTCCCAAGTATTAGTTTAGACTGGAGAACTTTATAGCATTTGAAGAGGTTTATTGGACTTTGGCATGCTCATTAGTTTGAACCTAAGATGGAATCTGAGTTATGTTGTATTTCCCAGCCAGCAATTTAAAAAATATTTTAATTTGAACATCTTTGGTTGAGGAATGCACTCTCCTGTTTTGCAGGCTTTACCACTTCCAGCTCCCTTGTGCACTTCCTGGCTTTTAATTCCTGCCATGTCTTGCAGCATTTGAAGTTGCTACTCTCAGTGTACACTAAAAATGTCAATGAAAATTACAGAATTATAGAGTTTTCTGCTTAAAAGTTATCAATGACCTTGTAATTGTAAAGTAAATTAATAGTGAACAGAGCAATTATATTCTTCAAGGCTAATGCAATCAGGTGTATCAATATAGCTATACCAGCAGGTCATGCAGCACTCGTTCTGATTAGACATTGCATTCATTCTGATGGTTGGTACCCATGCTGCCTCTACAGTTGTTACATATTTTGAATATCAACACTGGTTAACATAATTTCTAGCATGCAGTTATGAGTGTGTGTGTGTGTGTGTGTGTGTGGTGTGTGGTGTGTGTTTTACATTTTCATCTATTGCAAGCACCTTGCACATGACTTTTTCTATGACACAGAGCCTTTCAACATCAGTAGGCTCCTTGTTTAACTTTGACTGCTTCCTGTACTAACAAATGACTTTTTGTTCAAGGATGACAAGAGATCAATTAAGGAGAAAGAAGAATGTTAATCCAAGATGGAAAAGGCCCACCCTAATTGAAGAATGGTGAACAGGATTCTGGTCAATGAATTATAGTCTCATTTTAAAATTCACTCATCCATTTGATAATTAATTATAATGGCATCTTACATAATCATCAGAGGCTTTCCCTGAAAGATACATGAAGGTAAATGAACCTTTACTTCAAGCTTGACATCTATCTTTGGCTCACTGTTGAAGAACACATTATAAGGAAAGCAACCGACAGGATGCCTGATCACTCAAGTTTGGTGAAGAAGCTAGAAAGATTAATAACACTACTGTGGAATGAAATAATTTCAAAACATGAAACACTGAAAAGAGCTCTTTAATCCTGTGGATTTAGAAATATTTCATTTTCATTTTTGTGATTAGAAAAATATTAAATTCTCATTTGAGTGTGATTTCTAACTTTAGTAAAAGTAGAAGGAATGGATTAATAAAATCTTTGGTACCAGAATAAATTTGTTGTTCGAGTTACTGCTTCACTTGGTTAGAGTTCATGAATAAATTGTGACAATGGAGGATTTCACTCTCAGAATGTAAAGTTGACCCATAAATGGGAGTCAAGAGCTGATCTAAGGGAGTATCCAGACAAGCCTCACCATATATAGGAATAGTTATTGCATCCTTTGAAGTCAGTCCCCATTGCTTACAGAGCTTCATGTACTAATAGAAGCTCCCTGGGGCATATAGGACTCTTTGTAGTTGCTTATCATTAGTTAGACTCAGGGAACTAAAATACTGCTGACCTCCCTAAGATGTGCTACCAAAAATTAAGTCATAGTCGTAATATGGAGTTTAGAGGGTGCTCCAAATATTCTAATCATGAAAGCTTCCTCTTTCAACCTCCCTAGACAAAACTGTTCAGGTAAACTGAAGCACTCACTTTTCTCAGTATTTGAATAAGACCATTTCTTATTGGATTATGGATGTTAATATCCAGAATTCAACATGGCAACATCCAGTTTGCTACTTTTCCTGTAGTAATGAATCTGTTTCAAGTAGAGGCCAATGGTCTTCATCTAGGAGCCATGGGAATCGATCTGATAGTCAGCAATCTCACTGGACTGGACCTGTCTTAGTGGGTCACGGTCTTAACATGCATCCAAACGTGGGAGAGTTGTGTTGGATCTCCAGCAAGCTCCAGACCAGCAGGATGGGCCCTTTGGTGCAGTTCCTCTCCTCTCACAGGTTTTGATCTTAGACTATCTTTTTCTACTTCAGTTACTAGAAGTGGGAGATTTATTTTTTATCAGCTCATTAACTTCTGACTCCTTAGCAAGATAAAATACAGTCACACTTGAAGGAAACACATTTTTATTGTCAGCAATTGTTGACAAATACAAGCTTATGCTTGTTTTCTTATGCTTGTTTTCTTAAAACAATATATTCAATGCTAAAATCAATTTGACAACTGAAAACTCCCATCTCTTCTTCCCCCAAGGCAAGATATTTGCAAACAAACATTTGTTACATAAATGTACTTGACAACTGGCAACTCCCATTTCCTCTGTTCTGAAAGCAAAGCACAATAATCACAACAAAAGTTGTAAAGAAAATCCCCATACATTCATTTGAGAGCTAAGCATTGCCTTGCGTGGTAGAGACAGAGTGGATCAGCAGAATAAGGAAAGAAGGAAACGGGTGCAAAGGACTGGGGTTTTTCTGTTCTTTGAAACATTAAAAAAATTCTTGACAACCCAGAATTATCCTTTGATCATTTATTTTTCTGTGTAGTTCTTTCCTTGTAACATTAATTATCTTTGCTGCTCCCTGTGTCTCTTACCTTTTTAATGTGATATCTTAATATTTAATGTTGAGATAGGCTTTTGGAGAGATGGTTCCAAGCTTCAGCTATAACATTATCATTCATAGTATAGTGAATCATGTGGCTAAATCCCAAGGCATTAAATAGAAAATGGATTTATGATATAAAAGAAACCAAAAGATGAAAAACCTGACCAATGGCTTTTATTGAGAATAAACACGAATGATTTCCTTTATTTTATTCTTTACTTAAAAAGATCATAATTATTTAAAATATAGACATATATGTATATTTAAGATAGATATATTTATGAACCTAATAATTTAAGATAGATATAGAGACTTATATTGTATAGTGAAGTACAAGTAAAAAAGTCATGTACTCCAAATCTGGGACTTCTGAAATGTGTTAAAATGTCGGTTCCTCTTTTGCGGAGTTTTGTGCTATTATCAACAGAGCCAGCAATTGAACCTAAATTCTGAGTGTAATGGAAGCCATTAATCACTATCAAGTTCATCATTTTTTTTCATGGCAAGTAATATTCATATCAGTGATTGCTATTCCACTAAGAAATTCTAAATGTTCCATAAAAATGAAACACCACATAATAAGAAACTAAATCATATGAAACAAAATTTTGACTCTTGAATGTATGATCACTCAAGGCTGGTGGATGATAATTTCTCTTTATGATTCTACAGGTAGCTCATTTATTTTTTTCTCATATATTTGACTTATTATAGGGCCCTGCAGCCCTTTCTGAGCATCATTAAATATGTTTGTAGAATCATTAATCTAAAAATTAAAAGCTATTTAATACTTTTGTTTCATCTGCTTAACTAATTACACAGAAATAAACCACATTTTTCTATTACTTTTCTTGGTGCCTTCTGCATTTATATAGCCTTAATGCATTGTGCATATGTGTAGGTCTTTCTCTTAACCCAAACCCCTGCTGTTGTTCTTTCTGCACCCATGTTAATGACTCATGATCACTATAACCTCACTAATCTTTTACATCTTCCACTCTAATGACCTTGATCAATTCATTCACCATATAGAGCTTGTTGTCATTTGGCTTTGACTTACCAAACTTCAAAGTTTCACCCCGATTACTCTTCTTTTCTCATTTTCTTCCTCCTCTTCCTTAAGTCCATGATGACATCTTTCCCTCCACCTCTCTGAATATTTTCAAGATATTTCTTTCTATCATTGTTTGCTCCTCTCTATATATTCCGAACCCACTGGGCAGATACTCTACAGTATCTCATTTATGTTCATTAATATAAAAATCACAAATATATAGTTTCAGATTAAACTTCTCTCCTGGGCCACAAACTTATTTTTCCAGTATGTTTTCTCAAATACACTTCCAAGTAAAAATCCTTAATACATCTTCCCCATCTTGTGTTCTTTATTCTACTTAAAGCCATTCAGAATACAAACCTTGTCATCTCTATTTCTCTCCTTTCTCATAATTTTATTCAATCATCAAGACTTGCTAACTCACTTTCTATGAATATATCAAGCTTATATCAAAAAAATTCCTGCAGCATTGCCTAGTTAAGTACCTCACAATCTCTCACCTGAAAAATTGCAACAGCTTTTTAGAATAGTCTCCTTTTTTCCCTTTTCTCCCTACTCCAGTGAATCTCTCCAGTCCAATTTTATCCTTTCTGTGTTTAAAATCCTTTACTAGTTCCATACTGCATTCAGAATGTTGTCTAAACTTTGACTCTGACATTAAAGTACATTGACTATAAATCCTATTCCATTTTCCAGCGTTTTATCTCAATTTTTCTACTCCCAAAGTTTACATTCTAGTCAAACCAAACTACTTTTCCCTTTTTCTGTCTTTCATTAAAATGAATTATCATGATAGTATAATTTGAAAAGCTTTGGAGTTTTATTTTATCTCATTTTAGATTCAGGGAGTACATGTGCAGTTTTGCCACGTGGGTATATTGTGTGATGCTGAGGTTTGAACTCTTTTTTTTTTTAATGTATTATTTGTTTTATTATACTTTATGTTCTAGGGTACATGTGCACAACGTGCAGGTTTGTTACATATGTATATATGTGCCATGTTGATGTGCTGCATCCATTAACTCGTCATTTACATTAGGTGTATCTCCTAATGCTATCCCTCCCCCTTCCCCTCACCCCACAACGGACCCCACTGTGTCATGTTCCCCTTCCTGTGTCCAGGTGTTCTCGTTGTTCAATTCCCACCTATGAGTGAGAACATGCAGTGTTTGGTTTTCTGTCCTTGCAATAGTTTGCTGAGAATGATGGTTTCCAGCTTCATCCATGCCCTTACAAAGGACATGAACTCATCCTTTTTTTATGGCTGCATAGTATTCCATGGTGTATATGTGCCACATTTTCTTAATCCAGTCTATCATGATGGACATTTGGGTTGGTTCCAAGTCTTTGCTATTGTGAATAGTGCCACAATAAACATATGTGTGCATGTGTCTTTATAGCAGCATGATTTATAATCCTTTGGGTATATACCCAGTAATGGGATGGCTGGGTCAAATGATATTTCTAGTTCTAGATCCTTAAGGAATCACCACACTGTCTTCCACAATGGTTGAACTAGTTTACAGTCCCACCAACAGTGTAAAAGTGTTCCTATTTCTCCACATCCTCTCCAACACCTGTTGTTTCCTGACTTTTTAATGATCGCCATTCTAACTGGTGTGAGATAGTATCTCATTGTGGTTTTGATTTGCATTTCTCTGATGGTGACTGATGATGAGCATTTTTTCATGTATCTACTGGCTGCAGAAGTGTCTTCTTTTGAGAAGTGTCTGTTCATATCCTTCACCCACTCTTTGATGGGGTTGTTTTTTTTCTTGTAAATTTGTTCGAGTTTTTTGTAGATTCTAGATATTAGCCCTTTGTCAGATGAGTAGATTGCAAAAATATTCTCCCTTTCTGTAGGTTACCTGTTCACTCTGATGGTAGTTTCTTTTGCTGTGCAGAAACTCTTTAGTTTAATTAGATCCCATTTGTCAATTTTGACTTTTGTTGCCATTGCTTTTGGTGTTTTAGATGTGAAGTCCTTGCCCATGCCTATGTCCTGAATGGTATTAGCTAGGTTTTCTTGTAGGGTTTTTATGGTTTTAGGTCTCACATTTAAGTCTTTAATCCATCTTGAATTAATTTTTGTATAAGGTGTAAGGAAGGGATCCAGTTTCAGCTTTCTACTTATGGCTAGCCAGTTTTCCTGGCACCAGTTATTACATAGGGAATCCTTTCTCCATTTGATGTTTTTGTCAGGTTTGTCAAAGATCAGATGGCTGTAGATGTGTGGTATTATTTCTGAGGGCTCTGTTCTGTTCCATTGGTCTATATATCTGTTTTGGTACCAGTACCATGCTGTTTTGGTTACTGTAGCCTTGGAGTATAGTTTGAAGTCAGGTAGCATGATGCCTCCAGCTTTGTTCTTTTGACTTAGGATTGTCTTGGCAATGTGGGCTCTTTTTTGGTTCCATATGAACTTTAAAGTAGTTTTTTCCAATTCTGTGAAGAAAGTCATTGGTAACTTGATGGGGATGACATTGAATCTATAAATTACTTTGGGCAGTATGGCCATTTTCATGATATTGATTCTTCCTATCCATGATTATGGAATGTTCTTCCATTTGTTTGTGTCCTTTTATTTCGTTGAGCAGTGGTTTGTAGTTCTCCTTGAAGAGGTCCTTCACATCCCTTGTAAGTTGGATTCCTAGATATTTCATTCTCTTAGTAGCAATTGTGAATGGGAGTTCACTCATGATTTGGCTGCCTGTCTGTTATTGGTGTATAAGAATGACTGTGACTTTTGCACATTGATTTTGTATCCTGAGACTTTGCTACAGTTACTTATCAACTTAAGCAGATTTTGGGCTGAGACGATGGGGTTTTCTAAATATACAATCATGTCATTTGCAAACAGGGACAATTTGACTTCCTCTTTTCCTAATTGAATACCCTTTATTTCTTTCTCCTGCCTGATTGCCCTGGCCAGAACTTCCAACACTATGTTAAATAGGAGTGGTGAGAGAGGGCATCCTTGTCTTGTGCCTGTTTTCAAAGGGAATGCTTCCAGTTTTTGCCCATTGAGTACGATTTGGGCTGTGTGTTTGTCATAAATAACTCTTATTATTTTGAGATACGTTCCATCAATTCCTAGTTTATTGAGAGTTTTTAGCATGAAGAGTTGTTGAATTTTGTCAAAGACCTTTTCTGCATCTATTGAGATAATCATGTGTTTTTTGTCTTTCGTTCTGTTTATATGCTGGATTACGTTTATTGATTTGTGTATATTGAACCAGCCTTGCATTCCAGGGATGAAGCCCACTTGATCATGGTGGATAAGCTTTTTGATGTGCTGCTCGATTCTGTTTGCCAGTATTTTATTAAGGATTTTTGCATCGATGTTCATCAGGGATATTGGTCTAAAATTCTCTTTTTTTGTTGTGTCTCTGCCAGGCTTTGGTATCAGGATGATGTTGACCTAATAAAATGAGTTAGGGAGGATTCCCTCTTTTTCTATTGACTGGAATAGTTTCAAAAGGAATGGTACCAGCTCCTCTTTGTACCTCTGGTAGAATTTGGCTGTGAATCTGTCTGGTCCTGGACTTTTTCTGGTTGGTAGGCTATTAATTATTGACTCAATTTCAGAGCCTGCTATTGGTCTATTCAGGGATTCAACTTCTTCCTTGTTTAGTCTTGGGAGGGCGTATGTGTCCAGGAATTTATTCATTTCTTCTAGATTTTCTAGTTTATTTGCATAGAGGTGTTTATAGTATTCTCTGATGGTAGTTTGTATTTCTGTGGGATTGGTGTTGATATCCCCTTTATCATTTTTTATTGCATCTATTTGATTCTTCTCTGTTTACTTCTTTATTAGTCTTGCTAGCAGTCTAGCAATTTTGTTGATCTTTCAAAAAACCACCTCCTGGATTCATTGATTTTTTGAAGGGTTTTTGTGTCTCTGTCTCCTTCAGTTCTTCTCTGATCTTAGTTATTTCTTGCCTTCTGCTGGCTTTTGAATGTGTTTGCTCTTGCTTCTCTAGTTCTTTTAATTGTGATGTTAGAGTGTCAATTTTAGATCTTTCCTGATTTCTCTTGTGGACATTTAGTGCTATAAATTTCCCTTTACACACTGCTTTAAATATGTCCCAGATATTCTGGTATATATTGTCTTTGTTGTTATTGGTTTCAAGGAACATGTTTATTTCTGCCTTCCTTTTGTTATGTACCCAGTAGTCATTCAGGAGCAGGAGGTTTGAACTTCTAATGATTCCCTTGCACAAGTAGTGAACATAATATCTGATAGGTAGTTTTTCAAGCCTTGGGCCCCACCTTCCTCTCCCCCGAAATGCTTTTCATAAATTCTGTGATTTTTGACTGTACTTTGTTTGTCGATTTTTTTTCTTATGCTGGAATACCCTTCTCCATTCATCATCACTTGCCAAGCAATTTTTACCAACTTGTCAAACTCCATTGATATTCTACCTTTTTATAGTTCTTTACTCAGTGCCTCCAGCCAGAAATAAAATCTCCTTCATCTATGTCCCTGAATAGTCTACTTACCCACCCCCCCTTTTTTTTAAGAAAAAAAGAACAGGTGCCACATTTTACTATACTTTTTATGAATCCCAGAATAAACCCAATTGTACAGACCTTTATTGTGCATATAATATATGTCAGGCACTGTTTTGGAAAGAAAACTATCAGCGAATAATACAAAAATCCCTGCCCTTCTGGGTAGGGAAGACAGACAATGAGTAATACTTATTATAAATAAGTTAATGATATAGTAAGTTAAAAGATGATGAATGTTATGGAAAAGAGGACACGTGAGAGCAGGGCAAAGGGAATCAAGAGTTCTGGGGTGATATTAAGGTTGTAGGTTGAATTTGAAATAGAATGGATGGGGTATGCCTTGCTGAGGAGATAATTTGAGGAAAATCATGAATAAGGTGAGGGGAATAGCCATGTGGAAATCTGGGGAATGACCTTTTAGAGATGAACAAACTGTTGAAAACCCTAGTCTTGAGTACACTTTGCTTATAAAAAGGGGGATAAAACTAGGAGATAAAGTCAGAGAGGTAGCAGGTGTTATATCAGGCCTTGTGGGTCATCAGGAACTTTGGCTTTTACTTAGCGTGAAATGGAGATCTGTTGCATGGTTTTGAGTAGAGAGACAATAGTTATTATCTCACTTACTTTTTATAAGAAGCATTCTGGCTGTTGGGTTGAGAATACACAGTAAGGGAGCAAAGAAGAAAACAGAAATCCATGCTAGAACAGACGTTGAATGGAACTAGGGTGGTAGCAGTGGATGAAGTCACATATAGTCAGTTTCTGGTTATATTGTGAGGGTAGAGCCAATGGATTTGCTGGTATTTTAGATGTGTGGTGTAAAGGTAAGGACGAAATTAAAGATCATGCTAAGAATTATGACCTGGTCAACTGTAAGTATGGAATTGCCTTTAGTAGAAAAAGGAAAAATTGGGGATAGAGCAAGTTTGGAGGGTAAAATTGGCAGTTCAGTTTTGGACATGGTAGCTTTAGACAACCAAGTGAAGCTGTTAAGAGGATTGCAGAATATACTAGCCTGGAATTCAAGAGGGAGATCTGATATATATATGTATGTGTGTATATATATATATACACACACACACACACACACAACACACACAGACACACACATACATACATACACACAAATACATACATACATACATTTATGTGTATGCACACACACACATAATTTACAGCCATGAAACTAAGTAAAATCACCAAGAATATCAGTGTTCATAGAGAAGAGACCCTAGGGCTCTTCTACATTAAGAGATCAGTGAGAAGAAAAAGAATTATTACAGGAAATGGAGAAAAATGATCAATGATGTTGGGAGAAAACCAAGAGAGAATGGTGTCTTGGATGCAAGTGATGTAAATACATTAAGAAAAAGCAAGTTATTTATTCCATCAAGTGTGGCAGAGAGATGATATTTGATAAAGACTAGCAATGAGCGCTGGATTTACTAACATGGAGGTCATAGGGAAAATGTGGTAGAAGTAGCAATGAGAACAAGAAGCATCTCCAAGTGCAACACTATAATGACTGTGGGAAGAAAGGAAAACCTAATGCTTGAAAGATGGGAAGGCAAAAAGTATTTTGAGAGGATAATCAGATTTTTATTAGAGCCAAAAACTGAGGTAAACATTCAGAAATACTCAGATAGGGAATTTTCATAATGACGAATGATGAATTTCACAGGGCATAGTGAAAGAGTTTTAGAAGTTAAGAAGCGTGTTGAGGAAAGAATTAGGGGATCCAATTTGCATTGTTGGAATAAAACAATTGTGACAAGAGTGTGAATTTGGGGGATAGGGAGTGGTTGAATTTTGGGATTCCCTGTTGAATGGTCAAGAGGATTTGGCATCATCTTGAGATGTGGTCTCTGTCTCGTTATACAGTCTTCCTCTTGACCTCTGATATAGGAGGGAGAAGACCAACAGGAGCATGATCTCAATTCATTTTGTTGAGGAATGGAGCTTACACCACATGTGGAGGCTCCACCTTAACACCTTTGATTAGACTGGCAGCTCTAGGGAAGCTGAGCATCCCACTGTGCTGGCCTCCTTTAACTCCTGGCGACAGCTGTAAAAGGCCTCAGGGTGTGTGGTCAGAAGAAGCAGTGACCACCTACACTGTGTTCAGCCAAGTGTAGCCCACTGATTAGATGATGGGATAGCATGCACTGTTTGCATGCACCCTGAGGTGTCTCTTTGGAGAACACTCATGCCGAGGAAAGAAGGAGTCAGGTAAAATCAGCTAGGTGCCATAGCAAAGCGGGTGCCAGAGGAATGGATTATAAATAAAAATGGAAAGAACCATGTTCCTTGTGTGAGATAACAGTGCATGTCAGAAGTTGAATACTATCAGTACCACCTGGGAGGAACAGAAAAGAGCACCTGGGAGACACGGTTGCAGAAATATTTGTGTGGATTCAGGGTGAGGTGGAAGGCTATGCTTCAGCAATCAGGTAAAAGTTAGGAAAATTAGAGTTATTACTGTTAATATGAACTCTATTTATTATCACTAGACTAATGAGGGCTGGATAAATTTGGATTACATGATAATGAAGGCACATGTCTCATGTGCCTGCTGGACTGTAGACTTGAATGGAAAAGGCTATGCCAATATCCGCCACAGCATACAGTTTAACACATTTGTTGACTTGTCTTTATAAACTGGTTATAAATAACTTCTAATGCTGAGATGTGATGTTGCAGGTGCTTTGTCAGTGTTCAGACATCTCCCATAGCAATTTTGAATCAGAAGGGAAGAAGAAAAGAAAACCAAGTTATGTTTATGGGATAAGCAGCCTTACAGGCTAATTCAGTTTCTATTAAAAAAAAGATCCTGGTTATACAAGAAATTCAAAGTAAATGGTGATAGAATATGCTTGTTTCACATCTTAAACAGCATTTTCCAGTAAAATGTGACAAAGTGATGAATATGAGGTAAATAATGATTGAAGAGTTTTGACTTACATTTCCACATACCAGAGAAAAATGGTTGATTTCCTTATGAATTTCATCCTGAGAGGCTCGATACACAGTGACCAAGGTAAGATGGAGCAAAGAGATTGGAGTAAATTAATAAGAAAACCAAATAAATATGAATGAAAAAGAAGAAAATGCATAAGGGTGTGACACTTAAATTAGAAATTTGAAGAAATAAAAAAAGGAGATAATCTAAGGATAGCAAAAAATGGAGCAAGTAGAGACTTTCCCTATAGGACTTATATTTTACCTTGTCTAAGGGCCTCCTTTGACCATTTTATCTAAATATGTCTCCATTTTATTTTCTAGTGGCTCAGACTATAGCTTTGCACTTTATGTTTGTTTACTTGTTTGTGGTCTATCTCCTTCACTAAATGGAAAGTTTTATCAGGGCAGAAGCCACACTGTATTTTGTTCATCGCTGGGTCCTTTACACAATGCCTAGTACATAGTAGGCACAAATGTGGTAGAATAAATGAATAAATAAAGGTAAGAAAGGATAGAAAGAATATGTATTTCAATTTCATGATTTTTCGTATTGGCAGTGAATCAGTAACAAAGATAATTCCCTAAGGTTATTTTGTTCAAATACTGTTATGACTCTGTGCCAGGAATAAACACCAATAGTCTTGGCAAAACTTAAGAATTTCTGATAGGTTTTTAGTGAGAAATTCACACTTATCTATAGCACTCTGGGTATGGGAGATGATCTGAGACCCTGTTGGGTGTATCAGACAGAGATATAACCCTGCGTGACATAAATAACCTTAATGATAGAGTCCTGGTGACACAAAAAGTTCTGTAGTGTAGGTATTAAGGTAGAAAATAAATTTTATTTAAAATAGATGATTGGTAAATTATACTAGTCTAAATTTTCCCAAGCACCCCCAAAAGTCACAACTTCTAGGTAAGTGAGTTTGCAAAAATCACTCTTGTATAATCTGTTATTGCTTTAACATGGCAAGATTGTTTTAATTACGGGATTGCATGTTTCATGGGTCAATGCCATCCTCACCCTGAACTGTGAAAGCCTGTAAGTTATGTATCTGCATCTGAGGGAGGTGAACAGTGTGTGGGAAGTAAGGTGTCAGATCCGTCTTTTTCCTTCTTCAGTTGCTTTGGTAGTTTAAACAGGTGAGAATGCACAGGGCTCAGCCATGAGCTCTATACATGGTACGTGTCTCTCCTCATGTTGTATCACCATCCTCCCCTTCTTCTGGATTTGTGTTTCTGCTCTGCAATTTAAGAGAAGCAAATATTCTAGACTCTGCATTCAGCAAACTTGATTGAAAACTCAGCTACGGTGACTATAAGCTGCTGCTGGTTTATAACTCTTCTTTTGGCATACTTAGCAAGAGTCCCTTGTTCAGTCTCAAGAGTGTTCTGCACTGGAGTATAAATTAGCCCTAATAGAAAGTTGTTCCTCAAGAGACTGTTCTGGTTTCCAAAACCTGGAACAGAATCACCAACTAAATACCACCAGAATTTAATCCTGGTAGGCCCTGACAAAGTATGCAAAAAGGACCCAGGAATACCAAGGCAGGTCACCAGCAATCATTTTTGGTAAAGCTTTTTAAGCAGATTTGTAAATGTTCGCCACAGAGGATTGTTCTGACTGCTCTTAGGTACCAGAGCTGGTGGAAGTCAAGACTTACACAGGTAATACAAGTGGACAATTACTAGGGGGTTTAGAGTTTTCTTCACACTCTTGGAGATAACTCTTCATAATCTCCGAATTTGTAAATATAGTCATGCCATATATATCTCTCTAATGAAAAAAGGAAATGTTCAAGTAGTTTATGAAGTTTAAATTCGATTTCTGCTAGCAAAACACACCTTACAGTGTCTTAGCTTTCTTCATTTTTATAACATTAACCTTTAACCTCCTTAAATATACAAGATGAAAGCAGGACTGACGAGTGTCAGGGCAGTTGCTCTGGAGCACAGGGGACACATGGGAATGTTTGAAAAGACACTTCCCTCCAACAGATATGGGACACTGGTTCTGGGCCACACCCGTCATCTTCAATTAGTTTTCTCAGATTGAAGGAAAACAATTCTGCAGACATGTGATTATTATATTCAACTTTTACAGTCAACTTCATATTATATGCAACACAAGTATTTCTGTTTTCTTCCTCGTTACCTGTGTTAAAGGTTAGTTTGCCTATGTTTGCCTCATGAAAAAATTTGTATAGGCACGTGGCTTTCTAAAGATTCACATTTTTTCTAAAGGCACATGTTACCTGTGTATATGTTCACATCATAAATTAGGCAGATTTTACCTTTCATCAAAATTTTCTTTCTTGATGAATAACTAGGGCACTGGTAGAATAATTTCATGAATCTTTTTTCTTTGTTTTCAGTTGAAACAAATATAGATAGTAAAGTTCAAAGGAGCAAGAATCATGCCTATTTTGTTCTTTGTTTAGACTTAGCACCCATCACAATACCTTGTACATGATGAGTGCACAATTAATATTTATTCAGTGACTCAAGTATCTGGTGGTTCAAAAATCAGATCTAAGCCATAGTCATTTCCTGGACTACAGCCTTTGATACTTTTACATTTTTTTAACTTCTATTTTTAAAATAAGAATATTTCCTTAAACCATTTCACAAGAGTTGCTTTCTTTTTTTTCATTTTTTAAAATTATACTTTAAGTTCTGGGTTACATGTGCAGAACGTGCAGTTTTGTTACACAGGTATACGCGTGCCGTGGTGGTTTGGTGCACCCATCAACCCATCACCTATGTTAGGTATTTCTCCTAATGTTATCCCTTCTCTAGCCCCCAACCCCCTGCAGGCCCCGATGTGTGATGTTCCCCTCCCTGTGTCCATGTGTTCTCATTGTTCAACTCCCACTTATCAGTGAGAACATACAGTGTTTGCTCTTCTGGTCTTGTGATAGTTTGCTGAGAATGATGGTTTCCAGCTTCATCCACGTCCCTGCAAAAGGGTGTGAACTCATCCTTTTTCACAGCTGCATTGTATTCCTTAGTATATGTGTTACACATTTTCTTAATCCAGTCTATCACTGGTGGACGTTTGGGTTGGTTCCAAGTCATTGCTATTGTGAATAGTACCACAATAAACATACGTGTACATGTGTCTTTATCATAGAATGATTTATAATCCTTTGGGTATTTGCCCAGTAATGGAATTGCTGGGTCAAATGGTATTTCTGGTTCTAGATCCTTGAGGAATCGCCACACTGTATTCTGCAATGGTTGAACTAATTTACAGTCCCACCAACAGTGTAAAAGCTTTCCTATTTTTCCACAACCTCTCTCGCATCTGTTGTTTCCTGACTTTTTAATGATCGCCATTCTAACTGGTGTGAGATGGTATCTCATTGTGATTTTGATTTGTATTTCTCTAATGACCAGTGATGATGAGCATTTTTTCATGTTTGTCGGCTGCATAAATGTCTTCTTTCGAGAAGTGTCTGTTCATATCCTTTGCCCATTTTTTGATGGGGTTGTTTGCTTTTTTCTTGTAAATTTGTTTAAGTTCTTTGTAGATTCTGGATATTAGCCCTTTGTCAGATGGAAAGATTGCAAACATTTTCCCCCATTCTGTAGGTTGCCTGTTCACTCTGATGATAGTTTCTGTTGCTGTGCAGAAGTGCTTTAGGTTAATTAGATCCCATTTGTCAATTTTGGCTTTTGTTGCCCTTGCTTTTGGTGTTTTAGACATGAAGTCGTTGCCCATGCCTATGTCCTGTATGGTATTGCCCAGGTTTTCTTCTAGAATTTTTATGGTCCTAGGTCTTAAGTTTAAGTATTTGATCCATCTTGAGTTGATTTTTGTGTAAAGTATAAGGAAGGCATGCAGTTTCAGTTTTCTGCATACGGCTAGCCAGTTTTCCCAACACCATTTATTAAATAGGGAATCTTTTCCCCATTGCTTGTGTGTGTCAGGTTTGTCAAAGATCAGATGGTGATAGATGTGTGGTGTTATTTCTGAGGCCTCTGTACTGTTCCATTAGTCTATATATCTGTTTTGGTACCAGTGCCATGCTCTTTTGGTTACTGTAGCCTTGTTGTATAGTCTGACATCAGGTAGCTTGATGCCTCCAACTTTGTTCTTCTTGCCCAGGATTATCTTGGCTATGCAGGCTCTTTTTTGGTTCCATATAAAGTTTAAAGTAGTTTTTTCCAATTCTGTGAAGAAAGTCAGTGGTAGTTTATGGGGATAGCATTGAATCTATAAATTACTTTGGGCGGTAAGGCCATTTTGTTGATATTGATTGTTCCTATCCATGAGCAAGGAATGTTTTTCCATTTGTTTGAGTCCTCTCTTATTTCCTTGAGCAGTGGTTTGTAGTTCTCACTGAAGAACTCCTTCATATCTCTTGTAAGTTGTATTTCTAGGTATTATATTTGCTTAGTAGCAATTGTGAATGGGAGTTCACTCATGATTTGGCTCTCTGCTTGTCTGTTATTGGTGTATTAGAATGCTTGTGCTTTTTGCACATTGATTTTGTATCCTGCAACTTTGCTGAAGTTGCTTATCTTGGGTCTGAGACGATGGGGTTTTCTAAATATACAATGTCCTCTGCAAACAGGGGCAATTTGACTTCCTCTCTTCCTATTTGAATATTCTTTATTGCTTTTTCTTGCCTGATTGCCCTGGTCAGAACTTCCAATATTATGCTGAATAGGAATGGTGAGAGAGGCCATCCTTGTCTTGTGCCGATTTTCTAAGGGAATGCTTCCAATTTTTGCCCATTCAGTATGATATTGGCTGTGTGTTTGTCATAAATAGCTATTATTTTGAGATACTTTCCATCGATACCTAGTTTATTGAGAGTTTTTAGTGTGAAAGACTGTTGAATTTTGTCGATGGCCTTTTCTGCACCTATTGAGATATTAATGTGGTTTTTGCCATTAGATCTGTTTATGTGATGGATTACGTTTATTGATTTGTGTATGTTGAACCAGCCTTGCATACTAGGGATGAAGCCAATTTGATCGTGGTGGATAAGCTTTTCGATGTACTGCTGGATTCGGTTGGCCAGTATTTTATTGAGGATTTTTACATTTATGTTCATCAGAGATACTGGTATAAAGTTCTCTTTCTTTTTTACGTCTCTGCAAGGCTTTGGTATCAGGATGATGTTGGCCTCATAAAATGAATTAGAGAGGATTCTATCTTTTCCTGTTGATTGGAATAGTTTCAGAAAGAGTGGTTCCAGCTCCTCTTTGTACCTCTGGTCGAATTTGACTGTGAATCCGTCTGGTCCTGGACTTTTTTTGGTTGGTAGGCTATTAATTATTGCCTCAATTTCAGAACTTGTTATTGGTCTATTCAGGGATTCAGCTTCTTACTGGTTTTGTCTTGGGAGGGTGCATGTGTCCAGGAATTGATCAATTTCTTCTAGATTTTCTAGTTTACTTGCTTAGAGCTGTTTACAGTATTCTCTGATGGTAGTTTGTATTTCTGTGGGATCGGTGTTGATATCCCCTTTACCATTTTTTATTGTGTCAATTTTATTCTTCTCTCTTTACTTCTTTATTAGTCTTGCTAGCGGTCTATCAATTTTGTTGATCTTTTCAAAAAACCAGCTCCTAGATTCACTGATTTTTTGAAGGGTTTTTTTTTTGTGTGTGTCTGTCTCCTTCAGTTCTGCTCTGATCTTAGTTATTTCTTGCCTTCTGCTGGCTTTTGAATGTGTTTGCTCTTGCTTCTCTAGCTCTTTTCATTGTGATGTTAGGGTGTCAATTTTAGATCTTTCCTGCTTTCTCTTGTGGGCATTTAGTGCTATAAATTTCCCTCTGCACACCACTTTAAATGAGTCCCAGAGATTCCGGTACATTGTCTCTTTGTTCTCATTGGTTTCAAAGAACTTCTTTATTTCTGCCTTCATTTCACTATTTACCCAGTAGTCATTCAGGAGCAGGTTGTTCAGTTCCCATGTAGTTATGTGGTTTTGAGTGAGTTTCTTAATCCTGAGTTCTAATTTGGTTGCATTGTGGTCTGAGACACAGTTTGTTGTGATTTCTGTTCTTTTATATTTGCTGAGGAGTGTTTTATTTCCAATTATGTGGTCAATTTTAGAGTAAGTGCGATGTGGTGCTGAGAAGAATGTATATTCTGTTGATTTGGGGTGGAAGTTCTGTACATGTCTATTAGGTCCACTTGGTCCAGAGCTGAGTTCAAATTCTGGATATCCTTGTTAACCTTCTGTCTCATTGATCTGTCTAATATTGATAGTGGGGTGTTAAAGTCTCTCATTATTATTGTATGGGGGTCTAAGTCTCTTTGTAGGTCTCCAAGGACTTGCTTTATGAATCTGGGTGCTCCTGTATTGGGTGCATATATATTTAGGATAGTTAACTCTTCTTGTTGAATTGATTCCTTTACCATTATGTAATGGCCTTCTTTGCCTCTTTTGGTCTTTGTTGATTTAAAGTCTGTTTTACCAGTGACCAGTATTGCTAACCCTGCTTTTATTTTTTGCTTTCCATTTGCTTGGTAAATCTTCCTCCATCCCTTTATTTTGAGCCTATGTGTGTCTTTGCACGTGAGATGGGTCTCCTGAATATAGCACACTGATGGGTCTTAACTCTTTATTCATTTTACCAGTCTGTATGTTTTAATTGGGGCATTTAGCCCATTTATATTTAAAGTTAATATTGTTATGTGTGAATTTGATCTTGTTATTATGATGCTAGCTGGTTATTTCACCTGTTAATTGATGTAGTTTCTTCATAGCATTGATGGTCTTTACAATTTGGCATGTTTTTGCAGTGGCTGGTACCAGTTGTTCCTTTCCATGTTTAGTGCTTCCTTCAGGAGCCCTTGTAAAGCAGGCTTGCAGTGACAAAATCTGTCAACATTTGCTTGTCTGTAAAGGATTTTATTTCTCCTTCACTTATGAAGCTTAGTTTGGCAGGATATGAGATTCTGGGTTGAAAATTCTTTTCTTTAAAAATGTTGAATATTGGCCCCCACTGTCTTCTGGTTTATAGAGTTTCTGCTAAAAGATCTGCTGTTAGTCTGTTGGGCTTCGCTTTGTGGGTAACCTGACCTTTCTCTCTGGCTGCCTTTAACGTTTTTTCCTTCATTTCAACTTTGGTGAATCTGACAATTACGTGTCTTGGGGTTGCTCTTCTTGAGGAGTATCTTTGTGGTGTTCTCTGTATTTCCTGAAGTTGAATGTTGGCCTTCCTTGCTAGGTTGGGGAAGTTCTCCTGGATAATATACTGAAGAGTGTTTACTAACTTGGTTTCATTCTCCCCATCACTTTCAAGTACACCAATCAAACGCAGATTTGGTCTTTTCACATAGTCCCATATTTATTGGAGGCTTTGTTTGTTTCTTTTCACTCTTTTTTTCTCTATTGTTGTCTTCTCACTTCATTTCATTAATTTGATCTTCACTCACTGATACCCTTTCTTCTGCTTGATTGATTCAGCTACTGAAGCTTGTGTATGCTTCATGACATTCTTGTACTATGGATTTCAGCTCCATCAGGTCATTTAAGCTCTTCTCTACACTGCTTATTCTACTTAGCCATTCATCTAACCTTTTTTCAAGGTTTTTAGCTTCCTTGCAATGGGTTGGAACATGCTCCTTTAGCTTGGAAAGTCTGTTATTACCGATCTTCTGAAGCCTACTTCTGTCAACTCATCATCAAACTCATTCTCCATCCAGTTTTGTTCCCTTGCTGGTGAAGAGTTGTGTTCCTTTGGAGGAGAAGAGGCATTCTGGTTTTTGGAATTTTCAGCCTTTCTACTCTGGTTTATCCCCATCTTTATGGTTTTATCTACATTTGGTATTTGATGTTGGTAACCTACAGATGGGGTTTTTGTGTGGATGTTCTTTTTGTTGATGTTGATGCTATTCCTTTGTGTTGTTAGTTTTCTTTCTAACAGATAGGGCTTTCAGCTGCAGGTCTGTTAGAGTTTGCTGGAGGACCACTCCAGATCCTGTTTGCCTGGGTATCACCAATGGAGGCTGCAGAAGAGCAAATATTGCTGCCTGATCCTTCATCTGGAATCTTAGTCCCAGAGGGGCACCCGCCTGTATGAGGTGTCTGTTGGCCCCTACTGGGAGATGTCTCCCAGTCAAGCTACATGGGTTTCAGGGACCCACTTGAGGAGGCAGTCTATCCATTATCGGAGCTTGAATGCCATGCTGGGAGAACGACTGCTCTCTTCAGAGCTGTCAGGCAGGGATATTTAAGTCTGGAGAAGCTGTCTGCTGCCTTTTGTTCAGATATGCCTTACCCCCAGAGGTGGAATCTAGAGAGGCAGTAGGCCTTGCTGAGCTGTGGTGGGCCCCACCCAGTTTGAGCTTTCCTGCTCCTTTGTTTACATTGTGAGATAGAACTGCCTACTCAAGCCTAAGGAATGGTGTACGCCCCTTCCCCCACCATGCTGCGGCATCCCAGGTCGATCTCAGACTGCTGCTCTAGCAGCATGCAAGGTTCCGTGGGCATGGGACCTGCCGAGTCAGGCATGGGAGGGATGTCCTGGTCTGCCGGTTGCTAAGACTGTGGGAAAAGCTCAGTATTTGGGCAGAGTGTACCATTTCTCCATGTGCAGTCACTCATGGCTTCCCTTGGCTAGAAAAGGGAAATCCCTTGACCCCTTTCACTTTCTGGGTGAGGCAATGCCGTACCCTTCTTGGGTTCTCCCTCTGTGGGCTGCACCCACTGTCCAACCAGTCCCAATGAGATGAACTAGGTACCTCAGCTGGTAATGCAGAAATCACTAGTCTTCTCCATTGATCTTGCTGGGATCTGTACACTGGAGCTGTTCCTATTTGGCTATCTTGGAAGTGACCTCCGACTATCTCACGAGAGTTACTTTCTATTCCACCTATGGGTAAAGAAAAATCAAGATCACATGTGGATAAGGATATCAAATAATTTGTTCTCTCTTTTGTTAGCTAATGTGATTCAAATTCTCAATTCAGCAAATTGTTACATTCCATAAACCTTCACAGTCTTTCAATAGTGAAAATTACTTTCAGGTTCATGAAACTTACAATGTAGGTATTTACTATGAATACTGGCAGAATACTTCATTAGTGGTTTTTTGGCAGGAGTAGAAGAGTAACAGAAACAAACTGATGCTAATGTTACATGATAAAATTTAACTTTTGACAATTTCACCAAGTTGCAATAGATGCTACACACAAATAAAAGGTGCTATATTGAAATTTTTTAAAAAGTAAAATTAGTTTTTAGACACTTGGACCACCCTCAGGGACCATGACCCACATCAGTTGTATAAAAGGCTTAAGAGAAGAAAAAAGAAAATAATTTTTAAACTGTTGCCCTGATTCCTGCTTCTCCTTGAGAAAGAGAAGGTAAGGGTGATGCTACCTCAATAGGACAACTCAGAAAACATGAGACGTATCTGCTGGACTAGGTGACAGGCTGTTGCTATCAGCAGGTGGTAGTGGGGCAGAGAAAAATCACAGAACTGTTCCAGATGTACCTTCACACTTAGGGACAGTTGTGAAAAGAAAGCATACTTCTGTGCACCAAGGGTGGGCCTCACAGGGAAAACAGACCTGGTAGTGTCATTTATTATTCTGTCCAAGAGAACCCCTCAGAGAACTTGAGTATTCCAAGAAGGAGTTTTATGAGGCATAGATTATCATATTATAGAAATTGTAGCCAGAGGTACTTAGCATGAGGTGGAAGGGATTTCTCCAGAAAGTTCACAAAGTTTCTGATGAAGCATCTGAACATCTGTCACTTAGAGGGGCCCATTGAAGATGAAACCCGTATCAACTATGTAAGACTGCCCTTGACCCTAAGCCCTGCTCCTTTCTGGATTCAACCCTGGGGAGGTCAGTAGCTGCAGTTAGCAGAGGAGGAGACATGCTAAGAAGGGAAAGAAAGATGATGAAGCCCTTCTGTTTCTCCCCCTTTGCATTCGTGAGCAACAAACCTTCAGTAGTAGCCTGAGAGAGGAAAGTTGCATTTGGACTATTGTCTTGGGCTGGACAATTTTAATAGATACAAGATAGCCTTTAGATTTTAGTGACTGGAGGGTATTTTAAACTTCAAATGAGAACAGAAAGTTTACAGGGCTTACTAGAGAAAGAATTTTATCCGAGGCAAGAGAAAATTTTTTCCTTTACTGAATACATTTTAGAAGCATAATAGGAGGCAAAAAAAATGTATTTTCATTATATCTCACAAGGCATGGTAGGTCAATTTTTCTCTTATTATAGTTTAGATTAAAAAGGAGAATATGCAAATGGTTTATTGGAACTCAGTGTCAGGAAATGTAGATGTGTCTTACACAGGAAGATTACCAAAAATCGGAAAGCTATTAATAACATCATTTACTTTCTCCCAAATCATTTTTATCTGTCTGCCTCTCTGTTTTACTCTCCTTTCTATGCAGGCCAGCTTTCTCTGCTGTTCCATGTGATCACTGCAGATAGATATATAGGTCATTTCAGTTCAGGTACCAAAGAAATTGATGGGTGTCTTCAAGTCCTGTTCTAAATTTCTGTTAGGAGAGAATCTTCTGGGTCTATCTTGACTTATATGTCTACACCTTGTGGGTACAAAGGTGTGTGATTCCAACATGACTGTAGGGATCTACTATTGTGAGTGAGCAACAGGTTCTCTGAAAATGGGGCAGTTGCTGGTCAGAAATTCCACCTTTGTTTACTGCAAAGACATGTAATAATAAAAAATCCACAGGAAGAATTCTGAGAGTTCACATGTTGGCACTTTATTGGGATGTAAGTGTATTGGGTTTTGCAGATTAAAATATCTTAAGAAATATCAGTGGTTGATATACATATGATATTTTGCTTACGTGTTGTATATTATTTTCTGCTAATTAAACATCTTCATAAAATTTCCTGGAAAGTGTGCATATCTCAGTAATTATCTGAGAAAATTCACACATATGTGCTTGAATTGATGCATACTCTTATCTTTTTGTTGTTGTTTGTTTTAATGACATGGTCTTGCTTTGTCACATAGACTGAATGTGGTACTGTGGCCATAGCTCACTATAGCCATAAACTCCTAGGCTCAGGACGTCCTCCTGCCTCAACATATTTTAAACAAATTTTGGTGGAGATAGGGTCTTCGTATGTTGCCGAGGCTGGTCTTGAACTCCTGGGCTTAAGCAATCCTCCTGCCTTGGCCTCCCAAAGCTTTGGGATTATAAGTGTGAGCCACCGCACTTTGCTGTTGAGAATAATCTTGGTGAATTTGACCATCTTACTACATTTTGTAAATTTAACCTTCTGCTCCCAATTGTAAATATTTTAAGTTGAGGAGAGTTAGATTTGAGATTTCAGGAGGGCCAACATGGCTAGGGTTCTCATGGAAAAGTACTGAAAGGAGAGAGCTACGGAGAGATAGAGAGTGAGCTACCAAGAGAGAAAGAGACACAGAGGGAGAGAGAGAAGGCGGGGAGGGCGGGGGAGAGAGAAAGACAGAGAGAGAGAGATCGATCCAGACCTTTGACAGAGTTCCCAGAGTTAGCTGACTATTCAAGGTTGGGAAAAGAACCACTCAAAAAGAGCGATCAGAACAATTTCCTGAACACACACAGGGAAAGGTGTTGTTGGTATTCTCACCAGACAGACGGGGGTGGGGTAGGGTGCTCAGAAAGGTATTTGTTGCCTCATTAGTAAGGCAAGATTTGCTCTAGATGAAGACTGCTTTGGTTTCTCCTAACAAAACTTAGAAAAAATCCTTACAAAGATCAAACCATTTCAAAGTAATGTAATTGTTTCTCAGAATAGAGATTAGGATTATTTTTAAATACAAGAATAGCCAGTTCCCAATAAATTAAAATCCACAACTCCATTTTGCCACTCATTGTGCTGCATCCCCTTTGCTTCTAAAGTATTGCATTCTAACCTTTATTATTTCAGGATTGCAAAATCTCTATTGCTAGACCAAACCATACAGCATCTCCAACAATTACCTATGTCTTAGAAAAAACAGCCACCAATAAATTTCTCACTGTTTCTGGCACTTCTTTCATAAACACATTCCTCATTGCTTCAGTAAACACAGAGTTGTCTTATAAGCCCATCTCTGAAAAGCAGTTGGCCAGTGAGTAGTGGCTTTGTTTGTTTGTTTTAAATTTTGCCTTATCTTACAGTGCTGACCCTAGCACTTTAACTTTTCTGACCATCTTGCTCTTTTCTTTTCTCTCTTTTTTTTTTTTTTTTTTTTTTTGAGGTGGAGTCTGGCTCTGTCACCCAGGCTGGAGTGCAGTGGCACAGTCTCGGCTCACTGCAACCTCTGCCTACCAGTTTCAAGCAATTCTCCTACCTCAGACTCCCGAATAGCTAGGACTACAGGTGCACACCGCCACGCTTGGCTAATTTTTGTATTTTTAGTAAAAGTGGGGCTTCTCCATATTGGTCAGCCTGGTCTGGAACCCCTGACCTCAGGTGATCCACCCGCCTCGGCCTCCCAAAGTGGCGTGAGCCACTACGTTCAGCCACACCTTTCTACTGTTTCGGCTTTTCTGACATTTCTAGTTTTCTTAGTGTAGATAATTTCTTTTTCCAGGCTTCCAAAAGCCATGCTAGCAGTATGTTAGCACCCATCTTCCAGGGTTCTTGCCATATTATTAAATCCTGTGTCACTGGACAGTGCCCCCTTAGGGATGAAAGTTCCCTTACTCACGCTTATGCACTATACTGCCGATCTATTGCCCTAGGGATCTCACCCCACACACACTCCTCTGGTTCTTGCTGAATCTTGGTCCCTGGGCCCTGCAGCTTCTGCTGTGTTTCTCTTCTCTTAACAAGCCCAGTGCATCCTTGGCTGGGTTATGCTGTAATTTGACCCTGTTTATTAGTCTTCTAGCCAGGAATGGAAGTGGGGTAGAATCTGAGAAGGGCATGTGTTCTTTTGAGGCTCCGCAGCATCTTCAAGTAAGGGCAGAATAGCAAGCTTTACGGGAGGAGAGTGAACCACTTGTGCAGCGCTACAGCATTTAGTAAGATCTGAGGATTCAAGATTCTTGAGTATCTCAACCCACATGTCCCCATTTCGAGTCTCAGTGTCTCACTTTGGTGGCATACCAGCTAGGGTAGAGAATTCAACTTCTTTTCTCTGGACCTCTGGTTTTCATATGCATTTAGAGTGGAGTCTGATCTCAAGCTATTTCTGCTATCTGGCTGTAGTAGATGAGAATATCTTTATATGCCTCCAAGGAGGCCCTTGGTCTTTTATACTTTGCCTTAAATTTGAGATTAATACCCCTCAGAGTGCCATTAAATTTCTGCAATGCATCAGTGGTAGCCAGTAACAGCTATCTGATTCTATAGTTCTTATAATTACTTTTTCCCCTAAGCCTTTCAAATATCTAAGATACTGAACCTCCTAGTGTTTTCTGACACACTGAAGTCTTGTCTCAATTTGCCACAGGTAAAAGTTTTATTAATTTCACCACTATCTCATCCCAGGAATGATCAATCTTACAGTTATCACCAGCAAAGGGATCCTTATTATCAGCTCTCCAAAATTCCATTCTATAATTTGCTGCCTAGGACCATATGTAGTACCAGCTATCTGAAGTTGGATTCCCTGGGAAATTACCTGAGTTGGAGATGGGAGGATATTGGGCAACACTTTCGGATGCAACAATTAGAATGGAGTCAGGGAGGCAGAATTGGGCTGAGGGAGGAGTTGACCTCTATTACAGTTGCTGCAAACTTCAGTGGAATCCTTAGGATGCTTTGCACCTAGGATGGTCTTTCAGCATTGTTCCAAATTGAGGCAAGAGGGCCCAGCCTCTGTATCTCTAAAGTGATCAGCAGATGGAGGCTGTTTCTTGGAAATAAGTTGCCAGTCAGATTTCTGCAGGTAATTCATTGAGAGGGGACTCAGCTGTGAGCCATTCAGAACACCAGCTGTGAGAATAAAGACTTCGGTCTTATCTGATCAGGGCAGTACAGGAACCCCTATGAAATTATACACACTAATGCAGTTATGGTCAATTGTACTCCCTATTAGTTTCATTTCCCATAAAGAACAAATCAAATGTGTAATTACTGAGTAATATGCCTTGAAAGAAACTTAACATCACATCAAGTTCAATACTCTTGGTTTTCAGATAAAAACCCAGAGGTGCCATTAAGTTCTTTGTTCAGAGGCACAGCATGTGCTGATGTTGGGTCTAGAAGTCAGGTTCTCTGCCTGCAGCCTCGTGTTCTTTCACTTTTAGATTCTTTCAAGTGCTAGAGAACTATGATATTAATTGCTTTACACGATAGAAACTACTAAAATGTAGTCCCCACTGTAACATGCTATGGTGTCAACCTCTTCTCTATGGTTTACCCCCAAGGACTATTTATTCTTTCTCCCTCATTTTCTAGAGTCGTTTTAGTTTTTGTAGGACCAAGATATTAAATATTAAATAGATTGAGGTTTTAAGCTCCAGCAGGAGATTGGTGTTTATATATACTGTACTTTTTTGCTGAAAATTTTTGGGATAAAGTTGCTTTTTTATTGTCTGAGTTTAAAAACAAACAGCAACTTGATAAAAGTGAAGGATCAACAGCAAATCGCACAGGTTCTCTTCCTTTGACAGTGATTCTTTCTTGGACTGTCACAAGGTTGGACATTAAGCAAATTCCAGTTAAGGCATGCTCCTCCCAGAAAGGTACACTTGTTTCACCTAAGAGGCTGTTTTAAATCTACCTGCTCTCAACAGAGGGGATTTTTTTTTCATGAGCTAGGAAAGGCTTCAGATCCTTGACCTCACTGCCTGTTATTTCTCTTATTAGTTTAGTCTTTCCTGAAAGAAAGAGTTCCCTCTGAAATGCAATTTCTGGCTTTTGGCTGAAATGGTTCCAATTTAACAGTTTTCAATTTGACAGTTGAGTTCAGTAATCCTTTACTAAGCATTTATAATGTGTGAGATATTAGACTACATCTAGCCAAAGATCTAAAGACATAATTACACTCTCAAGTAATGTGTGTTAAAAAGGTGTGCACAGGAGCTGTAGGTTCACAGAGGAAGTTCAGGAATAACTTTTCTGTAACTGAGGCATTAGACAAAAAGCCGTACTATTGCCCTCAGAAGGCTGCAGTTAACACGCACATGGAGTGGTCATCTGGTTCCCCTAATTAGCATACTAAGCAGGAATGATTTACAATGCTAGCTAGCAAATACTTTGGACCATGAAGGAGAGGAATACGGAAGGCGAATTTCTGTGTAATGCTGTGGGAATCAGGGAGCAGAGGGTTGAGTAAAGCAGGCACATGGCAGAGATAAGCCTTTGTTGGTGCGCAGAAACAAATTGAATGAATAAATACGACCATCTGCTTTAGATGGCAATCCATCTGAGCTGCGGGAATAGTCTAAAAGTGAGGAGAGAATCCCGGAATGAAGGATAAACTTGCCCATGTTGCATTTTTTTACTCGAGGCAAGCCCTGCTTAGTTTAATTTGACAATTTCCTGGCACGTATGTTCTGTAACATTACCTAAATCACCTTTGGAGTTTGGAGAAAATGTTAATGTCTTGTTAAAATTATAATTATTGTGTGTTTAGCATGCCTTTCTATAGAGACTGCTTTTAATTAGAATAGTGTTCCAGTTTGTCAAACAGACATTTAAAATATCCTGCTATTACAATATTTACATTTATGTTTGAAATGGTATCAAATGTCAACTTCATTTCCCAGGAAATCAGAAAATGTAAAATTTTGTATTTTAAACTAGAATAGTATTTTAGAACACATTATCGATAGTAAACTGTAGATGGAGTTCTGTTTGCTTTAGTCAGAGTAGGTAATTTCCTTTCTTTGGGGGAACGTGGGGGTGAGGAAAAGGCAGAAGGAGAGAGACGCAGGAGAAAGCTCTATGTCTCTCATCATGTATCTGCTCCTTGCTTTCCAGACTCAGCTTCATTATTTTTTGCCTTTTCCCTATTTTTTTTTTAATTTTGAAAAATTCTAAAGAATACCTGAATACCTTCTCCTAGACTTTCAAATTCTTGACATTTTGAATGTTTGCTTTATGCACATGCACAGATTCTGTGCTCTCTCTCTCTCTCTCTCTTGCTCTCTCTCTCTCTTAGTTTTCTTTCAGTATCATTATGGACTTAATAGATTTTAAAAAATATTCAGTGTGTTATCCATTACTGTCATAGTAAGTTTTTATGCTTCAAAGAGTTATAAACAATATGCATGTACACACTTACATACACACACAGGTACATTGTTCTGGATCATTTGGAAGTTGAACATATCATGATACTTCACTTACTTCAGGCAACGCCTAAATATTGGGGCATTCTCTTATCTAACTGCGATACAACTGTAATATCATGATTACAGCTATAAAAATTAGTGTGAGTTAAATATCATTTAATACCCAGTCCATATTTACATTAACCCAATTGTCCCCCAAATGCTTTTTGTGTGTGTGAGTGTGTGTGTGTGCGTGGGTGGGGGGTTGCAGAGAGACCCACAAGTCCAGGATTAAATTGAAGTCCACAGATGGCATTTGTCTATATTGTCTTTTTAGTTTTATCTTTCATCAATCCCCTTGACTTTTTTTTCTCCCATCAGACATTTTTTAGGAACCTGGGGGAGTTGCCTTACAGAAAGTTTCACACTTTGGATTTGTCTGGTTGTTACGTCATGATTAGTGTTAGATTAAACATTTTTCAAGGGCCGGGCTCGGTGGCTAGCACTTTGGGGGGCCGAGGCAGGCGGATCACGAGGTCAGGAGGAGGTCAGGAGATTGAGACCATCCTGGCTAACACGGTGAAACCCCGTCTCTACTTAAAAAAAAAAAAAATTATCCGGGCGAGGTGGCAGGCGCCTGTAGTCCCAGCTACTTGGGAGGCTGAGGCAGGAGAATGGCGTCAACCTGGGAGGCGGAGGTTGTAAACCGAGACCGTGCCGCTGCACTCCAGCCTGGGCGACAGAGTGAGACTCTGTCTCAGAGAAAAAAAAAAAAAAAGAGCATTTTTGGCAAATATGCTTCATGGCAGTATAAATGCTATACACACACACACACACACACATATCTCAAAATATATATAGGTATATATAGTATTATATGTATTTTGCTACTTCATAACAGAAGCACCTAATCTCAGGTTGTACTACATGATAAAAAATACTGAATCTATTACTTAGTTAAGGTGGTGACCACCATATTTGTTAATTTGAAACTAAATTATCTCTGAGCTGATACTCTATCACTGTATGAATTTCCTGCTCTTCCAAACCATTTTACTTAATAATTTTAGCATTCATTAATGATTCTTCCATGGATCTATTATTAGACTGGGATTTTCAAAATGCATTGTCATTCCTACAGTTGTTTATAGAAGAATTTCAAGTTAACAACAGCTTTTCCCCTTTCTTTGTCTCTCTGTTTCTTTCAGTATCATCAAAGACTCAGATTTTTTAAAAAGTGAATGTTTTATCCATTACTGTCATAGTTATTTTTGGTGCTTCAAAAAGTTGCAAATTTAGCCATTAGGATCCTTGTTAAACTTGTCATTTTGTTATCCCACTAGTCTTTGAGCACATTCTTGAGTCTGGTACAAGATGTTTTAGAATATTCTTATACTTTTTCTGCTTAGACCTGGAGTCAGACATTTCTTTAGCAATTCCTCATTTCTGTTGGGGAATGTATATAGAACACAAAGTCTGGGTACTAGGTCTGCTCATTGCTATAAGGCTATTATTATTTCTAAGCCTTTCCAGCATGGAGAGAAAAAAAAAAAATCTATACTTTCAAGTCAAATCCAACCCCACCAGTTTAGAAAAGATTTATTGTGATGTTAATGGGATCTATTTAAGGTTTTATACCTAATTTTATATTTCTAATGTTCCTTTAAGAGAGCCTCCAAAATTGTATAGGCTTTGAATTCCATAAAAATGTATCTAGCCAGTACTCCTGCATTCCAGTATAGGATCTTCCTCATGTTCAACAATTTCATATTAGTCATCTGCCTTTTAACACAGAGAAAACTCTGATTCCCAAAAAGATCAATATAATAACTCACTTGCTTTGTGCTATATACAGAATAGTTTCAGAACTATGATACTAATAGCAATACCTACAACAAAACAGCGGAGTAAACTTTAAGATTTTATTGCCATTCTACCCTTCAAATGTTTTCCCCAAAGAGTATGCTTAATTACTGGAATTAAATTTTACTTTGTGTGATTGTGTTATCAATTTGATAACATATTAGCTTCATTTGTATGTGTTTATGTTTAATTTTATAGTTTTTTATTCTCTTAACTTATTCTGATTACGTAAAATATTGACATGACCCCAAACTCAAAATGATAAAAATAGGAATATCTCACACCTCTCCTTATTCCCTCTAATCTGTTCCTACCCATCTTTAGGCCACTGCTCAATATCACATTATCCCTAACTACTCCTAAGAGGAAGAGCAACCATATTGCCTTGTTTCTCTTTGCCATACTCAAATAACTTGCTTTATTTTTGTTAATACTACCTCTCACTCCATGGCATAATTATGTTTATTTTATTATCTGTCTTCTTCTCCTAGAATAGGAGTTCCATGACAGTACTTTGTTTCATTCACTGCTCTATCCCAAGCACTTAGAATAGTACCTTGCCTAATAGGCACTCAAAACATGTTTGTGGTATGAATTGCATGGATGACATTTTTATTTATAAGACGGGAACCACCCTATACAGACTGTTGCAAAGCTTACCTTTTTTACACAATACCTCCTGGTGATCATTCCATGTATGTTGCTCCTTAATTTTTAAATGGCTGCATAATATTCCATGGTAGGGCCATACATTATTTAACCTGTCCTCTATTGAATGGTATTTAGGTTATTTTCAATCCTTTGCTACTACAGATGCTGCTATAATGAATGTCCTTTTACATATAGTTATGTTCACTTTTATATTTAGTATATTTCAAATATTAATATTCAACAAAAATTGGTGTTTAATGAAGAAGAAAAATTAGATCTGTTTTAAAGAATAAACATGATTTCAAAGACATTTCCTACTTATGATAACTTTTTTTAGATTAAGATATTTAGTTATGGAAGTACATATGGGTTTCATGCATTTTAAATTATAGTGCATATGGGTTCAAATGCTGGTGAAGAATAGAATGAAATGATTTCTATGGCCCTATATTAGTCAAATAACTTTATGCTACTCTGTTATTTTGGCTCTTAGAGAATACACTAGGCTTGTTTCAATATTCTTTTCCCTTGTCTTTTAAACTGTTAATGTAGAAAATGATAGAAGTTATTTGAAATGGAGCATTTATATCTACATTTAGTATTATGTATTTTTAATTTACCCAGATGTGTATGGCTACATTAAAATATAAATTTTAGTTTTGGAAACAGTGGAATAGAAAATATTCTCAATTCTCATAAATTTGCTTGAGTTCTTTGTAGGTTCTGGATATTAGCCCTTTGTCAGATGAGTAGATTGCAAAAATTTTCTCCCATTCTGTATGTTGCCTGCTCACTCTGATGGTAGTTTCTTTTGCTGTGCAGAAGCTCTTTAGTTTAATTAGATCCCATTTGCCAATTTTGGCTTTTGTTGCCATTGCTTTTGGTGTTTTAGACATGAAGTCCTTGCCCATGCCTATGTCCTGAATGGTATTACCTAGGGTTTTCATGGTATTGGGTCTAAATTTAAGTCTCTAATCCATCTAATTTACAAGAAAAAAACAAACAACCCCATCAAAAAGTGGGCAAAGGATATGAACAGACATTTCTCAAAAGAAGACATGCATACAGCCAACAGACACATGAAAAAAATGCTCGTCATCACTGACCATCAGAGAAATGCAAATCAAAACCACAATGAGATACCATCTCACACCAGTTAGAAAGGCAATCATTCAAAAGTCAGGAAACAACAGGTGCTGGAGAGGATGTGGAGAAATAGGAACACTTTTACACTGTTGGTGGGATTGTAAACTAGTTCAACCATTATGGAAAACAGTATGATGATTCCTCAAGGATCTAGAACTAGAAGTACCATATGACCCAGCCATCCCATTACTGGGAATATACCCAAAGGATTATAAATCATACTGCTATAAGGACACACGCACACGTATGTTTACTGCGGCACTATTCACAATAGCAAAGACTTGGAATCAACCCAAATGTCCATTAGTGACAGACTGGATTAAGAAAATGTGGCACATATACACCATGGAATACTATGCAGCCATAAAAAAGGATGAGTTTGTGTCCTTTGTAGGGACATGGATGCAGCTGGAATCCATCATTTTGAGCAAGCTATTGCAAGAACAGAAAACCAAACACCGCATGTTCTCGCTCATAGGTGGGAACTGAACAATGAGATCACTTGTACTCGGGAAGGGGAACATCACACACTGGGGCCTATTATGGGGAGGGGAGGGAGGGATTGCACTGGGAGTTATACCTGATGTAAATGATGAGTTGATGGGTGCTGATGAGTTGATGGGTGCAGCACACCAACATGGCACAGGAATACGTATGTAACAAACCTGCACGTTGTGCACATGTACCCTAGAACTTAAAGTATAATAATAAAAGAAAAAAGAAAAAAGAAAAAAAAACCCAAAAAACGAACAAACAAACAAAAAAGAAAATATTCTCAATTCTCTATTGAAGGCAACATTCTTTACTCAGTTAATTTAATTTAGATATGAAAATACCTTTCTGTGAATAATTGAAAAAGACTAAATTAGGGTATTAATGGAGTTAAAAGTTTGAGATTCTGAATATTTTAAAAGACATTTGTGGAAACTTTTGCTCCTGGAATATTTGTATAGTGTTGTTGGAAATTTTGCTAAATGATTCCCTAACATTTCACCAAGTCTTATACATTTAGGATTGTCATTTTAGATTTATTTTACAGGTTACCATAATTTGGAGGCTACATTTTTTTTAAAAAACAGCCTTTTTGAAGTATAATTTATGTCATGAAAACCATCAATTTAAATATACTTTGGAGGTTATGTAGTTTTAAAAACTTATTTTACAGTTTTCAGGTAAAAAAGTATTTGATTACACTATTATACTAATTTCCGGTTTCATTATTACATACTTGTAAAATATTGTTTCAATATATAACTATAGCCAATATGTATTTTCATAAACTTCTAATGGACATAATTTTATCAAGAAAAAGAATGTCTATTTTGTAATGCATCTATTTCCTCTTGTGAAATATGAATCTAGTCAGCAATATGGCAATGTCTTCAGAATCAATGCTTTCAGTAGTTTTCCCTCCCTCCCCATAGAATTTGAGATGATGTTTATTTTTAACCCTTTTGTCTTCTTTAGTTTAATGAAATTTCCTTTGTTTTTAATATTATTCTACCTCAAACAATTTATAATTGCATATTCTTTTCCTCTTTAATTCATAACAGTTGACACTTCATGTTTGCAATACAAAAAAAATTGAATAAATAAATACATTTTTAACTTTTATTACTATGGAATTTTGTAAATGTACCTATACATGTTGTTTTGTTTTAAAACATATTCTCTTTCTGTTGTAAAATTTAGACTGCTTTCTTACATTCTAACTGGAATTTAACCAAATCAACAGCAGCTACATTTGTTTCAGAACACACTTTACATATTGGCAAAGAAACTCTATTCTGTGAGTTTCAATTGACTGTAAATTTTGTCTTTAAGCCTTTTTAAAAACACAATTTTTAAGTATTTGAATACTCAGGATGATTCGTTTCTCCTTTTATGTACTGACTAGTCAGAAATTATTTTTTTCTTTCATCTCCAAAGAGGAATTAACCAAGTCAATGAGGTGATTAAAGATCACTGTAGACATTAGATATAACACAGACAATGGCATGGAAATTGGTGGCAGTGTTCAGGAAACCACAGCTACTGCATTTGGGGAGGCTCAAGTGCAGGGATGTGTGTGGTGGAGTGTAAATAGGCAGAAGAAGAGAAATTTTTTGATAGTAGATGGGACACTGCTGAGAATTTTAATCAGGAAAGACATAATAATGGGTAAGTGATTTGGAAGAGAATGAGGTCAAAGTAAGGATCTCAACAAAACAACAGTTGTATTTTTTTAAAGTAAATATTAATAAGAAATGAAGGGACTGGCCTAAGATAGTGATCATTGGTACAGATTGGTACAAGAAACATTGATTCAAGGGATAATGGGTGTAAGAGATAGCAATGAGAAAGTGTCAGATAAATGTCTCTAAACTTCCCCAGAATCATCTTTAAAAACATAAATAAATTAGGACCACATCCAGCAATATAATAAACTAAGAGATACGCATAGGAAACTTTCCTGCTACAAACATGTGAAAACAGTGGATATAATACAGCAATTGAAAATATGTAACTGAGCTTCAAGAAAAGAACGAACATATTAAAGAAACATTATGGGAGACCATTGTTTTAGACTGAGCTCCTGCACTAGGCCCCAACAGACCAGACCAAACCAAAATGAAGTCACTCATGCTAAATGCCACATATCAAACTGAAACTTTAAGGAAGCGGATGGATCCGCAAACAGACCAGGTTTTCCTGAAAACAGGAGATTGCAGTCTACTGCAATCAGCATAATAAGGAGGAATATGCTTTATTCGTTACAAAAAAGTAAACTGAAGTAACCCGAAGTAACCTGAGGTTAACTAATTGGCTTTTTTCCTATTCTGTTTCCTTGTTCCCACCTTGCAAAACCCACTACTTTGCTAATGCCTAGAAAAAAAATTCTCATTCTATTTTGTAGAATGGAGGCTTCCCGGATTTCTCAATCAGAAATAAAAGCCAGTTAGATCTATAACCAACTTTGTTGTAATTTTGTCTTCTGACACCTATGAGTGGTTGCTGTGTTACTCAAAGAAATTTGGGCCCTTAAAATTTTTGTTCAGCTTCACAATACACATTCACATTCTTTAATGCTAGTGTAAAGTCATTGTCCCTAGGCAATATTCAACTTATGTCAAGGGGACATCACTTATGTCAAGGGGACATGTGTCAAGGAGAACTGAAGCCCTGATGATCAACGTGGCTTGGTCAAATTGGGGAGAGTTGAAAAATTGTCATGAGAGAAATGCTACAGAGATGGACTAAGACTGAGGTGTGTAACAGAGGGTACAGACAGCTGGTTGCCTGTGTTTCACTGCAGAACTTACCATGGTTTTCAGAGAATTCATAAATTGGTGAATTTTGTGTCTGTGTGCGTGTATGTGTGTATGTGTGTGTGTGTGAATATCTTCTTTGGTACTTTGCAGGCTACTCTTTACCTAAGGGAAAGAAACAAAATTTACTGTTTACAAATCATCTAGTTTGTCTGTTCACAAACTTTTTTTTTACTTCTCTCCGTTTCTGTCTTTGATGAATGAATTTATTCTATTTAGTGGTTTTACTTCTAAATAGGAAGCCAATAATTAACAATAGGTATTAAAATTATTCTTTATTCTTTGGCATTTTCTAAATTTGTTTTAAATTCATGACACTCTGTTATGTCTGAAAACCAGTTGTGCTAGGGAAAATAGGCTTGAAAGAAAAACCAAAGATGCTGCAAGAACGATAATCACTTCCTTCCTTTAAGGACATTTTTTGAGAATTAATGGCTAGCTGGGTTAATGACCTTAAATTTTAGGACCATCAATTTTCCCATGTATGCATTAATCCTTCCAAAATGCCCAAGACTAAAATAATTAGTATTCAAATAAAAGCAGAAATAGTGGGATCCAATAGGATGTTGGCAAGATGTCAGAGATAGTGTTTAGAGTGAAAATTATGAGAAAATGCTGAATGTATGTGATAAATTGGTTGGCATATAAAAAGAACTGAAAGCAAGTAATTACTGGAGTAAAAAGAGGAGGGGAACAGAAAATAGCAGAGATTATCCAAAGAAATAATGAATGGGTAGTTCAGTGTCATTCAGAGTGGGTAAAAAAAAAAAAAGCTCACTTAAAATAATATTGGGAAATAGCATAAATTTATCCCTGGTGGAAATTTCAGCGAAGTTTCAATACTGCAAAGCTTTTTAACACCATTTGGAATTCAATGCAGGGCTTCAAAATACAATGTTACCTCTGATTAGATGGACCTATAAATTAGAGAGCAATAAAGGATAAAATTCTGGAGAATTCTGTAACTATGAATCTTGACTGCTATTAGAGCCTTATTTTCAATTGCATGATGGTAAATTAACATGAACAGTTTCTGTATGTATGATAGACCCAAAGGAAAGTATATACACATACTGTTGAAAATTCAGACAAATTAGAGAAAATACAGGATAAACTATCCTCTCATTCACTCAAATCCAATCCATTACAAGACATCAAACCGAAAGAAATAAGCATGCAGCTTCTTCTCAGGAGAACACATTGCATAATGTAGAGTAAAATTGCATTAGCCAGGAGTCAACAATTTGTGAAATTTGAAAAAAAAAGTCTTTAGTTGGTTTACTTATGCTGGACTTGTCATTCGGAATACGGAAATAATCTAGTAATCTGTAGAAATTGTCATATTTTGAAGAAGACTATTGGAAAACTGCCTAGACTTTATTTGATTTGGAGTATAAGAAAATTGGGCATAGAATATAAAGGGAGCCTGGAGGGCAATTACGTATACAGATTGAATATTGTCACAGAATTGTACTGAATCACTCCTTAGCACTCAAGCAAATGATTACCAGCAGACAACGATGCATTTGAAATTCACTCCATGTTATTCTGGAACACAGTTCTGAGGGAGGCCATAAATCTTGTGTGTATGTTTAATATAAGCATGGGTCTTTCATTTTTATTTTTTGGCATCACCTTAGTCATTCTTAAGTTACCAAATCATAAAATCAGAGTTGGAAGGACATCTAGGGATGTCAACTAAATCACTTCTCTGCATCAAGTTACCTACCTTTTGTGTAAACATTTCCAGGAACAAAACATTTTATGACTCCCCCAAGGAGATTGTTAAATCATTCCAGTGTTTATAAGCCCTAGCAGCCAGGAGTTCTGTTTCCATATGGGCATTGTATTTGCCCTCATTCTTCTCTTCCCTGCTTTCTTCTCTCCCACTCCATCCATATTCTTCTTTTTTGCATCTAATATTTCTTTATTCGAGTAAATATGTTTTCTTTCTTTCTCCACCCCTATTGAATGTTTTTTCCTAATGTCTCAGAGCTGCATTTGTTTTTCTTGTGTGTCTCCTCAGTGTCCCTAGATCTTTGATGTTTCGTCCTGAATCTTCAATAAGTTTATTTTATTTTGGATTGAAAGCAAATAAACCAAAATGTTATAAATCAAGTGGGGAGAAAAATGAGGTATTGGGAAGTGTGAATATCTAAAGGGCTATTTTCACCAACTGCAGGATTTTAAGACATTCTTGGAGGTCTAGGAGAACCTCAATGGTTCTAACCTAGGTACTAACCTAGGTCCTAACCTAGGCAAAATTGTTGGAGATACTTGCTGGCCAACATCTTATTAGCATATATAAAGTTCTCTGTTGGAACTTTTACATAATCAATTAGAGTTTAGAATACTTTTTTAAAAACGTGGTTGAGGGATTCATTTAATGAATTGAATTTTAGGGTGTTTTTGTTCTTGTAGGGATTGCCTGTAAAATAAGAGCAGGTGGCATGTTAAGTCCATGGGAGACTTTGCACTTAAAGAGACATTCATTTAAGTAGATGTTTTCTATCTAGAAGGTTACCACATCAGTTTGGAGGTTGTAGCACATCTCAAATCCTAATTTTATAAGCTCCATAGAATTTTCTAAAGAATAATCTTTACTCAAAAAATCTACAATCACTAAGTCATTTTACAAACAAATCCAGTGATTCTTCTTTTGTGCCCTAAATTCTTGATTTTATTTATGTTGATGATACTTTAGAGTCCTGCTGAGTTATACTATCAAGGCAGTCCCTTGATTTGCTTAGCATAAGTGGATATTTTGGTGCTAAGTGAGGAACACAATTATTCTAAAAGTCTCAGCTCCTGATAGCTATAGGATTATATTCTAAAAAGGTATTATACATATTCATCAATTTTGTGGATAAAAATAAAAGCAGTATTTTTAATTTAGCATTTTTTTATTAATATAACTTACATAGACTGTTTGTGCTTATGGAATTATTCATTGCAGGATGCATTCAGGAAAATATCAGTGTCTGTCAGACAAGAATTTCATGATAGAACCACTGCAGAAAGACAGATTACTGTTTTAGATGACCCAAGAGTGAGAGCATTGAAAGTTTGAAATCAGAGTTCAATCACACTGGACAAAGGTTTTAGGAAGTATGCAAATAAATCAAGAGGCTAATTAAAAAATTATTTATAGCTAAAGAAATAAATGTTCTATTTCATTGGAGTGTGATGATGTTAACTATGATGGATATCAGAATAAAAGCTACTCCCTTTTATTTTCTAAAAGTGTGCAATCAGTGTGTGTGTGTATGTGTATGTTCTGTCCTACAAAATGAGGAGTTATGATGAATATGACATAAGATAATGAGTGCTATAGTTACACACATGCTTAAAAGAACAATCTTTTTTATTCTGTCAACCCATAAAGTCCAAGTTGAAAATGAAAACTGCAACCTAATAGTTCCTGCCTTGGTCCTTAAAAATCTACCTTCTACATTAGGAGTTGGAAGTTTTTTTCTGCAAAGATCCAGATAGTAAATATTTTAGGCTTTGTGGGCCGTGTGGTCTCCATTGTAACTACTCCTCTGCTGTTACAGTATAAAAACAGTCACAGACAACACAGAAATGACTGCTACAATGTTCCAACAAAACTCTTTTCTTTTCTTTTTTCTTTTTTTTTGAGATGGAGTCTCGCTCTGTTGCCCAGGTTGGAGTGCAGTGGCTGGATCTCAGCTCACTGCAAGCTCCGCCTCCCAGGTCCACGCCATTCTCCTGCCTCAGCATCCCGAGTAGCTGGGACTACAGGCGCCGGCCACCCTCGCCTGTCTAGTTTTTTGTATTTTTTTTTTTTTTTTTTAGTAGAGACGGGGTTTCACCGTGTTAGCCAGGACGGTCTCGATCTCCTGACCTCGTGATCCGCCATTCTCGGCCTCCCAAAGTGCTGAGATTACAGGCTTGAGCCACCGCGCCCGGCCAACTTTATTTTCAAAAACAAGTGGCAGGTGGAATTTTGCCCAGGGACAGTAGTTTGCTAACACCTGTCCTAGGTTTTTGATTTCTGTTCATTAGACAGTTCTGTCTTTTTATACAGACACTTACATTATTTCAAATTCTGCTTTAAGGATATTTTTAGAGTAAAATTTTCAGTCCTTTTCAATCTACGTCCAGCCCAGAAGAGCCTTATTGCAGTAAGTTTTCCTTCAATGCCAGATAGTTTCTCATTGGGAGAATGAGGTACTGCTTTTCTTCCTTAAGTGCTAGAATTACTCCCAGAGAAGGCCTGCCATGAGTGACAGAAAGAGGAGTGCCAAAAGATTCAGGAAACTTCAGAACCACAGGCCTTGGTTTCCTCCATGGTAAAGGAAGATATTGGGACTACATGTTTTCCAAATTCTCTAACAGCTCTAGGATTTTATAATGTTAAATTAAGATTCTTGGCAAAGCTGATTCTGTACGCAGTCTTGGATCACTGTGTTTCACTTTTGAGCCACTTTCCTCAGACAGAACAAACAGTAGGCACTGGTAACTTGAAGTGGAACACATTTCTTGTTTCCACCTCAGGAACTGATAAGAGCGGTCAAATTTGTTGGCAGGTTTTAACACAGTTTTTGAGTCCATCATATATATTTTACTTTCTTGCATGAGACTAACATCTCCCTCGAGGATACCTGTAGGTGGACTCAGAAGCGTTTTTCTTTTATTTATTTATTTATTTATTTATTTATTATTATTATTATTATTATTATTTTGAGACTGCATCTTGCTCTGTTGCCCAGGCTGGAGTGCAGTGGCGTGATCTCGGCTCACTGCAACCTCTGCCTTCCAGGTTCAAGCGATTCTCCTGCCTCAGACTCCCAAGTAGCTGGAATTACAGGTGCTGGCCACCACGCCTGGCTCATTTTTGTATTTTTTAGTAGAGACGGGGTTTTGCCACATTGGCCAGGCTGGTCTTGAATTCTTGACCTCAGGTGATCCGCCCGCCTTGGCCTCTCAAAGTGCTGGGATTGCAGGCATGAGACACCGCGCCCAGTCTGCATTTTTCTTTTTGAAATGTGTAGCTATAGGCCGGGCGCATTGGCTCACGCCTGTAATCCCAGCACTTTGGGAGGCCGAGGCGGGCAAATCACGAGGTCAGGAGATGGAGACCATCCTGGCTAATATGGTGAAACCCCGTCTCTACTAAAAATACAAAAAATTAGCCAGGTGCTGTGGCGGGCGCCTGTAGTCCCAGCTACTCGGGAGGCTGAGGCAGGAGAATGGCGTGAACCCCGGAGGTGGAGCTTGCAGTGAGCTGAGATCCCGCCACTGCACTCCAGCCTGGGCAACAGAGCCAGACTCTGACTCAAAAAAAAAAAAAAAAAAAAAGTGTAGCTATAATGCATATTTTAAAAAAGTTGGCTTACACTTTATTATGTGGCATATTTTATCATTTCTAAGGAGCACATTTATTTTTACATGTTAACATGTGAAAAATCAGAGTGTGTCATACAATTACCGTGATTTAGGTAGACATTGTGATGTAGTTCTTGTTGCCTATACATAGACATACAAACTGTGTTTGTGTATTTATACATTTTCTGCAGCTTGTAAGGGAATCCAAGAGACAATAGTGACGCACAGTTCTTACAAATGCCATATCACTAAGGCTCTTGATAGCTCAGAGAATAATTTTAAATAGAGAATTATGGATCTCAGTTACTCTGGTTTATTAGTAATTTGGACTCTGAATGTGAGAAAATTTTAGAAATACTCAACTAATTTATTTTGTTGTTATTTCTTTTTACATACATGCTAGTGAGTGATGTATGAAAAAATATATGTTTACATAATTTCAAATGGGCATTTTTAGTAATATAAAGTTAAACTGCAAGTGATAAAATATTATGACACAACTTAATTGGCATTATTTTGTCACTCAGTGGTACATAAAATAAAGTGTGTTTTTATAATTGATGGCATGTTAGATTTATAAACACAATATTATTGGGTATAGTGGGAAATGTTTGACAAGAATTAGCAAAAAGAAATACAAATTCAAAAAAGAAATAAGTAAATTACAGCAGAAAGCATATTTCGTTTTTTACTTCAGCATTGAGAGAGGTAAAAGACGATAAAAATAAATTGAAATCTTTATGTATGTCTCAGTTGTAAAAAATTATAACAACTGTGGAAAAACAGATTTTCCTCTGCTCTCACACCATAGCAATCAACAGAGAAAACTTCTGTGACCATATGTATGAGGCTTTTTCTGACCAACAAGAAAGAAATCAATTCTGTAGCAGGTACTAGATGGGTATTCTCTAATTCAATTCACTTCTGAAACTTCTACCTGGAGATAGCGTGTCATCCCCAAAGTTGAGCGTTCATCCACCAGACTGCCCCCTCAGTTCAGATACCAATCAGAAGGTCCAGGTTGTTTTGCCTGTGCTTCTAACCAGCTGGCTATAAATTGAATTTTCTATAACCCCTTTCCTTAGGTGTGACTCATTTGTTAGAGCAGCTCCCAGAACTTAGGGAAATGCTTTTGTTTACTGGTTTATTATAAAGGATATTACCAAAGATACAAATGAAGAGATGTGTAAAAGTAAGTAAATCAACATTAAAGCTGTTGGAACTTTAAATTATTTTGAGTCTTAAAACAGTGTGATCAGGGGACCTCAGTCACATGACGGGCAGCTATAACCTACACACCTGTATCTTTATTTATTTATTTATTTTTGAGATGGCGTCTCGTTCTGTTGCCCGGGCTGGAGTGCAGAGGCATGATCTCGGCTTACTGCAACCTCTGCCTCCCAGGTTCAAGCAATTCTCTCTACCTCAGCCGCCTGAGTAGCTGGGATTACAGGCACCTGCCACCATGTCTGAGGGGCTAGTTTTTGTATTTTTTGGGAAGAGATAGGGTTTTGCCATGTTGGTCAGGTTAGTCAACTCATGACCTCAGGTGATCCACCTGCTTCAACCTCCCAAAGTGCTGGGATTACAGGTGTGAGCCACGGCAGCTAGGTAACTTTTGTTCCCCTGAGTATGGATTAGCCTTTTCTTTACCTACATTGTTTTGTAAAATGTGGTAAAAGGCTAAGGAGCACCAGACAAGATCCTTTTCCTCTTCACTGTTGATCTTCGTTATAGATTAACTTCCCTATTCCCTATACAAAGACCTTATGACTTTCACATTGTTTAAGATGAAATGTTAAATATACTCTTTTAAATTGGAAAAGGAAAACAGCTGTAAGTAATCAAATTGCTGTAACTATAAACCAGGCTTGTATGAAAAATGTAGTATAGTAATCTGGATAAATTTCTTTGTTTTCTGCCTATACAAGCAAGATCTTAACTTTGCAACTTTGGAGCATTGATCCCATTCCTTTGGAGTATTTGCTACCTGAATGGCTATTCTCAGATTTGCACTTGAATAAACTCTTCTAAGCTGGATTCTGATCATTTTGATTACTTCAGGTTGACAGATACATAGGGTGAGGGACAGGAAGTGGCACAGAGCTTCCATGCTCTTCCCAGGGGTGCTACTCTTCAGGAAACTTCATGGGTTTGGCTATCCAGAAGCTCTCCCAACCCTGTCTTCTTTGGGTTTTTATGAAGGATTTATTACGTAGGCATGATTGATCAAACCACTGACCACTGGTGATCAGTTTAACCCTCAGTCCCTCTCTTCTCCCTAGATTTTGTGGGGTGAGGCTGAGTCCCAACCCTCTAAGTATACCTTGGATTTTTTCAGGGACAAGCCTCTATCCTGAAGCTACCTAGAGGCTGCCAGCCGCCACTCACACACATTAACATACATAAAAATATCACTTTGGAGATTCTAAGAATTTTAGGAGTTGTATGTCAGAAAAATGGGGTCAAAGACCAAATATGTATTCCACAATATCACAGAATGCCTCTATCAATGAGAGACAAATAAACTAAGATTGCCAGAATTATGCAATGAAGCCTCCTGAAGAACATGGACCTTGCCTGTGTTTGCATCAATGTCCTGAGTGTACAGAACAATGCCTGGCACAGAGCTGGCTGCCCATTATTTTTTGTTGAATGTGAATGAGGATAAGAGGACCTCTTGAGCAAAATTGGTACACAGTAGATGATAAATCTATGCAGCCCTTCATGATGACATGAAGAATTGGGGAAAGAGCCCTGGTCACAAAAGTAAGTCTTCTTTTGGCTCTGAAGGATTAAGAAGGTTTGTAAAAAAGTTACTCTTACCCTTGAGCTCCAAATTTACATTTGACAAAGAAGCATGAGTCAACAGCACTGATATTCAGAATTGTATGCATTTGTACTGAAACTGTGGCCTTGATAAAAGAAGTTCCCTAACTTGAATTAAATGAGAACCAAGTATGAGTTAGCATTGAACTTTTAAAAATAATTCACCAATTCAAATTTGAGCAAAACACTTTCTAATGGTATTCTAAGGATTAAGCAATCCTTTACACAGTAGCCTTACAGAAGAATTAAAAAGCTTCAGGGTATCAGTTTCGATATCAATTTTGATAGAAGCAGATGCTAACTCACAGCGTTCTTGTAGAACTTTCTCCATATGGTCTCCAGTATGTTTTGTTCCTGCAATTTTTAGAGTCTGGAATACTTTGGGAAGCTTAGGTGTCATCACCACCCAAGCAAAACCAAATTCTTACAAAACTCACAAAAGAATATATATAAAATAATAAAGAATATATATACTTTTTGCTAGAGCAATAAATTTACTTTAAAGAAGATGTTAAGATGTTGAGATAAAAGTCTTCCAGGGGTATTCAGAAGTTTAGTGTATGCATATAGGTCTTAGTTTCCTCCAATATAAAATTATCTAATTCTAAATATTTATTAAGCTTCTGTTTTGACACTGTACATTCTAGGAATAAATACATAAAAACACAAAAATATGTACTTAGGGTTTAGTTGGGATGATGATGGTAATACACATTAAGAAATTAGAATGTTGTTCTATATACAAGGATTAACAGTTTGTGGGAGAAATTTTAAGTGAGATAGAAATGCTAAGGCGTGAAGGATTAGTGAGGGCAAGCGTTTTCACTGAAGTCTTGGAGGAGGTGAATCTTCATCAAAATTTTGATAGACCAAGATAGAAGGGTTGACTATATCTATCAAGGGGGCTGCGTGAAATATCACAGATGGAGATAGTTTACATTGATGTAAATGGCCTGAACGCAGTGGAGGAGAAGAATCTGGGAGTAGGAACAAATATTTAGGTGAGTAAAATAAAACCGTTGATATAATAACATTCCACAGGTAGCAATGACATGCATACCAACTTCCCCAGTGCTGGTGAGTCAATGGTAGACCAGATAGATGTGATCCCTTTCCTCATGCAACTGATATTCTAGTTGGGTTAAGCAAAAAAAACAAAACAAAAACCCAGTAAGCAAAGAACGAATGAAAGCAAGTTTGTGGTAAGTCATTGTAACAACAACATCAACAACAACCAGGTGCTGCAGCAGTCAGTATTGGAGGTGAAGGACATTTTAGGTAGGGTGGGGAAAGCACCTCTAAGGAGTTGACTTTGAACCAAGACCTAAAGAAAGAAAAAGAGCCAGATAAGGAAAGCAGTGGGTAGGGAAGAGGTATCAAAGAATTTGATGGGTTCTACAAACTAATAGAAGTTGAGAGCCTGGAACAAAGTAAGAAGGGGACACATGGTTCAAGGTAAACTAAAAAGTCAGACAGGAACTAGATCATACAGGACATTGAGAAGCAGAGGAGAGAATCTGAATTTTGTTTGAAGTGAAATGAATGGGAATTTTTTGGAGACCAAATATGACCACATATAATTTACGTTTTTAAAAGGTTACTTTGGTTTTTATGTGTAGGAAATTAGGAGATAATGTTTTTCAGAACCACCACCCCCACCACCATCATCATCAAGCTACCTACCATACCATACATGATAGCACTTACCATGTATCACATAATATTTTGTGTACTTAAAAAATGCTGACTCATTAATCCTTAAAACAGTCCCATGAAGTAGGTACCATTATTATCCTCTCAATTTAGAGACAAAAGTAGAAAGGCACTAGGAGGTTAATTATTTTGTTCAGATTTACACAATTAATAAATGAAAAGTCTAAGCTTTGAACTGAGGCAGTTTGTGTTCCTAATCACTGTGGTGTTCTGTAAGCAAAAACTGAGAAATAATATAGGCTTGCTGTAGTCTATGAGAAATACATTAGTATCTTGAACTTGGCAGTTGAACGGACAGGACTTGATGATAGATTAGAGGTTAAATTTTTAGGTAGGGGTGGCAATAAGAAGACAGAAGTCAAGAATGATGCCTAAATTTCTCAAGCTGGGTTATAGGAAACCCCAAAAGTGAGATAGAGAAGGTTTGTGTTGATGAATAGGAATATGGTGAAACACAATAATTTTGAGAAGTGTAGTGACAGAATATGCTTGTTTAAGAAGGATGCATTTGACATGGGGTATAATGAATCAGAATTTTAAAGGAGTGAAGGATATGCCATCTCAATGCATGATAATTGGTAAATTGATTATCTTGAGTTGAAAACCTTGGGAAAATTGTAGTTACAGAAACAAGTAGATGACCTATCTTTTCTTCCATACAGCAAGCCATAAAGATTCCTCTGGGAGATGTACCCTCACAGTACCAGGGCAAGAAAATAGCCCTTATCATCAGAGACTGGGAATTGGGGCCTGCAATGGACCTGAATAAATATACTTCCCAAAGTACCCCTTGTGTTCCAGGAGTTTTATACCCTTCTGTGTATCTCCTTGTGACTACCCTAGAAATTTAGTGCTTCCAGTTAAATACAATTTTTCCTGTCATTTCTTCCCAAATTTATCATTCTTTGTCTAAGAAGTATAAAAGCATCTTGCTTTGGTCACTCCAGACTACACTCTCTTGTGAAGATGCCCATGTACATGTAAAACTCATCAACTTTGTATGTTTTTCTCTTGTTAATCTGCCTGGTGTCAATTTGGTTTCTAGATTCAGCCACAGAGCCTAGATAAGAGCTAAAGGAGAGATTGGAGGTGATCTCTCTCTCACTCCCCTACAATTACAGAAGCTGAGAGTCAAGACATTTTGGAAAGAGACTGCTGCAAATAACTCTTCTGTGAGAAGTTGGGGGGCTTGCATCATGGAATTTATATTACATATACAATTTCTGCAAATATCCCTTAAATGTCAAGCCAACAAAGTAAAATATCCAGGGCCTTCGTCTTAAGAGGGGGCCAGGTTTAGGATAATTTTTCTAACAGTCTCTTGAGATTTATTTCTGTTTGCATTTTGAGCAAAATAATTTCAAAACATGACATAAGAAGTACCAAATAGCAACAAAAATTAAAATGTTTGCTTTCCTTAACACATATTGAGTGTTAATTTTCTGTGTTCTACAAAGTACAGATAATTATGCTTTGTCCCTGCCCTGCAGGAGTTTGCTCTCTGCAGCAGATAACATTAACATGCCATTTCAATTTCACACAGGACTAGGTCACATAAAGTCAGAAGCTGGGAAAAGTGCTTTTTTGAGGGGGACTTTAAATGTTTTTTAAATAAAGCTGAAGCAGAAGAAGCTGGAGGCAGCGTTGGGGGTGGTGTGTGAAATGAAAGGCATATGTTTCCATATCAGACAGCTCATGAAACCTCAGGGCGGGGGCCGGGTAGGACCAGAAAAGGGGAAGACTGTAAATGAGCCAATAATAAACTAAGTAGGAGTGGTCAGACCTGAGTGGGGTGGCACGAGACACATACAATCAGAGTCTTTTTAATGGGACTCTTGGGAAAAGAGGCTGAACATTTTGGCTATGATCCTAAGAGCTGGGAGCTCTCAGAGAAGAGCGTGACATGGTGAGAGTGCAAGATGGAGAAGAAAGCTATGCTCCCTGAGACTATTGCTGTCAGGTAAAGAGAAATTGTAGTTGCCTAGGTGAGAAGTGGTCAAGTTTTAGGCAAAGACAGTGGCAGACAAAGGAAAGGAAAGGAGGGTATGCAATTGTCCAATTACAGCATTTTAGAGCTGGATGACACATTAATCATAATCTTCTGGATGAGAAATTGTGATTATATCATTTACTATTTGAGTGACATTGAGCCAGTTTCCTAATATCACTGACAACCAGTTTTACTAATTTGTAAAATAGTGTCCTGGGAATGTTGTGAGGCTCCACTGAGATGATGTATGTGTGTTGTAAACCACAATAAATAATAGGTAGGAAAGGTATAATTATAGGAGTCATTTTGAAAAAAAAAAGAAGTGATAGGTTTTGGCAATAGATTCCATGTGTGGAGTGAAAGAGATGAGTCAGAGTTTAGTCATTAACATATTCTGTTCTATTTTGGCCATATGTATTTATGAGACTCTATAAATGAAGATTAGCATTCACTAAGAGGCATATTGGTAAAACAGTGTTCTATGTTGGCCTTTTGTACTATAACTCTCAAACATTTCATAGCTGGAAAATCAGTCATTTTAGTTAAGTCTGATTATTGGGTTCCATTAGTTTAGCAAAAACTGATATACATAGGGTTTGAATAAGGTATTTGATTTTGTATGAAGACCTTGGCCTTGCTCTTCAGTGTCATCCTTGGATACTCTTGTCACCTTCAGCAGTTATGGTTTACTGTTGATTGCCTTGCATAGAGAGTTTATTTATTTATTTAATTTATTTTTTGAGACAGAGTCTTGCTTTGTTGCCCAGGCTGGAGTGCAGTGGCTCGATCTCGGCTCACTGCAACCTCCGCCTTCCGGGTTCAGCCTGCCTGCCTCCCAAGTAGCTGGGACTACAGGCACGTGCCACCACACCTGTCTAATTTTTATATTTTTGGTAGAGACAGGGTTTCACCATGCTGGCCAGGCTGGTCTCAAACTCCTGATATCAGGTGATCCTCCCACTCCGGCCTCCCAAAGTGCTTAGATTACAGTTGTGAGCCACGTGCCTGGCCAGGAATTAATTTATTTTAGCAGAGTATTTTATAGAATCATTATGTAGCTCTTGTTTCAAATCCACCATTACAAAAAGAGTCCAAATGCTGCATTACAGTTTGCTCAAAGAAACCATGAAAATGAATCTCTCCCACAGATAGGAACCAGAAGACAAAGTTAACTATTTAGGTATACACACTGATGCCAATGTAGCAAAAAGATGTTTTATTTCCAAAAGAATACACAAAGAAATTCCAGTTTATTGGCTGATAAGCCAGTTCACAGTTTACTTTCACTTTTGCTAAGGATATATTTAAGTTTCATCAGTTCTGAAATCTTCTGTATTCATCCTCACAAACCCCTACTACCTACATATCATATTCTTACAACGTTATGGCATCATTCCTCTTGAATAGGCAAAAGAGAAATAGAAGAGTCTTGTGACAACTATTGGTACCCAGGTGAATATCCTGTTAAGGCCTAATTGGAAAGGACAGCTTGTAAGAGGCAGATATACTCAAACAAAGCTGTATGTGCCCACTTCTTAGATTTAGAAGCAAGGTTAACAGGTTCATATGCACCACCCTGCAAATCTCACACAGCATCCTGCCTCTGTGGCATTTTAATGACCCTGAGTATTTGACTCTCCCAGTTGCATATATATTTTTTTCTGACTCATTGTAAATTTATGGAGGCAGAAGTATTATTAGGAAAAATAATTTTGTTAAGTAACAGTAGCAGTGGAGCTCCCTGTCGCTCTCTCCAAATCTACAAAGGAAGAGTGCACCTAGTTTGGGGAATATTTAACATCTCTTAAATAAAAGAGCAAATCATTTTTGTTCCTATAGAAACCTCAGACTGATGGAAGACCTTAAAGTTGAGCTCAAAAAAGGGCAAACTTGTTTCTCTTAGCTACATCTAAGAAACTGATTTGCCTGCCTGACACAGTACGGTCTAGCAGGATCCTGTCACTTACAAAAATTATTTTTCCTGACAGCACTTCTGCCTCCATAAATTTAATACATTCATAAAACACTTCTTCTACCCTCCCTGCCTGTGATTATTCTACTTCATTTCATCATACAGGTATGCTCATTTGTTCTGTCAGCAATCTCTCCGTCATCCAAGAGATTTTTTTTTTTTTTTTTAGTTACTCATTCAACAAACATATGCATGTTTCCTCTGTGAGATTCTCTGTTAGACTCAGTGTTTAAATTACAATTGGCTCATAATACTAGTTAGTAAAATAGGAACCATCTGCCATAGAAGCAGAGAAAAAAATCAAACTGTACAACTGTGAATTTGTAATTTGGAAAAGGTGGGATCCATTCATGAAATGGCAAGGGGTCCAATACAAATACATTGTAGTTATCAAGTGACCAGAGATGAGTTTTCTGATTTCCGTGCCAGAATTAGCGGGTCTTCTGGGCCATGTAAAGCAAACTCTCACCTTCGGTCAGCCTTCCTGAGTTCACCTGCAGTTGCAGAATGAGACAGTTTCTGTAACATTGACAACTTTCCACCTTAGAAGTACCTGCTTCTTTCTTCTCTGCCTGAGATCTTTCTCTAGTATCATGCGAAATGATTATGTTTCAAGTAGCGCAAATTGGAAGTGGTGTTTATATGACTGAGAGCACTCTCAACAAATGGAGTTGGGAGTCAATGCTCCATCCCCAAGGCAATTGTAAGGTGTGTTTCACACACAAGGCCCTATAGTGTATTTAGCTGCAATTGCCTGTAGTAGTAATCTGCTTACTAAGGCAGCATTTGTAGACTTTTCTCCCTTCCCTGTCAAACCTTTTTCATGCCATCATTTGTACTTCCGGGATCACCCTCAAAGAACCAACCTACACCCAGATCATTGTTTCAAACTATGACATTATGATAGAGTATGGGCCTAATCCTTAGGTTATTAGGAGGCAGTTATGAATTGTAAATCAGGGAAAGATGTGAACTGATTTCCATTTAGAAACAGAAAGTTCACGGTCTGAAGTGTGGAGTATCTATTGCAGCTAGACAGGACTGGAGGCAAGAACAGTACATAGTTGAGTAAATCTTGGCAAGAAATGAATAACTGTTTGGGAGAAGAAGACATAGAAGATAATTCTTTTTTTCTCCCAGCTTCATTAAGGTATACAAATCAAAATTGTATATATTTAAGGTATACTATGTCATATTTTGATATCCTTATACATTGTGAAATGATTACCACAATCAAGCCAATGGACATATCCATTACCTCAAATAGTTATTATTTTTTTGTGTGGTAAGAACACTGAAGATCTACTCTTAGCAAATTTCAAATATAGGATTCAGTATTATTAACTATAGTCATGCTGTACATTAGCTCTCTAGAATATATTGATCCTGCATAACTGACACTTTGTACCCTTTCACCAACATCTTCACATTTCCCCCACCTGGCAGCTTCAGCCAACTAACATTTTCCTCCTTGCTTTTATGAGTTCAACTTTTTTAGATTCCACATATAAGTGAGGTCATGTGGTATTTGTCTTTCTGTGTCTGGGTTATTTCAATTACCATAATGTTCTTCAGGTTCATCCATATTGCCAAAAATGGCAGGCTTTTATTCTTTGTTGAGGTGGAATAATATTCCATTTTCTTTGTGAATGTGTATACATCACATTTTCTGTATCCACTCATCCATTGACATGTTGTTTCCATGTCTTGGGTATTGTGAATAATGCTGCAGTGAACATGGAAATGCAGATATCTCTTTGACATGCAGATTTCTTTTCCACTGGATATATACCCACAACATGGATTGCAGGATCATATAGTAGTTCTGTTTTTATTTTTTTGAGGAATCTCCATACCATGTTCAATAATGACTGTACCAATTTACATTCTCACCATTAATGTGCAAAGGTTCTCTTTTCTCCACATTCTCACTAACAGCTGTTACTCTTTCTTGTCTTTTTGATAATAGCCATCCTAATAGGTAGAAAATGATATCTCATTGTGATTTTCATTAGCATATCCCTGATGACTAGTGATGTTGAACATCTTTTTATATACCCGTTGGCCATTTTTGTGTCTTCTTTGGAAAAATGTCTCTTCAGGTCCTTTGCCTATTTTTAAATTGGGTTATATTTAAATTGGGTTAAATTTGCTATTGAGTTGCTTGAGTTCCTTACATATTTTGGATATTAACACTTTATCAGATATACAGTTTGCAAATACTTCCTCCCATTCTATAGGCTGTCTTTTTAACTGGATTGTTTCCTTTGAGATGCAGAAGTTTTTAAGGTAATACAATCTCTTCTTTTGACACCTGTGCTTTTAATATCATATCAAAAAAATAGTTGCTCATACCAGTGACAGGAAGGTTTACCCTATTTTTTCTTACAAAAGCTTTATGATTTCAGGTCTTATATTTAAGCATTTAATAAATTTTGAGTTTAATTTTGTATACGATGTGAGGTAAGGGTCTAATTTTATTCTTCTGCATGTGAATATCCAGTTTTCCCAGTAACACTTCAATATGGTTTAACAGCATCTCCACCAAAAACTTACCTTAAATTGTAGCTTCCCAAATCCCCATGTGTCATGGGAGGGATCTTATGGGAGGTAATTTAATTATGGGGGCGGGTTTTTCCCAAGCTGTTCTCGTGATAGTGAATAAGTCTCATGAGATCTGATGGTTTTAGAAAGGGCAGTTCCCCTGCACATGCTCTCTTGATTGCCACCATGTAAGACATGCCTTTACTCCTCCTTCACCTTCTACCATGATTGTGAGGTCTCCCCAGCCATGTGGAACTGTGAGTCTATTAAACCTCTTTCCTTTATAAATTACTCAGTTTTGTGTATGTCCTTATAGCAACATGAGAATGGATTAATACAGTAAATTGGTTTCAGTAGAATAAATTGGTTTCAGTACTGTGTAAAGATACCCGAAAATGTGGAGGTGACTTTGGAACTGGGTAACACGCAGAGGCTGGAACAGTTTGGAGAGCTCAGAAGAAGATAGGAAAATGTGGGAAAGTTTGAAACTTCCTAGAGACTTGGAGGACTCAGAAGACAGAAAGGTGTGGGAAAGTTTGGAACTTAGAGACTTAGAGACTTGTTGAATGGCTTGAATGAACTTGGAGACTTAGAAACTTGTTGAATGGCTTTAACCAAAATGCTGATAGGGATATAACAATAAAGTCCAGGCTGAGGTGGTCTCAGATGGAGATGAGGAACTTGTTCGGAATTGGAGTAAAGGTCACTCTTGCTATGCAAAAAGACTGGTGGCATTTTGCCCCTGCCCTAGGGATCTATAGAACTTTGAACTTGAGAGAGATAATTTAGGGTATCTGGTAGAAGAATTTTCTAAGCAGAAAGTGTTCAAGAGGAGGCAGAGCATAAAAGTTTGAAAAGTTTGCAGCCTGACAATGCAGTAGAAAAGACATTCATACAGCCAACAGACACATGAAAAAATGCTCATCATCACTGGCCATCAGAGAAATGCAAATCAAAACCACAATGAGATACCATCTCACACCAGTTAGAATGGCAATCATTCAAAAGTCAGGAAACAACAGGTGCTGGAGAGGATGTGGAGAAATAGGAACACTTTTACACTGTTGGTGGGATTGTAAACTAGTTCAACCATTATGGAAAACAGTATGGCGATTCCTCAAGGATCTAGAACTAGAAGTACCATATGACCCAGCCATCCCATTACTGGGAATATACCCAAAGGATTATAAATCATGCTGCTATAAAGACACATGCACACGTATGTTTATTGCAGCACTATTCACAATAACAAAGACTTGGAATCTACCCAAATGTCCATCAGTGACAGACTGGATTAAGAAAATGTGGCACATATACACCATGGAATACTATACAGCCATAAAAAAGGATGAGTTTGTATCCTTTGTAGGGACATGGATGCAGCTGGAAACCATCATTCTCAGCAAACTATCACAAGAACAGAAAACCAAACACTGCATGTTCTCACTCATAGGTGGGAACTGAAAAATGAGATCACTTGGACTCGGGAAGGGGAACATCATACACTAGGGCCTATCATGGGGAGGGGGGAGTGGGGAGGGATTGCATTGGGAGTCATACCTGATGTAAATGATGAGTTGATGGGTGCTGACGAGTTGATGGGTGCAGCACGCCAACATGGCACAAGTATACATATGTAACAAACCTGCACGTTATGCACATGTACCCTAGAACTTAAAGTATAATAATAAAAAAAAAAATAAAAATAAAAAAAAAAATAATAAAATAAAATAAACAATTTTCAGGGGAGAAATTTAAGCCAGCATCAGACATTTGCATAAGTAATGACCAGCCAAATGCTAATCACCCTGACAATGAGGAAACTGTTTCCAGTGCATGTCAGAGACCTTCGTGGCAGCCCCTCCCATCACAGGCCCAAAGGCCCAGGAAGGAAAATTGGTTTCCTGAGCTGGGTCCAGGGCACATTGGCTGTGTGCAGTATCAAGACTTAGTGCCCTGCATCCCAGTGGCTCCAGCTGTGGGTAAAAGAGGCCAAGGTACAGCTCAGGCCACGGCTTCACAGGGTGCAAGCCCCACGCCTTGGCAACTTCCACATGGTGGTGTGCCTGCAGGTGCACAGAAGTCAAGAATTGAGGTTTGGGAACCTCTGCTTAGATTTCGGAGGATGTATGGAAATACCTGAATGTCCAGGCAGAGGTGTGCTGTAGGGGTGGAACCCTCATGGAAAACTTATTCTAAAGCATTACAGAAGGGAAATGTGGGGTTGAAGCCCCCACACAGGGTCCCACTGGGGGACTGCCTAGTAGAGCTGTGAGAAGAGGGTCACCATCCTCCAGACCCCAGAATAATAGATCCACCAACAGCTTGCAGTGTGCGACTGGAAAAGCCACAGACACTCAACACCTCCACCCTCAAGTCAGCTCTGGGGTCTATTGTTCCCTTCTTTGTGTCCATATGTACTCATTGTTTAGCTTCTACTTATATGAGAATATGTGGTATTTGGTTTTCTGTTCCTGCATTAGTTTGCTTCAGATAATGGCCTCTAGCTCTGTCTATGTTGCTACAAAGGGCATGATCTCATTATCTTTACGGTTACATAGTATTTTATGACATATATGTACCACATTTTAAAATCTAGTCTCCCATTGATGAGCATGTAGGTTGATTCCATGTCTTTGCTATTGTGAGTAGTGCTGCAATTAACATATGCATGATTTTATTTATTTATTTATTTTTGAATCTTTTTCTAGAGGCTCATCCCAAAGGCTTCAAGAACTGGATAAACAAAAAAACAAAACTTCACTAAAGTTACAGAGTACAAAATCAATGTACAAAAGTTGTGGCTGGGTGTTGTGGCTCACACATCTGAGGTCAGGAGCTTGCAACCAGCCTGGTCAACATACTGAAACCCTATCTCTACCAAAATACAAAAATTAGCTGGGCATGGTGGTATGCGTCTGTGGTCCCAGCTGCTCAGGAGGTTGAAGCAGAAGAATCACTTGAACCTGGGAAGTGGAGTTTGTGGTGGGCTGAGATCATGCCACTGCCCTCCAGCCTGGGTGACAGAGCAAGACTCCATCTCAGAAAAGAAAAGAAAAGAAAAAGTCACTATCATTTCTATATACCAGTAATGTATAACTTGAGAGCCAAATCAAGAATGTAATTCTATTCAAAATAGCCATGAAAAGAATAAAATACCTGTGAGTACAGCTAACCAGGGAAGTGAAATATATCTCCAGTGAGAACTATAAACCACTGCTGAAAGAAATCAGAGATGACAAAAACTCATGGGAAAGCATTTCATGCTTATTAATAGGAAGAATCAATATTGTTAAAATAACCATATGGCCCAAAGTTATTTGCAGATTCAATGCTAGTCTTATCAAACTACCAACCTCATTTTTCACAGAATTAGAAAAAACTATTTTAACATTTATGTGAAACCAAAAAATAGCCCAAATAGCCAAAGCAATCCTAAGCAAAAGGAACAAAGCCAGATGCATCACACTATCTGAATTCAAACTATACTACAAGGCTACAGTAAGCAAAACAGCATGGTACTAATACAAAAACAGACACATGGACCAATGGAACAGGTTAGAGAATTCAGAAATAAAGCTAATCACGTACAACCATTTGATCTTTGATGAAGTTCACAATAATAAGCAATAGGGAAAGGACTCTGTATTCAGTAAAGAGGGCTGGGATAACTGACTAGCCATATGGAGAAGATTGAAACTGGACCTTTTTCTTTCACCGTATACGAACATCAACTCAAGACAGATTAAAGACTTAAGTGTAAGACCTAAAGCTATAAAAACTCTAGAAGAAAACCAAGGAAATACATTTTGGACACAGGTTTGGGCAAAGATTTCATGATGAAGTCTCCAAAAGCAAGTGCAACAAAAACAAAAATAGAGAAGTGGGACCTAATCAAATTAAAAAACTTTTGCAAAGCAAAAGAAACTATCAACAGAGTAATCAGACATCCTAGAATGAAAGAAAACTTTATGAACTATACATCTGACAAAGGTTTGATATCCAAAATCTGTAAGAAACAAATCAACCAGCAAAAAACAAATAGCCCCAATAAAAAAATGGGCAGAGAACATGAGCATATAATTCTCAAAAGAAGACATACATGTGGCCAACAAGCACATGAAAAAATGCTCCAATCACTATACATTAGAGAAATGCAAATCAAAACCACAATGAGATACCATTTCACACCAGCCAGAATGGCTATTACTAGAGTAAAAAAATAACAGATGTTGGAGAGGTTGCAGAGAAAAGGGAAGGCGACACACTCCTGGTGGGAATAGAGATTAGTTCAGCCACTGTGGAAAGTAGTTAGGAGATTTCTCAGTGAACTTAAAACGGAACTACCTTTTGACCCGGCATCCCATTACTGGGTATATACCCAAAGGAATATAGATCATTCACCAAAAAGACACATACACTTGGATATTCGTTGCAGCAATGTTCACAATAGTAAAGATGTGGAATTAACGTAAATGCCCATCAGTGGTGGACTGGATAAAGAAAATGTAGCACATATACAGCATGGAATACTACACAGCCACAAAAAAGTGAAATCATGTCCTTTTCAGCAACATGGGTACCACTGGAGGCCATTATCCTAAGTAAACTAGCTCAGGAACAGGAAAGCAAATACTCTATGTTCTCACTTCTACGTGGGAGCTAAACCTTGAGTACACATGAACATAAATATGGGAACAATAGACGTTAGGTCCTACTTGAGAGGAGATGGTGAGGATTAAAAAACTACCTATCAGGTGCTATGCTCACTCTCTGTGTGACAAAATTATTTGTACACCGAACCCTAATGACACATAATTTATCCCTGTGACAAACTGTACGTGTACCACCTGAAACCTAAAATAAATACTGAGAAACAGAAAAATGATACTTGTAGGATGACACTAGCCCTTTCCCTTTCATTCTGCCTTGAATGTGTGGAGCCGCAGCGGCCATGATGTCAGCACGAGGTAACAATCATGAAGATGAAAGGTCTGGCAGAACAGAAGTATTGAAGATTCTGAGCTCTCGTTTGAGATGTTGAACTGCTGAGCCAACTGAAAGAAATGCCTCTCTCTAAAATTCTTGTTATGTTGGAAAAATACATTCATATTTATTTATAATTTTTTTCTTTGTGGTTCATTGTTTGTTAAAGTGTGTTATTTAGTTTCCATGTATTACAAATTATGATTTTGTCTTAATGTTACTGATTTCTGGTTTCATTTCATTGTTGTTGAAATTTCCCAAAAGCCTTATGCGCACTTCCTTGTATGTGATAAGTCATTTTTCTCTTGCTGCTTTCAAAATTCTTTCTTCTTCTTTTCGAATTAATCTTTTTTTAAGCAATTACTCTTTAATAGCTATTGACAGATACCAAAAAGGACAATGTGGGCAGAACCATGGTGCAGATCACTGCTCTGTTGTTAGTTCCAGGAATAGAAAGGAAGATGTAATGATTTCTTTTCTTTTTTTCCTTGTTTTATTTATTTATTTTATTTTTTAAAAATTATACTTTAGGTTCCGGGATACATGTGCAAACGTGCAGGTTTGTTAGATAGGTATATGTGTGCAATGGTGGCTTGCTGCACCCATCAACCCATCATCTAGGTTAAATATTTCTCCTAATGCTATCCCTAACCTAGACCCCTACCCCACAACAAGCCCTGTGGTATGATGTTCCCCTCTCTGTCCATATATTCTTATTGTTCAAGTCCCACTTGTGAGTGAGAACATGCCATGTTTGGTTTTCTGTTCCTGTGTTAGTTTGCTGAGAATAATTGTTTCCAGCTTCATCCATGCCCCTGCAAAGGACATGAACTCATCCTTTTTTATGGCTGCACAGTATTCCATGGTGTGTATGTCCACATTTTCTTTATCCAGTCTATCACTGATGGGCATTTGGGTTGGTTCCAAGTCTTTGCTATTGTGAATAGTGCTGCAGTAAACATAAGTGTGCATGTGTCTTTATAGTAGAATGATTTATAATCCTTTGGGTATATACCAAGTAATGGGATTGCTGGATCAAATGATATTTCTGGTTCTAGATCCTTGAGGAATCGCCACACTGTCTTCCCCAAAGGTTGAACTAATTCACACTCCCACCAACAGTGTAAAAACATTCCTGTTTCTCCACATCCTTTCCAGTATCTGTTGTTTTCTGACTTTCTAATGACCATCATTCTAACTGGCATGAGATGGTGACTCATTGTGGTTTTGGTTTGCATTTCTCTAATGACCAGTAATGATGAACTTTTTTTCCATAAGTTTGTTGACTGTATAAATGTCTTCTTTTGAGAAGTGTCTGTTCATATCCTTTGCCCACTTTTTGATGGGGTTGTTTTTTTCTTGTAAATTTGTTTAAGTTCTTTGTAGATTCTGGATGTTAGCCTTTCGTCAGATGGATAGATAGCAAAAATTTTCTCCCATTTTTTAGGTGGCCTGTTCAGTCTGATAATAGTTTCTTTTCCTGTGCAGAAGCTCTTTGGTTTGTCAAATTTGTCAATTTTGGCTTTTGTTGCAAATGCTTTTGGTGTTTTTATTATGAAGTCTTTGCCCATGCCTATGTCCTGAATGGTATTGCCTAGGTTTCTAATAGGGTTTTTATGGTTTTAGGTCTTATGTTTAAGTGTTTAATCCATCTTGAGCTAATTTTTGTATAAGGTGTAAGGAAGGGGTCCAGTTTCAGTTTTCTGCATATGGCTAGCCAGTTTTCCCTACACCATTTATTAAATAGGGAATCCTTTCCCCATTGCTTGTTTTTGTCAGGTTTGTCAAAGATCAGATGGTTGTAGATGTGTGGTGTTATTTCTGAGGCCTCTGTTCTGTTCCACTGGTCTATATATTTGTTTTGGTACCAGTACCATGCTGTTTTGGTTACTGTAGCTTTGTAGTATAGTTTGAAGTCAGGTAGTGTGTTGCCTCCAAGACTAAACCAGGAAGAAGTTGAATCCCTGAATAGTCCAATAACAAGTTCTGAAACTGAGGCAGTAATTAATAGCCTACCAACCAAAAAAAGTCCAGGACCAGATGGATTCACAGTTGAATTCTACAAGAGGTACAAAGAGTAGTTGATACCATTCCTTCTGAAACTATTGGAAACAATGGAAAAAGAGGGACTCCTCCCTAACTCATTTTATGAGGCCATATGAGGCCAGCATCATCCTGATACCAAACCTCGCAGAGATGCAACAAAAAAAGAAAATTTCAGAACAATATCCCTGATGAACATCAATGTGAAAATCCTCAATAAAATACTGGCAAACCGAATCCAGCAGCACATCAAAAAGCTTCTCCACCACTATCAAGTCAGCTTCATCCCTGGGATGCAAGGCTGGTTCAGCATACGCAAATCAATAAATGTAATCCATCGCATAAACAGATCCATTGACAAAAAACACACGATTATGTCAATAGATGCAGAAAGGACCTTTGATAAAATTCAACAGCCCTTCATGTTAAAAATTCTCAATAAACTAGGCATTGATGGAACATAAATCCCAAAATATTTATGACAAACCCGCAGCCAATATCATACTGAATGGGCAGAAGCTGGAAACATTCCCTTTGAAAACAGGCACAAGACAAGGATGCCCTCTCTCACCACTCCTATTCAACACAATATTGGAAGTTCTGGCCAGGGCAATCAGGCAAGAGAAAGAAATAAAGTGTATTCAAATAGAAAGAGAGGAAGTCAAATTGTCTCTGTATGCAGATGACATGATTGTATATTTAGAAAACCCCATTGTCTAAGTCTAAAATCTCCTTAAACTGATAAGTAACTTCAGCAAAGTCTCAGGATACAAAATCAATGTGCAAAAATCACAAGCATTCCTATACACTAATAATAGACAAACAGAGAGCCAAATCATGAGTGAACTCCCATTCACAATTGCTACAAATAGAATAAAATACCTAGGAATCCAACTTACAAGAGATGTGAAGGAACTCTTCAAGGAGAACTACAAGCCACTGCTCAAGGAAATAAGAAAGGACACAAACAAGTGGAAAAACATTCCATGCTCATGGATAGGAAGAATCAGTATCATGAAAATGTCCATACTGCCTTAAGTGATTTATAGATTCAATGCTATCCCCATCCAGCTACCATTGACTTTCTTTACAGAATTAGAAAAAACTACTTTAAATTTCATATGGAACCAAAAAATAGCCTGTATAGCCGAGACAACCAGTTTTTCTTCTTGTTGACTTTCGATAATTTAGTTATAAAGTATCTATCCTCAATATAATACCAGCAGCTGGAATTTAACCTCACATTAAAATGATTATACATCATGAATAGTTAGGATTGATCTCTGGTAAGACTAAATCTAGGATATGATCGAGTGAAGCTGGAGCTGAGTCACAGGGCTGCTTCATGATCTGTAGGGAGGTAAAGGTCTCCAGGCTTATTACTGGGGACATGAAGAGGTGTGTCTCCCACCAGGTTCCTGGGTTGGCAGGACTGACTCTGGATTATGGTAGTGAGGACTTGCTTCAGAATCCTGGATTGGGTCTGAGGTTGGAGGGCCTGTTACTAGGGGACATAAATTGCAATGGTGGAAGGAACAAGTTTAGAAACTACAGCCAAGTAGGGATGAAGCAGAGTCCAGAGAGAGGTGGGACTGCTTTTGATCTGCAGCCAGGACTATGTTCAGCAAGCTCGCCACTCATGTATGGGTCTGCCTTCTCCACATGGCTATCCTCAGTATTGGGCTTCAGGAGGGTTTCACAATATACCTGGATTCAAAAGCTCCCACAAAGGCACTTCTGCCTCTGATAGCTGTAGTTTGTCATTCATGTAGGGAGAACATGAGCTGGGAATCTTCCGTTATCTTGCTAAAGTCACTCTGAGAATATGTTTCTTTAACCCTTAACACATTAACCCCACTGACCAATTTTGGGCATAGTCTTTGTCATGGGTATAAATAATCCAGCTTTGTTCCTTGGTTAAGTCTCAACTCTTTTACTCTCATTTATCATTATTCTATTGCTTAGTTACTCGTTCTCGAAATTGTTACATGATATGTGTTGGTGTGCAGTCTCTCCTCCATGTCTAAACAGAATGGTCAGTGCTTCAGCAGAGTCCTAACATGCTTGCAACCCCGCGTAGAACAGAAAGCAGTGTTTGGCACACCTTTTCCAAGAGGTTGCAACCTGGTTATTAGAAGATCGTGACTCCATTACTAGGATTTATTCTTGGGAGGTACTCATTATGCTTGCAAATTATGTAAACCCCCCTTGATTACTAGTGCCATTTGCTGTCATTTTCTATATTTACGTTTACAAAATTATGCTCCAGAGCCTGTTTATTTACTTGGAGGACCATGGTCTGCAATTTAGGTAAATTGCCACCCTGAAATTTGGGTAAGTTGGTGGTGTTCAGACTATGACTACTGGTTTTAAACAGCTGTACTTATTACCAGATAAGAAGGCAATCACAGCTGTGATGGGAACATGTTGACTCTGTCTCAGGATGGAGTCTATCCAGTGTCCCAAATTACTCTGTAGGTGGGTTCCAGAGGTGTGGAGTGTCTACAGTTAATGTATTTTCCAATGCAGGTATATGTTTTCTCTTTCAAACATGAGCTCTATTTAAATAGCCAAATACAAAAATAGCTGGCATTTAAAGGATACATTTTAAGGAATACTATATATCCTAGAGTAAAGTAAAATATTCAACTGTTTTAAATTACTGCTTAAAGTAATTATGACTTTCTTTTTTTTTCTTTTTATTTATTTATTTATTTATTTATTTATTTATTTATTATTATACTTTAAGTTCTAGGGTACATGTGCATAACGTGCAGGTTTGTTACATACGTATACTTGTGCCATGTTGCTGTGCTGCACCCATCAACTCATCAGCACCCATCAACTCGTCATTTACATCAGGTATAACTCCCAATGCAATCCGTCCCCCCTCCCCGCTCCCCATGATAGGCCCCGGTGTGTGATGTTCCCCTTCCCGAGTCCAAGTGATCTCATTGTTCAGTTCCCACCTATGAGTGAGAACATGCGGTGTTTGGTTTTCTGTTCTTGTGATAGTTTGCTGAGAATGATGGTTTCCAGCTGCATCCATGTCCCTACAAAGGACACAAACTCATCCTTTTTTATGGCTGCATAGTATTCCATGGTGCATATGTGCCACATTTTCTTAATCCAGTCTGTCACTGATGGACATTTGGGTTGATTCCAAGTCTTTGCTATTGTGAATAGTGCCGCAATAAACATACGTGTGCATGTGTCTTTATAGCAGCATGATTTATAATCCTTTGGGTATATACCCAGTAATGGGATGGCTGGGTCATATGGTACATCTAGTTCTAGGTCCTTGAGGAATCGCCATACTGTTTTCCATAATGGTTGAACTAGTTTACAATCCCACCAACAGTGTAAAAGTGTTCCTATTTCTCCACATCCTCTCCAGCACCTGTTGTTTCCTGACTTTTTAATGATCGCCATTCTAATTGGTGTGAGATGGTATCTCATTGTGGTTTTGATTTGCATTTCTCTGATGGCCAGTGATGATGAGCATTTTTTCATGTGTCTGTTGGCTGTATGGATGTCTTCTTTTGAGAAATGTCTGTTCATATCCTTTGCCCACTTTTTGATGGGGTTGTTTGTTTCTTTCTTGTAAATTTGTTTGAGTTCTTTGTAGGTTCTGGATATTAGCCCTTTGTCAGATGAGTAGATTGCAAAAATTTTCTCCCATTCTGTAGGTTGCCTGTTCACTCTGATGGTAGTTTCTTTTGCTGTGCAGAAGCTCTTTAGCTTAATGAGATCCCATTTGTCAATTTTGGCTTTTGCTGCCGTTGCTTTTGGTGTTTTAGACATGAAGTCTTTGCCCGTGCCTATGTCCTGAATGGTACTACCTAGGTTTTCCTCTAGGGTTTTTATGGTATTAGGTCTAACATTTAAGTCTCTAATCCATCTTGTATTAATTTTCGTATAAGGAGTAAGGAAAGGATCCAGTTTCAGCTTTCTACTTACGGCTAGCCAATTTTCCCAGCACCATTTATTAAAATAGGGAATCCTTTCCCCATTTCTTGTTTCTCTCAGGTTTGTCAAAGATCAGATGGCTGTAGATGTGTGGTATTATTTCTGAGGACTCTGTTCTGTTCCATTGGTCTATATCTCTGTTTTGGTACCAGTACCATGCTGTTTTGGTTACTGTAGCCTTGGAGTATAGTTTGAAGTCAAGTAGCGTGATGCCTCCAGCTTTGTTCTTTTGACTTAGGATTGTCTTGGAGATGCGGGCTCTTTTTTGGTTCCATATGAACTTTAAAGCAGTTTTTTCCAATACTGTGAAGAAACTCATTGGTAGCTTGATGGGGATGGCATTGAATCTATAAATTACCTTGGGCAGTATGGCCATTTTCACGATATTGATTCTTCCTATCCATGAGCATGGTATGTTCTTCCATTTGTTTGTGTCCTCTTTTATTTCACTGAGCAGTGGTTTGTAGTTCTCCTTGAAGAGGTCCTTTACATCCCTTGTAAGTTGGATTCCTAGGTATTTTATTCTCTTTGAAGCAATTGTGAATGGAAGTTCATTCCTGATTTGGCTCTCTGTTTGACTGTCATTGGTGTATAAGAATGCTTGTGATTTTTGCACATTAATTTTGTATCCTGAGACTTTGCTGAAGTTGCTTATCAGCTTAAGGAGATTTTGGGCTGAGACAATGGGGTTTTCTAAATATACAATCATGTCATCTGCAAAGAAGGACAATTTGACTTCTTCTTTTCCTAACTGAATACCTTTGATTTCTTTCTCTTGCCTGATTGCCCTAGCCAGAACTTCCAACACTATGTTGAATAGGAGTGGTGAGAGAGGGCATCCCTGTCTTGTGCCAGTTTTCAAAGGGAATTTTTCCAGTTTTTGCCCATTCAGTATGATATTGGCTGTGGGTTTGTCATAAATAGCTCTTATTATTTTGAGGTACGTTCCATCAATACCGAATTTATTGAGCGTTTTTAGCATGAAGGGCTGTTGAATTTTGTCAAAAGCCTTTTCTGCATCTATTGAGATAATGATGTGGTTCTTGTCTTTGGTTCTGTTTATATGCTGGATTATGTTTATTGATTTGCGAATGTTGAACCAGCCTTGCATCCCAGGGATGAAGCCCACTTGATCATGGTGGATAAGCTTTTTGATGTGCTGCTGAATCCGGTTTGCCAGTATTGTATTGAGGATTTTTGCATCGATGTTCATCAGGGATATTGGTCTAAAATTCTCTTTTTTTGTTGTGTCTCTGCCAGGCTTTGGTATCAGGATGATGTTGGCCTCATAAAATGAGTTAGGGAGGATTCCCTCTTTTTCTATTGATTGGAATAGTTTCAGAAGGAATGGTACCAGCTCCTCCTTGTACCTCTGGTAGAATTCAGCTGTGAATCCATCTGGTCCTGGACTTTTTTTGGTTGGTAGGCTATTAATTATTGCCTCAATTTCAGAGCCTGCCATTGGTCTATTCAGGGATTCAACTTTTTCCTGATTTAGTCTTGGAAGAGTGTAAGTGTCCAGGAAGTTATCCATTTCTTCTAGATTTTCTAGTTTATTTGCGTAGAGGTGTTTATAGTATTCTCTGATGGTAGTTTGTATTTCTGTGGGGTCGGTGGTGATATCCCCTTTGCCATTTTTTATTGCATCTATTTGATTCTTCTCTCTTTTCTTCTTTATTAGTCTTGCTAGCGGTCTGTCAATTTTGTTGATCTTTTCAAAAAACCAACTCCTGGATTCATTGATTTTTTGGAGGGTTTTTTGTGTCTGTATCTCCTTCAGCCCTGCTCTGATCTTACTTATTTCTTGCCTTCTGCTAGCTTTTGAATGTGTTTGCTCTTGCTTCTCTAGTTCTTTTAATTGTGATGTTAGAGTGTCAATTTTAGATCTTTCCAGCTTTCTCTTGTGGGCATTTAGTGCTATAAATTTCGCTCTACACACTGCTTTAAATGAGTCCCAGAGATTCTGGTATGTTGTATCTTTGTTCTCATTGGTTTCAAAGAACATCTTTATTTCTGCCTTCATTTCGTTATGTACCCAGTAGTCATTCAGGAGCAGGTTGTTCAGTTTCCATGTAGTTGAGTTGTTTTGATTGAGTTTCTTAGTCCTGAGTTCTAGTTTGATTGCACTGTGGTCTGAGAGACAGTTTGTTATAATTTCTGTTCTTGTACATTTGCTGAGGAGTGCTTTACTTCCAATTATGTGGTCAATTTTGGAATAAGTGCGATGTGGTGCTGAGAAGAATGTATATTCTGTTGATTTGGGGTGGAGAGTTCTATAGATGTCTATTAGGTCTGCTTGCTGCAGAGATGAGTTCAATTCCTGGATATCCTTGTTAACTTTCTGTCTCATTGATCTGTCTAGTGTTGACAGTGGAGTGTTGAAGTCTCCCATTATTATTGTATGGGAGTCCAAGTCTCTTTGTAAGTCTCTAAGGACTTGCTTTATGAATCTGGTTGCTCCTGTATTGGGTGCATATATATTTAGGATAGTTACCTCTTCCTGTTGAATCGATCCTTTTATCATTATGCAATGGCCTTCTTTGTCTCTTTTGATCTTTGATGGTTTAAAGTCTGTTTTATCAGAGACTAGTATTGCAACACCCGCTTTTTTTTGTTCTCCATTTGCTTGGTAAATCTTCCTCCATCCCTTTATTTTGAGCCTATGTATGTCTCTGCGTGTGAGATGGGTCTCCTGAATACAGCAGACTGATGGGTCTTGACTCTTTATCCAGTTTGCCAGTCTGTGTCTTTTAATTGGAGTATTTAGTCCATTTACATTTATGGTTAATATTGTTATGTGTGAACTTGATCCTGCCATTATGATATTAACTGGTTATTTTGTTCGTTAGTTGATGCAGTTTCTTCCTAGCCTCAATGGTCTTTACATTTTGGCATGTTTTTGCAATGGCTGGTACCGGTTGTTCCTTTCCCTGTTTAGTGCTTCCTTCAGGGTCTCTTGTAAGGCAGGCCTAGTGGTGACAAAATATCTAAGCATTTGCTTATCTGTAAAGCATTTTATTTCTCCTTCACTTATGAAACTTTGTTTGGCTGGATATGAAATTCTGGGTTTAAAATTCTTTTCTTTAAGAATGTTGAATATTGGCCCCCACTCTCTTCTGGCTTGGAGAGTTTCTGCCGAGAGATCTGCTTTTAGTCTGATGGGCTTCCCTTTGTGGGTAACCCAACCTTTCTCTCTGGCTGCCCTTAAGATTTTTTCCTTCATTTCAACTTTGGTGAATCTGGCAATTATGTGTCTTGGAGTTGCTCTTCTCGAGGAGTATCTTTGTGGCATTCTCTGTATTTCCTGGATTTGAATGTTGGCCTGCCCTACTAGGTTGGGGAAGTTCTCCTGGATGATATCCTGAAGAGTGTTTTCCAACTTGGTTCCATTTTCCCCCTCACTTTCAGGCACCCCAATCTGACGTAGATTTGGTCTTTTTCATAATCCCATACTTCTTGCAGGCTGTGTTCATTTCTTTTCCTTCTTTTTTCTTTTGGTTTATCTTCTGGCTTCATTTTGTTCATTTGATCCTCAATCACTGATACTCTTTCTTCCAGTTGATCGAGTCAGTTACTGAAGCTTGTGCATTTGTCACGTATTTCTCGTGTCATGGTTTTCATCTCTTTCATTTCGTTTATGACCTTCTCTGCATTAGTTACTCTAGCCATCAATTCTTCCACTTTTTTTTCAAGATTTTTAGTTTCTTTGCACTGGGTACGTAATTCCTCCTTTAGCTCTGAGAATTTTGATGGACTGAAGCCTTCTTCTCTCATCTCGTCCTCCGTCAAGCTTTGATCCATTGCTGGCGATGAGCTGCGCTCCTTTGCCGGGGGAGATGCGCTCTTATTTTTTGAATTTCCAGCTTTTCTGCCCTGCTTTTTCCCCATCTTTATGGTTTTATCTGCCTTTGGTCTTTGATGATGATGGTGACGTACTGATGGGGTTTTGGTGTAGGTGTCCTTCCTGTTTGATAGTTTTCCTTCTAACAGTCAGGACCCTCGGCTGTAGGTCTGTTGGAGATTGCTTGAGGTCCACTCCAGATCCTGTTTGCCTGGGTGTCAGCAGTAGAGGCTCAGTTGAAAATGCAGAAATCACCGGTCTTCTGTGTGGCTCACGCTGGGAGTTGGAGACTGGAGCTGTTCCTATTCGGCCATCTTGCTCCGCCCCCCATAATTATGACTTTCTCATGGTTTAAGTAAATTCAATTATCTTGAAGTTTTCTTGACACTTTCTTAGAATTTCTGAGGACATTACAAAGAAGTATCTGGCCTATTCTATTCCTCTTTGATTTCTTTTTGGAGTCGCCCATAGTGTTTGGAAATTAAGCAACTATGCTTTTGTTGTTTTTTCTTTTATGCTAACGAGGAGAAAATAATATGTGAGTCTCATAGTTCACAGAGGCTTTCTCCTGCATCAGAAAATGATAAATAACTTGCATTTTTCTGGCCTAACTCTTCTGTGACCAAGATCATGCTGAGTTTACATATGCTTCCTCAATATGCCTATGAAAAGTCTTGTAGTATATAACAAACAAATAAACCCTGTACTGCCCCCTTTCTACATATTTTGCCCATTTATTTATTGTTTCAGGTGGGAGGATAAATACAGTTTTTGTTACTTTATCTTTTTTCTCATTTTCCTGTTTTTCTCCAGAGCCCGGTGGCTACTTCTTTTTAAACTCCTTTACTGGTTCCACCTCATCTTCTTGACCTCTAATGTTGAATTGCCTCTGAACTTTGTCCTCACTACTTTTCTCATTTCTCTGCTTGCTCTGTAGGTCTATTGTGTTAAGCCAAATGTCCCTTCGTATAATCAATATTTTGTGACTCTTTAACCTTCTGAAATTAAGTTCATGGATAATTTTATCTATCTATACATGCACTTTCAAAAGAAGCTCTGATTCTTAAATGAAGTTGAGAAAAAAAAATAATACATAATAAAATTATATGATTCAATTCTAAATTCAGTTGTAAATTCTCAAGCACAATTATACTAGAGAACGTAATAAAATATTCAGATGCTTGCACCCATTCTAATAAATGCAAGCTAATAAAGTCTGTTGTGCTGTTAGCTCAAAGCCATGTGTTACCTGCAATTGGTGACATAGTTTTCCAAAATTGGGATCAATGGTAATTTGCTGAATAAAATAAAATTTAATCTTCTGTTGATATTGATAGTAGTTGCATTTATGGAAGAAAATAAATATACAGTAAACATGTACAAAAATATTTTGTGTGGATATGTGTATTAATCTGTTCTCACACTGCTGATAAAGACATATCTGAGACTGGGTAATTTATATTAAAAAAAAGAGGTTTAATTGACTCATAGTTCCACATGGCTGGGGAGGCCTCACCATCATGGTGGAAGGCAAAAGAGGAACAAAGTCACATCTTACATGGCAGCAGACCAGAGCACGTGTGCAGGGGATCTCCCCTTTATAAAACCATCAGGTCTTGTGAGACTTATTCACTATCATGAGAACACCACCAGAAAGACCTACCCCCATGATTCAATTACCTTCCACTAGGTCCTTCTCATGACACATGGGAATTATGGGAGTTACAATTCAAGATGAGATTTGGCTGGGAGCACAGCCAAACTATATCAATATATAATTATGATTTGGATCTTGGAACAAATAATTACAAACAAGCTTTCTGCCTATATGGTATTTCAAAGTCTAGTAATCCTTATCATCCACTACATTTCAGGAGCACTCTTTAAATAGTGAAAGATCCTAAAACTTCTCCAGAAATTTCCAACATTCACTAAGGATGCAAATACTCCAGTTATGAAACATAGCCCCCTACGTGCTGATGACTCCAAAATGTGTATTTCCAGCTCTCAACTCTTTGTTGAATTCCAGATTAGAATATCCATCTGATCACTGAAAATCTCCAATTGATCTTTAATTGACATCTCAAGATTAATAAATCAAAAATGAATCTTTTGATTTCATTCCCTAAATACACTTTTCCTACAGATTTACCCAACTCTGAAGCAGCATCACCATATATCCAGTTCCTCAAAGCAAAAACCATAGAATCATGTTTAATTCATCTCTTTCTCTCACATCTCACCTCATCAACATTCTATTTTTTTCTGTACTCAAAATACGAATTGGCTCTACCTCAGAGCCATTATATTTTGTGTGCACTATTGCATTTTTCTCCTACTTGCACCCTTTAATTCCATTATTGCCCTAATGAAGCCTATTTTTTTCACAGTACAGAGTGAGGGTTTTTAAATGTATAGCATCTTATGTTTCTTCCTTTCAACTCTTCACTTCCTGCTTCTAAATACACTTGGAATAAAATTCCTACCAGACCCTACCTGATCTCTCTTTTTTGTCTGTCTCTATGAATGACTTTTACACCACTTTCCCCATTTTTCACTGAGCTTCCACCATATTGGATTCATTGATGTTGTACAAACATGCCAAGTCCATTCCTTTCTTAGGGTCCTTGACTCTTCTCTTCACACTCACTGAAATACCCTTCTAAAGAAAAGTCACATGGCACTCTCTAATTGTCACATCCAGAGAGCCTCTCCTTACCATCCCCTCTAAAATAATGCTTCATTATTCTATGTTCCTTTACCCTACTTGCAATTTTTATAGCCTTCCTGTGAGATTATTAATTTATTGATTTGTTTACTTTGTTTTCTAATACTAGCTCCAAGAGAGAAGTCTTTGTTTTGTTTACTGGTTTGTCCCTAGACTTAGAGCCATATGTGGTTCATTGTAGGTACTTAATATTTGTTGAATCAATGAATTGATGATGCCTGTGTTAGGGCAACAATAACAACTTCAATAAACAAATAAAAAAACACACATATATATAGGCTTAAAGAAAAAATTACTTCTTGCTCATAAATTTGAAAATGTATACAACATTTCAGTGGTTCCTCTCTAAGTGGTGATTTGTGGACCCTTTAACTTGTAGCTCTAGTGGTTTCCACAAAAGGCATTCACAGCCATCTGATCATCTCTAGACACAGCATGAAAGAGCATACTTCCAATTTGTGAGCCAGGCCTGGAAGTGACACCCAACTTCCTCTCATATTCCATTGGCTAGATACTAGAACTCAGTCACTTGGACACGTTTGACTGCAAGGGAAATTTGAAAACATAGTCCCTTGCTGAGCACCTGCAGTAACAATTCTACATTAAACAATGGAATGCAACATATACTTTTTGGACAATGAGTTGCCTCTCTGAAAGTGAATGAATAAAATGACTTAATGAAAATAATTCCAAGAATATTTTATGTTTTATATTTAAAAGACACTATGTTGCTCTTTTTGGAAGTTTTGTTTTCCTATGCCTTATCATTTTATGTAATTATTTGATAACATAATTTTCCTTTGGGTAACTTTGCCCATTAATTATATTCATGTGTAATTATACTAATAATCTTCTGTCTTCTATAACTTATCTGAGATGCAATTGGAAGCAAACTGATGGGATTTATGTGGTATTATGAGAGATTATGTGACTGAAAATTGGTAATATAGATTCCTTACATTGCTTTGTGGTTAACTCTGTTCCTGTATTAGTTTTCTTTTCTTTTCTTTTCTTTTCTTTTTTTTTTTTAATATGGAGTCTCGCTCTGTCGCCCAGGCTAAAGTGCAGTGGCATGATCTCGGCTCACTGCAAGCTCTGCCTCCCAGGTTCACAAGGTTCTCCTGCCTCAGCCTCCAGAGTAGCTGGGATTGCAGGCACCTGCCACCAGGCCCAGCTAATTTTTTGTATTTTTAGTAGAGACAGGGTTTTACCCTGTTAGCCAGGATGGTCTCCATCTCCTGACCTTGTGATCCGCCCACCTCGGCCTCCCAAAGTGCTGGGATTACAGGTTTGAGCCACCGCATCTGGCTGTTGCCTCGCCCTTCCCCGCTTATCCCCTCCCCTCCCCTCCCCTCCTCTCCTCTTCTCTCTTTGGAGATGGTCTCACTATGTCATGCAGGCTGGGGTGTAGCGGCGCCATCACAGCTCTACCTCCTGGGCTCAAGAAATCCTCCTGTTTCAGCCACCCAAGTAACTTGGACTACAGGTGTGCACCACCACACCTGGCTAATTTTTTTTTTTTTTTTTTTTTCCTTTTTAGTAGAGATGAGGTCTCACTATGTTGCCTGGGCTGTAGTTTTCTTACATTTTCCAGATTCTGGTGATGCATTCCTTGGCTCATGGCCTCTCCTTTACTCTTCAAATCCAGCAGCAGAGCATCTTCAGATCTCTCTGTTTTCCTTACATTGCCTTCTTCTCTGTAGTCAAATATCCCTTTGCCTCTCTCTTATAGACTCTTGTGATTGCATTTATGCCCATCCAGATAATCCAGGACACTCTCCCCAAACAAGATCGTATCAACATAGCAAGATCATATCCCCAATCTCTCTGTTGCCACATAAATTTGCAATTACAGGTTCTAGGAATTAGGATCTAGATATCTTTGGGAGTCATTATTCAACCCACTACAATCTCTTTTCTCATGTAATTCCTCCAGGCTACAGTTTTTCTTAATCACAAATTTTGATGGATCAACTAAATCTTTACTTCTGTCAGTTTTTAAAAATTTCCTGAATTATGCGTTATGTGGATGAATAATAAATTATTTATAGTTACAATCACTTTTTGCTGTTTTTTCAAATAATGGCACAGACACTGTCTAGTTTCATATGGTGAAAAGAGCTCAAAATTTTGGTTGTAAGTTAGAAATGAATTTAAATCCTCCTTCATCTTTCTTTTAGCCATGTAAACTTGGACAAATTACTAGGTTAATCTGAACGTATTTCCCATATCAACAAAAGGTTAATAATACCTCACAGGGTTACAGCAATAATTAATCGAGCCAATAATCATGTAAAATGCTTTAAAATAATGTATTAGATAAATGTGGTCTGCATTATTTATTGCAGAAGTAAAATTAAAGGTATTTTCTCTGTAATATTTTAGTTCCTTTGTAACAGTAGGTAGCTGGTCAGGTATAAGCAGGGCAGGTGAAGTCCCCGCTCCACACACCTGAAGTGCTGGGTAATCACAGGTGGTGGTCAGGCGGTTGTTAACTGTTTCTCTAAAGTAATAATTGGTCACAGCTGGTGCTAGGAAAAACATAGTCTCCTGATAGATAGAAAACACCCGAAACTGATCTGCAGCTTCCCAATAAGGTCTCAGGAGTGGGGAGAAGTAATGCAAGATCCCGGAAGTAGGCCAATGTATAAGGCTCCAAGTCAAGCGGTCAAGCTGCGCGCTTGGTTTTTCATGTCACCCACTTAGCCGACTTGCAAGTTGTACTTTCCTTCTTTTCTTTCCTTTCCTTCCTGTTCTAAAGCTTTTTAATAAGCTTTCACTCCTGCTCTGAAATTTGCCGCGGTCTCTCCTCTGCCTTATGCCCCTCAGTTGAATTATTTCTTCTGAGGAGGCTAGAGTTGAAGTTGCTTCAGACCTGTGTAGATTTGCCGCCGAGGTAAATCAGATCTCTGCCACTGCTAGCACCGAACTTCTGAGGAGAAAGATGATTCAAAGAAGAAATGGCCCTGAAAATCTGACGAGTCCCCAGTAGGTGTGGCTGTTTAAAACTGCTTCATAGGCACTGCTGACGACAAAGGTAAGTTTGAGAGCACACACATCTAGCTTGCTCTTTTTATTTACAATACTTGTGGCTGCTCAGAGAGCAGGTTTTGTTTTGTTTTGTTTTTCTTTTTTTTTCTGGTTGTAAGCATGCGTTCTTAAAGTATTTGAAATTGTGTGCAATGTGGTGGGTCTAAGTTGTTTTTTTCTTAAGGTTCTCCTTTTTTACTAACATTTATGCCATTAGACCTTAGTGAATGGGTAGTCAGAATATATACCCACACATACAGAAAAAAATGTGGCCACTGTTCCACCATCCTGCTTGCTGGGCCATTCTAGTGTTAGGATTGGTGTATTTGAGATGACCAGAGGGACCCATCTGCAAAATGGGACCCATTTACAAAAATGGGACCCAAATACAAAAAAAAGGGGACCCAAATACAAAAAAAAAAGGGGACCCAAATACAAAAAATAAAGATTGTGTATTTTTTCCGAAGAAAAATACTGGCAATTTGAATTTGGATTTGAGTCACTTCACTGGGCAGGAGGAGCAGAGAATCAGTCATTAAAATGTATTACTTATGTATTTGCTTTAAAATTTCATAAAAATTCCTTCACTAGATGTAAAATCTATGAGAGCAGGGGCCTTGGCTCTGTGGTTTATAGTTTCTTATAAGCTACCTGACTCAGTACCTAGCTCATAAATATATTGATGAACAAATCATTAAATATTTGTTGAATGAATGAATAGGTGGAAGAATTCAGGTCTTAGTGGCCTTCTGTTTCATGGAAATGGAGGTGCAGGTGCTAGATCATTATCTCTCTACAAGGAATGTTATATGTAACAGCATCTTCTGCAATCTCTATGGAAGTGTGAGCAGTCAGGACTTGTGGCTTCATTACGATTCTCTCAAAATTGTCTCTGGTATAGGATATTGCTAAGTTTTAAATTTCTTTTTTAACTAAGCTTATACACTACACTATGTTTTCATATTTCTATTGTTCAATTACATTGCTTTATAATATAATATATTTGTTGAAAATGACAAGTATAAATGTATCAGCAAACATTGATCATAATACACTCATCAGGCTACAATTGCACTCTCTGTATTGCACAATTGTAGAATATTTATGGAAATATAAAAACGTCATTACATATAGGCTATTTGCTTAGTTTGCTTAAAACAGAAAGGAAATAGGTGACTTCTCCAGGGTAGATCTCTTGTGGTATAGGCACCCATGATCAGGTGAAAGACAATCCCTTAGAAAATAGGCTGTGTGTTCGTGATGAATGTGAAGTAAAACAGAATGAAATGAAATAAATATCCCAACTGCAAAATACAGAACTTCTCTATTTCAGGCTCCTTTTGCTATTTGGTCAAAGAATGGCAGTCATCTCACAAGGAGAAGCTTTCTCTTCCTCTGAGCAATTTAAATCTATTCATGAATTACTATTTCTTTCCAAAGTATCACAGATTGAGATTTATTCTTCTCTATAAAAACACACATATACACCCTTAAACATATTGTATTCAAACTTTTAAAATAAAAAAATAGTGAATATTTTGATGACAGCCAGAGAGAAAAGATACTTGACATGCTGGGGCAAAAACATAACAATAATAGCTGATTTTAAATCAGAAACTGGAAAAACTAGGAAAAAATGGAGTGATACTTTAACTGGTTAAAAATCAATGATACTCACACCTGTAATCCCAGCACTTTGGGAGGCCAAGGCAGGTGGATCACAAGGTCAGGAGTTCAAGACTAGCCTGGCCAGTATGGTGAAACCCGGTCTCTACTAAAAATACAAAAATTAGCCAGGCGTGGTAATGGGCGCCTGTAGTCCCAGCTACTCAGGAGGCTGAGACAGGAGAATTGCTTGAACCCGGGAAGCGGAGTTTGCAGTGAGCCTAGGTCGCGCCACCGCACTCCAGCCTGGGTGACAGATCGAGACTCCATCTAAAAAATAAAAAATAAATAAATAAAAATTATATCCAGGAAAAAGACCATTCAAAAAGAGGAATCCATGAAACTATGTAATTTATACAATTGTATAGAAGTTAATATACACACATAGTCATATGTACAGACATACAAATGAGTATGTAGTAGCCCAGGTGATGGTAAGATGATCATTAAATTGAACTAATTTGATGGAATCTGAAGACTAGAGCCTGAGGTGACTAAGAAAATAAACTTCCAAATACATGGTTTTTGTTTGGTTTTAAGAAGTAGAATGATATCAGCTGACATCTGGCTTAAATGAGGATAAGAATAATAGAGAACTATATGAAAAAAGTAGATTCAATTATTTTACATTTTTATATAACCTACATCAAAAAAATTAAAAGATAAATGACAAATCTGTATTTGGCAGAATAATTCTCATAGATTATTGTTGACAATAATAAAAACCTGAACATCACAAGTGAACAAATGGGCATGGAATATGAAGAGGCAATTAATAAAAGGAAAATTACAAATGGATAACAAATATTTTGGAAAATTTTCAGTTTCAATAAAAAAAATGCAAATTAAGGTAATGGATACCATTGTCACTTGACCAAGATTAAAATAAGGATAATACACAATTTCAGACCAAACAATTTTTATAATGTTGGAGGAGTGTGAATTGATATACTTAAATTTGTCAATCTGAATATCAGCCTTTACCTGGAATTCATACTTGAATCACCTGGGGAACTTTTAAGTACAAGGGAAACTTGGGTCCTACCTGAGATTGATCAAATTAAAAGTTTAATAGTGCACACCCAGATAATATTTTTTAAAATCTTTTCTTCTGAAATAATTCTAATGTGAAGCTAGGATTGAGAAAAGCCAATATACATCCAAAACTTTAAAATATCTATTTACTCATTATTTCTAATTTTCCAATATTATAAAAATAAAATTAGTACACAACGCTTGATGTGTAATAGTGTTCATTAATGTTATAATTGTGCAAATTAGGAAATTACCTAATACCCAATAATTATGCTATACACTAATTAAAATCATATTAAGAAACTATCACATGGAAATCTTCATTATTCATTGACAGTGAATACAAAACTGTATACAGAGCATGATTTAAAATCTGTGAACCATTACATACACATTCTATTCTTTACTAGAAAAACTATTGAATGACTTATTTTACATACTTAATGTAATTTATCTCTGGGTAAACTACAAATAAACTTTACAGTGTTATTATAAATATGTAATTAACACAGGTGGGTTTAAAATCTTGCATTGGGATTCATTGTATGGGGGTGTTCAACCTATGATAAAGACAGACAGGAAAAATAAAAAAACTGTGTGTGTGTGTGTGCGCTAAACACTTTCAGTGGATCAGTAGTCCAAATGCTCTTATCAGCTCTTTCCTCTCTTCCTTTATCCAGCCTAAGTGTTCATTTCAGTACTGACCTCTAGATTCTGTTCAGATAGATGACTTCTTTAGCCTAAAAAATGAGAGCCAGGCTGCTGAGCAAAACATTGTACTGTGCCTCAGTTTTTGAGTAAATTAAGGAAGTGGAAGAAGCAGAAAGTATTTCTGGTTGTCCAAGATGAAATGTTTAATATACTTCCTAAACAGAAACATGCTTACACATGATGGATGACTTGTGGAGTGTTCTTCCTAACAGATTTCTGTACATTGTGATTCAAATAGACTTGTAGTGACTGAACTGGCAACCCAATCACTACTGTAATGTCTATTTGATGGAGAAATACATTTGCAAATAACACATGTGGCATACAGTATGTTTGAAAATTGAGAATTGCTTTTAATGAATTTAAACTTATTTTTGACACAGTATTGAGTTTTAGGAGACATTCAGTCACTGCCACTGAGTAATCTGTAATGTTGTCTGTGTAAATTTGGTTATATATGAGAGTTAGAAAGCCAGCTCACTTTTCTCTCACTTTATATCATTCTTTCCTTTTCCCTTTCTTTCTCTGAGGCAAGGGAGAGTCACATCCAGTTTAGGCTTAATTACTTTCTGCTGTCATAAGGTTAAAGTGAAAGATTTGTTCTGAAATTCTGTTTGGATTGCCGATCCTGTTTTTAGATATCTGGAGGTTAATTAAGGAACTGAAAAGAAGGATCTTTATTTCACTTTAACGTCTTTATCTGCATAGTCTCAGGATTTCAATTGCATGTTTGGTCAGGGCCAATGACTTTGTAGTTCCAAGAAAGTTTAATGAGGGATATTATCACTACTTAGTTCAGAATGTCTAGGTAAAGAAAAGTGATGCCGGGTTGCATTGTTAGATATCATAGAACCTTGTTCCAGAAATTGCATCTTTAGGAGACTCTTTTCCTGAGGATGCCATTTTTCATTATGATACCATGGTGATAAGTAAGTTTTACCAGATGTTTTCTTCACTATAAATTTATCACTAGAAGATGTACTAGGCAGGAGCAATTTTTCGAAGCAAGATTATACATATGATATCAAAGAATGCTTGCTAATTTTGCTGTTTACATCTCTCCAAAGTGACTAATAGATTGATAGGGGAAATGATATTTTAAAAGCTATTGAATTAGTTCCATACATCTAAGGGAAATTTGTCAATTTAACAGGTGTTCTTTACACATTAGGTGATTCAAGATTGATTTGATCAGGACTTAGAATTAAGTATGTTCTTGTTTCTATAGTATGCCTAGATATATTCATTACTGTAACAAAAGTGCTTAGCCCAGTCTTGAGCCTACCCAATTATGCTGCCAGATAACTGTATTTAAAATGGACAGCAAGCTATGAGCATGAGATCATTCAGTTTTAATAGTTAACTTGACAGCCTAGGCAACATGGCAAAACATTATCTCTACAAAAAATACAAAAATTAGCCAGGCATGCTGGCATGAGTCTGTACTCTTAGTGACTCAGGAGGCTGAGGTGGGAGGATGGTTTGAGCACCGGAGGTTGAGGATGCAGTAAGCCATGATTGTGTCACTGCACTCCAGCTTTGGTGACAGAGAGATACCCTGTTTGAAGAAAAAAGAAAGAAAAAAAGAATAGTTAATTTGACTTTCATATACAAATATAAAAAAGCAAGAATAGTTCGATCTCTCTAAGACCTAAGGACAGAAATGCCATTCAGCCAAGCAATCTCATTGCTGAGAATATAACCAAAGGAATAAATCATTCTATTATAAGTGCATGTGTATGTTCATTGCAGCACTATTCATAATAGCAAAGACATGGAATCAACCTAAATGCTCTTCAATAATAGACTGGATAAAGGCAATATAGTGCATATACACTATGGCATACTATGCAGCCATAAGAATGAGATCATGTCATTTGCAGTGACGTGGAGAGAGCTGGAGGCCATTACCCTTTGGGAAAATAACACAAGAACAGAAAACCAAATATCTTATATTCTCACTTATAAGTGGGAGCTAAATGATGAGACCACATGGACACATAGAGGGGAACAACACACTGGAGCCTATCAGAGGGTGGAGGGTGGGAGGAGAGATAAAATCAGGAAAGGTAACTAGTGTGTACTAGGCTTAATACCTGGGTGGTGAAATAATCTATACAAAAAAATCCCTTAACACACATTTACCTATGTAACAAGCCTGAACAGATACCCCTGAACTTATAATAAAAGTATTTTTCTTTAAAGGCAAGGAGGTTAGAAATTAATGACATTTGCATTTGCTTTCCAATCCGACTACCTGGAAATTAGATGTAAAATGCTGTAAAGAATGTCTTCATATAGAGAGGATACAGCTGTTTCCATTTGAGATTTGGGGTTACATGATTCCCTAATCTCAAATTACTAGCACTATAAAGATAGAATGAGTAGTCCAATTCTCTCTCTGTGCGTGTGTGTATGTTTGCCAAAATATAGAATCACTTGTCCTTCTAGGGTAATTTGTCTGAGGAGAAAGAATTAAAACTAAGTAAACTAGATACAAAAATGTGTTGTTTATATCAGAAGAAAACAAGGTTAGAGACAGACTGATTTGATAGAATAAAACACTGAAATGTGAGAGCTAAATTATCTAGGCCTAAGCTGAGAGCAAAAAGCAAACTGGGAGGAAGTGTAGGGGAAAACTGAGAAAATTGCTGATGGTATCAGTTGGAAACCAACTGTTGAGTTAGGTTTCCTCAGGTGAATCAGAGTCTTAATAGGTGCATATTTGGGCCTGAATTGGACAAGGATGGATGCAGATCTACAGACATTACCCTTAGGAGAAAAGAGTAGTGTCAATATGTAAGGAGACACAGTATTAAGCATTAGGACTTGTTGATGCAATAATGTTTGATTAGTTTTTTTTCTGATGAAAGATGTTTCCTTTAGATAAGCTCAAAAATGGTATTTTAAAAATAAGATAGAAATAACTTATTGCACTAGCCTAAACCAGCTACTATGTGTATTTTGTATGTGTCCTTCCAGAAATTTTATAATTTATAAATAATAAACACATATATGTATATTATATACATATATTTGTATTTCAATGTATACTGTCTTATTTTTAAAATAAATTTAAAATATACTATTTATAAAGTTTTCATCCCCTTTACATAAACATTTTAGTGAGTAACTAAATATTACATGATGAAACATAATTCTAATTACAAAAATTATTTCAACATATGGAAATTCATATTTTTATGGATTATTTTAGTTTTTAATTGTAAAATTATTTGGAGTTTGTATCTGACATTTTTAATATTAATTTCTAAAAATAGGTGCATATGCACAGTTTTAAGGTCCTTGATATTTTTGACAAATTGTCTTCCAGAGAGTTAGTTCCATTTTATACTTTTACCATCAGTTTTTAATAAAATATTTCAAATATAGAAAATATATTTTATTATTTAATCTTAGATATATTAGTTGAGGAATAGTTCTTGAACTATTAGTTGAGGAATAGTTCTTGAACTATTCCTCAACTAACTCAACTGATATTCAAGAAACTCTTTCATAGAAGCTATAATATGTTTTCCAAGTTTACCTTGTTGAGTTCACAAGGTGATTTGGCACTTTATTTAGCTTTAGATGTTAAAGTTGAGTGAAATAGGACAATCAGACTATAAAAACTTCCATATTGAATAGTCTGATGGGAATAATTTCAACCTATTACTTTCATAATAATAAATAATAGATTAAGAAACATTGACAGCATCTTTTGAATACTAGGAATATATTGGAGACATCTATTTCAGTGTAGAGTCTGATATACTATCTATATTTTGAGTCTTTTAAAAGACTTAAGATACCTATTCAACTTTTTCTTTTCAAAAAAAAAAAAAAAACAGCCTTTCAGAAGCCTTCATGAGTATGGCTTTAATTAATCTTGGTCAAAATTTAAATGAATTAAAAATGATAAAAATGGATACTGATGTTCATAATTGACCAATGTACGTGCAATGTGGTTGGTAAATGTGTTCTGCTTTATAACTCTGCTCAGCTTTCTTTGTGCTGTACTTCCAGTTTTCTTACAATTTAACTTATTATAATTCAACTTTAACATAATTCAACTTTTTAATAATTGTTTTGTAGAGGATAGAGCAATTTCTAATGTTTATATTGGAAAATATGAATGAACTTTGATAGTCTGAGTGAGCAAGCTATGGAAAGAACATTAAAGTTACTTAAATACAAGTGTTGCTACTTACATTTTACATATTCCTTACAGAGAAGTTCATTATTCCTGAAAAGGGGAAATGAAACACGAATGAAGTATCAGTAGAAAGACAATATGAGCAATGGTAGTTTACTGTAATTAGCTGGAATACCAGTTTTATTGCTTCCCTCTTCATTCCTGCAGCTATCAGAAGATCTCTAGATTCCTTTGGCTCTGATCTTAGAGGTTTAAACTCAAAAAAAGATTTACTGAGAACTGTTTTACAGAGTATTTTGATATTAAAAATCTTTTGTTGAATAGGGGGGAATTTGTTTTAGCTGCACAAAAGGAAACAATAGAATTCTAAGAAAAAATTCAGGACTTTGAATTATAGAGGTTTTAACAATGTCTAATATCTAGTAATTATTTTCTTTTTGTATATAGAGAAAAACAGGATATTCTCCCTGAAGAATACTACTGTATTTTCTACATCATTAAAATAGTAATAATATGTACATTAGGAAATGGAAGAATGTTATGCAATTGGACAGGCTTATAGATGAAAAGAAATAAAAACTTACAAAAACAAATTAGGGCAGGGATATGCAAATTTTCCCAATTCAGAGAATAAAGGAAAGACAAAAAAAAAGGAGATTAAAATATATAAATATAATATTTACAGATGATCAATAAAAATATTCCATACTTTATAAATATTTTAAAAATAGTTATTGTATGTTGTGGTCTCTTTGGCTGAAGTCATAGCTGAAGTAATGGCTTTATCTTGGTTTATTAGCAAGACATAGGAAAATGGTGTAATTTTAAGCAGAACTAGTTATGTAAAGCAGGCTTTTTTGAAATCCCTTTTGAAATCTTTTTGAAACTTTTACTTCTTTTATTCACACCATTATGAAACACAAACTAGATTATTACATTTTATAATGTTCTGCCATTATTTTCTGTGTAGGTTTTTGGCTCTTCAAAATGTTCATTTATCTCATATGAAAAATAGAATTAAAATACCTATCTAATAGGGTTTGGGTAAGGATTAATTGAATTAATACATTTCAAAGCACTAATACTAAAATTTTCAATAAATATGAGGAGTAATAAAAACTATTATTGTTATAGGTGTCAGCTTCTGAGATGGCTCCAATGATCCCACCTTCTGGTATTGATACTCTTGTGTGGTCTCCCCCTGCATAATACACCAGGGATGGTTTGTGTGACCAATAGCATTCTGCAAAAGTGATAATATTCTACCTCTGAGATTATGTATGCAAGATCCTATGGCTCTGATTTGGTGATTCTCTGACTCGGTTGGATTACTAACTCAGGGAAAAAGAAACCATCATGTTGTGAACATCTTTAAGGAATCTTCTGCATGGCAGGGAACTGAAGCCTCAGGTCAGGATCCAGGCAGAAATGGAGGCATGACAACCATGTGAGTGAGCTTGGAAGGAGATTCTCCAACTCCAGTCAACCTGTTTGACTATAGCCATGGTCCACAGCTTGATTGCAACCTTCTGAGAGATTGTGAGATAATAAATGTTTGTTGTCTTAAGATGCTAAATATTTGGATTATTTTTTATGACCAATAAATCAGTAACATGTTTTATAATTACAATAATTAAAATAAAATAGCAATTTGTATAATAAGGACAGATTTAACATTGAAAATTCACCTACTGTTTCAGATACAAAGCAAGCATATTTTTCTAAGTTATTCCATGTAGTCTCCCTTTCCCAAAAAACCCTATCAAGGTTTAAATTAAGCCAATATTAGGAGTGAAGAAATGGAAATATCTCAAGAATACTCAATTATTTGGGTATATAAGTCATACTTCCTTTGGTCCTCATGTCATAGTATAGAGTACAAATAACCTTGACATGTTGCTCTTGCCTCCTTAATATAGTACTACTTTGCAGAGCCATTGATAATAGAGCAAAGGTGTGGCTCAACAGCCTTTACTTAGAAGCTTAGAAGAAAATGCAGGGGAATATCCTGTTTTTCTGTGTTGAGAAAGGAAATAATTACCAGATGTACGGTGAAGACAGTATTTTCCTAGGATGAAGAGAGATGAATTTACGTGGAATTCTTCGCTTGGGAGAATAATCAAAGTCAAGTGACATCAGTTTTTGTTTTCTTCAATATCTCCATTCAGAGAGGTTTGTCAGGTCGTAAGGTGTACAGCTGCAGAAAAACTTCAGGGTTTCAAGCCTTGTAAATAATTTTATATAATTGGTGTTTAGGCTTGGTCTTTGTACACTAAAAAGTGTGGAAAGTGAGATTCCTTTGTAAAATGGTGTCTTTATTAATAAAAGGAAAACCTTGGAGATACCCTTATATCTCTTAAATGTGACCTAATTCTAATTGCCTCCCAGTAAAATCCACAGCCCTTTGTTTTATTTGAAGAGAAATACAGGGAAGATAATGTATGTTGCCATTGAAAGAAGTAGGAGGGCATAAATAAGGCAAGATGATTTATTCTAGTTTTTCTATAATGGAAAAATCTGTCATGAAGCAGAAAGAAAATGATGGTGAATAATTCTTAGTCCTCTATATAGACGTTTGTTATTTCTATCAGAGGAATGACAATTCGATTCCATTATTTCAAATACAAAAGTATTGTTCAAAGTACATACAGCACAATTGTATAACCCACTCGCCCTTGACTTTAGAAGTGAACATACTAGAAGTCAAAAACAATTCGCTTGAATATTTACCTATCATTAACCTGTGAGTTTTATAAACTAATCATTTAAAAAAATTTTATACACCAACATACTCAGATATGAAAATATAACAGGAAAAGAAAAGCAAAACAAAACTTAAGTAGCTAATGCTTTTTTGAGTACTTTCTATCTGCTAGAAACTGTAAAAAGTGGCAGACTCGTCAATAGTTCAGTAAAATAAATACAGATATGAGAGTTGCCTCAGATGTCATAGCCTAATTTTGGCAAGGAGAAAAGGTATTTGGTTTTCAAATACTACATAAGAACATTTTCCAATATTAGAACTAGTGTTCAATGACTCTAGGGCAAGTGTACTTGAAATTACTTATCTGTCTATTCCCTCGCTATAAATTTTGTTGAAGAATTACATAGGTAATGAAAAGTGCATATGCCATTTGTTTAAAGGTTAATGAAATGTATAAAGTGAGCACAGTCATGTAAATAGCACTAAGATTAGGACTGCAGAAGTTACCACTATCCCAAATTCTAACTCTGTAGTTTTGCAAGTCTTTTACATTAATGAAATATACAGTATGCAATGTTCTGTTTCTTTTTTCCTTTCAACATTAAATTTGAGATATTTATCTTTTTTCTTTTGCATGTGAAAACACATATTAGTTTGCTTTATATATCCCACTTAAGGAGTAGAATATCTGGATGATAGAACATGCATATTTTTAGCTTTAGTAGAGATTTCTAACCAATTTTTCAAATGGATTGTACTAATTTATACTCTGACCAGCTACGTATGAAAATTGGTTTCCCTAAGTGCTAGCCAACACTTGGTTGTACCTAGCTTTTGTTTTAGATATTCCAGTGGTTGTGTAGGGTACCTTATTGTGATTTTAGTTTATATTTTCTTGTTATTTACCTGGATTGAGTTGCATTTCTTATGTATATGTGCCACTTGGATATTTTCTTTTGTGAAGTGCCTATTCAAATATTTTATACCTTTTTATACTAGTTTGATTGTCTTTTCTTCCCTATTGGTTAGTAGGAAATCTTTACATATTTTGAATCTTTATATATCTTTGAGTTCTTTGTCAGGTATATATGCATATACATACACAGTTAAAATCTTCAACTCTGTGTGTTACAGTTTCACTCTTTTACTGGTATCTTTTGATAACTTGAATATTTTAATTATAATCTTATCTAATTTACTATATTTTTCTTTATAACTATCACTTTTTATCTTACATAAGTCAAGAAAGCTTTGTTTATCCTGATGACATATTCTTTTTCTCCAAAAGCCTTGTTTTATGTTTCACTTGGAAATCTATAATCTTTTTTCTTTTTATTTTATTCTTTAATTTTTCCATAAGTTATAGGGGTACAGGTGGTATTTGGCTACTTGAATAAGGTCTTTAGTGGTGATTTGTGAAATTTTGGTGTGCCTGTCACCTGAACAGCATACACTGCACCATATTTGTAGTCTTTTATCCGTCACCTTCCTCCCACTCTTCCCCCCAAGTCCCCGAAGTCCATCGTGTCATTCTTATGCCTTTGCATCCTCAAAGCTTAGCCCCCACATATCAGTGAGAAGATGTGATGTTTGATTTTTCCATTCCTGACTTACTTCACTTAGAGTAATAGTCTCCAATATGATCCAGGTCGCTGCAAATGCTGTTAATTCATTCCTTTTTATGGCTGTGTAGTATTTCATCATATATATCCTATATATATGTATCGCATATATATCCTATATATGTATCATATCATATCATATATCATATCATATCATATCATATCATATCATATCATATCATATCTGTTTCTTTATCCAGTCGTTGGTTGATGGGCATTTGGGTTGGTTCCATGATTTTGCAATTGTGAATTGTGCTGCTATCAACATCCATGTGCAAGTGTCTTTTTCAAATAATGACTTATTTTCCTCTGGGTAGATACCTAGTAGTGGGATTGCTGGATCAAATGGTAGTTCTGCTCTAAGTTCTTTAAGGAATCTCCACACTGTTTTCCATAGTGGCTGTACTAGTTTACATTCCCACCAACAGTGTAGAAGTGTTCCCTGTTCACTGCATCCATGCCAACGTCTATTATAGTTTTTTGATTATAGCAATTCTTGCAGGAGTAAGGTGGTATCACATTGTGGTTTTGATTTGTGTTTCCCTGATCATTACTGATGCTGAGCATTTTTTTATGTGATTATTGGCCATTTGTATATCTTCTTTTCAAAATTGTCTATTCATGTCCTTAGCCCACTTTTTTGATGGGATTGTTTGTTTTTTTCTTACTGATTTGAGTTCATTTTAGATTCTGGATATTAGTCCTTTGTCAGATGTATAGATTGTGAGGATTTTCTCACACTCTATGGGTTGTCTGTTTACTCTGCTGAGTGTTCCTTTTGCCGTGCAAAAGCTCTTTAATTAGATCCCAGCCATTTTTCTTTGTTTTTATTGCTTTTGGGTTCTTGGTCATGAAATCCTTGCCTGAGCCAATGTCTAGAAGGGTTTTTCCAATGCTATCTTCTAGAATTTTTATAGCTTTAGATTTTAGGTTTAAATCTTTAATCCATCTTGAGTTGACTTTTGTATAAGGTGAGAGATGAGAATCCAGTTTCACTCTCCTACATGTGGCTAGCCAGTTATCCCAGTACCATTTGTTAAAAAAGGTGTCATTTCCCCATTTTATATTTTTGTTTGCCTTGTCAAAGATCAATTGACTGTAAGTATTTGGGTTTATTTCTGGGTTCTCTATTCTGTTCCATTGGTCTATGTACCTATTTTTATACTAGAACCACACTATATTGGTGACTATGGACTAATATAGTTTGAAATAAGGTAGTGTGATACCTCCAGATTTGTTCTCTTTGCTTAGTCTTGCTTTGGCTATGCAGGTTCTTTTTCGGTTCCATATGAATTTTAGAATTGTTTTTTTCTAATCCTGTGAAGAATGACACGTGGTCTTTTGATGGGGATTGTATTGAATTTGCAGATTGCTTTTGGCAGTATGGTCATTTTCACAATACCAAGTCCACCCATCCATGAGCATGGAATGTGTTTCCCTTTGTTTGTATCATTTATGATTTCTTTCAGCAGTGTTTTGTAGTTTTCCTTGTAGAGGTCTTTCGACTCCTTGGTTAGGTATATTTCTAAGTTTTGTTGTTGTTGTTGTTGTTTGTTTTTGGTTTTGGTTTTTTTGCAGCTATTGTAAAAGGGGTTGAGTTCTTGATTTGATTCTCTGCTTGGTAACTTCTGGTGTATAGAAGAGCTACTGATTTGTGTTCATTAATCTTGTATTCAGAAACCTTGCTGAATACTTTTATCAGTTCTAGGAGCTTTCTGGAGGAGTCTTTAGGATTTTTAAGGTAAACGATCATATTATCAGCAAACAGTGATAGTTTGACTTCCTCTTTACCAATTTGGATGTCCTTTATTTTTTTTCTCTTGTCTGATTGCTCTGGCTAGGACTTCCAGTACTATGTTGAAGAGGAGCGGTGAGGCATCTTTGTCTTGTTCCAGTTCTCAGTGGGAATATTTTCAACTTTTCCCCTTTCAGTATTATGCGGACTGTGGGTTTGCCATAGATGGCTTTTATTACATTAAGCTATGTCCCTTATATACTGATTTTTGCTGAGAATTTTAATCATAAAGGGACGCTGGATTTTGTCAAATGCTTTTTCTGCATCTATTGAGATGCTCATGTGAGTTTTGCTTTTAATTATGTTTATGTGGTGTATCACATTTATTGACTTGCTTATGTTAAACCATCCCTGCATCCCTGGTGTAAAACCCACTTGATCATGATAGATTATCTTTCTGATGCATTGTTGGATTTGGTTAGTGAGTATTTTGTTAAGGATTTTAGCAACTGTGTTCATCAAGGATATTGGTCTGTAGTTTTCTGTTTGGTTGTGTCCTTTCCTGGTTTTGTATTAGGGTGATGCTGGCTTCATAGAATGAGTTAGGGAGGGTTCCTTCTTTCTCTATCTTGTGAAAGAGTGTCAAAAGGACTGGCACCAATTCTTCTTTGAATGTCTGGTAGAATTCTGCTGTGAATCCATCTGGTCCTGGGCTTTTTTTTTATTGCTGGTAACTTCTTAATTACCATTTCAATCTCACTGCTCGTTATTGGTCTGTTCAGGGTATCTAATTCTTCCTGATTTAAACTAGGAGGGTTGTATTTTTCCAGGAATTTATCCATTTCTTCTAGGTTTTCTGGTTTATGTGCATAAAAGTGTTCATAATAACCTGGAATGATCTTTTGTATTTCAGTGGTGTCAGTTGTAATATCCCCTGTTTAGTTTCTTAGTGAAGTTATTTGGATTTTTCCCTCTTTTCTTGGTTAATCTTGCTCATGGTCTATCAATTTTATCTTTTCAAAGAACCAGCTTTTTGTTTCATTATCTTTTGTGTGTTTTTTTTTTATTTGTTTGTTTCACTTTCATTTAGTTCTCTCTGATCTTAGCTATTTCCTTTCTTCTGCTGGGTTTGGGTTTGGTTTCTTCCTGTTTCTCTAGTTCTTTGAGGTGTGACCTTAGATTGTTTGTGCTCTTTCAGACTTTTTGGTGTAGGTGTTTAGGGCTGTGAACTTTCCTCTTAGCACCACCTTTGCTGTATCCCAGAGGTTTTCGTAGGTTGTGTCATTGTTATTGTTCAGTTTGAAGAATTTTTAAATTTCCATCTTGATTTTGTTTTTGAGTCAGTACTTAATCAGGAGCAGGTTATTTAATTTCCATGTATTTGCATGGTTTTGAAGGTTCCTTTTGGAGTTGTTTCCAGTTTTATACTACTGTGGTCTGAGAGAATGCTTGATAAAATTTCAGTTTTCTTAAATTTACTGAGGCTCGTTTTATGGCCTATCATGTGATCTATCTTGAAGAAAGTTCCACACACTATTGAATAGAATGTATATTCTGCAGTTGTTGGATGAAATGTTTTGTATATATCTGTTAAGACCATTTGTTCCAGGGTGTAGTCTAAATCCATTGTTTCTTTGTTGAGTTTCTGTCTTGAAGACCTGTCTAGTGCTGTCAGTGGAGTATTGAAGTGCCCTACTATTATAGTGTTGCTGTCTATCTCATTTCGTAGGTCTGTTAGTAATTGTTTTATAAATTTGGGAGCTCCAGTGTTAAGTGCATATGTTTAGGATTGTGAGTGAAATCTATAATCTATCTGGAATTTGTTTACATGGAATGTTACAAAAATAAAGATTCATCTTTTTTTCTGATGCAGATGTCAATTGACTACAACCCACTGCACTGAAATGCCATTTTTGTTGTGATTCAGGTGATCACATCTGTGTGAGTCAATTTCTGGACGATTTATTCAGTTCTATTAGCCAACTGGTTTGGCTAATACCACACTAAATTAATTCGTATGGATTTATAATAGATATATTGTAATGTAAATTCTTCAGTTTTGATAGTTGTCAAGAGTTCATTGCAATTCTTGGTCATTTGGATTTCTCTATACATTTTTAAAACAAGCTTGCTTAATTTCTTTCTTTCTTTCTTTCTTTTCTTTCTGTCTGTCTGTCTGTCTTTCTGTCTTTCTGTCTTTCTCTCTTTCTCTCTCTCTTTCTCTCTTTCTTTTCTTTTCTTTTCTTTCTTGAGATGGAGTCTCACTGTGTCACCCAGGCGGGAGGGCAGTGGTGCAATCTCAGCTCACTGCAAGCTCTGCCTCCTGGGTTCACACAATTCTCCTGCCTCACTTAGCCTCCTGAGTAGCTGACTACAGGTACCTGCCACCACACCCAGCTAATTTTTTTATATTTTTAGTAGAGATGGGATTTCACTGTATGGTTAGGATAGTCTCGATCTCCTGACCTCATGATCCACCCACTTCAGCCTCCCAAAGTGCTGGGGTTACAGGTGTGAGTCACCGCGTCCAGCCAAGCTTACTTAATTTCATGAATAATTCTTCTAGGATTTTGGTTGAGATTGCAACAAATCTATAGATTTTGAATCTTCCAATTCGTGTTCTTGGTATATCCTCTATTGTCTTTCTAAATTTTCTCTCGGTAATGTCATTTATTCTTAAAATGTTTTAAAGAATTCACTAGTGAAGCCATCTAAGTCTTTCACTGTGGGAATGATATTAATGCTGAATTCAATTTGTTTAATAAAGAACTAGTCATATCTTTTAAAATTATTTTATTTTCACTTTATCAAGGAGTTTGTATTTTCATCTGAATTATTAAATTTATTCATATAAAGCTGTTGATATATTAATGTTTTAACTTTTAAATGTCTTTGAAACCTGTGGTAAAATATCTTTTTAGTGCATTTAATTGACAATATATATTTTTTCCCATTTTTTCTTAAAGTTTAAAATTTTTTTTAAACATTAATGTTTTCAAATAATTTTTGATTTTGTCAGTTCTTCTCAAGTTTTTTATTTCTCATGTTCATTATTCTACTCTACTTAATTTGGGTTTGATTTGTTCATTCCACATAAACATCTTCAGATGAAAGTACATATTGTTTTTTTAACTTTTGTTATTGTCTAACACATGCTAAATTTAGGACTCTATGTTTTTCTCCATGTGTGATTTTGGCAGGATACCACAAATTTTGCTATGTTTTGTTTTCACTGTCACTTAGTTATTTTTTTCTAATTTTTGTTGGAGTTTATTATTTGACCCATGATTACTTACAAATATATTTACAAGCAATTATAGATTTTTAAGTTATTTGTTGTTGGTTTCTTGTCTAATTCCTCTGTGGTCAGAGGTCACACTCACAACATATTAACCTTTGAAATATTTTGAAGTTTATATGTAATATAAAGTCAATTTTATGCACTTTAAGAATGTGAATTCAGTTGCTCTTGTATAAAGTGTTCTGTATTAGCCTTTAGGTCAAGTAAGTAAATTGTATTGCTCAGGTCTTCTATTTTTTATTACATTTTAATTTTATTTTTCATTTTATTTATTAAAAATTTTTTTTCAATAGGTTTTGGGGGAACATGGGGTGTTTGGTTACATGAATAAATTCTTCAGTGGTTTGTGAGCTTTGGGTGCACCGATCACCCAAGTAGTGTATAGTCTTCTATCCCTTCTCTTCACCCCAACTCTTTCCTCCAAGTCCCCAAAGTCCAATGTATTCTTATGCCTTTATGTCCTCATAGCTTAGCTCCCACATATGAGTGAGAACATACGAGGTTTGGTTTTCCATTCCTGAGTTATTTCACTTAGAATAATAGTCTCCAATTACATCTAGGTTGCTGCAAATGCCATTTTTGTTCCTTTTTATGGCTGAGTAGTATTCCATGGTGTGTGTGTGTGTGTGTGTGTGTGTGAGTGTATATATATGTATATGTATACTACATTTTTTTAAACTACTCATTGATTGGTAGGCTTTTGGGCTGCTTCTGATTTTGCAATTGCAAACTGTGCTGCTATAAACATGTGTGTGCAAGTGTCATTTTTGTATGATGACTTCTTTTCCTCTGAGTAGATACCTAGTAGTGGGATTGCTAGATTAAATGGTAAGATCTACTTTTAGTTCTTTAAGGAACCTTCACACTGTTTTCCATAGTGGTTGTACTAGTTTACATTCCCACCAACTGTGTAAAAGTGTTCCCTTCTCATCGCATTTCCACCAACATCTATTATTTTTTGATTATTTATGGCCATTCTTGCAAGAGTAAGGTGGTATCACATTGTGGCTTTCATTTGCATTGCTCTGATCATTAGTGATGCTGAGCATTTTTTCCATATGTTTTTTGGCCATTTGTATACCTTCTTTTGAGAATTGTCTATTCACATCCTTAGCCCAGTATTTGATGGGATTATTTGTTTTATTCCTGCTGCTTTGTTTGAGTTCCTTATAGATTCTGGATATTAGTCCTTTGTCAGATGTATAGTTTACAAATATTTTCTTTTAACTTTTAAGTTCAGGGGTACAAGTGCAGGTTTTTTACAAAGGTAAACCTGGTGTCACTGGGGTTTGTTGTACAGATTATTTCATCTCATCACCCAGGTATTAAGCTCATTATCTGTTAGTTGTTTTTCCTAATCCTCATCCTTCTCCCACCCTCCATCCTCCAAAAGGCCTGCGTGTGAGTTGTTCTCCATGTGTTCATATATTCTTATCATTTAGCTCCCATCATCCTGATACCAAAACCCGGCAGAGATACAACATAGAAAGGAAAACTCCAGGCCAATATCCTTAAACATTGATGCAAAAATAGCCAACAAAATACTGGCAAACCGAATCCAGCAGCACATCAAAAAGCATATCCACCATAATCAAGTTGGCTTCATCCCCAGGATACAAGGTTGGTTCAACAGGCGCAAATCAATAAATGTGATTCATCACATAAAGAGAGCTAAAGGTAAAAACCACATGATTATCGCAATAGATGCAGAAAAGGCTTTTGATAATATCCAGTATCTTTTCATGTTAAACATTTCCAATAAACTAGGTATTGAAGGAACATACCTCAAAATAATAAGAGCCATCTATGACAAACCCACAGCCAACATCATACTGAGTGGGCAAAAGCTGGAAGCATCCCCCTTGAAAACCGGCATAAGTCAATGATGCCTTCTCTCACCACTCCCATTCAACATAGTATTGGAAGTTCTGGACAGGGCAATCAGGCAAGAGAAAGAAATAAAGGGCATTCAAATAGGAAGAGAGGAAGTCAAACTGTCCCTGTTTGCAGATGACATGTTCCTACATCTAGAAAAGCCCATAGTCTCAGGCCAAAAGCTTCTTAAGCTGATAAGCAACTTCAGCGAAGTCTCAGGATAGAAAATCAATTTGCAAAAATTGTTATCATTTCTATACACCAACAGCAGGCAAGCAGAAAGCCAAATCACGAACGAATTCCCATTCACAATTGCCACAAAAAGAATGAAATACCTAGAAATACAGCTAACAAGGGAAGTGGAAGATCTCCACAGGAGAACTACAAAGCACTGCTCAAAGAAACATGACGACACAAACAAATGGAAAAACATTCCATTCTCAGGGATAGGAAGAGTCAATATTGTTAAAAAAGCCATACTGCCCAAAGAAATTCATAGATTTGATGCTATTTCCATTAAATTATCATTGATATTCTTCACAGAACTAGCAAAACTACTTACAAATTTCGTATGGAACCTCAAGAAAAGCCCAAATAGCTAAGGCAATCCTAAGCAAAAAGAACAAAGCTGGAGGCATTGTGCTACCTGACTTCAAACTATACTACAGAGCTACAGTAACCAAAATAGTATGGTACTGGTACAAGAACAGACATATAGACCAATGGAACAGAATAGAGAATGCAAAAATAAGATCACACACCTACAACTATGTGATCTTTGACACACCTGACCAAGAGAAGCAATGCAGAAAGAATTCCGTATTCAATAAATGGTTCTGGGATAACTGGCTAGTCACCTACAGAAGATTGAAACTGGACCCATTCCTTCCACAGTATACAAAAATTAATTCAAGATGGATTAAAGCCTTAAATGTAAAACTCGAAACTACAAAAGCCTTAGAAGAAAACCTAGGCTATATCCTTCAGGACATAGGCATGGGCAAAGATTTCATAATGAAGACACCAGAGGCAATTGCAATGAAAGTAAAAATTGACAAATAGTACCTAATTAAATTAAAGTGCTTCTGCACAGCCAAAGAAACTATCAACAGGGTAAACAGTCCACCTATAGAATGGGAGAAAATTCTTGCAATCTATGCATCCTACAAAGGTTTAATGTCCAGAATCTATAGGAAACTTAAACAAATTTACAAGAAAAAATGAAACTGCCCCAAAAGCAAAGGGCATGAACAGAAACTTTTGAAAAGAAGACATACATGCATCCAACAATCACATAAAAAACCTCAACACCACTGATCATTAGAGAAATGCAAATCAAAACCACAATGAGATGTCATCTAATGCCAGTCAGAATGGCTACTATTTAAAAATAAAAAAAACAACAGATGCTGGAGAGGTTGTGGAGAAAAAGGAATGCTTGTATACTGTTAATGGAAGTGTAAATTTGTTCAGCTATTGTAGAAGACAGTTCAGCAATTCCTCAAAGATCTAAAGACAGAAATACCATTTGACCCTGCAATCTCACTGGGTATATACCCCGAGGAATACAAATCACTCTATTATAAAGACACATGCAGGCACATGTTCATTGCAGCACTACTTGCAATAGCAAAGACATGGAATCAACCTGAATGTCTATTAATAATAGACTAGAAAAAGGAAATGTGGTACATATGCACTATGGAAGACTATGCAGTCATAAAAAGAGATTGTATCTTTTGCAGGTGCATGAACTGAGCTGGAGGTCATTATCTTTTGTGAACTAAGGCAGGAATAGAAAACCAAATAATGCATGTTCTTCAGTTTTTATATTATTTTTAATCAATTGTTGAGATATTTTCATGTCTTCCATTATGATTGCATATTTGTATATTTATCCTTATAGTTCTGTTAAATTTTGCTTTAACCATTTTAAACTTTGTTAATTATTGCATACAGACTTAGAATTGTGATATAGTCCTCATAGATTAAACCTTTATCATCAGAGAATATCTTCTTTACCTTACAAAATGCTTTTTACCCTAAAATCTGTAATATATTGATTTAACTATACCACCATTCTTTTGGTTAGTGTTTTAAAATACATAGTTTCTGTTCCTTTCAATTTTACTGGTCTTTATATTTAAGGTGTATCTTTTGTATTCAGTATATTATTGAGATTTTCTTTCATATAGTATGAAAATCATAATCTTTTAATTGAAATACTATTTTTTATGATTCATATATTTTAGTCTATATGTATTTGTAAATCATGCTTTCCATTTTACACACCTGGGTCATTCCTTTTTTCTATTTTTTGTCATCTTTGGATAATCTGTGATTAAAAATTTATCAATTTTCTTAATTTTATTTACAGTACTTTTTACTTCTAATGTTTCTACTGAACTTAGTGCACAGCTTTTTACATGGCAAAGTTTTTTTTAATAGTCTAGAAATACATGTTTTCTACTGTCCTCAAAATAGTTAACATGATGAAAGTTTCCATACAACAAATGTTGTAGTTTTCCAAAGCGTTTTGTATAATTATACATACAAAACTAGAGTAGAGAAAATAAGGAAGATTTCAACTCCAAATTCTGTCTGTGATCCATGGTACTCTGGGATAGAATATGTTTTAGAAATCAGAAATACACATAGGTAGCAATATATAGTAGGAATAAGGACTAAATGTGTGTCTATATGTGTACATATGTGTTACATGTAATCTCAAAAGGAAAATACATATATGTGTGCACACCCAGAGAGATTGAGAGAATGGAAGAAAAAAATCAAAAATATTTAATTGGAGAAAAAAGACATTGTGAATAGAAACAATTTAGACTTACAACACATGTCATGTTAAACTGTGTGCATAGTACAGTACACAAACTTAATACAAAGCTAAATTTATCATCTTTCTTGAGTAAAAGCCACAGAGACACAACTGGCATAACACTGTTATTCTTTACTATAAAAAAATGATTTTCATTGTTTTATATAACTGCTGCCACAATAAACTCATATAATTTTTATAGACATCTAAAATTGATTATTTTAATTTCATATTAATGTATTAATTTAATATGACACAAATTTCAAGTACCTGATGCTTTTTTATAAAATGTATTTTCAAATTCTTTGATTTCAGTGTCATTTCAGAAGTCTTTTAATTTAATGGTATAATGTTAATGTCAGTTCCTTTCAGAAGTTGTCACCTAAGCCATATAAAAATCTTGGTTTCTTAAGCATGAGAGCTTAAATTAATAGTAGTTTTGTTTGTTCAACCAGTCAATGAACATCTTTATAATCTCAGTGAAATATATCATCAGCTCCCCTTTCCTTAAGAGAGCAAACCTGTTAGTAAAATACATTTTTAAAGACATTATTTGTAACATTACATCTTAATCTGACCCAAGGGTTATGTTGACAAGCCTATTACATGTCATTTCTGTTCTTCATCTTTGCCAGTTCATTCTTACTAAGTAATTTCTTTAAGTGGAAACTTCCTATGAAAGACTGTCATTTTGAGGTTATGGGAATTTAGAAATTCTCTGTAACTGAACATCAAATTGTCAGTTTGTCAAAACTTCCTATCTCTTATCTATCAATCATATGCTTTTGAATCAGTTTGAGATAAAGCTTTTTCTGGCTGTGATGACTTTCTGATTTATTAGAATCTGCATTGTATATCTTTTGTTAGTAACCATGTGACTTGATATGGGAGCAGACTCATTTTCAAAAACGTTGAAAAGATCTGTTCTGGAGAACTGCATCTTATTTGTCACAGTGACAACCCTGAGATTGTGGGATTTGCCTTTGGTATATAAATCAAAATTTAACTTTAGGCACCCAATCCAACATGGCAGAAATACAGACATCATCAGGGCTATGCTGATTGCTGCTACTCGTCTTAAACTCATAGAATGAATTGAAGCCAACCATTATGTGAATGGTACTCAAGAGCTGTGGGGACTTGTGATAGAGTCCAGGTGACATTTTTGTTTCTGTATATAGAAATTAATAGAAATATTCCACTTATGATTCCTTTAATCAACAATGAATGTTCCTTACCCCTGTGCTATAAGAAAATGATTAAAATTTGAGAGAGCATGCCATTTAGAATCCTTTGTAGAGAGAGATAAGACTCCCTTTCTTGGTACCATGAGATTACCTAAGCATCCCACAGCCTTCTTAGAAAGGACAAGGAAAAGCACTGGGGCTTTACATAAAAAAGTCTGGAGGAACAGTTTTAACTGGAGAGGACTGCAGCATCTTGTTAAGCAAACTTCAATTCCATCCACCCATCCCAGGGGGAAGAAGATTAGATCAGTTACAAAAAATAAAGTGGCTACATTATTCCATCTTTCCTGCACATTTTCATAAATGTTCTTTTATCCTGTTAACACATTACAGAACATACAAACCTTTTCATTACAGATAGTTAGTGACCCACCAGGTGCAGGAAAACATTTTTGGGAGTTTGCTGCCATTGTCTATGAAGTGCTGGACACAAACAGTGTCCTGATCTCCAAAATCTTGGAGTATATGGCGTACTTCAAACTGTAGGGTGCTGAACGTTCCACTGCACACATCTATGTCCAGGATTTTGTTTGCTATGTTCCTGGAATTTTCACATTTCTGTCAGACACTAGTTATTCATTTGTTTACTTTTTTGGCTGTCTTGGGAAACTAAATTACATTTATATTGTCAATCTTCTTTACTTTTTTCTCCCTATCTTCCTCCATCTCTCTCCCTTCCTTCTTTTTTTTTCAACTTAAGTGTAGTCACTGTTTCTATCTTTCCACTGAAGACAGTTATAAATATGCCTGGCTTTTTCAAAGAGAAAAGTGCAGACTTACATCTTAAAAGTAGTACAAACTTGCCAGAGCAAATTTTAATCCAGATAGGGCTGTAAAGATATGAGAATGTTCAACTCTGTAAGAATATCCAATGTTAATAAAACAGTAGGTTCCATAAAATATTTTTTTGAGATTTTTCAGATACAAGATATTTGGCAAAATTTACAAAAGCTGATATTTCAAGTTCTATAGAACTGAATTTCATCATTATTTATTTGAAAGCAATATTATTCAAATTAAGACTATTACACATTTCCTATTCTATTTTATTTATAGATTTCAATGAGTAGGTCTTCGTACTGCCAAAATTAATCTCAGAGTAATATGAGAAAAATGAACATTCTTGTTCTTATATCAGCCCAAGAATAATAAGGGTATTTTAAGCAACCGGAAGGCCATTTGGGATAAATGAAATATGAGCTTCTGTTCCTGGGCATTTTGTCAAAGGAATTAGGCTGAATATGGCAATAACTGTTTCTCTTTGCTTAAAATTGGTACAGAATAACATTTTGGTGAAGGATAACAACAAAGTAAGTTTTAGTTTTTCATAATTTCCTTTATCTGCTTAGAACAAATACTCTCTCATAATTTTAGCTTAAGTTCATATGGCCAACTAAATGTGTTAAAAAATAACATTAAAAATATTTATAAAATTTATCCACAGATTTTTAGTAATTAATTAAATATTATAAGTATTAAAATGCATTTGCAAGGATGTTATTAGTTTTAGGTATAATTTCGTATATTCCAGAAATACGTGTGACTGTTAAGCATTTGTTAATTTCAGAGCCATCTATACGGTGCTAGCAGTTCTAGTTCTAGCAGTTCTGCCATTAGCTGATGTACAGTAGCATCACTTATTTTATTCATTGTAGGACTAAAAGCAAATTTCCTAGCATAGTTATACAGGGGAGGTTTTAAAATATCCTGATTTGTCTGGGCGCAGTGACACAAGCCTGTAATCCCAGCACTTTGGGAGGCCCGAGGAGGGTGGATCATGTGAGGTCAGGAGTGTGAGACCAGCCTGACCAACATGGTGAAATCCCGTCTCTACTAAAAATACAAACATTAGCCAGGTGTGGTGGTGCACACCTGTTATTCCAGCTACTTAGGAGACTATGGCAGGAGAATCTTTTGAACTCGTGAGGCAAAGGTTGCAGTGAGCCGAGATTGCACTACTGTACCCCAGCCTGGGTGACAGAGTGTGACTTCCGTCTCAATAATAATAATAATAATAATAGTAGTAGTAATCATAAAAATAAAATAAAAATAAAATAAAATATTCTGATTCCCAGGCTGCGTTCCAGACCAAAGAGATTAAACTGCTGAGTAGTACCCAGCAGTAGGATAATGCCTTTTTATCAGCTTAATCTAACTTTCAGAATTGTTGATTTGAATCTTACTTCAGTTATAAATAGAACGTTCTGATTAATACATATAATCCCTTAATCACATGGAAATTTCTCATCACTTCTTCCTCTATACCCCACAATATTAGTAAAATATACCTTATTGCCATTACTGGAAACTGTAAAATTATGTGTAAATTCTTTAAAAACTGTATAGAACTGTGTAAGAACTGTGTAGAGAGTGTTTAAAGTTTTGTCTTAGGCATAGTTCATTTTCATAAGTTTTTAATGTTGTGAAACTACTTTTGGCATTTATGAATTTCTGAAGATTATGGGAAATGTCTGAGCCCAATGTTTTTGATCAAGATAATTTTCTTTAATAAACAAAGAAGTTTGAACCAAGAAAATTCTGGTAGTTTTAATGACTAACACATTTAATTTTCCCAGACATCTGTAAAGTGTGTCACATGTAGTAAAAGAAGACTAATACAATCCAATACAATTGCATGCGTATCCACTATGGTATACTAGAAAATCAAACTGCCTGAAATTGGATTATAATCTGTTACTAGATTAATATGTTATTTCTTGGTACAGGAAAATTAATAACATTGATAGAGGAGAGAGAGTATTCTTATTTTTCATGGTTCTTGAGGGACAACTGGTAACAGCATAGTAGTTTCTTCAGCCATATTAATTCAAGCAGATAGTAATCACTAAAAGCCTCAGAATTTATATCAGCGTTATTTTTATACAAACACAAATGTATATATACAGATATTTGCATTGTGTCCAGGCCTGGCTACATAATTTATGGGGCCAGTACAAAATAAAAATGTGCATGACTGAGTTCAAATATTACTAAGCATTTCATGATGGCAGAGTCAGAGTTTAACTACGCATAAGGCCCATCTGTGCAGGTTCTTGTGAGACTGTACTGGTTACAAGCCCATAAAACGAACTGAGATCTTGATTGTGCCTTCTACTGTGCAAAGATCTGAGATGGCAAAATAAAAAGTAGAAGGATATGGGCTTCAAGTGCTTGTACATTAGTGAAGCTACCATGGCATCACTAGGGAGCAGTGTGCAGTCATATATACCTCAGAGATGAGCTCTACAGCACTATCTAAAATAACAGTAGAAATTTGGAGTTTGGAGAAATGAGTATGAGAAGTCATACACATCCTGGGAAATGCCATTTGTTCTTTGCAAGAGGGTGAACTGTGGGGTCTTGTGCAAGTAACTTATCACAGACTATCCTTATTTATAAATCTTTGTAATATTTGAGGCTGCTTAGGGCCTGCTGGCCATTAATTATATTCTCCAATACGAAGAAGTGAAAGTTCTGCCATGAAACTCTGTATGATAGATATATACATTCAATTTTAGTTGATATGTTTATATTTCTGCATATTCTCATCAAATAGTATGGTTTGAATTATATAATATTTTGGTTTTAGGCTAAATTACAATAATACAGTAATAAAAGAAACAAAATATTTTATCCTCTTAGTGGAGGTGATGGAAAAGTCTTATATTTGAAAATTATACTGTGTTCCAAATTTCTGAGTCAAATCCAGGGTATTTTTGAGCTGGCAAAGTCAGTAAATGGCTTGTTGAAAAATGATAACAACTTAAGGGACAGTTTGAGTTCTTTGTTGGCACCAGATACAGAAATTGCAGTTACTTTTTTGACAATTGTTAGTGCCACTTATTCTGTGATTCTGTGTCCTGGCACTGTTGGTAGAAGGGAATGAGAACAATAAACAATTCCCTTTAGAAACTGTGTGTGCTGCTTTTGCAGGAGCAGAGAATGGAATTGTTATATTTTCTGGAGGACAAAAATCTCAAGGGCCTCTTCTGATGTTTTCCACAATTTTATAGTATAGTTCTAGTACTTTGCAGTCAACATCACAGTTTCATACGTAGCTAGGAGGAAAAAAAATCTGCCATTAAGTAAAGTCTTGGATACAGAAATAATTTTCCAAATGTTGAATTTCTTTGGATGTAAGTGTCCAAAAACATTCTCCATAACAGAGTAAAAAGTAGTTCAGTGAAATTCTAATTTTCTTTATTTTAAAAAAAGATTTTTAAATAGAAAAATTAACATCTGTACATCATTAACGAAGCAGAATAAAAGTGTTTATGATTAAATATAAGTATCATTCATCCCACTCTAGATTCTTATTCCCTCCCCAAAGCATTTTATTTTGCAAAAGGTTTTCTATACACATATGCATACACACATTTGGATGTTGAATTGTTTTTCCTATGTTTTTTGAATTTTTAACAAAGTTTTTAAACTGAAAATGAAGTATAAGTATTTAGTTTCTAAGAAATATGCTACAATATTATCTCTGCTGGTTTATTAAAATTAGCAGAATGATTCCATCAACTATCAACCGCCAACCCTCACCTTCAGGGTATGTAAGAGGAGACTTGACTTTGATAGATGATGGGAGATAGTCTGTATGATAGAGAGTGGAGAGATTTAGGCCTAGTGAAGAATGATGCATCTTTTCTTTGTCCTCCTCCTGTGAGGAGGGAAAAGGCCTCTCTACCCAAACCTACCTATGTGTTATTTTGAAAAGATCTCTCATACTTATTTGGGGGAGTCTGCAAGAAGGGGAAATCAGTATCTCACTCCCCTGCTGGATGTTTCCTAGATAGGACCTGGTTCTGCCATGGGACCAGGCTTAAGTTTGATAAGAAAGTTTATATGGCAAATCACTATTTATCCCCTGAAGATAGGAAGGACACACACACGGACCCAAAAGCCTGATTCCTGCCTGGAGCATCCCAAAGGCAGATTAACGAGAGAGAGAAGCCATAAAACAAGCCCACACTACTGCCACTTGGTGTGGGAAGGTGTGTGGTACTACAGGGGACCCTACAGAAGGTAACTTGGCTTGAAGTATATCAATGAACTTTTCCCCCAAAATCAGCTGGGCATGGTGATAAGAGGACTCTAATAATGGGATGTTTGGGGGCACATCAGTGGGGCCACAAGTGAGAGTGTTTCACAAGAGACAACTGGAGGAAGTAAGGTTCACATCACGGATGACATAATGGGAAGGTTTACTTGGAAGAACCACAATTCATCCCAGATTACTTCTAGCACTTGGTTCCCTGCTATACTGACAGTATGGATAGACTGCATCTACTGTATGAGATTGCAGCCTCTTCCAATTTCTTCCAATCCCACTTCTGACAATGGAGGAGACCCTGAAGCAGCAGGGTGAGAGTGAAAGAGGAGGAGATCTGATAGAGCAAAGCAGAAGCAGAAAAGAGACTCACCCTTCTAAGCCCCATTGCATGTCTCCAAGCCATCACCCACACCTGGGGTGGGGGATGGGAAAATACTGCAGTAGATGTGCTTTGGAGGATTTAGAATGGGATTGTTTTTTTTAGTATCTGAAAATGAAAAGAGACTCACCCTTCCGTCTCCACTGCATGTCTCCAAGCCATCACCCACGCCTGGACTGGGGGATGGGGAAATGTTGCAGTAGACATAATTTGGAGGATTTAGAATGGAATCAATATTTTTTAGTATCTGAAAATGAATCGTAACTGTTAAAAGAAAAGACTATTCTTATGAGTTGAAAGTGACCCAAAAGCTATGGGCTCTTTCCTGTGATGGGAAAGGGCACTATAAAGTCAGGAAAGCCAATTTTATCCAATGTTAAACTCTCAATAAGTAATTTATACGTAAGAAAACTACGTATACTTTATAAGCAAATGTGAACATACTACTTGTGATGCTATACACTTTTACCCCTTAATATATGGAATATATTGAATATAACTGGATATATGATATATAATAAGCTGATAAGATAAGCTTATTCTTTGCTCATATGATCAGCAGCAGGCTTTTCTCCAAGTGGATATTCAAGACTCTGGGCCTGGGCTCACTCTTTAGAAGCTTTGCATCTTGAACATAACAGCATCCAAGCTAGCTATGTTTCTTTGCATTAAACAGGGGAAAAGAATATAGAGGTGGAATTTGAGAAGTTTTTGAGGGGTAGGCTCAGATGGCCACACACCATTTCTGTCCACATTCTACTGGCCTCTGTACATGACCATACCTGCCTGCCAGGGCAACTTGGAAAATAGTCTACTTCTGTGACTACTATGAAAAATAAAGTGCTTTTCTTTTCTGCCTAAAAACTAATAAGCTAGTATATCTACATTGACCTTCATAGTGGCTAAGAATATTCTTTTATGGCTACTCCATAATTTATGAGAGCTGATCTCTATTGGTGGACATATAAATGTTTCCAGCATTTTTCTGACTTCAAACAATGATGCCAAAAAATCCTAATTTGGGCACATATATATCATTCTTATGTAAGATTCATTCTTAGAAGTGAAATTACTAGTTAAAAGGTATATTAGTCCATTTTTACACTGTTGATAAAGACATTCCCAAGACTGGGCAGTTTACAAAAGAAAGAGGTTTATTGGACTTGGAGTTCCAGGGGCTGGGGAGGCCTCACAATATAGTAGAAGGCAAGGAGGAACAAGTATATCTTTTGTGGATGGTGACAGGCAAAGAGAGCTTGTATAGGGAAACTCCTATTTTTAAAACCATCAGATCTCATGAGACTCATTCACTATCATGAGAACAGCACGGGAAAGACCCACCCCCATAATTCAATCACCTCCAACCGGGTTCCTCCCACAACACATGGAGGAATTGTGGGAGCTACAATTCAAGATGAGATTTGAGTGGGGATGCAGCCAAACCATATCAAAAGGATATAAGCAATTTTAATTTATTTTATTAATGCTGCCTTCCAAAAAGATATCAATTAGACATCTAACAATAATAGCTAATCATGTTGTTTACTTCCCCCGCAATCTTGCCAACATCGTATGCATATTATTAATGATACTTGTCTATGTCAGTCTTATAGAGGAACTAGTGTTTCACTAGTAATTTGCATTTCTTCCTTTTAGTAAATGAATATTTTATTTATTTGTATTTGTTAGTTGCAATTATCCATCAATGTATCCATTATGGCTAATTTTCTCGTATTAAAGCAGTGGGTAGTAGATTCATAATCTGCCACTTAATCATAATCTGTCATTCTATGGCTTTGGATAAGTTGTAACTTGATATTACTTATCCAAATTGCTTACATTTCTCAATTGGAAAATTAGAATGCTAGATTTTATTTTTTAAAATAAGGATCTCTAAGTTGCTGCCACTCTGTCAATATCTACAAAAAAACTTTCACAAGCAGTGAGGCTTTCTGACGGGAACATGCAACTTGCAAGTAACAGATGCCTTAATGAAGTGAAAGGCAGACCACTGGCGGCATTCAATGAATTTAAGAGTTGGTATGTTTCCCAGAACATTGGTGTGATACCTAATAATCCAGCAAAACCCAATGATTCTATAATTTTATACAGTGAATATTTTTAAATTCCAGAAAAAGAAAAAAATAATTGAAGTTTCCAGTTTTTATATTATCTGCTTTTATATTCTTTATATTTTATATTCTTTTATGTTCTTATAGATCTTTCTATTGGACAAAAACATTGAAAAGTAAAATATTTAAACAAATTTTTGATGGAAATAAGCAAGTATAAAACCTAAATTAATTTGTATTGATCATTTCTAAAGATGTTTATTGCTTAATTTGCTTAAACTAAAAATTAATTTGCATATTTCTATAGCCAGGTTCTTAGGACTCAATTTGCACATATAGGCTCAATTTACATATACACACATATATGTATATTGTGTTTGTGTATATCTATTGCTTTGGATATTTGAGAAATAATTTGGATTGTTACCAAAACTCCTTGGTATCAGTTCAACGTAGAGCTTGGTTTGTTAGAAGGCAAGTATGATCGAATGATCAAACTTGAAGATCAGTGGTTAAGGTTGAGTATCCCAGTAATAAAACTTCTGAGCCAGTGACTCCAGATTGTGTGTGTGTGTGTGTGTGTGTGTGTGTGTGAGAGTGTGAGAGACAGAGAGAAGGAGAACTGGGGGTGGGGGGTGGGGGTGAGAGGATCCTGTGTCTTAGAGGCTCCTGGTTCTGAAGTCCATTGGGAGCCAAGATTCGCCTTACAGGTGAGGAAGGAGAATCCAGAGATGAGTCTGATCAATCAAGACAATGAAGGTTTCAGGCAAGTTTCCAAGGGAAGTTATAACCATCTTTGCTTTATGTGGTCTCTAGTGGGTTCAGAGGTAAAGCTGTGAGGCACACAGGGTTCATGTTTGTGATTTCTGTTCCCTAACTCTTACTTCACTTCCACCTCTCCATCCACTTATGAGGTTCAGAAAGCTGAAGTTTCAGGGCTTAAATTGGAGAGCAGTGATGGTAACATAAGGGAGATCTTCTGATTTCAGATGGTGTTCTTTTGCAACATTTTCGAATTAAAGTATTGTCTTTATATTCACCTCTCATTTCCCTGACTTAATTCCATGCAAATGGTGGGTATTTAGCAGTTAAAAAAAAAAAAAAAAAAAAAAAAAAAATGAGCCAAGTGCAGTGACTCATGCCTGTAATCCTAGTACTTGGGGAAGCCAAGATAGGAGGATCACCTGAAGCTAGGAGTTCGAGACCAGTCCAGAGACCCCCTGTCTCTACAAAAAATAAAAAATTAAAAAAAATTTAACTGAGTGCTGTGGAGTACACCTGTAGTACCAAATACTGGGGAGGCTGAAGTGGAGGATCATTTGAGCCAAGGAGTTCAAAGTTGCAATGAGCTATGGTCACACCACTGTACTCTAGGCCAGGTGACTAAGCGAGACTCTGTCTCTTAAAAAAAATGTGAATAAACAAATAACTGAGGCCAGGAACAGTGGCTCACACTTGTAATCCCAGCACTTTGGGAGACTGAGGCAGGTGAATCACCTGAGGTCAGGGGCTACCAAAATGGCTAACATGGCAAAACCTTGTCTCTACTAAAAATACAAAAAAAAAGTAGCCAGGCAAGGTGGTGGGTGCCTGTAATCCCGGCTACTCAGGAGGCTGAGGCAGGAGAATCGCTTGAACCTGGTAGGCAGTTGTTGCAGTGAGCTGAGATCGCACAAATGCACTCTAGCCTGGGTGACAGAGCGAGACTCTGTCTCAAAAACCAAAGCAACTGGATCAAGAAAGTATAAAACCCAGTCTTTAAACAGTAGGCATGAATTGGTATCAATCTCTTTAACGCATTGTAAAATGCATTAATGCATTATATGACATTTTTATGTGAAACTGAAATGCAAATATTGAGCCTGAAATAGTCTTGAAATTATGTTCAGGAAGCATCATATCTAAACAAAACCAACATGTAGAATAGTGCTTCGTGTCTTAGAGGTTTTAATAATCAAATCTGTATTTTGCATAGTGGCTTTTATACATGATTAAGTGTTTCCCTGTGGATTGTCTTAAAAGCTAATGAATTCAGTGGCCATTGGGAATGCCAGACAGTAGCTTTTCATTAGATTGCCCTAATGCCACAGGCATTTAAAGTGAGCATCACAGAAGTCAACGTTCAGAATTCCTCTTGCCACAAAACAGTTCTGAGCATTGTGTAGAAAGAAGAAACACAGTTTCTAAAAAAGAGACCAATTAGAAAACAACATTCTTATCTCAAGAGAACAACATTCCCAGATGGTTTCTCAATGGTTAGAAATTGGTTGTTTGTTAAATGAACCAAAACTGTCACCTTGTCACTGAAAAACAAATTGCCAATGAGGTGTACAGGCAAGTCTTCATTAAGTGACTCACAAAAGGGAGGGAGGTGACACTGCATGATAGCTATTTACTTAGTAAAGGTGAAGAAAAATTCAGAAAGGCTTAAAAAGAGGGAAATTAAATCGTTCTTTGTCACATTATTTCTTGTACAGAAAACAGCAATAACCCCTGAGGCTGCTGTCATCTCCCGAGTCCATCTTCCTTGCAATATAATCTCCATGAGAAGGCTGGTGAGGAAAGAATGGCGAAGCTAATCATGAGCATATCCTCCTAGCTCTAACCACAAACAAAATATATCTTGAGTGTGACCACTTATGACCACTACTAACACCCTAAGCTAAGTCAATATTATCCCTTCTCTGGATTGCTGTGATTGACTTCCTATTTATCTTGCATCTATTTTTGTCCCTTTGCAATCTTTTTGCCTTACTACAGACAGAATGCTCCATTTAAACAAAATTAGGTGCTTCTAGTCCCCTTCCTTTTCAAGCCTTATATGATCTGACCTTGTTTCTTAACCTCTTACCAAACTTCCATTCCAATTTCTCACAATTTCATGAAAAATGTTCTCTTTTGGTCATCTCTGTGCTTTGCTTCTTTTCTTTTCTTTCTTTTTCTTTCTTTCTTTTTTTTTTAACTTCAAATCCTCTTTCTTGTTTTTGGCTTCCTTCAAAAGACAAATCTGAACAGAGTTTATTCCTATATTGAAACTGGTGACTCTTGTATGCCAAGCTATTGTAACTTCATGATTTCTAATGCAAAACAAAATTCAGCCACAAACACTACTGCTACTGCTGCTGCTGCTGCTGCTGCTGCTGCTTCTGGTCTCTACCTACTGTAACCTTCTATTTTTCACATAGCAAATGGAGAAAAGTAGTCATTTTTAGACCAGAGTCTTACGCTCCCAAACTCTAAATCACATGTATTTGGCTTAAAAAAGGAAAGACCCTATTGGCTGAATTTCAGAGACTGAGAACTAAAATTAAAGGGTGTATCAAAAACTTTGCCCTATTTTACTGAGGATAAAACAACTACTTTCATGGGGCTAACACCTTTACTGATTTTCACTAAGGGACAGAGTATGCACCCTTGCCACCTCTCCCTCCCAATAAAGGAGGGACCCATTACTTTTACTTATTCAAATGATCTAATAACCATTCCAAATACTGAAAGTATATTAAATTAATTGTGTTTAATCCTTTTCAGAGGCTTTTAAAGATGCTATGTATATTAGTTTTCTATTACTGCATAAAAAATTACCACAAATTTGGTGACTTAACACAGCAGTTGTTATTATCTCCATTTCTGTAGGTGGGAAGCCTGGGTGGGGTTGATTAGGGTCTCTGCTCAGAGTCTCAAGGCCAGAATCAAGATGTTGGGCTGGCAGTGCATCCATCTGCAGGCTTGGGGAAGAGTGTGCCTCCAAGCTCATTCAGTTTGTGGGAAGAGCCTAGTTCCTTGTGGCTGCCGGTCTCAGGTTCCTGTTTGCTTGCTGGCTGTTGTCTGGTAGCTTCTCTTTGTTCTTAAAGGCTACCCACTTTCCTCTTCACCTGGCATTGAATCCGTCTCATGTGTCAGATCTCTTAGGCTTTCTCTTCCATCACCAGCTGAAGAAAGTTCTCTGCTTCTAAGGCTCATGTGATTACACTGGGTCCATCCAGATATTCTATCCTAAAGCAAACTTGTGCCCAATTTCCAGGGATTAGAGTGGAACACTTCTAAGGGATTATTTCAGAAATTCTGCCTTCACCACTAATCTAACACAGACATTCACTACCATAATTCAAGAGATATTCTCTCGATCACTTTGTTTTTTTTTTTTTTTTTTTTTTTTTTTTAAATGCATTCTCACTCTGTTGCTGGGCTGGACTGCAGTGGCACAATCTCAGCTCACTCCAACCTCCGCCTCCCGGGTTCAAGCGATTCTCCTGGCTCAGAGCCTCCCAAGTAGCTGTGCCTACAGGCATGTGCCACCATGCCCAGCTAATTTTTATAATTTTAGTAGAGATGGGGTTTCACCTTGTTGGCCAGGAGGGTCTCGATCTCTTGACCTCATGATCCGCCCACCTCAGCCTCCCAAAGTACTGGGATTACAGGCACCACTGTGCCTGGCCTCATTGTTACTTCTTATACTGAATTTCTGTCAATACAGAAAATAGATGGATTCCAGTTCTCAGGCCTTTCCAAAAATAATTACCTTTCTCAACTAATCACCAGGGAAAGTATCACTGAGTTCCTTGTCAGAGTTAAAATGGCACCTTAAAAAGGATTTCCCAGTTTTAACTGAGAAATGTCCTTATCTTATTCATGTGGCAAATAATCTTTCAATGACGGCTCATATGTGGGAGATTTCTGCATTTTCTTAAGGCAAAGATAAAACCTTTGCTGTATTCCCACAAAGCCTACCTCAGGTCTGTTAACATTTTGGGCTGTAATTTATAATTCTATTTTTTCTTCTATTAGTGGGTTTGAATTCTCCGAAGGTAGGCCTATAGGACTGAGGCAATTCCTTAGAATATATTAGGTGGTTAAAATCTTTGCTGAATGAACAAGCTGAGATGGAATGGTATACAAGGGACGGTGTCACAGTGTAAAATAGAAGATCAGGGGACTTTATGGGGTTTGAGAAACTGGCAACTTTATTTTTATGGTAATGATATTAAGTTAATATCATAATTCTACAGGCCTAACTTGTTCTTTCAGGTACTATACTTCATTTTATTCTTATATCACGTCACTGGAGTAAGCAAGTATTGTAGACCTTTTACAGTTAAGAAAAACTCATCATAAATAAGTTCAAGCACAGCCAGTACTTGATCTCCAGCTGGGAGGTAACATGACAGAGCAGAAAAAAAATGAGTCTTACAAGCAGACAGGCGTGGACTTTTAGCAGCTGTTTGAACATGTGAGGTTAATTACATTTTCTGATATTTAAATTTTTCATTTAAAGCTGTAAGATGCAGATATTTTGTACCTTAGGTGATTATGAAAATATTAATTCATTTATATATTTTGATATGAAAATTCTCTAGAAACATACCTGTCTTATACTAGAAACTTACTAAATGTTTTATTTCTACTTTTGATTTTAAGGCCAGTGTAGCAGACTTTGTAGTCTGCACATCTCTATGTCTACTTTTTCCCCCACTTCATTTATTTTCATCATTCATTTTGTTATCCACCACTGTATGCCAAGAGATCTCACGTTGCCCTAAATTCATCCAGGAATCAAGAATAGAAAATGATTTTCACTAAAGTGTTGGAATTCAATAACAGTAATAATAATAGCTTCAATTGACTGAGTAGTGTATATTCGTTACGGTTTATATACATTGCCTATCTTTATAACACATTTACAAATTAGAGATGATAACCTCCAGTTTTTGAAAAAGAAAATGGTTTAAAAATGTAGTAACTTGTCCGAAGTTACATAGCTAGGAAGAAAAGGAGCTGAAATTCAGAGCCAGCCGGAACTGACTCTAGTGTTACACTTTCTTCATTATACAGTTTTATCTTCCTCTCAATAAGTATAACTGGTTGGCTTGCCTCTGGGATTAGATGAGAATATTCTTGGCTGGGGAAGTCCTCTAAACCTTTTCAAGTCTTATCATTTAGGTAATTCTTGGAGCTCCTACTCTTCCATGGTTCCTAGACCCTATTATATTAAGATAGGAAACCCATTTTTTTTTTCCCCAGGCTTTCCCAGAATTGCACAATAAATTTTTAACTGCTATGAAAACGTGTCAGGTAGCACTAAGTGGGTTAGTTGGGGTTTTCCTGGAATTGGTAGGGGTAATCTTGGACTTGGACAGGAGGGGAAAAAAGAAGGTCCTAGAAAAGAATCTGAACTCTGGACCCATAGGGAAGATAGAACAAATTCAAGTCAAATACACAGTTATCTTGATGTTTCATTTGAGGTGTTACATAGTGAGGACTCTAGACTCTGGAGAGGGAGTGTTGGTTTAGGAGTAGATGCTCCTGAGGATAGAGTGGTGAATTAGAAGAGTGGAGACTATTTCAATATAAATGACTGTGTGCATCTGTGTCCTGGGCTTTGCCAGTAGGAACATAATGAATATGGGACAAGACAATTAATATAAAAATTGTTATGAACTTTCTTAATGAGTAAGATGCAAGTCAAAATTGAAAATAAAAATTCTGAGTCAGAGGCAATGGCTCACACCTGTAATCCCAGCACTTTGGGAAGCTGAGGCGGGAGGATTGCTTGAGGCCAGCCTGGCCACATGGTGAAACCCCATCTCTACTTAAAAAAAAAAAAAAAAATTCTGATTACCTTGGTTCTGGACATGTTACATGTTTCAGTAGTCCTGATTCAGGGGCTTATAAGAGGGCCTTATGAATGGAGAGGGGCCACCAGAGGAAATCTGATGGCAAGGACATTTCCTGTTTGAAAAAGTAGTTCTATATCCAATGTTTTCCTTCTAGCTGAGTCAGGCAAACTCCTACACATTTAGAAAATATATGTTGGCTAAAAAAAATATACTTTGTATTTATAGAACTGTGCAGAATTTAGCAAGAGTGAACAACTGAATACAATCAGTCATAACATATTTTTCCCACCATGAATAAAAATGCTACCCATAAGACTATTACCAAGGGGTTTGTGTGTCTGTGTGTGTGTGTGTGTGTGTGTGTGTGTGTGTGTTTCATTTAAGGCAGTTCTATTAGGATAAATAAGATGTCATTAATTATTAAAGAAACTTTATTTCTTTTTTTTTTTTTTAAGAGATGTAATCTCACTGTGTTGCCCAGGTTGGCCTCGAACTCCTGGGCTCAAGTGGTCCTCTCACCTCAGCCTCCTGAGTAGCTGGGATTAGACATGCAATGTTTTTTATAACTAAAGAATGTCTGAAATACCCAGTAGCCTCATTTTAGTAAATATGTCTTTGCTGTATTATGCCAGTTATGTTTCTGGCTTATTCATGATCTTTTTTTCTTATAGGAAAGAGGACATTTTATTCCTTTTCATTTCAACATTATGTAATGCCATTCATTAGGTTGCAGTTACCCCTTTCTCTTAGCTCTTTGATCAAATTAAGACCAAAATGAGTAGGAGACAAAATGATAGGACCATTTTTCTAGGGAAAAATACTTTTTGAGTTTAGTTTCTTTAGAGCACATACATGCTTCAATCAACTTTATGCTTGTCTTTTCAATTTCCGTACCCTACTGGGCATCTATTGAAGGCCCTTGGTAGGACAGAATGGGGTCAGAGAAACATATGCTGGAAGGATGCAGGATAGTGTTCAGGTCCGGCAAATGTTACTGTACTTTCTATAGAAAAAGGGAGCTGACAAATGGTTATCGAAATAATTGCCTTAAATTCAGGAGATACTGCTTTCAGAAATTGATAAAAACAAGTTTGAAATATGTGTTTTGACAATTATTCTGTTTTCTTTTGGAAGTGAGACACATGTCAGGAGAATTGATAACTTAACTTGCTTTTGTATTAATTTTCTGCCCTGCAATCAAAATAAAACCAACATCTATTTTATGCTAGATAATAGGGAATGATTTAATATTTGAACAAAGAAATGCAAGTCGAATAATGTATGATGACCATAAATGTGTCACTTGCTGTAGGTTGATGAAAGAACTTGGTTCTGTTTGCTCGTTGAGAAGATGAACTGGAAGTATCTGCTATAAGAAATATTTTAGGTCCTACTTAAATCATACTAATGCAATGAGAAAAAATAATTTAATTTAATTTATGTTCTAGTTTGAGGCCTAGATTGGATATTGAACTTGGATAACTTTTTTAAAGTTCATTGATAGTGATGCAATTGAACTCAATTGCTATTGGAAATTGTATTCAGTAAATTAAATTGAAATGACTAAATGTAGACAATTTTCTTGCCCCTGTTTTATTTCTTTAAGTTATTGATCAACTCAGACGACCTATAAATTGGACTAGAAGATACAAATTAATAACTTAGAAATACAGCTATAAACTAGAAAAGAATCTACCTTTTGTATTATGGAGAAATTTAATTCTATTAAAAATATGTTTAGTCTCATGCAGAAAACTCTGTCTTCCCCTTGTGCTACTTAGTGCCTATGCACAGAATCTGTTTTGATTGATTGCGGACCCTGCAACACTACCAGGAGTACGCCTCAGCCATTTTAGAGAATAGTTTAAACCTTCAGTAAGGCAAAATACTTCAAAATGAGAGAAGCAATTAATATCCAATATCCAGAAATGAATTTGTGAATTCAGAAATATGAAATTTGTTTTTGTTGTGAGAGACTTTCAATTTCAAAATTTTACTTGTATATTTTGGTCTAGAACTTCACCTGTATTCCTCAAAGAAAATGGTCAGTATATCCAAACATAACATGTACTTGGAAACCCTGAAATGTTTTATCTTCTGATTTCTTAACTTGGATCCTGGTTATTTTCCAACCAGTAACTTGTTTCCTGCTAATTCATATGATGTAAATATAAAATACTTCATTCTCCTTTATTTTTAGCTAGATAACATTAGCTTGAAATTTTATCTCTGATTTTGGACGAAAGAAGCACTTAGGAAAAGAAAGACATGCATGTGAAAGCCAGCATCTAAAAATAATTTCTAAATATGAAGCAAAGAAGGCACTGTAGTCTTCCTTATAATTAGACATGTGCCAGAATGTTGATGTGGAGGCATGAAACTCAGTTATGAAAAGAGGAGGAAAATATGAACAAAAAATACCAAGAAAGAAGGGTTTTACAATGTTATTTATGAGGATTTTAAGACAATTAAATACTTCTAAGTAGTCTTTATTTCTACTTTATTTAAAAGATTCCAATTTGAACACACACACCCCCCGCCCCGAGAAATTAAGACAGCATGATATTTTTAAATGTCAAATGTATGGCTCCCAGGAGAAAAATTAAACATGCAGATAGTTTGGTATAAAATAAGAATGATCATGAAATTATGTGACTGATATTTGCAGTTTTATTCAGTAAAACATGTCTGTGTTAGAGATATAGAGATATAGTGTATACAATTAACACAGTAATTGTCATGTGGTATAGAATGAGTAGTTGTAAATACTTGTTTTCTCTCTGTGAATGTTGTTAAAGATTATTAGTTCTTGACTTTCAGCGTTCTGATAAATGCGTGTTTTACGAAATGTGAAAATTCACTATGAAATCCATAAAGTCTACTCATTTAAAAAATGTATTTAAGTCCTTTACAGTTCAAAAAACAAAAGCCAAACCTTTTTACTGGCAAAGTTTTTCAACTGAGGGGCATAAAAATTTAGGAGCTATAGTAAGACTTGTTTTTATTTTTTAATGAAAATGAAATTAATAAATTTAGTATTAAAATACATTTTCTATGTCTGTGAAAATATAAATGATTTATGCCTATTCATGGGTGGTGCTGAATTTAAAATAGGCGTAGCAAAATGGTGAATTTGGGAAAGAATCTAGTCAGCATATGTATTCTCTGAGTCTAGAAATTTCAGGAAAAATAGCATCAATTTGTACTAACTGTCTCTTGGAATCTTATTCCTTTAGAAGTTGTCTATTCTCTTCCTCTGTACAGTGCTTTCTTTTAAAATACTAAATGCTATTATTTCCCATGAAACTCTTAACTTCAGTGATGTTGGCTAATCTTTGGACACTGAAGCCTGTTAGCCTCTTTTAAAAGTTTTCAGGATAATCCAGTGACAATGGAGTGTCACTATGAAATGTGATCAATGGCATATGAATATAGAATATAGATAATGGGATGCCATCTACATCCAATCATTTGATTTCAAAATCAAGGACCCACACCAATTCCCCAATACCATTCCTTATTTTAAAAAAGACTTTCATGATACTGAAATCTAGAAGAAATTTATTATATTCATGTTTGACTACACTTATGGGTATAATGTATATAAAAGGAAGAATCTCTTATAAAAATAAAGTATATTTCATGTAGGTACTTACTGTAATTATCTTTGAAAACCAAGAGCCTGCCATTAAAGTACATCATAATAAGGGTGATTCTGTCAGAGGATAAAATAAAGGTAGACTTCTAATCATCTAAGTTACTCAATTCAGTAGTAGACAGTAGAACAACTACCTAGAGCCAGAACTTATTCTGCGTTTGATAAAGGATAAGCACAATCCCTTATCCCTCCATTTCTCTTTGTTTTTGCCAGGAATCATAGAGGCAAATATAATTTATTAGATAGATGATTAATAAATGGTTTGGCCCAGGTGATTTAATTTTTCTTTCTGTCCTGTTCCTTATTTTAAAATTTTATTTTATTAGACTTACTGTATCTGTGCTTTTTGTTGTCTATTATCTAAAAGCCAATTTGGAATTAGGCAGGGCATAAATAAATACAATTTGATGATATGGAGTGTATTGGAATAGAATGGAAACTTATTCCAAAATTCAAAAGCTAGGCTGGGCATGGTAGTTCATGCCTGTAATCCCAGCACTTTTGGAGGCCGAGGTCTCAGGCTGATCACCTGAGAGGTCAGGAGTTTGAGACCAGCCTGGTCCAACATGGTGAAATGCCATCCCTACTAAAAATACAAAAATTAGGTGAGTGTTGTGGTGTGTATCTGTAATCCCAGCTACTTGAGAGACTGAGGCAGGAGAATCACTTGAACCTGGGAAGCAGAGGTTGCAGTGAGCCAAGATCGTACCCCTGCACTCCAGCCTAGGTTACACAGTGAGACACCATCTCAAAAAAAAAAAAAAAATTCAAAAGTTAGTTGTAAAAAGAAAGACCAAAAAGTGATGTCCAGAGAAAGGAGTTTCTCAGGGTTCCAGGAGCTGAAAGGTCCATGGGAGAAGAGTAGAAACACTATAGCTCTGGGAGTAGTGACTTCTCTCACCAGATGCTGGACTTTTTGTCAGTGTAAGTTGCTGCACATCTGTGATTATTGGAATTTACAGATGTCTGGAGCCAGGGTTATATAAATTGTTCATACTGTGTATCACATCTTTTTGCCTAAAATAGTAAAAATGCTGTAAAGGTGAGATCAGGCAAATTTGAAAATAATGGTGTTTTGTTTTTTTTTTTTTTTTTTAGTAAAAAAAAAAATCCGTGTTGTTTATGCAATTCAGAAAATCTATTAGAAGCTTTATTTACAGCTGGCTTGATTTAGGATCAAACACTGCCTTGCCATATGGGAAACCTCTAATCCAAATCAGAAGTTTGACCTTTGAGTTCCTTGGGCCATAGGAAATTGAGAGAGAGGCAGTTATCTCTTGTTTAATAAACCTTGAATATGACTGATTTCTTTTTTTTTTTTTTTTTGCAAAAAGTAAAACTGTTTGTTTCATTAAAATACATCAAATTCCAGGAAGATCTGACTGACATGGGAGATGGGCATCTATCTGTCTTTAATATTTCTGAGCAAAAATCTTTGACCATAAGCAATGCCGAAGAGAATATCCTAAATCATACTTTGTGGAAAACTTGTGTCAGCCACTATCACACAGGGCTGCCCAAGATTATGGCAGTATGGATAAAAACACACTGCTTCTGTCTCTGTTCCTTGTTAATTTCTTGGCCACTCTGTATGTTTTCTTTTTTCCTTTTATTAAATGTTCTCATGAAAAAGGCAGAGATCTGATTATATTTGTAGACTAGTACAGTCATCCCTCGATTTCCCTGGGGGAATGGTTCCAGGAAGCCCATGAATACCTCAATTCATGAATATTCTCAATCCTTGTTATAAAATGGCATACTATTTGCCAATAATCTTTGCACTTCCTCATGTAAACTTTAAATAATCTCTAGGATACTTATAATACCTAATACAATGTGAATGCTGTATTGTTGAGGGAATAATTCAACAAAAAAGTATGTACATATTCAGTACAGATGCAAGTTTTTTTTCCAAATATTTTCAATCTGTACTTGGTTGAATCTTTAAATGCAGAACCCACAGATTCAGAGAGCCAACTGTACTCAGTCCATGACACATTATCACAAAATTGCATTTTTGGTGTAATTTTTCTCTTCTCAAAATTTGGCCAATGAAATTTCATTTTTGAAATTTGGCTTTAGGAAATCCTTTTTACTGTAACACCTAAGTCACTTTCTCCAACCTGATCTTTATTAGCAACAATTCTGATAGTTTGCCGTCTTTTTATATGCCTTTTTCTATTGGTTCTGAATTACTTTGGAATTGATTCAATTCTGTAAACACTTATTCCTTAACTTTTTAGAAAGATAAGGCAATTTTTTCTTAATAACTGTTTCAAGAGAAATGTTTCCAACTAGTATAACAAGTTAAAGGAAGTGTAAAATTTGAAAAAATTATTCAAGTAGAAGGCCCTATCTGTTGATCACAAGCTCTGTTAAATTCACAGAACTTTGCACACGTTCTCACACTGGAGATTTGCCTGATATGTAGCACCAGCTGTGTGCACTTGTCTCCTAATGGCTGATTTTATCAGAACACATTCTCATGTTCTTCACATAGCTGGTCTGTGTTGTGCTGTATTATGAGCCATGTCAAGTTCCCTTTTGCTACTGATGCCTGTGACAGATGTTATAGATCCTTGGGGACTTTTTATAATCCCTAAAAGCATATCTATCCAGGACCATAGTATTAATCAATTCATGAAAAATATCTAGTGCCAGAAATTACATTTCTAATGTATGGCTCTATTTGAAAATTTACCTTGCTATTTTGTAAAGTAGCTTAATACCTTGCAGGAATTAGCTTCCCATTTCATAGCTAGGTGATGCCTACCATAGCAACCAGACATGTTTATATGAATGAGTAGTTTTTGTTCTGTTGTATGTCTATAAATCATTAATTAAGTTACCAATAGCTTTACTTGGCTTGTAAAGGCCAATGTTGCTGTAGTTAACTATTGATATGGTTTGTCTGTGTCCCCACCCAAATCTCATCTTGAATTGTAGTTCCCATAATCCCCACATGTTGTGGGAGGGACCTGGTGAGAGGTAATTTATTCACAGGGGCAGTTTCCCCCATACGGTTCTCATGATAGTAAGTAAGTACTCATGAGATCTGATGATTTGATAATGGGCTTCCCCATTTGCTTGCCTCTCATTCTTCTTCTCCTTCCTACTGCTATGTGAAGAAGGATATGCTTGCTTCCCCTTCTGCCATGACTAAGTTTTCTGAGACCTCCCCAGTCCTGCAGAACTGTGAGTCAATTATACCTCTTTCCTGTATAAATTACCCAGCCTTGGGTATTTCTTAGAGCAGCGTAAGAATGGACTAATATAACTATGAAAAGAGCTTTTAAAAAATCTTACTTATTTATGTAGCTATTCATTTATTCAGTCAAAACTAGTGGTCAGTCTTTTAGTTAACATATGATTAGAGTAGGAGGAAATAGGATTCTGCCTATTGCTGAGTACAAGTCTCCTAAAGTTCAAACAAATCGAAAAACATGCTGTATGATTTATAAACCACAGCTGAGTTGGACTCAAACATCAAAAGTATTTGAATCTCAACTATTCTCACATTTTGTAATCTTGGGAAGGTTATTTAAACTTTCTAAGGCTCACTTATGTGTAAAAATAGGAGTAAAACATGTTTTTATTTTTCCATAATATTTTTACATGGCAACGTGTAGTTTTGTTATTTTGTGTTTTGATTGAGAAAACCTCTTCCTTCTCCCCATCCAAAGGCAGAGGGTGGGAGTCAGGTAGAAGAGTGTGTGTCAAAGGCTTTTGAGAGGTCAACTGAGGTGAGGACCGAACAGGTATAATTGGCTTTAGTAGCATGGAAGCCAGCAGTGACCTCAGTAACGTAGAGGGCAATGGTAATTTCTACAGTAGGGCTAAAAGATGGAGTGAATGATAATTGAGAAATCTGAGACAATTGGTACAGATGACTCTTTGAGGAGTTGACAGTGTAGGGAAGGGGTAATTAGAAAGATAAGTGGACAGGAAGGTAATTCCAAGGTCAGTGGTTTTCATTATTATTGTAATTATTGTAGTGGTGTGATTGTGTTTAACGACAGAATATTTTTAAATGTCAATAGGAATGACCAACACAGAAAGGATCAGGATACAGGAGGGACAGGAAATAATCAATAGCATGTGACTTCTGAGAAGGGCATACACTGTAATAGAACATTTGTGGAGAAACAGGCCTCTATTCAGAAGGATGGAAGAGAAGTTGAGTGTAGACTCAAGTAGGCTTGTAGATCTGGTAGCTTAACTTTTAAGTTATTTTCATAGAATGGCTTATTTTCTTTGTGAAATAGGAGGCAGGTCACCTGCTAAGAGCCTGATGTTGAGGAAGCAGAAGAGGTAAGTTTGCAGATCATAAGGCTGTGGCTATTTGTGATTCAGGAAATTAGAAGAATCAGTTTAGCTGATTTTCTTGCTAATAACCCATAATATGTGTACAACATATTTATTTGTACAACAACGTTATTTTTAAATAAATGTTTTCATTTGCGTTATCTAATGTACAACAAATTACTATTTTTTTCTTTTTTGACAGTTCAAAATATCTCTAAAATTATCGCATGCTACACAAATACATGACCTCTTTGCTAGGGGATATGATTTTTGTTTTAAAGTATTCTTTGTTCATTTATAGTTTAATATTAATGCCAATAAAAACTAATATTAAGTTTAATACTTTGAACAAAATTCTAAGCCCTTTACATTTATGTTCTTTTAATTTTCATATCACCCCAATCAAGTTTAGACAATTATCATATCCTCTTAGCAGATGAGAAACAGAATCAATGAAGAGGTTACCTTATGGGTCAAGCTCAATAAGCACAGTGAACAAAAGCTATGAATTTCCTGCCATTTCCAATTATTTGAATTGAAAATCATTTCAATTATTTTATTCAACAGTAGATCAAATAAGTCTATGTTGAATTTGAGACATAGTGACACAATAAGAATATTGACCTTTTTTTTTTTTTTTTTTTAAAGACACAGTCTTGCTCTGTTGCCCAGGCTGGAGTTCAGTGGCACAATCTTGGCTTATTGCAACCTCCGCCTCCCAGGCTCAAGTGATACTTTTACATCTGCCACCCAGGTATCTGGGATTACAGGTGAGCACCACCACACCAGGCTAATATTTTGTATTTTTTTGGTAGAGATGGGGTTTCATCATGTTGACCAGGCTGGTCTTGAACTCCTGACTTCAAATGATCCGCCTGTCTCAGGGTCTCAAAGTGCTGGGATTACAAGCATGAGTCACTCTGCCTGGCCTGAATATGAACTTTTTAAAACAACTATTTATGCTAATAAGGACATGTTTCAAATACCACCTGATATGTGTATGATATTCAAATAATCAGCTTCATAACTTTGGGAGTACCGATATGGTTCAACCTTTCTTGGTGTACCAGTATCCTTCAGTCTTTCTCACTGTTTCCAATTAGTTACCCAAATGCACCTAGATAGTCTATCAACAGAAAATACAATCTTCAAACCCCCACCAAACCTCACATCTGCCCTTCAGATCTTTTCATCTTCCCTTGTATGCCCATGAATCCTGGGAACTCACCCATTCCTCAATGCAAGAAGGGACCACTACTACTTCAGACACCAAGGGGAGGGACAGCTAGCTATTGCCCAGAGCACTGTTGTCACAGATTTCACTGCCTCATGGTAAATCAAGTGAGATTTTCTTGTCCCAGCAGTGGACCATCCACTTTTGACTTCTCTTGCCTCAGGGAGGTTCCCGTTTGTCTGAATGGCCAACCAGGTCACAACACAGTAACACAGTGGGGACCAAGTTGACTATTCATTTTTGTATACTTAGTTTTTCTATTACTTCCTTTAAACACTGATTTTAATGATTAGCTTTCCTCTAACCCTATAACACTCCAACTCTCCAGTTCTCTAAATCAAGGTGATTAATTAGTCATTCCCTAAATACTTAGTGGGCATTTATTATGTGCTAGGCACTGTGATAAGCCCTGGCAATAAAATAATGAATATAAGATTAAAAACCACGAAAATTCCCAGATATACACCTGATCTCAATGCCCACTCAAAGGCAGGAGAGGCAGGAGATGACACGTGGGTTTAAATACCTGGAAGCAGGGATTACTGAGGCCCTTCTCAAAGCGCCTGCCATAGTCACCTCATATAGCTCTAGCTAAATAGGCCTTATTATGATTTGGCCTCTGCATTCATGTCCGAAGTTTACACTAACAAATTACCACAAATTGAGTGGCTCAAAACAACAGAAATTTATTCTCTCATGGTTCTGAAAGCCCAAACTCTGATATCTAGGTGTGTACAAGGTTAGATCCTTCTGGGGACGCTGAGGGATGATATATTTTACACTTCTGTCTTCGCTTCTGTTGGCTGCAAGAAAACTTTGGCATTCCTTGGCTTAAAGGTTACAGCACTCCAGTCTCTGCCTCCATCTTTACATCACCTTCTCTTCTGTAGAGTCTCTGTCTTCGCCTTTGTGTTTCTTATTACAACATGTGTCATTTTTCAGGCCCACCTTGTTAATCCAGGATAATCTTATCTCAAGATTCTTAACTTCAGAATATCTGCAAAGACTCCAAATAAGATCACATTCACAGGCTCTAAGTGGACCTATCTTTTGGAGGGGCTACCATTCAACCCTCTCCAGCCTCACCATGCCGTAATTACACTCTCTGTACGTACACCAGGTTGCCCTTCCCTCTGTTCCTCAGAAGGGCCTCATTTTTTTCTACCTCAGAGTCTTTGCACATATTGTTTCTTCTATATCATTTTTACTCTTTGTTGGGCTAGCTTTTCTACACCTTTTCCATTTCAGCTTAAAGAGCACTTCCCTGAGTCAGCTTTCTCTAATTATCCTTGAATCCCTCTGCATCTCCCCAGCCAACATTAGAAGTCCTTGTACACATCCTTGTAGCATCATGCATCTTTCTTTCATAGCACTTAATAGAATTATAATTTAATAATAATTACTGTAAAATCATTATGATGAGTATTTGCATTAGACTGTGATTCTCATGACCACAGAGGACCCTTGATCTAACTAGTATACTAGTACAGTGCTTGATAGAAAGTGAGAGTACAATAATTATTTGATAAATTTGATGTTAAAATTTGCTGGACAGTGGATGGGTGGGCAATACCGACTTGAAGGTTTGGGGATAAGATGGGTATTTGTGTATTGCTACCTGATGCAGCTCAGTTGGATGCAGTATTCTGTGTTCATCTAGTGTTTCTCACAGATGATTTGTGCATAAGCAAATGCAAAATCTGTTATGATCAAATTGTTCCCTAATATATCAATCATGCTAGAACAAATTTGCATTTTCTAAATAAGCATTATGGCAGAACTGACAGTACAATTTAATCATATGGTTGCTGATGTTTGGTTTCAATGGATAATATTGGAGAGCTAGCAGTTCTATGTAATGGCAAACACATTTTATAGTTACCAATAACACCACATATCTAGGCTTGACAGTGATAACTTCCCCATATATTATTTGCAGATGGTTTAAAGTTGAAGGGTAGTGAGTTGTTGTAATAAAGAAAGGGAAAAAAGGCTCAAAGAAGAGACGATGGCTGGGAAGGCAGTGGTCGGTTATATGGCAAAAAGCTTTCACATGACTCTAGCTTGGTGTCTGGGAAAACACAGCAAAGAGGTTCACAATAAATCATTTATGTGCACTAGGTTGGCAAAATTAAGAAGTCTGATAACAGTGTCTCCAATATCATAACATATATGAAACTCTCTTCATACTTTTAGATACGTTGCAGATACACATAAGAACTTTGGAAAACAAAATTAGCATTGTCTCACACAATAAAATATGTGCCCATCGTAAGGTCCAACAATTTCTCTTCTGCAGTAGAGAAAATGTGGGCTTTGTAAACTCATTGATACCTTCTCTTTCTCTTATAGATTGATTTTCCTAGTCTTTGAAAGAGTTTATTAAGGTTGAAATTATTTTTTCATTGGATATACAGTATTATTTAATAGCAAACCATAAACCATGCTGGCCTGATGTTTTTAAGAAAATGCTTTATTAATTTAATTTATGTAATTAAATATAGGTTATAGTTCTAATCAAGATTTTTATTTTTTAGTGAACCACTTTTGGTAAGATATGTTTTTCTGGGGTTGTGTTCATTTAATTTAAGCTTCCATTTTAGCCCTGTTTTGAGCGACCCCCAGCTAAACTGGGGTTCCAGTATCAAGAGCTGATAGTAACCTTGCCTGTTTGAAAATGAAGGATTGCTGGATGTGGGTGTTTATAGTGTGCCTTCTATGGATACTTCTTTTACCTGACAGGTGGCCTAATGCCTAATTATTCAACCTGTGACATAGGAGGTCTTTCACATGGAAAACTTGTTTGTCCTGGCAGATGTGAGGGTCTTATCTAACCTATGTCTAGAAGATGCCTGCCTGACTATAGCTCTTATGCTGGGAGCCCTGTGCTCTCCCCAGCACCACAGGGAAAACTTGGTTTGGAGCAGCCATTAGTTCTTTAGGTGGAAGGTGCAATTCAATACACTACCATGATAGGAACCAAGTTAAAATATTTTTACTTACAGATCCTGGACAGGAAAGGCATAATGAAGAGGAAGGGTGGCCTTTCATTCTTGGGTCCTGTGCGGCAGGAAGGGTCAGGCAGAGAGAGATTGAGCATGGGTGGCAATCAGCAGTATACTTGAGGGAATAAGATACGGGTCACTTTAGGCTCATGGGTAAATTCCTGTGTGGCTTGTTTAAAGGAAGAAGTGCGAAAGCGGGGAGCCCAGTCAGCTAGGTGAGGGAGATGCCCTAAATTCTTATCTCTTTCTTCTGGCTGGAACCATTTAGATTTGGTGTAGAACTGGAAACTGTGTCAATGGTGACTGAGCCCTACTTTTGGTACAAAATAGTTAAATATGTCTTCAGAATGGACGCCAAGGCAATATAAGATTATAAAACTTCACTACAAGCCCCCTTCAATTACTGTGGCTTAATAGGGCAGACTCAAACTCAGCTCTCTGGTTTTGTAGAGACCCCAGGAGTTTCAGTTCCGATTACCTGATATTGGCATTTGACCCCAAGACCACTTATTTGTTTATCATTCAAGTGTGAGTTCACTTTTCCTTTGTGAGTTTTTTGTTAGTTTTGTTGTTATTGTTTGGTTTAGGAGATTCTCTTGTATTCTCATTTGTTCAATATTGTCTTAAAAAGTATATTTAGTGAAAATTATGTAGAATATGGTTGTAATATACTAGTAGGACTTTAAAAGCTCAGGCCAAAGCAAATGTTATTCTCATTGTTTTTCAGAAAAATTCGAGTTCCCAAATGTCATTAGATTTCAGGCAGCCAGATAACTACCTGAGTGATATTTACCTTGTAAGCACTGTGGAGCTTCTTATTTCATTTAGCATTGTGTCCTTAAGGTTCATCCGTGTGGTAGCATGTGTCAGAACTGCCTTCCTTTTCAAGGCTGAATAATATTCCCTCCTATGTATGTATGTATTTTGTTTATTCATCTATCCATAGACACTTGGTTCCTTCCACCTTATGCTATTGTAACTAATGCTGCTATGAACGTGGACATTGCCTTCGTTTTTAAAATGTCTTAAGACACTAGTGTCTGGCTGTAAAGTTGTCATATTCACTCTGGACTTCTGATCAGCTTTGGGAAAATACTAGGCTTTATTTCATAGTGGGTTCTCCACTGCTCAGATCTCTTAATAATCAAATTGTCAGTTGAAACCTTCATCAGCAATAGTATGCCTGTATCATCTTCTTTGCCGTATGACTGTTTACTTCACTCCAAAGTTTATGTCATGGTTGTTTAATGAGTTAAAAAAAAATCTTGTCGAGTTTGCACTATGTTATGTTAATAGAGAACAGAATCACAAAATATTAAAGCTAGAAGAAATTTTAGGGATAATGCCAAGTTTTTATTTCAAAGCTTATTAGGAACTAAGGAATCAAATGATGGTCAAAAATCACAGCTGTGATTTGAACATGAGATTGTTGAGTTCTAATCCATTTACTTTGCCATGTCACCACAAAAGTCACATTTCTCAGCATCAGTTTCCATTTTATAACTACAAAGTAAATTTTGAAAGATTAATAAGTAAGCTGACTATAAATATCACTGGGATGTAATCTGAAAAAACTTTGTGAATCAGTCTATGGATTCACCCTACTTGGATCATTTTCCATTTTTATAAACTGAGTACTTCAACAATATGGTTAATTGAAGCCTATATGAATAATGTAAGACATAACTTTAACCTCATCTTGAAAAGTGCCAGAATCACAAATGATATTGATTTTTATTGCCTAATTTGTGCCACTTCCAAAATGAATATTTTGATTTTAGAGATTTATTCTTAATCACATGAGTTGCCATATATTTGCTACATTCATATCATTTAAACATCAAACAAGTAAAAGTAAGTAGTCTATGTCCCACCATATGTATTCTAAATGATGTGTCTTGGGATGTTATTATATTTAACATCAATATTAAATAACGTTTCTTGTTTTTTTATATGCTGATGTAGAAAATTCTGTTGTACAGATGTAACATTATTTATTTAACGCATCCCTTTTTGATGAACATTTAGATTATAGTCTGTTGCTGTAAAAAAGTGCTACTATAAATACTTTGTGTAAATATCATTTGCATATATTTGCAAATATATCTATAAGGTAAATTTCTGGAAGTTGAAATTCTAGGTCAAAATGTGTATTACAGCTTTGATAGATAATGCCAAATTATCTTACATAAAATTGTTTTATTTGTGCTAATTTATACTTCTATCAACAATAAACAAAATATGTCTGTTGAACACAAAAGGACAAATGGCAAGACCATGTCTCCTCGAACAATATTTATTGTGACTGCAGGTACCCAGTTGCTCATGAAAATCTGGGGCAGGGATAGAGCAAGGCTGACCATTGGATTCTGATACAAGAATCCCGACCTTTGAGCTTGGGGTTTTTAAGCAACATAACTGAAAAAGTGTCAGCTCTTCTCCAGCCACATTCAAGACCTTGTGTCCAAGTCTCATGTCGCAACAGTATAATGTGCCAGAGCTTGGTCTCTCCATCTCTTTTTTGCAACCTCAGTATTTATTGATTCGGGTCTTTCCACTTGCATGATTAAGGGAATAGAGTTTGAGACTTGTGGTTGCAGCTCAACAGAACTTGTGGTCTGTGCTGCCACCTCAGCATTTACTAGGATTGATTGTCTCAAACATTTGGTAATGACTGGTTTCCACAGAATTTTGCAGAAGGCCAGACTGAAGGAAATTGACTGGGACCTGTTAATCCTTACCTCTTGGTCTCTTTCCCCATAGTCTCATCAATACTGATGGTTGACCTGACTCACTAACACTGAAGCTTTTGCCCATCCATTTACACTTCATCTTTTGATAGCCTATAGTGAAACATAAGTGTTCTAGCTCTGGCCCTAATACTGGCCATCAGACTGCATCCATCTGAGCCCTCTATAGTAGGTAATTTGAATAGCAGTTGAATTATTCAATAACAAAATTAATATTGGAATGGTGGAAACATGCTTTATTAAGAGCAGGTTTTCCACAATACTTAGATTCCCAGGATACTTTTTTATCTTAACTTCAATTTTTCCTTAGTAGGCTAATAGATGGATTATCATTTATCATCAATTGTTCACTAGTTTTGTGAGTAAGTATATAGAATCAACAGAATTGGCCTGTTGTCTTCATTTGATGGAGAATAGTATGGAGACAGCTCATACATGAAAAGAAGGCAAAATCTAAATAAGTCTCATTCATAGTTCCAGACCCTCGAAATTTTATCAAGGCTAGAAGGAGGCCTATATGAGTTGGTAATTTAATTCAGAGGGATAAAAATGAGAAATGAGAATAGAAATAGTAGATTTTTTTTTTTTTTTTTTGGATAAAAGGTTAAAAAAAGAGGACTTACGGAAAGGCTGTTTTGTTGTTATTTTCACCTTTCTCACTTTATGTTTGGAGATCTCTGTAAGATGCAGATACTAGATTCCCATTTCCTCATATCACCACAGGTTATTTTGAGGCGCAAATTTCTACTCCATCCTTGTGCCACTGGAGAAAGAATAGCAGAATGACATAGCAACATCTTCCCTCTATCCACTGCTTTCCTATGGAGCCAAGGCTGGGAAGGCAGGATATCTGGGTGTCCCATGACTATCGACTAGATAAAAAGGACAAATATTAGCCATATAACCTCCTGAGTAACTGAGACCATGGGCACATACCACCATGCCTTGCTAATTTTTGTATCTTTTCTTAAAGAATGGGGTCTTGCTATGTTGCCCATAATTCCCTACCTTAACTGGTCCTCCTGCCTTGGCCTCCCAAAAGTCCTATAGGCCATTATAGGTAAAGGACAAGCATTAGCAGATTTGACATGCTGTGTGAAGCACCTGCCTTAGTGATACCCAAGAGAACATCTGCAGGTAAAGAGAAAGAATCAGCTCTGTACTGGAATAATCCTGCAATTAGAAAGTTGAGAAGAAAATGCCAAATGGGCCCTTGAAGACCATCTGCTGTACACTGTGAAAGGGCTTCAGCAGATGCTATCTAGGTCAGGAGATAATGCAAGACTGATGTTTGTGCATAGCTGAGAAGTGATATTGATAATACACTCTGTATACAACTATCAGATCTTTGACCACGTAATGCTTACCACAGAAAACAGAAAAGTGTAATCTAATACATTTTTCAATCAGTCAAGTATACTTATGTAAACATTGTAATTTAAAAAGTTATTCTAAGTAGATGATATTTCAAAATTAAATATTTTTAAGTTTAATATTGGAATATGAACTCTGATGAATGAAAGCTATTCATTAAAATTCAATTGAATATTTCTATTCAATTGAGGAGTGTGATGGTTAATTTTGTATGTCAACTCAACTAGACCATGGACTACCTAGATGTTTGGTTGAGCATTGTTTCCCAGTGTGTCTCTCAGGGTGTTTCTGGATGCAATTAACATTTGAATTGGTAGACTGAGTAAAACAGATGCCTCCCCAGTGTGGGTGAGACTCATCCAATCCCCAGAAGGCCTTAATAGTATAAAGGGCTGAATAAGAATTCTCTCTCTCTGCCTAATATTCTTCAAGTTTAAATATTGATCTTCTCCTTCTTTTTCGCTCAGATCTGGGCAGGAACTTAAAACATCAGCTCTCCCAGTTTTCAGGCATTTGGACTAGAACTGGAAATATACTATTGGCTCTCTTGGCTCCCCAGCTTGCCAACTTCAAATCTTGGACTTGGCCTCCATAATTATGTGAGCTAATTACTTATAGTAAATCTATTTGTTTTTCTTCCTCTCTCTCTTCACACATACACATGTGTGTGTGTGTGTGTGTGTGTATTTATGCCATAAACTATATCCATATCTTATTGGTTCTGTTTCTGTGGAGAACACAGACTAAAATAAAAAAGTGATATTATACTGCTTTCATTTTCTAGCAGTTGTTTTATTTTAGAAAGCCAGAAACATATGAGGTAAATGACTTGTTTTCTGTTCACACTGTGTATTGGCTTCTGGTTTATATGTTTTTTTTTTTTTAATTTAAGTTATAGAAGGCCAAATATCTATTTCAACATAGAAATAACAATGTACTGAGATCTGTGAATGCAAGATCTTTATATTTGCAAATAAGTGTTTTGACTGTCAGCAGTTATGAGGGCTTAAGACAAGAAATAAAAGAGCCATATTTCTCTGCTGAATTCTTATAAATACTATTTTAACTTTGAGTCCCATGAGTAATTCATAATACTATGTACATGAAATTGTGTTTTTTTATAACAGAGCTTATATATCTCCACATCATAAACCATTAATTTTTTCTCTTTGATGTAGCATATTCTAGAAATTCTGTGCTATATTGATATAGAAGTTGGATTTATGCATTCCGTGGAAGCATTTCTGGTTTCGTTATGATAAGTTATAGGGCCTTTCATGATCATTTAATTCTTGCTCTTTTCCCTAAACCAATTTACAATTCCATGGGGATTTACAGTTTATAAAAACGTTTAAAATGTGTAATTTGCCTTAATTATTATAACTTTGTGAGTTAGGTCTTATTATTATCACTTTTCAGCTGAGGAAATTGAAGCTGAGAGAGATTAAGAGAGACTTGCCTAAAGCCGTAAGGTGAATAAGTGGCAAGAGCTGAGCTAGAATTCCCAGAAAAATGTATCCGTAAAGGTTCTTGCTATTGGCGTTTAGTCCCAATTGTATCCTGTAAACTAAGACATTTTTACAGTTTTCTGTACTCACACTGTTTCTTTAGTTTCCCAATGTTTGGAGGATATTGACTTCCAATTCTGGGTGCATGTCGTTAGATTATACTAGAAAATCCTTTGTAAAGTGTCTAGTTTTCTAGAGATTTTAGTGTCTGAGAGCTATTATCAGTTATAATTAACCCAAGTATCTTTTGAATAGGTGGTGAAAACTCTATTTGGAGGAACTGATTCTAACTGATTAAGAAGGCTTTTTTTTTTTTTAATTAATGCAACAACTACCAATGTTTAAATTTTGTTTTAAAGTATGCATCCAGAGGGAATGATGATTTAAATGTTTATTTGAACTACATTTTTCTTAGATAGCATATTTAAAACATGCAAAAGCAATTGTCACCCTCTGTGGCCTGAAGTAGAATATCTGTCCTTAAGTAATTAGACTCGTATCACAAAAGCGTCTTGAAAAAGACAACGTTGGTTAGGAAAGCTGAGAGTATAACCTCAGAAGTCCTAAGTTCAGACCACTGTGTGAAGAATTGTTGCTCACAAAGCCCTCCTCCTGAGCTGCAAGTAGGAGACCAGCATCTTAAAATCGCCCAGTTGTCTGGACTTTATTCCTCATTCTTCTCTACCTGCTCGGCTGATTCCTGGAAGCTGAAAGTGATATGTGTTCTCTGTGTGTAGATGCATGAATGTGTGTTTGTGGGGGCAGGAGTCCTTTTGTTTGTTCTACTCATCCCACATCCCTTTAAGGATGTGGAACAATAAAGTGTACATATGTTGAAATATTTGTTTTGGGTAGGTGAATCATTTCTTGCAGGAGCACAACCTCCAGTATAATAAAAAGGTTCATGTCTTTGTCTTTTCAGAAGCAAACCTAATTTGGCCCTAAGACAGGTTTATAACTGCCTAGGGAGCCTGACACCAATGAGAACTCTTTCCTCCTGGCCCCAGAAAGCTGAGCGGCTCCCATGGCCACTGCAGGCTCACTGGTACAAGGAGTACTGGGCATGGGCTTCAGCCATGGGACATAGAACAGTAACCTCCTCTATCACTTTTTAGAAAAGAGTATCATGGACCCAGTTTTCCCACATTAGAATTAGAATTAAATAATTTCTTTTTATTCGATAACCTATAGGAGGACATAAAGAAAAACGTGAAAGATGAGTTAGAACCACCAATCTACAAAGATTATTACAATATTATAAAAATTATGGGTCACCACTTTAAAATATGATTTTTATTCTTCTGTCTTCTATGAGATACAAGCAAACTAAATTTAACTAAGCTAAAAATTTGATTCAGAAATGAACTTACATTTTTTTTTGGCCCTTGTGTGGGAAGGTCCTTTTCACAACAAAGCTAACTTTTTCTAAAAAGGTTCATAACTGAAGCAACAATGACTAAACCTTCAGAACACATTGAAGTTCTAATTGTAGTAGTGAAATTTGGTGGGACCAATATAGAAGGGAAGGATGAGTTTATCAACAATATTGTATATCTATATCAAAGAGAAATACAAACATATTTTAGAATCTACTGTGTCTGTCACTTCTTTGGTAAATAACTTTAATTGCATCTACAGTCAATTGCATGAAAACATTTTATTTTTCTCTGTTGTCTTGAATACTCTGGTTTTGGGATAAGAGGAATCATCTCCTACAGATCATCACCTACAGGTCACTGAAAAAGCCTGCTTATGTGAGACGAAAAAAGGAAGGAGGTGGCTGGGCACAGTGGCTCAAGCCTGTAATCCCAGCACTTTGGGAGGCCGAGGCAGATGGATCACCTGAGGTCAGGAGTTCAAGACCAACCTGGCCAACATGGTGAAACCCCATCTCTACTAAAAAATACAAAAATTAGCAGAATGTGGGGATGCATGTCTGTAATCCCAGTTACTCGGGAGGCTGAGGCAGCAGAATCACTTGAACCCAGGAGGCAGAGATTGCAGTGAGCTGAGATCATGCCATTGCATTCCAGTCTGGGCAACAGAGTGAGACTGTATCTCAAAAAAGGAAGTGGTGAAGTGGAATCCTGACATGGTGAAAAACCATCTTGCCATACTTAGCTTTTCATTTCTCCCAGGACTAAAATCAGCATATACAAAGAAATAGTAAAGTGCTAGAGAGAGAAGAGTTCTTTCAAACCTTTTAACTACACAAACCTTGTGTTTGATTTGACTGATTGTCAAAAGTTTGTTTCAATTCAAATAAGCCTGTAAATCTGCTTCAAATGGACAATGTCATTTTCTGTCATGCAGCAGGACCCCAGTGTTTCTGCCTCTGTCCAAGGAAACAATATAACTCCAGTAACTTAAAATACAAGATTATTTTAGTGCAACTAAAATAAGTATTTCAAGTATCACAGTTCAAACTGGGCCATCTTGGAAGTGAACTTGATAACATTTATTAGATTCAAATTTTGAAACTAAAGTGATCTACAAAAAGAACAAAACATTTATTTCATGGCCCAAAATGCTAATTATTGACAAAAAAACACATTTTGTGACTTTAATAATGCACATCAATGTTATCCATATCTTGTTTTTTTGCATTGTTTCCAGATTGAAGGCAGTGAAAATATGATCATTCTTATCCAAGACTAGTGACTTCTGAAAGACAACAAAGAGTCTGTAACCTGCAGAAACTTGACTAAGTTAACAACTGCTTCCTGTGTGACTGTGTGATTGTGTGTGATGATATGTGTGTAAGTATGCATGTGTGTGATAACAGGGATTTGGCTGTGCCAGTTTATTGTTTAGTATTCTAGAGACAAGATCCTTCTTGCTGCTGCTTCATTTGAAGAACTTTAGAAAGAGAATACTACTGAACACCAATTGCCATTTCCCTCCTATAAGCTGGCTGATGTCAAAAGTACAGTTGTAGAATATCAAGATGCAGAGATGTCAATACTTAGAAATCAACAATGACTACATTTGAGATCTTCAAACAAGGTAAAAGCCAAACTGAATTTACTTTTACAAAATGTAAAACTAGGCTGGGCGCGGTGGCTCAAGCCTGTAATCCCAGTACTTTGGGAGGCCGAGACGGGCGGATCACGAGGTCAGGAGATCGAGACCATCCTGGCTAACACGGTGAAACCCCGTCTCTACTAAAAAAAAAATACAAAAAACTAGCCGGGCGAGGTGGTGGGCGCCTGTAGTCCCAGCTACTCGGGAGGCTGAGACAGGAGAATGGCGTGAACCCGGGAGGTGGAGCTTGTAGTGAGCCCAGATCGCACCACTGCACTCCAGCCTGGGCGACAGAGTGAGACTCCATCTCAAAAAAAAAAAAAAAAAAAAAGTAACACTAAAAAGGTACATTAATAATGCCCCTATGAGTTATGAAGTTATTTCTTCTTCTGTTTCCAAAGATAAGAAATGTTTGAAATGATAGCTAGCTCCCTTTGTGTAATGTGTCATATAGCACAGTAATGAAATGAAAATGGGATGTTATCTGTGGAAATCACCCACAGATTTCCATTGTTGTGTTATCTTTTGAAAAATTCAAAGGCAAGCAGGAAGTTCTAGTGTGAAGTAAAGATTTGGTCTTTTTGCAAGCCAAGTGTCCAGGAGAAAGTGTATGCTTGTTTCCATACACACAGAAATATTTAAGGAACCCATTAACTATTGTTACTGTTCACGGAGGGGTAAACCAGAATCTAATTTGAAGTATCAAACAAAACATATGGTAGGTTGGAGAAGATACCTGTACATCTAAATCACTTGTGTGGTCATAAATATAAAGTCCGATCTAGTTTAATATTTAATCAAAGGACATAATAATCTAATTTCTGAGACCATCCTTCACATACATACCAAGGGAATAGGATTAAGTTACCTCCATAGCACCTTCTTTGCAATAATGTTAGTCTCTAAATGTTAAATTCTTTCTTTCCAAAAATGCTTCATGAAAGTCTTAAATGATAAACAGTTCTAGAGATATTCAAATTTTTATGTTTTAGTATTACATTATTTATTTTGAGAGAAATAAATTTGAGTTGCCTAAATACAACATTCACATTCTAGAATATTAAGTTTTATTATATCTATAGATATTTATGGCAGAATATTTTTATCTTCTATATTAGGAACTCATATTTGAAATGACTACACTGATGCCAAATTCTGCTTCCTGAAATAGAAACAGTATCAAAAGCTCCAAATGGCTTGGGCATAATTAATCTGAATCATATACTGAATAAGTGTTGTTAATTTGAATTCTCTGTAAAAACATATTTAAATTAGGTACTTAATAGGGCATTTGTATAGACATTTTTCAAGAGCAGTCAATGCACATAGAGTGATGTGTCTGCATCTGTGTTTTGAGACTTCAAAATGTTGTTGATAAAAGTACAGATAGCACCCTGTCATAACACATATGATTGTGTGTTATTTCCATGGTTTTGTTTATAATAACTAATTTGTTGGATTGGTTCTCACAGAACCTACAGAAAGCTAAAAAAAAAAAAATAGTTTGTAACCTCCTAACTTAACATTACAGTGCAAAGTATGAAAGAACAGGTTTGGAACAAGAGACGATAGGTTCAAAAAAACAAATCTTCCTATAGGGCAAGTTATTTAGCCTCTGGGAGTCTAATTTTCTCACCTGTAAACTGTGGTAGGGGCCAGTCATGGTGGCTCGTACCTGTGATCCCAACACTTTGGGCGGCCGAGGCAGGCGGATCATGAGGTCAAAAGATCAAGACCATCCTGGCCAACATAGTGAAACCCCGTCTCTACTGAAAATACAAAAATTAGTTGGGCATGGTGGCGGGCACCTGTAGTCCCAGCTACTTGAGAGGCTGAGGCAGGAGAATTGCTTGAACCTGGTAGTGCCATTGCACTCCAGCCTGGCGACAAAGTGAGACTCCATCTCAAAATAATAATAATAATAATAATAATAATAATAATAGTGGCAGGACTGTACCTAGAGGGCTATAGTCAGTATTAAACAGTGAATCTAAAACATTTGCCTAAAGCCTGAAACATAGGATATACTCACATGAATGTTAGATAAAAACAATGAAGAGGGTAAATAGGAGAGAGAAGAGGCAGGTGGTATGGAGTGGCTTTAAGTGGTTAGGGTTCGAGTTGCTAAGACTATTAAAACAATTAAGTTGATATTTGACGTCAGGGTTCTTCTTTCCATTTAGTATCTCACTGTAAAAAGACTTGGCAATTTTTATTATTAAAAAGTGTATTATTCGTTCAACAGTATTTTAGTGTCTCATATGTCATAATCACTGACCCTGGCACTGATAATTCCAATTTCTACCTTCATGGAGGCAGGAGAAGGACATTCTCTCTCTCTCTCTCTTTCTCTCTCCTTTTCATTTTCTCTGTCTCTGTCTCTCTCTCTCTCTCTCTCTCTCACACACACACACACACACACACAGAGTACAACTACAAGTGTGACAAATACCAGGAAGGAGAAGCATTTTATGTGAGGAAAGTATAGGACTGATGGTTTGACCTAGTTCTGGAGGTCAGAAAACGTTCACCTGAGGCTGAAAGATAGTGTGAGGCTTCTTTAAGAAGAGAGGGGAGAGCAGAGTAACAGCATATGGAAGGCCATATGGAGGGAGAGAGAAGGGAGCATGGGAACACTGCAGAGCAGAATAGGTCATAACTGTTAAATACATTCAGTTACTGTTTTAAACCTCTATAGTTTAAAAGGAATATGGAGAAACTTCCATGTATATTATCTACATTGAATAACATTTAAAAACCATTGAATATTCAACCAGCGTAGGTAGCCACAAAACATCATTTTATATTCTCTAAGTTTCTAGTTACTGGAATGTCAGCTATACAAGATATAAATGCACACAGCTTTTTCTCAAACTTCAGAATATGTGGCAAATCCAAGATGAATTATGTCCTTGAAAGGGCTTGAGTTAAATCAATAAAGATAAGCTTCAATTTATATGTTTATATTTTCACAGTTATAGATGTTCGTATCTTGTTATGTACTTGATCCAGATGAAGAGCTATCAAGAGAAAACTATACCAATCTATTAATGTCTTACTTTGAGATATGTAATCACTGGAAAATACTTTTAATATATTTTTGATAATATGCCAATCAATAATGGTCAAGATGATTCATAGTGCTGCTAACTAAAGAATAGGCATGCCCATTACAGAGGCATTTAAAACCTGTCAAGGCTCAATGTGTTTCAGCAGTATTGTGTTAAGCACAGGATGCTGGAAAAAAAAATGAGTCTACAACCAGATTGTGAATTCCTGGATTATGCATCTGTTATTGTAATGAGCCAGGGCTTGTCTAACCTATTCTGGTTTTAGACTATTTTTAAAGGAGAGGGATTAAATTCTGTGTGCTGTGGTAATTCTACTGAGTGTTTCAAACTTTTCTCTGTTTATCTTTCTGTCTAAGTCAGGAGTCTATGCACAGTTTCCATGATTTTGGTTTGAGTAAGGATATGTTTGCCCCCAAGAGATTTTTCAAGTATTACTGCTTTAAAGTAGCTAAACATTTATCTTTCTTATTAGATGGTGCATTATTAAACGATTATACCATTATATGTCTCACAATGCAAAGGAAGACCTGTACAAGTAAATATGTCTACTTTCTTAAAAGGTACTAAGAGATTTTAAGTGAGCATGAGGTACAGATTATTAACACACTTTAAAATATACCTGTTCTTATATCTCCTGATATAGGTTCTTCGGATCAATTATTATTTCTGGAGCCCTGCTATGTGAAGTCTGATGTAGCAAAATAACAATAATGGTGCTGATGATAGATGTTCATTGTTGTTACATGCAGACTACATGTTAAGCAATGTTCTAAGTGCTTTACAATCCTTACAACTGTCTCATTTTCTGTCCCTTTCCAGAGATGAGGACACTGAGGCACAAAGTCCCTTAATAATTAAATTTATAACATTCATTCACCCCATTTTCTCCAGAGTTAACTTCTTAAACTACAGTGTTGATTACTTCCCTCCACTAGTTAAAACTCCTGAGCATCAGCTCATTCCCTCCAGGACACAATTGTTGATTTTCAGAAAGGAATATAAAACATTCCATAATCCAGTCACCTACCAGTATCATGTCTTGACACATATATCATAGTCGTGAAGGGCTAGATAAATGCAGATACCTGGGCTCACACCAAACAATAAAATCTAGGTGTCAGAGAGGTGGACCCAGAGACTAGCAGCATTTTTACAGCCTCTTCTGGTTTTGCCTTCTGCAGACAGAGCACCACAGTCCTCTATACACATAGTGCAGGGATCTATGAAATTCAGTGATCAAGAATGACTTGTATTTCCCCCAAGGCATCACACCTTTGCACCCATGATTCTTGAAGTTTAGAATGCCTTCTACCTTGTCTCCTGGCTTTTTCAGTACCAACTTCAGATGTGAACTCTTCGGAGAAGTATTTTCTGACTTTGGCAGAGTTCACCACTCATCTCCTGCCTTACCTCTGTTTTGTGTGCATTCATTATTAAATCTTTACTACAGTGAGTTATAAATGGGAGAGTAAGTCTCTGCCTTGTGGAATCTTTAAGGATTACTCCATTCTGGCTGTGGAAATTACACTTGGAGAGGCATATGAAATCAAAGGATTTATTATCCTCAGAGGTCCTAGAGAGGGAGGGCCACCAAGGGAGCATGCCGACCCAAGCAGGTGGGGGACTGAGCAAAACAGCGAGGACCTATGTGGAAGTGCCTGTTTTGGGCGTCAGGGTAGAGTACACAAGCAGAATGTATGAAGGGATTTCAGTGGTGCATTTGGTTGCCACTAGGACCATAGTCAGGGGAAGGCAAAAAGGGAACTTGTGATAGAGACCAGCCTTATTAGGCTGATACACTAGGTCGCCTGGGTGCAGTGCTCAATCCCTGTTTGTGGGGATGTTGAGGAATCAGGAAACATGAAATTTTGAAAATTCATAATACATACCGTGCCATCATTTATTGACTTTTCTTTCTTTCTTTCTTTCTTTCTTTCTTTCTTTCTTTCTTTCTTTCTTTCTTTCTTTCTTTCTTTCTTTCTTTCTTTCTTTCTTTCCTTTCTTTCTTTCTTTCCTTTCCTTTCTTTCTTTCTTTCCTTCCTTCCTTCCTTCCTTCCTTCCTTCCTTCCTTCCTTCCTTCCTTCCTTCCTTCCTTCCTTCCTTCCTTTCTCTCTCTCTCTCTCTCTCTCTCTCTCTTTCTCTCTTTCTCTCTTTCTCTCTTTCTCTCTTTCTTTCTAGATGGAGTCTTGCTCCCATCATGCAGGGTGGAGTGCAGTGGTGTGATTTTGTCTCACGCAACCTCTGCCTCCTGGGTTCAAGCGATTATCCTGCCTCAGCCTCCCGAGTAGCTGGGATTATAGGCGCCCGCCACCACACCTGGCTAATTTTTGTATTTTTAATAGAGATGGAGTCTCTCCATGTTGGCCAGGCTGGTCTCGAACTCCTGACCTCAGGTGATCCACCCGCTTCGGCCTCCCAAAGTGCTGGGATTACAGGTGGGAGTCACCGTGCCCGGCCTATTTATTAACTTTCTATCTCTCTCACCAGAAAGACAACTGGACATAAACTTGCCAGACACATTCCTGTGGTGGTTCTTCCCACATTTTCTTCTTCAGGTCCCAGTTCTTTGTATAAGTCAAGCATATTCTTTTCTGGTCTAAGCTGGTCTCCAACTTACCTCATTTGTTCCCTACAGATTCAGCTAGACACTGCTTCTGTCATCTATATATCTATTTGCAGAGCTTTTAGACGTTGTAATCGTTTGATGTTTAGGTTTAAACTAAGTAATAGCAACAAATGTATGAAATATTGACCAGTCTCCGCCCTTCACCTGTCTTAAATGAGTGCTTCTCAAATTGTCACATACATACAAGTTGTGAAAATTTTGTTAAAAATTCAGATCCTTGGGCAGGGTCTGGGAGTACACATTTCTAACATATTGTTTGAGTACTAAGGTAGACATCACTAAATACTCACAATAACCTAATGAAGTAGGTAATAAAACTAACCCACATCTTCCAGATGAGGAAACTGAAGCAAAGAGAGATTAAATAAATAGCCCAAAGTCAGAAGTGAATGTGTGGCACTGCCAGAACTGAACCTGCGTTCTTAGGCTCCAGAGCATGGGCTTTTGACTGCCACTCTACACAGCTTCTAAGATCCGCAGTCTTGCCTCCCACACGTATACATCTTCGGCTCTTCGTGTTCCCAGATCCTGTGGCACTTATCCATATGATTTTGGAAGGTAAGGAAGTGCTGGCTCTTTCTTCACTGCAAAATAGATTTTTTGAGTTGCCTGGGAATGCAGTTCCTTTTCTCCGAAGGAGTAGTGAAGGGGTAGAGGCAAAGAGAAATGGTTTAGATCAGTGGTTTCAATATTGTCGCAACTTAGATTCTTGCTTCATCACATTTCAAATACAAATATAAAAATACAAATAGGCCTTGTTTCCACCCTCTTCTGGAAGGGCTACTGATTGCGTGATCCACTAACTCTTGGGTCAGACAGAATATTGATTGATTGAGTCCTCTGAGTTCACATATATCAGTATGAGAATAGCTGAATTGTTTCCTTAGATGGATACTATAAAAATAACCAAAAGCATTATTTAAAAAGTTACTTGTAGACAAATAAACTATATTCAGGATCACTAAACAGTAATATATGAAAGTAAATATACATAATACAATTATATGGTTCTATGATTTATTCTAATACTGCCTCAGTAGGGAATTGGAGAAACTTTCCTGACTGGGACACTTCATAAAAAATACAGATTTCTGGTCCTAAGGTTTTGAACCAAATGACTGGGCAGGGAGCTCAAGAACCTCTGTATTTAAAATGCTGGCCAGGTGATTCTGATGATCATCTACATTTGACCACCAGTATTAGACCACTCTGGCTTTTGGCAGAAAGAGAACCACTTCAATATCTCTCAGCCCTTTATTCAAAGAAATGTCTCTAAGGTTATTTCTTCTACCATATCATATATCAACTGTTGGCTGCAGTTGCTGAGGGCTTTAGTGTTTAACCATTTCATGTCCCTTGGGTTCAGGCACTTTTGTGTATAAGGATGTAATTTAGACACTTCACACTTGTGAAGCTTATTTGCAGAAATGCTGTCTGCTCTTAATCAGACACTGCTATAGTGGGAAAACAAATAACTACAACATGCTTGATCAGATCTCTGAGACATAGCTACAAGTGTTAAATACATTTTTGAAGATAGGCCAAGTAGCAAATTAGAAAACAGTTGTTGATTTCAGAAATATTTTGGAAGTGTCTAGTAATTCAAATTTAGCAGGGAAGGTAATTTTGCTTATTGAACAAAAGTGAGTCATAAATAATCCTAGGAAATTAAGCAGCTGGACTAGTATAGGACTTGCGTATTTTATGATTTTAAATGTTTCCAAAACCAACTCAAAATAAATCTTAACAATTAAAAAAATTTATCAGTGAAACCTCACTCAGTTTCTGTAAGAACTTTGTGGTTGCTTATTTTCTGTGATTATCAATTTAGTAAAATGTTGATTATTTTCTATGTGAAAAGGATAACTCATCTGTTATTCATATATCTGAGGTGTCCCAATTTCTCACTTAAACTAACATGTTAACTTCTTTTAAACTGAGACCTGCAGGTCCTCACATAAATATCAGACTATTTTGAAAGCAACAGAAGCTAAGTTTTCTAGAAAGCAATTGTCATGATTTCTGGCACAAGCCAATGTTTGGAGAGTAATTTTGTTCAGGATCATTGAAATTTTGATTTCTAAGAATTTGTTCAAAGAAAAAGTACATAAAATTAATCTTGAGCCATTCAGACAGCATTTAAGAAGTGAATCTGGAGTAGAGGAGTTGAGGTAGATGTTTAAAAAGAACTATCACAAAAATACAATGGGAGCCAAGAGTATGATTCTAGGCGAGTCAGGGAAATACAAGAGGAAAAAATAACTGATTCCTTTGTCTCTTGTCACCCAAGAAGGGGATACAGATAATTTTTTTAAAAATGTTATTTTTATGACCAGAAAACATTTGTTTTATCATAATAAAGGAAGTTTCTTGGATAGTGCTTCAAGGACTTCAAATTGTACAAACCTTGAAAATGTGTGAAAGGGACCTGTATATAACTGAGGATGAGATTATAAACTCCTCGAGAACAGTTATCAGGGCTAATCATTAATATATTTCCCTAAGCTTCTGGGATTTTATCTGTTGCACTATAAATATCCATTGAATGAGTAAACAATGTGAATAGAAGTATACTCCTTTGTGCGTTTTCTGTGTTAAACCCGAGTCATTTTGAAGTAATTTAACTTATTTTCTATTTCTTGCTTCAGTATTTTGACTATGAATTTGAGGTTGATGCTTCTTTTCTTGAGTATAAGCATGACTTGCAGGGAGGGAAAGTGAAACCAGCCGTCGGGGTACAAGTCACTTTATGATAAACAAAATGGGTAGAGAAAAAACCAACCTACCCACTCCCACCTTCCAGATTTTTAACTAATGAACTGTGTCTAAGACACCAATAGTAAGTAACTTTTTGTCAACAATATGTTGGTTTGATTAAGCTTGCCCTTCTCTTTATTTTTTTTTTAATTTTTTTTTTAATTTTTTTTTTAAATTTTTTATTATTATACTTTGAGTTCTAGGGTACATGTGCATAACGTGCAGGTTTGTTACATATGTATACTTGTGCCATGTTGGTGTGCTGCAGCCATCAACTCGTCAGCACCCATCAACTCGTCATTTACATCAGGTATAACTCCCAATGCAATCCCTCCCCCCCCCCCCCCATGATAGGCCCCAGTGTGTGATGTTCCCCTTCCCGAGTCCAAGTGATCTCATTGTTCAGTTCCCACCTATGAGTGAGAACATGCGGTGTTTGGTTTTCTGTTCTTGTGATAGTTTGCTAAGAATGATGGTTTCCAGCTGCATCCATGTCCCTACAGGGGACACAAACTCATCCTTTTTTATGGCTGCATAGTATTCCATGGTGTATATGTGCCACATTTTCTTAATCCAATCTGTCACTGATGGACATTTGGGTTGATTCCAAGTCTTTGCTATTGTGAATAGTGCCACAATAAACATACGTGTGCATGTGTCTTTGTAGCAGCATGATTTATAATCCTTTGGGTATATACCCAGTAATGGGATGGCTGGGTCATATGGTACATCTAGTTCTAGATCCTTGAGGAATCGCCATACTGTTTTCCATAATGGTTGAACTAGTTTACAATCCCACCAACAGTGTAAAAGTGTTCCTATTTCTCCACATCCTCTCCAGCACCTGTTGTTTCCTGACTTTTTAATGATCGCCGTTCTAACTGGTGTGAGATGGTATCTCATTGTGGTTTTGATTTGCATTTCTCTGATGGCCGGTGATGATGAGCATTTTTTCATGTGTCTGTTGGCTGTATGAATGTCTTCTTTTGAGAAATGTCTGTTCATATCCTTTGCCCACTTTTTGATGGGGTTGTTTGTTTTTTTCTTGTAAATTTGTTTGAGTTCTTTGTAGGTTCTGGATATTAGCCCTTTGTCAGATGAGTAGATTGCAAAAATTTTCTCCCATTCTGTAGGTTGCCTGTTCACTCTGATGGTAGTTTCTTTTGCTGTGCAGAAGCTCTTTAGTTTAATGAGATCCCATTTGTCAATTTTGGCTTTTGCTGCTGTTGCTTTTGGTGTTTTAGACATGAAGTCTTTGCCCATGCCTATGTCCTGAATGGTACTACCTAGGTTTTCCTCTAGGATTTTTATGGTATTAGGTCTAACATTTAAGTCTCTAATCCATCTTGAATTAATTTTTGTATAGGAGTAAGGAAAGGATCCAGTTTCAGCTTTCTACTTATGGCTAGCCAATTTTCCCAGCACCATTTATTAAATAGGGAATCCTTTCCCCATTTCTTGTTTCTCTCAGGTTTGTCAAAGATCAGATGACTGTAGATGTGTGGTATTATTTCTGAGGACTCTGTTCTGTTCCATTGGTGTATATCTCTGTTTTGGTACCAGTACCATGCTGTTTTGGTTACTGTAGCCTTGGAGTATAGTTTGAAGTCAGTTAGCGTGATGCCTCCAGCTTTGTTCTTTTGACTTAGGATTTTGTTGGAGATGCGAGCTCTTTTTTGGTTCCATATGAACTTTAAAGCAGTTTTTTCCAATTGTGAAGAAACTCATTGGTAGCTTGATGGGGATGGCATTGAATCTATAAATAACCTTGGGCAGTATGGCCATTTTCACGATATTGATTCTTCCTATCCATGAGCATGGTATGTTCTTCCATTTGTTTGTGTCCTCTTTTATTTCACTGAGCAGTGGTTTGTAGTTCTCCTTGAAGAGGCCCTTTACATCCCTTGTAAGTTGGATTCCTAGGTATTTTATTCTCTTTGAAGCAATTGTGAATGGAAGTTCATTCATGATTTGGCTCTCTGTTTGTCTGTTACTGGTGTATAAGAATGCTTGTGATTTTTGCACATTAATTTTGTATCCTGAGACTTTGCTGAAGTTGCTTATCAGCTTAAGGAGATTTTGGGCTGAGACAATGGGGTTTTCTAAATATACAATCATATCATCTGCAAACAGGGACAATTTGACTTCTTCTTTTCCTAACTGAATCCCCTTGATTTCTTTCTCTTGCCTGATTGCCCTAGCCAGAACTTCCAACACTATGTTGAATAGGAGTGGTGAGAGAGGGCATCCCTGTCTTGTGCCAGTTTTCAAAGGGAATTTTTCCAGTTTTTGCCCATTCAGTATGATATTGGCTGTGGGTTTGTCATAAATAGCTCTTATGATTTTGAGGTACGTTCCATCAATACCGAATTTATTGAGCGTTTTTAGCATGAAGGGCTGTTGAATTTTGTCAAAAGCCTTTTCTGCATCTATTGAGATAATGATGTGGTTCTTGTCTTTGGTTCTGTTTATATGCTGGATTATGTTTATTGATTTGCGTATGTTGAACCAGCCTTGCATCCCAGGGATTAAGCCCACTTGATCATGGTGGATAAGCTTTTTGATGTGTTGCTGAATCCGGTTTGCCAGAATTTTATTGAGGATTTTTGCATCGATGTTCATCAGGGATATTGGTCTAAAATTCTCTTTTTTTGTTGTGTCTCTGCCAGGCTTTGGTATCAGGATGATGTTGGCCTCATAAAATGAGTTAGGGAGGATTCCCTCTTTTTCTATTGATTGGAATAGTTTCAGAAGGAATGGTACCAGCTCCTCCTTGTACCTCTGGTAGAATTCAGCTGTGAATCCATCTGGTCCTGGACTTTTTTTGGTTGGTAGGCTATTAATTATTGCCTCAATTTCAGAGCCTGCTATTGGTCTATTCAGGGATTCAACTTCTTCCTGGTTTAGACTTGGAAGAGTGTAAGTGTCCAGGAAATTATCCATTTCTTCTAGATTTTCCAGTTTATTTGCATAGAAGTGTTTATAGTATTCTCTGATGGTAGTTTGTATTTCTGTGGGGTCGGTGGTGATATCCCCTTTATCATTTTTTATTGCATCTATTTGATTCTTCTCTCTTCTCTTCTTTATTAGTCTTGCTAGCGGCCTGTCAATTTTGTTGATCTTTTCCAAAAGCCAACTCCTGGATTCATTGATTTTTTGGAGGGTTTTTTGTGTTTCTACCTCCTTCAGTTCTGCTCTGATCTTAGTTATTTCTTGCCTTCTGCTAGCTTTCGAATGTGTTTGCTCTTGCTTCTCTAGTTCTTTTAATTGCGATGTTAGAGTGTCAATTTTAGATCTTTCCAGCTTTCTCTTGTGGGCATTTAGTGCTATAAATTTCCCTCTACACACTGCTTTAAATGAGTCCCAGAGATTCTGGTATGTTGTATCTTTGTTCTCATTGGTTTCAAAGAACATCTTTATTTCTGCCTTCATTTCGATATGTACCCAGTAGTCATTCAGGAGCAGGTTGTTCAGTTTCCATGTAGTTGAGTTGTTTTGATTGAGTTTCTTAGTCCTGAGTTCTAGTTTGATTGCACTGTGGTCTGAGAGACAGTTGGTTACAATTTCTGTTCTTGTACATTTGCTGAGGAGTGCTTTACTTCCAATTATGTGGTCAATTTTGGAGTAAGTGCGATGTGGTGCTGAGAAGAATGTATATTCTGTTGATTTGGGTTGGAGAGTTCTATAGATGTCTATTAGGTCTGCTTGCTGCAGAGATGAGTTCAATTCCTGGATATCCTTGTTAACTTTCTGTCTCGTTTATCTGTCTAATGTTGATAGTGGAGTGTTGAAGTCTCCCATTATTATTGTATGGGAGTCTAAGTCTCTTTGTAAGTCTCTAAGGACTTGCTTTATGAATCTGGGTGCTCCTGTATTGGGTGCATATATATTTAGGATAGTTAGCTCTTCCTGTTGAATTGATCCCTTTACCATTATGTAATGGCCTTCTTTGTCTCTTTTGATCTTTGATGGTTTAAAGTCTGTTTTATCAGAGACTAGTATTGCAACCCCTGCTTTTTTTTGTTCTCCATTTGCTTGGTAAATCTTCCTCCATCCGTTTATTTTGAGCCTATGTATGTCTCTGTATGTGAGATGGGTCTCCTGAATACAGCAGACTGATGGGTCTTGACTCTTTATCCAGTTTGCCAGTCTGTGTCTTTTAATTGGAGCATTTAGTCCTTTTACATTTAAGGTTAATATTGTTATGTGTGAACTTGATCCTGCCATTATGATATTAACTGGTTATTTTGCTCGTTAGTTGATGCAGTTTCTTCCTAGCCTTGATAGTCTTTACATTTTGGCATGTTTTTGCCATGGCTGGTACCAGTTGTTCCTTTCCATGTTTAGTGCATCCTTCAGGATCTCTTGTAAGGCAGGCCTAGTGGTGACAAAATCTCTAAGCATTTGCTTATCTGTAAAGGATTTTATTTCTCCTTCACTTATGAAACTTAGTTTGGCTGGATATGAAATTCTGGGTTGAAAATTCTTTTCTTTAAGAATGTTGAATATCGGCCCCCACTCTCTTCTGGCTTGTAGAGTTTCTGCCGAGAGATCTGCTTTTAGTCTGATGGGCTTCCCTTTGTGGGTAACCCGACCTTTCTCTCTGGCTGCCCTTAAGATTTTTTCCTTCACTTCAACTTTGGTGAATCTGGCAATTATGTGTCTTGGAGTTGCTCTTCTCGAGGAGTATCTTTGTGGCGTTCTCTGTATTTCCTGGATTTGAATGTTGGCCTGCCCTACTAGGTTGGGGAAGTTCTCCTGGATGATATCCTGAAGAGTGTTTTCCAGCTTGGTTCCATTTTCCCCCTCACTTTCAGGCACCCCAATCAGACGTAGATTTGGTCTTTTTACATAATCCCATACTTCTTGCAGGCTTTGTTCATTTCTTTTTCTTCTTTTTCTTTTGGTTTCTCTTCTCGCTTCATTTCATTCATTTGATCCTCAATCGCTGATACTCTTTCTTCCAGTTGATCGAGTCGGTTACTGAAGCTTGTGCATTTGTCACGTATTTCTCGTGTCATGGTTTTCGTCTCTTTCATTTCGTTTATGACCTTCTCTGCATTAATTACTCTAGCCATCAATTCTTCCACTTTTTTTTCAAGATTTTTAGTTTCTTTGCGCTGGGTACGTAATTCCTCCTTTAGCTCTGGGAACTTTGATGGACTGAAGCCTTCTTCTCTCATCTCGTCAAAGTCATTCTCCGTCCAGCTTTGATCCGTTGCTGGCGATGAGCTGCGCTCCTTTGCTGGGGGAGATGTGCTCTTATTTTTTGAATTTCCAGCTTTTCTGCCCTGCTTTTTCCCCATCTTTATGGTTTTATCTGCCTCTGGTCTTTGATGATGGTGACGTACTGATGGGGTTTTGGTGTAGGTGTCCTTCCTGTTTGATAGTTTTCCTTCTAACAGTCAGGACCCTCAGCTGTAGGTCTGTTGGAGATTGCTTGAGGTCCACTCCAGACCCTGTTTGCCTGGGTATCAGCAGCAGAGGCTGCAGAAGATAGAATATTGCTGAACAGCGAGTGTACCTGTCTGATTCTTGCTTTGGAAGCTTCCTCTCAGGGGTGTACTCCACCCTGTGAGGTGTGGGGTGTCAGACTGCCCCTAGTGGGAGATGTCTCCCAGTTAGGCTACTCAGGGGTCAGGGACCCACTTGAGCAGGGAGTCTGTCCCTTCTCAGATCTCAACCTCCGTGTTGGGAGATCCACTGCTCTCTTCAAAGCTGTCAGACAGAGTCGTTTGCGTCTGCAGAGCTGCTGCGTTTGTTATTGTTTACTGTGCCCTGTCCCCAGAGGTGGAGTCTACAGAGACAGGCAGGTTTCCTTGAGCTGCTGTGAGCTCCACCCAGTTCGAGCTTCCCAGCGGCTTTGTTTACCTACTTAAGCCTCAGCAATGGCGGGCGCCCCTCCCCCAGCCTCACTGCTGCCTTGCTGGTAGATCACAGACTGCTGTGCTAGCAATGTGGGAAGCTCCGTGGGCATGGGACCCTCCCAGCCAGGTGTGGGATATAATCTCCTGGTGTGCCCAATTCCTTAAAGTGCAGTATTGGGGTGGGAGTTACCCGATTTTCCAGGTGTTGTGTGTCTCAGTTCCCCTGGCTACGAAAAGGGATTCCCTTCCCCCTTGCACTTCCCAGGTGAGGCGATGCCTCTCCCTGCTTCAGCTCTTGCTGGTCGGGCTGCAGCAGCTGACCAGCACCGATTGTCCGGCACTCCCTAGTGAGATGAACCCAGTACCTCAGTTGAAAATGCAGAAATCACCGGTCTTCTGTGTCGCTCGCGTTGGGAGTTGGAGACTGGAGCTGTTCCTATTCGGCCATCTTGCTCTGCCCCTCCCTTCTCTTTATTTTTTATTGTATTTACTTTTGCAAAATAGTATTTGGTTGTTTTAAACTAAGAAAAACAGTGTTGTATATTAATACAATGCACTTTTTTGTTCTTTTATTTCTTGTAGTAAAGACAAGAGGATTTAGCTTTCCTTTTGACATTTAAGTCCAGTAGTAAGAGTTCTTCGTCTTTTCCTGTGATCTTGGAAGATTACATGGCTAATGCCTTTAATTGCGCTTCTACCTTACTTTGTAATTGCTGCAATGAAATGGTTTGTGAATTCTGATGGGAAATGAGTTAGGCCAGTAAATAACTTTGTTTGAACATGCACAACACAAACAACTTCAATAATGCTTAGTTGCTTAGATACAGTATGCCAGAAGAATCAATATATTTGTGTACATAATTAGTTTGGCTTCGTAAGTATTCAGTTTTTCTGATGAATTTTCTTTCAACTGTTTTCATTATATGAGCTAGCAGATTGAGTATTTTGTCAACCTAGGAAAAAATAGACAAAATATGTCCTTTAACCTTCAGTAAATGTTTGATATTTAACTTCTGTGCTCTACATTTAGTAATAGGTTATTATTTTTTTGCCTCAAACTGTTTTAATTTGTATATTATGTACATGTTTGTATATTTTTTACTGGAGTTGGGAAACACTAACTTGATTAAAGCTTTGGTTTCTCAATTTGTTGATAACAACATATAAAACCCTCTATTGTGCATTCTTATTTCTTTAAAAAAGACAAATATTTCAATCTAACTTATAGCTAGAAGTGGCTCATTAAAGCACATCTCACTCTGCATTTTCTTTTTGAATTTTTTGGCAGAAAAATTTACCAATGCAGAAACTTGGTACATAGTATTATTTTAATTCCTAGAAGGAAAACGTTAAATAAATATAATAAAGTCATATAAATATATATTGATTATATATAAAATCACATAGTAAAGGAAATGATTATATTATGTTAGTCAATCTTTGTGAGATAATTCAAATTTAAATTAATATTCTAAAATTTTTCAGAGCTTATTTTCCTGTTCTCAGAAAATAAAAACACCCCTAAGTAGTAATATTGTTCATGATGGTGTTTCTGCCCTTGTTAAGTCGTTTTCTGCTTTAAATTGTCATATTGCTCAATTGGTATTAATTTATTTTTAAGGAAGAATTGAAAACTCAAGGATAAAAAAATAAATGAAGAACAAAAGGCCAAATGCTGAACATTGAATTAAGTTGGTGGAAGTGAAAAAATTTTAATGTGTAAAAGATGGCATTAAAACTGCTTTTGCACACTGCCTTTGCCAGAGAGAGAAGCCAAAGGGGTTTGTTAGGAGTATAAGAAGGAGGTTTAAAAGTATTCAATAGAAATTAAATGAGAGGCACATTAGACCATTTTAAGTAATCTCATGTGGATATGAGGAAATTAAAGCAATTAAACAATCTGGTGGTGCATAGTGAAAGCCAAGTAGGATCTCCATTTCTTTCTAATGTTTAAAAATAACTTCACATTGAATGGTGGTTTATGTCCTCCAAGGTTAAACTTACACAAATACTAGACAGTTCCTCACCAGCAATGCTCTGGTTGATGCCCTTCCTCCATATGTTCTCCAGCACTGCCCCTTATAACTCATCCCCATCATCCATTCCACACACAAATTCCAGGTTAATTTTGCCTTTCTGAACATCTGGCAGGTTTTATTGACTGTCTATCTGGTAGCCATTACCTCTTTTTCTTTGCTAATATCATAATTGAATTAGAACTGCAAAACACTCAATGCAGAGTCTTAAATCATGATTGGTCTCCTATGATAATGGCAACCTAGTCTCTCTTGTGACATATGACTGAGTTTTGGCCACAGAGATGTAGTTGAATTTGTGCTGAGTACTTCTGGAATATATTTTTCTCACTGAGAAAGCTGCATAAGGAGCAATTTACTGTATGAATGTATGAGAATATGAAGCCATAGGAAAAATGTCAACATACTGAGGGTGGTTGAGTAGAAGACTAAAAGCTTAAGACTTGGAAATGCTTAGTTCTGGACTTCTTAAGAAAACAATAAATACTTTATGGCATAAGCCACTATTAATTGGCTTTTTTGTGTGTGTGATTGGTTGCAAATACATTCTATATATACATTCTGTCTCCCTGTTTAGCATTTATTTTCCCTTCTTCTCATAACAGTAACTTGATATTCCTTTGAAACTATTCCTCCACTGTCCTCAGTGCACATATAGATGACATATATTTAAGCCAGTCTACACACTCCATGCTCCCCAGCCCTTCATCCAGCCATAATGATTGCTTCATAGATAAACATATAACTTAGCTAAGACAAGTAAGAATCAGGTCCAGAATGCTAGTTAGAACTTTTGGGGAAGAGATTTTTGTTTTGTTTTGTTTTCTGTTGGAATTTAATCAAAGAAGACATAAACTGGGAGCTATCACAAATAAATATTCTATCCATAAAGGAAGCCTAAAAAGAGGAAGGTAGAACTGTGATAAACACGAGATTCTTAAAACAATCCTTGAGACTGCAGTCTGTGGTACTGCGGAATCTTTTGTAGTTTAGTTGATACCTTTTTTAAAAAGTTAAACTTAAGTCATACTGAATTAAAAGGAATCTATCTTCCCCCTGGCACTTAATTCGTTCATCACTTTTCACATACTGAACTAAACGATAGCTATCTGGGAATATCTCATTTCTTTTGCTAATGTGTAAGCTTCCTAGGTATAAACCTGATATTTCACTCAGCACAATTCTCTGCCTTTTATTTAGTACACACACCATAAATATCTGTGGAATTAATATAAAACTAAAAAATTCAGTATATATTGGGATGACAGCCAATGTGAGATTTTCTAAGAATTTTCTTAGAATTGCAGTGTCATATTCTGAAAGTGCGATTCTCCCTTGTCACATATATCTGTGCTTCATAACTGCTCAGGGAAATTTGTGTACAACTTTCTCCCTTCTTACCTATAATTTGTCCTAAATTGTATTTTTAATTGAAAAAACTAACATTTTATTCTATCTTATGACTGGTCTGCAACTTTAAACTGCTCAAATTCTCAGTTTTCCATTTTTATCATTGTGTAATCTCTCTCTCTCTCTCTCTCTCTCTCTCTCTCTCTCTCTCTCTCTCTTTCATCTCTTTCCTTCTATAGCCACTGCTCCTTCTCTTTTCTCTCTGCCCCTCCATAGCCACTGCTTTGCTTAGGAATCTCATAAATCTTATAGTCCAAACCCCTACCCTTCCCAGCATCTACTAATTACTGTTTTAGCCTCTACTTCTATGAAATCAACTATTTTAATTTCCACAAGTAAGTGAGAACACATAGGATTTATGTTTCAATGCCTGGTTTATTTCACTTAATATGGTGTCCTCCAAGCTCATCCATGTTGCTGAGAATGACAAGTTTTTTTTTTTTTCTTTTTTAATCACTAAATTGCATTATATTGTTTATATATGTCACCTTTTCTTTATTCATCTGTTGATGTATACTTAGGTTGATTCCACATCTTAACTATTGTGAATAGTGCTTCAATAAACATGGAAGTGCAGATATTTCTTTGACATATTGATTTTCTTTATTTTGGATTTATTCCCAGTATTGGGATTGCTGGATCATATAGTTGTTAAATTTTTAGTTTTTTTAAAGGAACTTTCATACTGTTTTCTATAATAGCTGAGCTAATTTACATTTCCACCAACAGTCTTCAAGAGTGCCCCTTTCTCTCCATTCTCAATAGTATTTGTTATTTTCTGTCTTTTTATTAGCCATTCTAACTGGCATGAGATGATATCTTATTGTAGTTTTGATTTGCATTCCTGATTATTAGTGATGCTGAGGATTTTGATTCATATACCTGTTGACCATTTGTATGTCTTCTTTTGAAAAATGTGTATTCAGTTCATTTGTCCATTTTAAAATTGAATTATTTGTGTTTTATTCTGATGTTGAGTTGTTTTGAATTCCTTGTATATTCTGGTTATTAATCCCAAATGAAGAATTTCTAAATATTTTTCTTATTTTATAGGTTGCCTCTTCACTCTGTTGTTTCCTTTGCTTTACAGAAGTTTTTAGTTTGATATAATCCCATTTGTCTATTTTTGCTTTCATTGTCTCTGCTTTTAAGGTCATTTCCAGGAAGTCCTTGTCCCACACTAATGTCCTGAAGCATTTTTAATTTTTTTCTAGTAGTTTCATAGACTTGGGTCTAACATTAAAGTTTTATCTATTTTGAGTTGATATTTATATATGGAGAGAAATTAGCATCGAGTTTCATTGTTCTGCATATGGATATCCAGTTTTTCCAGCATCATTTATTGAAGACTGGACTTTCCAGTCTCATTTAGTTAATGTTCTTGGAGGCTTTGTTGAAAATCAGTTGGCTATAAACATGTGGAATTATTTCTGAGTTCTTTACTCTATTGGTCTCTGTGTCTGTTTTTATGTCAGTACCATGCGGTTTTGGTTAGGTAGCATTGTAGTATATTTTGTAGTCAGGTCGTGTGATGCCTCCAGCTTTGTTTATGTATTTATTGTTTTTGCTCAGGATTGCTTTGGCTATTTGGGGTCTTTTGTGGTTCCATATTAATTTTAGTATTTTTTTCTATTTCTGTAAAAAATGTCATTGGTATTTTGATAGAGATTGCATTGAATCTGTAGATTACCTTTGGAAATATGGTCATTTTTCACAATATTTATTTTTCCAATTCATTAACATAGGATATGTTTCCACTGTTTTGTGTCTTTTTCAATTTCTTCCATCAGTGTTTTATAGTATTCTTTATAGAAATGTTTCACCTTTGTGGTTAAATTTTATTTATATATATTTTATTTTTATTTTGTAGCTATTGTAATTGAAATTGTTTTCTTGATAATTTTCCTGCTAGTTAGCTGTTGATGTATAGAAATGCTACTGAATTTTATATGTTGATTTTGTATCCAGCAACTTTACTGCATTTGGTTATTAGTTCTAAGGTTTTTTGGTGGAGCTTTTAGGGTTTTCTTATATGTATAATTATATTGTCTGCAAACAAGGACACTTTGACTTTCTCTTTTCCAATTTAGATGAACTGTATTTCATTCTTTTGCATCATTGTTCCGACTAGAACCTCAAGTACTGTGTTGAGTAATAGTAGTGAAAGTGGGCATACTTGTCTTGTTCTAGTTATTAGAGGAAAGATGTTTGATGTTTGTTGTTGTGTGATGTATGATGTATATGTATCATATGGCCTTTATTGTGTTAAAGTACATTCCTTCTGTACCTCATTTGTTGATAATTTTTATTATGAAATAATGTTACATTTTATCAAATACTTTTCCTTCGTCTATTGAGATGATCATATTATTTGTATCCTTCAGATCTCCTGGGTAAATCTCACTCGATCATGGTAAATAATCTTTTTAATGTGCTGTTGTATTCAGTTTGTTAGTATTTTGTTGAGGATTTTTGCATCTGTGTTCATCAGGGATATTGGCCTATGTTTTGTTGTTGTTGTGTCATTTTCTAGTTTAGGTATCAGAGAATGTTGGCCCTAAAAATGAGTGTGAGGGAATTCCCTCCTCTTCAATTTTGGAAGAGTTTAGGAATTAATATTAGTTTTTCTTTAAATGTTTGGTAGAATTCATCAGTGATGCCACCAAGTCCTGGGTTTTTATTTGATGAGATACTTTTTATCACGGATTTAATCTTGTAACTTGGAATTGGTCTGTTCAGCTTTTCTATTTCTTCTTGGTTCAATCTTGGTAGGTATACGTGCCTGGGAATTTATTCATTTTCTCTAGGTTTTCCATTTTATTGACTGTATAGTTGTTCATAATAGTCTCTAATGATTCTTCATATTTCTGTGATAGCATTGGTAATGTTTCCTTTTTCGTTTGTGATTTTATTTGAGTATTTTCTCTTTTTTCTTAGTTTGTCTAGCTAATGGTTTTTCAATTTTGTTTATCTTTTCAAGAATCCAATATTTCCTTTTCTTGATATTTTGTTTTGTTCATTTAGTCTCATTTAATTCTGCTCCATTCTTTATTATGTATTTCTCTCTACTAATTTGGGGTTTGGTTTGTTGTTTTTGCTTTTCTAGTTCCTTGAGATGCATTGTTAGGTTATTAGAAATCTTTCTACTTTTTGATGTAGGCATTTATTGCTATACATTCGCCTCTTAATTCTGCTTTTGCTGGATCCCATAGGTTTTGGTACAGATGTTTTGGTTTTTATTTGTTTCAGGAAAATTTTTAATTTTTTTTTCTTAATTTCTTCCTTGATCCATTGATTATTCAGGAGCATGTCATTTAATTGACATGTATTTGTATAGTTTAAAATGTTTCTCTTGTTGATTTCCAGTTTTGTTTCATTGTGTTCAGAAAAAAATGGTACAATTTCAGTTTTATTATATTTGTTGAAACTTGTTTTGTGATCTAACATGTGGTTTGCCTTGGAGTATATTTTGTATGCTGATGAAAACAATGTGTATTCTGCAGGTGTTGGATGAAACCTTCTGTAAATATTTGTTAGGTCCATTTGGTGTCAACTGCAGTCTAAATTCCATGTTTCTTTGTTGACTTTCTGTATAGATGATCTATCCAATGCTAAGAGTAAGATGTTGAAGTCCCAGCTATTACTGTATTGAAGCCGATCTTTCCCTTTAGATCTAATCATATTTCTTTTATGTATCTGGGTGCTCTGATGTGGGATGCATATATATTTAAAATTGTTAATATCTTGCTGAATTAATTACTTTATCATTATGTAATAAACTTCTTTGCCTCTTTTTGCAGTTTTTGGCTTGAAGTCAGTTTTATCTGACATAGATACAGCTACTTGTGGTTGCTTTTGGTTTCCCTTTGCGTGGAATACTTTTTCCGTCCTTTCATTTTTAGTCTATGGGAAGCATATAGGTGGGTAATATATTTTTTAATCCATTTGGCAGGTTCTTATCTTTTAAATGGGGGAATTTAATCTTTTGTCCCTTTTGTCCTATTGTAAACAGTCACTTTATATATTTTTCTTTTTTATTTTTGGAGGGCTAGGCTGGTGCCAGTCACACTTCCATGGATAGGAACAAAGTCTAGTTTTATTTTCAGTAATCCCACAGAGGCTACAAAGCTTTGTGAAAACACCAAACATTTGTCTGTTCAGGCTCTTATATTTAATTATTCTCTGTGTGTTTTACAGATATGAAATAAAATAATAATTTGGTGATGGGAAAACATCAAAGAGCATCTCATGAACTATTTGCTTATGATACATGGTCTTTCAAAATTAAACACTAATGACTCACATTTGGCCTCTTAATAATTTTTCTATCTGATATGAAACTAAAGGTTTTAGTACATAATCTGGGAGAATAGATTATGTCAAGACCTTTACTATATGACTACATTTAGAAAGACAATTTTTCTGGGCCTGATCAGTGGTTCTTTAGGTTATAAGTAAAATAGTTGTAGTGAAGTGGGCCAGACAAAAAGTATACATGCACACATATGCAAATATGTGTGCATTGTACATATACACACATATTTCTATTTGTATCAACACAAATAAAGACTTTTGTTTCTGTTTCTGTTTAGTAAATTTGTGCCTTGCGTCTTTGCCTTTCCCCTCGTGAAGTATCTCTCAATTTTGCATTATAATTTTTCCATCTCACCTCAGCTACACAATCACTTATTTGAATTTTGAGCTCTAAATTTTGTAGCAATATGTGCAGCTTACACTTTTACTATATATTAATTTCTAAATAATAAGACAGTTGATTTTGGGGGCAGGGAATATGACTTAAAAATATCTTCTCTTTTTTATTTGTATCTACTCTATACCACCTAGTTATCTTTCTCCTGCTTTCAACAATTTCGGATAGTGAATTTTCATTTAGAAATTATGTTTATGACCTAAATCCCACTGAGAAGTTACTCTAGTAAGTTATAATCAGCATATTTTTGTCTGTTTTATTATTTTTTTAGTTTTGGAAATTCTGCTGTGTTGGCCACATTTAATGTAGTTAAGAACCATTGCTGTAAAGAAGTATTTGACAAAGTCTAACCTAAATTTCTCTTGAGACATTTTAAAAACATGCACATATAATCCAAAATGTCATTATTATGAACATTAGTCAGATTATTTAAGTTCTGAATAAACTAGTCTTAAGCTGAACTCTGTCTTCATCTTTTTAAAAAAGAGATATTAACAAGCATTAAAAGAACCCTGAAGAGAAACCTAGTGTCTAATTCAATAAAATCTATCACATGTAGAAATCCTCTTGACCAGAAATTCAAAGCACATTTTTTTATTACTACACTTTATTCCTTAAAAATAGCAAATGATGGAAGCTCAGGATCTAGAGACTTACTGCTGCAGTTTGATCCCTGCCTCTGTAACTTACCTACTGTAGGACCATGCACAGGTTACTTATCGTCTCTGCACTTAATTTTTTTCATATTTAAGATGAGGATGATAATGTACCTTTCTTCTCAGATTGTTCTGAAGATAAAATATGATAACAAACATAAAGTATGTTTATAAAAATGCTTGTAATTTCATAAACATTATAAAGTTAAATTTATTAACAAGCATGAGTAATTTACTTATGCACAAATTCTAGTGACTTTGCTATTTACTGACATATCCTCAATATATTATTAGTTTTTTTTATCCTCAGTTAGCTTTAAGCATGTTTCTAGCTCTCCAAAATATAGTGTCTTATGTATGAAATACTAATCTGAGCATTTTATATGTTATATAATCCTTATAAATGCTAAATATCATTAGTTTTTTTGCAGAAGGTGTACCAGGATCCAAAGATTTAAAAATATGTCCAGCTTCTAATGAAAATATTAGAACTAACATTTTACATAAGAACGAAAAAATATATAATAACTAAAATAAAGAACTCAAAGCAGGGGCTAACAGTAGATTTCATCACATCTGTGATTTCTAGGTCTACTTCTATTTATGAAGTTATCTCCTGGTTAAAAGCATTATTTTTCAGCTTCTTTGCAATTCTAATAATTTTATTATATACTGGACATTATGAATCATAGTTGAATGTCTAGATTTTGTCATTTTGTTTTAATGATTTGGGGGGCATTGTTTCTGCAAGCAGTTAATTTGCTTGCATATAATTTGTTTCTTTTAAGAGCTGTTTAAAGTTTCTGTAAGGAGGATCTAAAACAGCCATTAATTTGGCACTATATTAGGTTTACACACAAGGTGTGGTTTTTATAGGGTCTCTTCCAATGCCCTGAGTATTCAGCAGGGTCTCTCTTAGTCCTTTGTATTCGTGCTCTTGTAGTTATTCAGATTCTTACTCCAGCATTTACTTTTTCGTTGGCCACTGGGAGTCTTGTCCTGCAGAAGTGAAGCTTAATATTTGGCTAAATATTCCAGCAGACTCTCGTGAAGATTTATGGAAGTCTTATACTGCACAACTCCCTTCTTTCCCGCAGTCTTCCTCAATCGTTCCAACGATTTCACTACCTTTGAACCCCACTTTCTGTCTCCTCAATTCAGTGAGACTGCCATACTCTTCTTTGTAACCCCCACTACTACCACCTCCAAAAATTGTCTCTAGGAAAAAAGCCAAAGCAATCATGGAGTTTAAGTGTCTCTCAAAGCTCTCAGTTCAGTGTGGTCTGTTGTACAACCTCTGACGCAAGTTATTACATATACTTTGCCCAGCTTTAGAGTTATTTATGGTGGGCAAACATGTTCAATACATTACCCATAAAGGTTAGAAGTGGAAGTATGTATTATTAGTGTTTTTATAAATATTTTTCTCTTGTTTATTTTACACTGGTTACTTACTCATATGTTACTATTGCTCCTTAAATATAAATAATTTGGGTGAAGATAACAGTGTAGTTTAAAAGTTTGTAAGAGACATTCAGTTTTGTCCCTAATAACTCATAGCCTAGTTCATGTTTCTTTTGACATTCACACTGGTTGTAAATACATGTGTGTATTTACATGTGTGTGTGTTTAACTGAAAGATGAAATAATAACACTGAGAGCTTCAAATACTTAGTCCATGCAAAAGAAAACTGTAAAGTTGTTTCCCTTGGTCATTGTGATATTGTGCTCCTGAATTTTCATTATGTGTGGGATTTTTACCATGCTTACCTAGAAACAAAAAAGCAATAAATGCAACATGAGCTTTGAATTCATTGTATTTTGTTTGTTTTTCAGTCGTTCTGCTTTTCTTCCTTTCCTTTCTTTTCCTTCCTTCCTTCCTTCTTTTCTCTTTTCTTTCTTAACTTTACTTTTCTTTCTTCTTTCCTTCCTTTCATTTTCCTTTTTTTCTTTTTTCTTTTCTTTCACTTTACTTTTCTTTCTTTTCTTTCTTCTTTCCTTACTTTCCTTTCTTTTCCTTCTTTTTCTTTTCTTCTCTCTCTCTTTTTCCTTTTTTTTCTCTCCTTTCTTTTCTTTATTTCTATCTTTCTTCCATTTTTTGAGACAGGGTCTCTTTCTGCCTCCCAGGTTGGAGTGCAATGGTGCAGTCTTGACTCACTGCTACCTCTGCTTCCTGGACTCAGTTGGTCCTTCTGCCTCAGCCTCCTGAGTAGCTAGGACCACCACCATGCCTGGCTAATTTGTTTTGTAGAGATGGGATTTTGTCATGTTGACCAGGCTGGTCTTGAACTCCTGGGCTTCAGAGATCCATCTGCCTCAACTTCCCAAATTGGTGGGATTACAGGTGTGAGGCACTGCACCTGGCCTCCATAGATTTTTTTTTTCTGTCATATAATAAAATATATTATTCGTGACTGAAAGAATTTTTGTATCCTTCATTTTTCTCATTAGTTTTCAGATCAGCAGAATTAGAACATGAGTGAAGAGAATGAAGCTACAAATTAAAATAAGATAAAACATAGAAGTAAAAACCCTTTAACATTGCTAAAACAGAAAAAGTTTGATACTTACTAATGTTCCAATATAAAAGTAATATAACAGCATCACCGGAATTAATCTGTTCCCTGAGTCATACTATTGCTTCCAGATGATATATTGATGCTTTCACAAAGGTAAAATGCCATTTCCTAAGAGGAATACTAATTTAGAGGATGTGGTTCACTCATCTATTCAGGAGATGGTAAGAAACCTCCCTGGGCTTTATACAATCAGCTATTGCCTTGGAGCCGCTTCCCCTTAACACCTGAGAAACTTAAAGCAAATTACTTAATCCCTCTAGGTCTCCGTTTTCTCATTCATACAATGGGGGATAAATAAAGTATTACATTATAAGGTTATTGGAAAATGTCATTATATTAATCTTTATCATATTTAATACGAAAATCATTTAAAAGGCATGGGGTTTTAAGGCTGTAACAATTGCAGTTTTCTCCGTTCTGTTTACAAATCTTGTGCCTTTTCCTATATTCTTAGTTCCTAGATGATATAGGTCTAAGATCTTTAGAAGATGCTAAGCCGTGGCTACTATTAGTCTTCTGGCGTATACTTGATGCCTTCTTACTCACCCCACCCCTCATGCTTTAGATATCTCCTCTAATTAGTGCCTCTACCCAGTTTTTGATTAGGTATATATTTATTTCTATGTAACAAATCACTTCAGAGTTTAGTAATTTAAAACTATAACAGTCATTATTTCCTACAATATTGTGCATCATGTATTTAAACAGGGTTCAGGTGAAGGATTGCAGAACCAGAGTCAATAATCTGTCTGGTGTTTCAGTGCTATGCCATGTGGTCTCTTCCTTTCCAATAGGGAAGTCTGGCATGAACTTTCTTAAAGTATGGGTGGGCTGTAAGAGAATTCCAAGAGAACATGCCCCATTATGCAAGTGATTATTAATGCTCTGTTTACATCATGCTTGCTACTATACCACTGGCCATGGAAGTCATATGGTCAAGCTCAAAATCAATGTCTGGTGTCACTTATTAAGAGCATAAGTACCAGGGGACATGGTTTATTGGCAACCAGCAATGAAATAGTCTGCCATAGTGGCTATCATGGGAATTAAATAGTGTGAAGGTTAATAGCTTTTATAAATAACCCTTATACTGTAATTCAGTAAGTCTTAAATTACCATCCAAAGATGTTGAATAGTTCAAAGGCAGCAGCTTAACAAATATTAATGTAATTCATTGTATGAATTAGAACATTGTGTTGTAACAGTTGAGGAAATACCTTTTAATGAGAAACAAAGTGAATCACAGTATGAAACTATCCTTTTTCCTCCTTGAAGACAGTGGGATGCTCTAGGAAGACCCTCAGGAAGAGAAGTCTAGTATTGGGTCTATTAAATTTATTGGTTTATGAACAAGTGTTTATTTTTCTGGGCCTCAGTTTCCTTTTCTATAAAATTAGACATTTGTACTGATGGTCGCAAGGAACACTTCCAGCTCTACATTTTCATGTGTTTCTTAGTCTTAGTGAAATGGCTAATGTGGTTTGAAAATGTTTTACAGTCTTCCTCAGGCAGTAGTAATGGGGAGTAATACTCTCTGATTTTCTTTTGCCTCTCTGGGAAACGCTTATTTCACTGTCAACAAGTTTTATATGAAAGAAGTTTCTGGTCACAATTGGCCTCACTCAGCAGCACAATTTGCAATTGCAAAATCGTTGAACAAACCCAGATGCCCATCAAGAAACGAGTGGATAAGGAAACTGTGGTACACACACACACACACACACACACACACACACACATACACACTGGAATACTACTCAGCCATAAAAAGTAATGAATTAACGGCATTTGCAGTGACCAGCATGAGAGGAGATTATTATTCTAAGTGAAATAACTGAGGAATGGAAAACCAAATATTGTATGATCTCACTGATATGTGGGAGCTAAACTATGAGTTCACAAAGTCATAAGAATTATGCAATGGACTTTGGGGACTTGAGGGGAAGGATGGAAAGGGGGAGAGGGATAAAAGACTACAAATAGGGTACAGCGTACACTGCTTGGGTGATAGGTGCACCAAAATCTCACAAATCGCCACTAAACTTATGTAGTCAAATACCACCTATATGCCAATAACCTATGGAAAAAAACAAAAAAAAAAAAAACAAAAAAAACAAAGCAAATTCTATTGACCCTTAACAATGTAACAGTTAAAGGTGCTGATCTCTGTCTGCACAGTTGAAAATCCACATATTGCTTTGACGCCACAAAAACTTAACTACTATTAGGTTGTTGTTGATCAGAAGCCTTACCAATAACATAAACAACAGATTAATACATATTTTATATATGTATTATATAATGTATTCTAACAATAAAGTAAGCTAGAGAAAAGAAAATGTGATTAAGAAAATCATAAGAAGCAGAAAGTATATTTGTTATTCCTTAAATGGAAGTGGATCATTGTAAAGATCTTCATCCTTTTCATCTTCATGGGGAATGGCTGAATAAAACAAGAAAGAGGAGGGGTTGGTCTCGCTGTCTCAGGGATGGCAGAGCTGGAAGAAAATCCCTGTGTAAGTGGACTCACGCAGTTCAAATATGTGATATACAGAAACCAACTGTATTATTTACCTGTTTAATTTTGAGGAGCTATACTCAGCCAAAAACAATTTTTCTAATCAAAAGTCATTTATTTAGGCCAGGCACAATGGCTCTCACCTGTAATCTCAGCACTTTAGGAGGCTGAGGCGGGCAGATCACTTGAGGTCAGGAGTTCGAAACCAGCCCGGTCATCAGGGTAAAACCCCATCTCTACTAAAAATACAAAAATTAGCTGGATATGGTGGTGGGCACCTGTAATCCCAGCTACTTGGGAGCCTGAGGCAGGAGAAACACTTGAACCCGGAAGGTGCAGGTTGCAGTGAGCAGAGATTATAGCACTGCACTCCAGACTGGGTGACACAGTAAGACTCTGTCTACAAAAAAAAGAAAAAACAAAAGTCAATTATTTAAATACTCTACCGTCTTTCCATTCATTGATACATCCATTTATCTATTCAACCATCCATCTATTTACTAAATAATTACCAGATATAAGAAAATTCTATAACAAATATAATAAGGATTAATACAGGATCTGAAAATTAATAACTGTAGCATTTTACTTGGCTATAAGAGCATTTTTATTATTTATTTATTTATTTATTTTTTGAGATGGAGTTTTGCTCTGTCATTTGGGCTGGAGTGCAGTGGTGTGATCTCAGCTCATTGCAACCTCCACCTCCTTCGTTCAAGTGATTCTCCCGCCTTAGCCTCCCAAGTAAGTGAGACTACAGGCACACACCACCACACCTGGCTATTTTTTTGTATTTTTTGTAGAGATGGGGTTTCACCGTGTTGGTCAGGCTGGTCTCAAACTCCTGACCTTGTGATCTGTCCACTTGGCCTCCCAAAGTGCTGGGATTACAGGTGTGAGCCACCATGCCCAGTCTAAGAGCATTTTTAAATATTATAAATATATTTCAGAACTTAGGCTTTTTATATCTCAACCTTATGATAAGTTACTTCATATACTTGTGATGCTTTTCTGCCCCTGAAGGCATTTAAGTTTATGAGAACCATAGGAAAAGTTGTTATTATCTATTAAAATGTAATATATTATCTTTTTTTTTTCTTAAGAAAAAAAATTGTTTTCTTAAAAATTAACAATTTGATCAGGAAGTGAAGCTGGGCTTTCACTTTAAGGCTTGAGGAGGAGAAAGGCTATTTAGGAACATGAGAGGCACAAGTGAAGAGTCTAGTGGGTGTTCTAGGATTAGGGAGGGTTAGAGATAAAATCAATTCTGGATATTTAGATGATACTTGATTTTTGAATTTGGTAAACCATGACAATTTAGGGTAAGAGCCATGAAAAAAATTCTAGTTTACCTTTTGGGGAAGGGAGAGTTAAACTGTAACCCAATGTATTGACGATAAAGAAAAGTAATTATTTATTTGAGAGCCAGGCCGTGGATGCTGCCAAATTGTTTGTCTATTATTGTTACATTACTGATGCCTATAGAATTTTCCAAATTCCTGTTTTTTTTTTTTCTTTCTCTCTCATATAGCCCTTATCTCAACAATACTTTTTGAAAAAAATTTCAGTTGGATGATGGAAGGAATTGTATAGAAATGAACAGATTGTGTAAAGATGAATGGGAAAGTCAAGGTAGTCTTATTAGGCAGTTAGTGATTAATAAGGATACCTTCATTATTTTAGAAAGAATTGAATAAAATATCAAAATTAAACCCAGGCCCAGTGTATATAATACCCTAAAACAGGTTCTAAGACGTGGATACCTTGACAATACTCTAACATCTGGATTCACTTCTATTTAAAACAGTTCTGTTTACATTTTTAAGATTTTTAAAGACAAATAGTAGAAAAGATTGAACATTTTCCCAAGATGAGTAACTCAAAGACAGGTAGCTTCACGGTCAATAGTCAAATTATGCCCTGGCAAGACTGCATTATCCATCGACTCCCACAGACCCAACTCTTCAGGCCTATTAGCTTTTCAGTAACTTATAACTATATTGGAGACCTAAAAATTATGGGCTCTAAAATACTGAAAGAAAGGCAGGTATTCGTGAGCCATCGCACCTGGCCTCTTTTATCATTCTTATAATATCCTCCTCCTCTGTGTTTTTCTTCCTCTTCCACCCTACTTCTCAATTTAGGCAATTGGTTGAAGGCAAAGCAATTTCCTTGTAAGATGGATAGCAAGGCCTTTCTCCATTCATGACAAATAAAATAATTTTGTACAAATTCTTTCGAGCTTTAAAAAATGAATAGCATGGCCTGTTTTCAAGTATTATATATCCATTAAAGACTATTTTATCTAAGTTCCTTTCCTTAACTTCTCTAATTGGATAAGGTATTTTATGAGAGGGTACATGAGAAAGAGGAAATATTGGAATATTGGAAATATTTTCAGGACAGTGAAGACTTTTAAAGCAGAAATACACATTTATAACATTTGGACAACCACTGGAAGCTTTTGGGGAATGACAAGGAGAACATATTCTCATATTCCGCTGAGTTTATTCAGAGATTTAGTTTACATTTTTGTTTCTAAACATATGACTGATGAGAAATAAAATATATATTTTTAAGAGTAGATAATCTGATAATGGCAACCAGTGTAAAAGAACTTTAGCAGCAGAGCTTTCAAGATTCATGAGAAACAAAATAGATTTAACCATGGAAACTGAGTTCGTATTTCTCTAAAACTGACCATTTCTTCTCTCTTAAGTGATTTTTCTACCATGAGAAAAAAAATTCTTCTAAATTTAGCATGATTTATTGTTGGTCCAATGCAGTTAAAGACAATATTATACAAATTTTGAACTAAGTCCCTGTTTCTATCAAAATGTAAAATCTGTGGCAATATCAATACTTCTTGAATCATTCACTGAAAGTGCCATGCAAGGTGATATGGTTTCGATATTTGTGTTTTCACCCAAATCTTATGTTAAATTGTTATTCCCAATGTTGGAGGTGGGGAGGTGATTAGTTCATGAGGCAGACTGCTCCCTTGCTGTTTTTGTGATAGTGAGTTCTCATGATATCTGGTTGCTTAAAAGTGTGTAGCACCAGCTGGGCACGGTGACTCACACCTATAATCTCAGCACTTTGGGAGGCCAAGGCAGGCGAATCATGAGGTCAGGAGTTCGAGACCAGCTTGGCCAATATGGCAAAACCTCATCTCTACTTAAAATACAAAAATTAGCTGGACGTGGTGGCATGGAACTGTAGTCCCAGCTACTTGGGAGGCTGAGACAGGATAATTGCTTGAATCCAGGAGGCAGAGGTTGCAGTGAGCCAAGATCATGTCACTGCACTCCAGCCTGGGCGACAGGGCAAGACTCCATCTCACACACACACACACACACACACACACACACACACACACAGTGTGTAGCACCTTCTCCTTCACTCTCTTCCTCCTTCTCTGGCCATGTAAGACATGCCTGCTTCCCCTTTACCTTGCGTCATGATTGAGTTTCTTAAGGCCTCCCCAGCCATGCTCCTAATACAATTTATGGAACTGTGAGTCAATTAAACCTCTTTTCACTATAAATAACAGTTTCGGGTATGTCTTTATAGCAGTACAAGAATGGACTAATACAGAAAGTTGGCACAAAGAAGTGGGTCATTACTATAAAGATAATTGAAAATATAAAAGCAACTTTAGAACAGGGTAACGGGCAGAGATTTGAACAGTTTGGAGGGCTCAGAGGAAGACGGAAAGATAGGGGAAGTTTAGAGCTTCCTAGAGACTTGTTAAATTGTTGTGACCAACATGTTCATAGTGATATGGACAATGAAGTTTAGGCTGAGGTGGTCTTAGGATGAAGATGAAGATGAGGAACTTATATGGAACTGGAGTAGAAGCCACTCTTGCAAACAGACTGACAGCATTGTGCCCCTGCTCTAGGGATCTGTGAAACTTTGAACTGAGAGGGATGATTTAGGGTATCTGGTTGAAGAAATTTCTAAGCAGCAAAGCATTCAAGAAGTGGCCTGGCTGCTTCCAATAGTGTATGGTTCTATGTGTGAGCAAATAGATGATCTGAAACTGGAAATGATATTTAAAAGGGAAGCAGAGTGTAAAGGTTCATAAAATTTGCAGCCCGACCATATGGTAGAAAAAAAGCCCATTTTCTGGGGAGGAATTCAAGATCGCTGCATTGCATAAGTAGAGAGGAGCCAAATATTAATAGCAAGACAGTGGGGAAAATGTCTCCAAGACGTCTCAGAGACCTTCATGGCAGCTCTGCCTTTACAGGCCCAGAGGTCTAGGAGAGAGGAACGGTTTTGTGGGCCAGGACCAGCGCCCCACTGCACTGTGCAACCTAGAGATACTACTTCCTGAGTTTCAGCTGCTCTAGTTCTAGCAGTGGCTAAAAGGGCCCCCAGATAAATCTCAGGCCACTGCTCCAGAGGGTGTAAACTGTAAGCCTTGGCATCTTCCACGTGGTGGTAAGCCTGGGGATGTGCAGAGGGTCAGAGTGGAGGCTTGGGAGCCTCCACCTAGATTTCAGAAGATGTATGAGAATGCCTGAATGTCTAGGTGGAAGTCTGTTGCAGGGGTAGAGCCCTCATGGAGAACATCTACTAGTGCAATTTGGGGGTAAGTATGGGGTTGGAGCCCACCCACAGAGTTCCCCCTGGGCCATTGCCTAGTAGAGATGTGAGAAGAGGGCCACCATCCTCCAGACTCCAGAATGATGGATCCAACAACAGTTTTCACTGTGAACCTGGAAAAGCTATGGGCACTCAATGTCAACCCATGAAAGCAGCCACAGGGGCTATATCCTGCAGAGCCATAAGACAGGAACTACCCAAGGCCTTGGGAGCCCACCTCTTGCATCAGTGTTGTCTGGATTTGAGACATGGAGTCAAAGGAGATTATTTTGGAGCTTTGAAATTTAATGATTGCCCTACTGGTTTTTGGACTTGGACTTACATGAGCCTGTAGCCCCTTTGTTTTGGCCAATTTTTCTCTTTTGGAAAGTGAATATTTACCCAATGCCTATACTCCATTGTATTTTGGAAATAACTAACTTGTTTTTGAGGTTACAGTCTCATAGGTGGAAAGAACTTACTTTGTCTTGGATGAGGCTTTGGACTGTGGACTTCGGAGTTAATGCTGAAATGAGTTAAGACTAAGGGGCTATTGAGAAGGGTAATTTTGTAATGTGAGAAGAACATAAAATTTGAGAGATCTCAGCGGCAGAATAATATGGTTCGCATTTGTGTCCTCACCCAAATCTCATGTTGAATTGTCATCCCCGGTGTTGGAGGAGAGGCCTGGTGGGAGATGATTGGATCATGGAGGTGGCCCCCTCCTTCATTGTTCTTGTTATAGTGACTGAGTTTTCATCAGATCCGGTTGTTTAAAAGTGTGTAACACGTGCCCCTTTGCTCTCTTCCTCCTTCCTCAGGCATGTAAGAAATGCCTGCTTCCCCTTCGTCTTCCACCAGGATTGAAAGTTTTCTGAGGCCTCCCCAATCATTTTTCCTGTATGTGTGGAACTATGAGCCAATTAAATCTCTTTTCTTTTTGTGTATTACAGTTTTAGGTATTTTTTTGTAGCCATGAAAGAATGGAGTAATACACAAGGTCATTTGTAAACATTTATTTTGAAATGATAGATGGAATATCTTCATTTGAAATGCTAGTGAGCTGGGTAATTTCTAATAATTTACAGGCTTTCATTATATCATATGTTCAGTGAATATGCTATAAAATAATCTTCAGTTTAACAGTTGATGTTGCAATCACTGCATTAAATAAAATATTCATTGCATTTTCACACAGTTTGCTCAAAACCACTAAGCAAGGGGTAGTGTGGTCTAAAAATGCATTAATAAATCATAGCCATCTTACTCTATCCAGTTAAAGTATGATTATCTAATTTTTGAGATATAGGGACTTCTCTGGAGGTATTCTTAATTCCCTAAGAATTAAAAGAAGAAAGGTATCACTATATATATAGTAAATTGAGTATGCCCAAACAGAGATCTTTTTAAGCATATGCAGATAGGCTGCTCACCTGTTATGATAAAAAAAACTCAATATGGTTAGATTGGCTGCAAAACTAATATTGGATAAGAAGTCTATGCAATATAGCAATGGGACAAAGATGACCTGGGTAATGCATGTCTCAGATTCAGTAAGGTGCAGAGATCAGATTTTGATGTGATGTTTTCATTTCTTCATAAAGTCTTTCACTTAACAATATCTTTGAGCTTCATATTTATAATCTATGTAATGAAAATAATAACACATTTCACAAGATTGCTGAAATAACACAATGGATGTCAATAATGTAATACATGATATGAAATGCTACTCAATATGGGTGAGAATCAGTATTGTCAACTAGGACCCACAAGACAAAATGTGTACAAATATTTAGCAATAGTTTGTGCTAAATAAAACATTATAAAAACTTAAGAAATACTTGCTAAAATTAAGAATATAAAATGGTCAGTATATTATTAATCATAAAATAAAAACTCATTAGAAAAGATCAAGAATACATGATCATTGAATTTCTTACACTCTTTCAGTTAACCTTCATCCTGAAAAATTAAAAATTAAGTTTATTAGAACATATTTAATGTATTTTCAACATATAAAGTTGAAAATAAGCCTTTTCTGTTAGTTTGGTTTATTTGAATGTTAATCCCTTACTTAGATGGCTATTAACTGTGTAGTATCGTTTAGTAAAAATTGAAACACTCTATTTCCAACATGTAAAAATATATGACAGTATCACAAAGGATAAGAAGAAATTAGAAATATCTTGTTGTAAGGTTCTTATACTGTAAGTGAAGTGCTATAATATTACTTGAAGGTAGAGTCTGATTAATTAAAGAGGTCTATTGTAAGTCCTAGGACAACCACCAAACTCAATTTTTTGAAATGATAGTAAGCCATTATTGTGAGTAAAACTGAATCTTAAAAAATGTTCAATTAATTTTTAAAGAGGCAGAAAAAGAAGGAGGAATAAATTTAAAAAATAGGTAATACCTAGGATAATGGTAAATTCTAATTGACTATATTAATATTCACATTAAAATATGCAGGGTCTAAACCTACCAATTTAAAGACAGAAATTGTAAAATTGGATTTTTTTTTGAAAAAAGCATGGGTCAGGTATATGTTGCCTATAGGAAACCTATTTTAAATATAAAGGCATACATAATTTAAAGTTAAAAAGATGAAAAAACATATACCATGCGAATGTAAATTAAAATAAAGGTGGGGTAACTATGTTTATACCAGACAATGCAGCCTTCAGAACAAGGAATGTTACTAAAGATAAAAAGGGACAGACATTACATAATGGTAAAGGGGTTCAATTCTCTAAGATGTAACTTCTAAATATGTATGCACCAGAGTTTCAAAATACATAAAGAAGACAAAGAAAATTAAACAAATGAGGTACTACTGAGCAGTGAAGGAAATTATTGATAAAAGAAACATGGGTGAATCAAATTTATCTAATTAAACAAAAACCAGAAAAAAGAGTAAATACTGTCTGTGTCTGTCTGAGATGCTAAAAATGCAAACTTAATAAAAATTCTACAAAATGCAAACTAATTCATAGTACATTATGCATATTAGTGTTGCCTCAGGGAAGATAGAGGCACATGAGGGATGATTATAATGAAACATGAGGAAAATTTGAGGGTCATGGATATGTTCATTTTCTTGATTATAGTGATGGTTTTATAGTTGTTTTTATGCTAGAACTTATGTGACTGTACCCTGTAAGTAAATATGTGTGATTTATTGCATTATAATTATTCTCTAAAATGTTAAAAACTTTATATGAAAAGTTATGCAATCTATTCTCAATGTCTGATTTCAATTAATGTATAATTACATGAAGGGCCAGGGCATTAAAAAATCTAACTGATTGACAGCGCAACAATTAAATTTTTTTATTGAGCCAATACTCTTTCTTTAGGATGAGGTTTTTTTTTTTTCAGAAGACTTCTTTGTAAAGCTATTATTTTATTGCCAAACTGCCAGTCTACCATTAGGCTGAAAAGTATGTAAATCCCAGTGGTGACCTTTGTACAAATCATTCACTTGGGAAAATGAGAAAAATTAGTAGGCATTTAAGGGTAATGGTTACTGAATACAGAATTATGGATAATATGACTTCCTTCTAATTTCCCCTCTGCAATGAACTATGGCTTCAGGGTCATAATTTTACCTCTGATGTCTCTATATTCACAAGTGGAAAATAAGGAGCTGAATAAACTGAACGTTTCCAATTCTAAACCCTATGATTTAATAACAATACATATTTATACCCCTTCTGCTCTGTAACAGCTACTGGGCTAGGTATTATATACATGAAGATAAAATCATTCCCAACAAGAAGTTCACAGCTTACTGGAGGAAGCTGTAAGCACGTTGTTATAATACTATGTGTTTTCTGTGACTAGACACATTATCACAGGGTGCCTTAGGAATGCAGAGGAAAGAAACACCTAACTCTGAGAGTATAGTAGACACTTGTTGGTTATTTTCCCATTATTCACTGCCTTTTCTTACTTTCCATCTGTTCCTGATTCCCACCACCTGCCCATGTTATTCAAGACAGGTAGATTTACAATCCCAGCAACAGTGTAAAAGTGTTCCTATTTCTCCACATCCTCTCCAGCACCTGTTGTTTCCTGACTTTAATGATCGCCATTCTAACTGGTGTGAGATGGTATCTCATTGTGGTTTTGATTTGCATTTCTCTGATGGCCAGTGATGATGAGCATTTTTTCATGTGTCTGTTGGCTGTATGAATGTCTTCTTTTGAGAACTGTCTGTTCATATCCTTTGCCCACTTTTGGATGGGGTTGTTTGTTTTTTTCTTGTAAATTTGTTGGAGTTCTTTGTAGGTTCTGGATATTAGCCCTTTGTCAGATGAGTAGATTGCAAAAATTTTCTCCCATTCTGTAGGTTGCCTGTTCACTCTGATGGTAGTTTCTTTTGCTGTGCAGAAGCTCTTTAGTTTAATGAGATCCCATTTGTCAATTTTGGCTTTTGCTGCCGTTGCTTTTGGTGTTTTAGACATGAAGTCTTTGCCCATGCCTATGTCCTGAATGGTACTACCTAGGTTTTCCTCTAGGATTTTTATGGTATTAGGTCTAACATTTAAGTCTCTAATCCATCTTGAATTAATTTTTGTATAAGGAGTAAGGAAAGGATCCAGTTTCAGCTTTCAATTTTCCCAGCACCATTTATTAAATAGGGAATCCTTTCCCCATTTCTTGTTTCTCTCAGGTTTGTCAAAGATCAGATGACTGTAGATGTGTGGTATTATTTCTGAGGACTCTGTTCTGTTCCATTGGTCTATATCTCTGTTTTGGTACCAGTACCATGCTGTTTTGGTTACTGTAGCCTTGTAGTATAGTTTGAAGTCAGGTAGCGTGATGCCTCCAGCTTTGTTCTTTTGACTTAGGATTGTCTTGGAGATGCGGGCTCTTTTTTGGTTCCATATGAACTTTAAAGCAGTTTATTCCAATTCTGTGAAGAAGCTCATTGGTAGCTTGATGGGAATGGCATTGAATCTATAAATTACCTTGGGCAGTATGGCCATTTTCACGATATTGATTCTTCCTATCCATGAGCATGGTATGTTCTTCCATTTGTTTGTGTCCTCTTTGATTTCACTGAGCAGTGGTTTGTAGTTCTCCTTGAAGAGGTCCTTTACATCCCTTGTAAGTTGGATTCCTAGGTATTTTATTCTCTTTGAAGCAATTGTGAATGGAAGTTCATTCCTGATTTGGCTCTCTGTTTGTCTGTTACTGGTGTATAAGAATGCTTGGTGGGATTGTAAACTAGTTCAACCATTATGGAAAACAGTATGGCGATTCCTCAAGGACCTAGAACTAGATGTACCATATGATCCAGCCATCCCATTACTGTGTATATACCCAAAGGATTATAAATTATGCTGCTATAAAGACACATGCACACGTATGTTTATCGCAGCACTATTCACAATAGCAAAGACTTGGAATCAACCCAAATGTCCATCAGTGACAGATTGGATTAAGAAAATGTGGCACATATACACCATGGAATACTATGCAGCCATAAAAAAGGATGAGTTTGTGTCCTTTGTAGGGACATGGATGCAGCTGGAAACCATCATTCTTAGCAAACTATCACAAGAACAGAAAACCAAACACCGCATGTTCTCACTCGTAGGTGGGAACTGAACAATGAGATCACTTGGACTCGGGAAGGGGAACATCACACACCGGGGCCTATCATGGGGAAGGGGGAGGGGGGAGGGGGGAGGGATTGCATTGGGAGTTATACCTGATGTAAATGACGAGTTGATGGGTGCAGCACACCAACATGGCACAAGTATACATATGTAACAAACCTGCACGTTATGCACATGTACCCTACAACTTAAAGTATAATAATAATAAATAAATTTTTAAAAAAAGAATATAATTTAAAGTAATTTGATGAGAACTAGTTAAGCAATGAAAAAGTAGTAAAGATTCTGCAGAAATTTTAATCTGATTCAAAAAGAAATTTTAAAATTGATTTAAAACCATCTCCCAACAATGTCTCTTTCTTCCCCTTATTTTTATAACAAAAATTCTCAACATTTGATCTATGTATCTCTCAGCTTGTGATGAGGAATCCTTAAAAAAAAAAAAAAAAAAAAAAAAAAAAAAGGTAGATTACACCATGTCTTCAAATTGTGTCCTAAGCTTATCCAACAAAAATCGTAGGACTTATATTGAGAATTTTGGAGTATGCACATAATGAACACAGGATAGGTGTGATGTGACTTTCATTCTAATTTCTCCCTCTAAGCACTAATGTGCTGACAATACATACATAACCTATAGAACACCTACATGGTTATCCTTTTTCAATGTTTACCATAAAGTATTTGAATCTAATTTTTATTTTTCTTACCTGGATAGTATATTCATGTTAGACCAGACTAGGATATGTATATAGTTCTCTAACTTGCTATGGCTGACATATAAGTCCATTCACATAGCCTGAGATGGGGCCAACTCTATGAAACTACATGAACTGAAGATATATATGAGGTGGTTTTCAATGAAAGATGGTAGTAATGTCAATAAAAGTTGGAGATGTATGTCTGGCAATCAATAGATGTCAATTACAATATATACTAAAATGAGTTAATATATTCTATGTTGTCTAACACCCAAACAGGTAACTTGTCAACCATACAATGTCTTTATTTAGGATTTTGAAGATGAGGGTTAGAAAATTAAATGTAACATAATGCTATCAGAGCACAAAAGAAAACTTAAGGATATAAAGTTGTACATCCCAGAAAATTAACTATTTGATTTCTTCTCCTTTAAAGACATGTTTATTTTCTAGAAATAATCTAATGAAGAATAATCTAACATCTTCTTATAGTTTGAGGAAATCTTCATTAAAACTTCTTTATTCCTGTTAACATGGTAACGTCTCTATTGTCATCTGGCCTATCAATGTCTACCTGTTAGTCTATATGCTAATTTTTCAGTTAGATGGGTTTTAGGCAGAATCTATACCTGATTTTTTATTGTCTTTCAATTTAAAACATTCAGTAATGCTGAGTTATCTCTAGTATACAATTCCATCTTTAGTTGTTTTTTCTATTTTTGATTTTCAAGCTCATAATCATTTTATATTTTTGTAAAATTCATGAATGCTCATTTACCTTTTAAACAAGAGGGGAAATCATATATCTGGCTATTATTCAAAGGAAAAGCTTAATATGGGCTTCCAGATCTCCATGGGAACCCAATAAGTGTTCCCATGATTCATTTTCTAGACATGGAAAAAAAAATTAGTTTCCATGGAGATACGAAGGTGGGCTAAACAGAGATGGCCTCTAGGGGTCATTGACATTGTAAGCCCAGACCATGCTGCATTCTTCTTGATCCTCAATATGTCTGAAGTACTTCTGAATTCCATCTGAAATGGCAAGGAGTAACTTAAACAGCTTTTAAAATATTTCTTGTGAAATTTTTAAAAGCTGATTTGCATTTCTACATAATAATAGAAAAGTGTATATAAAATAATCTGGGGAATAAACTTAGGATATATAATAACTGAAAGCTTAAAGTTTACTGTGGAAAAAATTCAATAATACACTATGAAATGATATTATGTCATTGCTTTTTGGGGAGAAAAAAATCTCTTAGTGATTTTTATCCTAGAAGATTTTTTAAAAATTACTAATCACTTTAACCAGAACATATTCATTTTTCTCAAATAAAAATCTCTACACAAAACCTTTCACTCCATGTTTGGCATTTTATAGATCCAGGCAATCAACATTCAATTTGCCAGTGGTGGTATTGTTTCCAATGAGGTAGAATCAGTAGTTTCTTCTTTTATAGTTTTATAGTTAGTCAGGTCTAGGAGATACTATCAGTGTGCTCAAGTAAAAATGATAACCATATCATGTGGTTAGCACAACTGAACAAAAGAATTGCACATAGAATAGAGCAGACATGGGCGGGCGGATCACAAGGTTAGGAGATAGAGACCATCCTGGCTAACACGGTGAAACCCCGTCTCTACTAAAAATAGAAAAAATTAGCCGGGCGCAGTGGCGGGCGCCTGTAGTCCCAGCTCCTCGGGAGGCTGAGGCAGGAGAATGGCGTGAACCCGGGAGGCGGAGCTTGCAGTGAGCCGAGAATGCGCCACTGCACTCCAGCCTGGGCGACAGAGCGAGACTCCGTCTCAAAAAAAAAAAAAAAAAAAAAAGAATAGAGCAGACAGGATTTATATTCATATTCATTAATGAATGTATTCATTCAAGAAAAATACACTGAGTACATGCTATATGTCAGGTATTATGAACAAAACTTTGAGTACAGAAATCAAAGATGGTCACCAGCTAGGCACGGTGGCTCACGCCTGTAATCCCAGCACTTTGGGAGACCAAGGTGGGCAGATCACCTGAAGTCAGGAGTTTGAGACCAGCCTGCCCAACATGGTGAAACCCCATTTCTACTAAAAACACAAAAATTAGCTGAATGTGGTGGTGGATGCCTACTAATTCCTAGTAATTCCAGCTACTCAGGAGGCTGAGGCAGGAGAATTACTTGAACCCAGGAGGTGGAGGTTGCAGTAAGCCAAGGTCATGCCACTGCACTCCAGCCTGGGCGACAGAGCAAGACTCCATCTCAAAAAAAAAAAAAAAAAAAAGGGACAGAGAGAGAGAAAGATGGTCACTTTCCTCTGCAATCTTAAGTAAGCAATTACAAAACTACATAAAAAATGCTGGGAAGGAGGTATAAATAGGGAAGGATAGGGATACTTAGGAGAAGCTCCTATCTCAGACAAGACAGGGTTCAGATGAATGTGACACTTGAATTGGATGTTGAATAAATGTAGGAAGTAACACAGTAGGTGAAAAACAGAAGGGAACAGCATACAAAGCATCCAGATATGAGCTAGACTGATACATTGCCAAATAAGTTCTTCACCATGTTTGGAAGGATGGGAACAGGTGTGGGAAATGCTAGACAAATAACTAGAATATTGAGAAATGACATTTTGAAGTGTTCTGTAAGTGTGCTCAGGATTTAAAACAAATTGATATATACAGATGATTCTAAAAATGAGCATACCGGGGCTCATTTTTAGTACAGAGAGAGCCTGGAAGCCTATGAGACCATAAGCATAGAAACTAATTAGGCACCCATTAAAATATTCAAAGCAGAAATACCATGGGAGTAGTTCATGTGAGTAAATTCAGAATCCATGAAGGAAAAATTCAGTTATTTTATCCTTGAAAGGCACTTTTGAATTTCACAGAACTCAAGTTGATTTTCTATCAATATACTGATCTAAGGCAGAAATTACAAAGTAGCAGTGACTAATGAGCTATGTTTGGTCCAAATGTGTGCTGACTCACTTTGTGTTTAAAATAATTAAATTGGAATGCCCTTGGATTCAGCAAGTACTTTTAGATCCAGTTTGCTGCAGTCCTCACTACTCTCTATTATCACTTATTTCAAATATTGAGGTTACCATTACGACCACATTGATTTGAACCACGTCAGTTCATAGGCACCCACTTAAAGTATTCTTTAACTATTTTGTATGTCGTATTATACTTCTTCATGTGTATTCTCTTGATTTGTTCATCCTTTTCTTATATGTTTTGCTGGTTTTAAAAGTAACTTTTAGTATTAGGATTTATCATTAAGTTTGTGTTTATTAAGTTTATCATTATGTTTGAATTAGTACATTTTACTTTTCTCAATCTGCCTAAATTAATTTTTATCTTTTGTCAGTATTATAAGCATTAAGCTTTATAATTTAAAAACTGTAATACATGTATTTCTTGTTGCTATTAAGTGGAACAAGACATGAGTCAACCAGATGAGATTTATCAAGACAAATTGCTTGTTGCAAGCCTAATAATCCAGGACAAAATCGTGTGAATTTCTTGTCTGAGTAATGCAGCTGGAGACCAAAGATAACTATTTCTACTACACAATAAAAATATCAAACAAATACTGAGGGTTTACAGTGTTCCAAAAACGATTCTAAGCATTCAAATGGGATGAACTGATTTAATCTTCATAACAACTTTATAATTATTTTTAGGGAAGAGAAAACCAAAGCACACAGTGGATAATTGACCTTGCTAATATAACACAGCTACCAAGTAACAGAGTTTGGGATTTGATCCTAAAGAATCTGAATTAGAGTGAATTCATATGATGAGAAAAAGAAAATCACTTTTTCACATGAAATAGAAGCTCCATTCATTAATATTTGTGAATTTGATATCACGTGTCATTTGAGACTTTTTATTATAGAAATTTTCAAATACATGTGACAGTAGAGGGAAGTCCTGTGTACCAATCACACTGCTTTACTAACAATCCACTCATATGCCATCTAGTTTCATCTATACTCTTACGTGTACCATTTAAAAAAAAAACTGGATTATTTTAAAGCAAATCTAAAATATTATAGCATCTTATTTCCAAAAGAGGAGGGTGTGTAAAACAATACCTAACCCCAATGCTATTATTACACTAAAAACAAGTCTTAATAACATTAAGTATTCAGTAAATTACATCACACACATGCTGACTTGCATGAAAGCTTTACTAAACCTTGAAAAACAACAAAATTAATTTTTGATAGTTCTGATGTTTATGGAAAATCAAAGTATTTTTGTAAGACCATAGCTTCTAGTACTTGGCCAGGTAGTTCATGAAATATATATTGACTTTAATTTGATTTTTTTCCCCTTTAAACTGTGGAACAAAGGTGTCTACTATTGCTTTCTTTTCCTGTTTCAATTGCCCTGTTTAATGTATAAAATCCTGTTTTATATAATTATGATACCATAAGACACCTTACACTCATTATTGAAAGTATAAATAACATTACATTAACTGTTTTTCTGTTACTAATTTTAAGAACGTCTTCATGCCACTACGAACACTGTCAGTTTCATTTGAATGCTACATATTTTCCATCATTTACTTCTCTGACAACTTTCTTCCAGTCTATTCTACCTTCCTGAATATTAAGATTCTATGTCTTTTTTTTTTTTAAACTTTGAATAGAATGGTCTGAAGAAAACTTACTTCTTTAACAAAAATGACAAATTATTATACCTGAAGTTTTGGAAAGAAGCCGACTTGCAAAATGACATGACAGATATGCTGAACTAAAAGTCACCCACTCTCTCATACGGTCACAGTATGCTTGTGTGATACCCCAGAGACAAGGTGCTATAAATATTAGCTCAGTGCACAGTGGCAACTACAAAGGAAAATTAATTTGGGGAGCCTCTGTATCAATTCCCTGAATTTCTCAACTTCTGTATCTCTTATTTGCAGTTTGTTTTTCACTAGAATGAACCAATGTAAAATGTGTTAACTGGGATAATGTTATATAAGTTGTTGGTAATAATGAATAGGAGGAGATGGGAAAGAAGGACCCACATTAATTGATTTCCTAGCATATGTCAGGCAATTTAATTTTGTTATGTCATTGAATTTTTAAGACAACCCTATGAGGAAGACATTATCTCCATTTTAAGGCTGTGGAAACTGAGATTAGATCAAGTTACTTTCTTAAAGTGACACAAACATATTGAAGGTGTTTCAACTCTAAGTTTTTGTTTTAGCACCATGCCATTTTAATATGAGACATTATATAACTATTCTGTAAAAATGGAATGAGATATAGAGGATTAATTTAGGGTAGCTTTAATAAGGTATTTTACACCACTAGGACACATTATTTTTCAGTTATTGGACTGATATAAATAGCCATCTATTTGAAAAAAGAGAAACTTTGTCCCTATTTTATATTCTCAAAAATATTAAATAAATTTTTTAAAGTTGACATAAAACAGCAACTATAAATATTATAGTATGGAAAGCTTTTCTAACTGTAACATGAAACTCAGAAACCATAAAGAATAAGATTGACAGATTTGATCTTATATATGGTTAAAGGCATCATTAACAAAGTTAGAAAGGAAAACTGGGAAAAACATTTACAACCTAACTGAAAAGAAAAAGGTTTAATACTCTTACTATACAAAAAAGGTACAGTAAAACAAAATATACAAGAAAACCAGCAGCCTAGAAAAAAAATAGGCAAAGTATAATGAACCAACATTTTACAGAAGAAATGTATTGACTAATGACCATGATAAAAATAAACATTTAAAATGCAAATTAAAACAATAGTTTTTTTTTTTTTTCATTTGTCAAATGTGCAAAAAATATTTATACTTTATTAGCATCAGTTTTTGGGAGTAGTTCCTTGATAAAATGGAATGCTATTCACATGTGAAATATAGTGATATATATGCATATGTGCTTACTTGTAAAGGCAGTGTGTGATATATGCTTTATTTGTAACAAAGCAATTTGTACAATTTTGTTGTTTTGATAGAAAACTAACCAGAAATAAATGTGTACGTATGTTTATCTTTCTACACGATTAAACACAAAATATATGGAAATAAGCATATATAAATATGTACAAAAATATATAATAAGCATATATGTTTAAGCTTATAAATAAGATTTTTATACACATATATGTTTGTGTATGTGTATATACATGTATAAGTAAAATATGCATATTGGTGCCTCTGTTATGTTGGAGAAAGAAGGAAGAAATACATTTTTCTTATTGTTATATACATTTAAAACATTACCACAAAGTGATTTTCAGTAACTTTTTTGTTGCTCTTTTTAATGTAGTAAACATCTCTTTCATAATCATAAATAGTAGGTTGGTGCAAAAGTAATTGCACCAACCTAAATATAGTAGTTTTAAATGTTTTGTAAATTGTGAAATTATATTCCTATTATTAATTTCAGTAATTGTATCCCTATTACATATTGTATATTACTCAGAGTTCATTACAAAATCCCCTTACAAGGTTATTATAATAGTTATTACTCATGATAATTGAAAAAATGAAAAGAAATACCCACATTAGAACATCAATACAATTCCTCAGTCATAGTATGTATATTTTAAAAGATAAAAATAGAGACTGTCACATAACAAAATGTGTCCAAAATAATGTTAAAACGTATAAACATAATCTTTAACATGGCAGCTATCCACAGATTCAGTGTTAATCTCTTTATGTATAAATTTATATTAGTCACTGATAGGAAGTATAATAATTGCACATGTGCAGATAAAGCTCTTGAAGATAATATCCCAAACAGAATAGTGATTCTTTGTGGAGAGGAAGAGGGACTGGAATAAGTGTAATGGTCAGGGGCTTACTTGTGTTAACTATGATTGTGTTTAATGATAAAAATGGTTGCAAAAATTTTAACAGTTTAAAGAGGGAGACAGAAATATTTTACACTTCATTCTGGTAGTGTTCATATGACTGTTTTTGTCAGAGCTCATAGCACTGTACACTAAAAAGGGTGAATTTTACTGTACTTAAATTATAAAACAACTTAAAATAGAAACTGGAAGAATATACAGAATATTGTAAATATATGGTATTTTAAATCATAGGGCTTTAACTGTAAACTTGTTATAAAAACTCTCGAAATCTATTTTCCAAAATATATCCTTTTATCTTGTTAAAATAGACCAGATGGCACAAAAACTTAACAATGTTTATTTAATGAAGGTTCTTTTCCTCAGCATGAGGTAATCTCACATCCAGTCCTGTGTGCAATGCATGAGAACTGAATTTCATGAGAATAAAAACATGTTGATTAACAGATTATAATATTTCAATTATTGGCTTCTATTTCTATGTAGTCCAACCTACTGTATAAAATAGGGTGCTCATTTTCTTCTACTTTTTCCCCTGGATAGCATAGGCATGGACCTTTAAATTCCCAATCAAGGTTACTTAATATTTTCCCTATACAACAGCTGTAGATGTCGCAAACGAAGACAGGGTGAGCTTCTCAATTGCTCCGGGAAGAGAAGTAAATTGTGATTGTAAGGTACATAATAAATACATCTTAAAATTTAATATTAGAAATAATACGTTCTTAGCAGATACTCTCATTTTTTCTTTCTTAATTATACTTTAAGTTCTGGGGTACATGTGCAGAACGTGCAGGTTTGTTACATAGATATACACGTGCCATGATGGTTTGTTGCACCCATCAACCTATCATTTACATTAGGTATTTCTCCTAATGCTATCCCTCCCCTATCTCCCCACGCCCCGACAGGCCCCAGTGTGTGATGTTCCCCTCCCTGTGTCCATGTGTTCTCACTGTTCAACTCCCACTTATGAGTGAGAACATGTGGTGTTTGGTTTTCCGTGCTTGTGTTAGTTTGCTGAGGATGATGCTTACTCAAGTGTCCTTGATCCATACCAGAGATCACCAGTGGCTCTAGTGGACTGTTGCCCTATAAACTAACTGCATTTGCTTCCTACCTCAAGAAACTGAGTCTGTCAGCCTGGGTTCTGTGGTCAGATCGTTTGTCCAGCACAGGAAGGTGGCCAGAAATGCTGATGAATTAACTTACATAGTGACCTTCAAAAATGAAGGATAGGAGTTTGTAGATGAATACTGTAGGTATCTAATCCCTTAAGAGACAATTCTGAGCTGTGTTTAACTACATAGTCACTTGAATGATTCCCAAAAGATTTGGCCACAGTTGTCCATCAACTAACTGCTCACTAATGTATTATATGTCCTGTATTGTATGTTCTTCCTTTTCTGTTTTATTGTCCTCCCTCACTATGCTTCCTGGGATCACTCACCAACAAAACAAAAACAAAATTCATTCAGATCCTATCTCAGGATTTGGTTTTGGGTGAATCTAAACCAAAATAGTGTACACAGAGATTTCCCAGATGCCCTTTATACTTAAGAAAGACTTAGATCACAGCAGAGTGATGTCAGATAAAGAGATGCAGAAGCTGGTGTTTAGAAGTCAGACCAGCTTGAGTTGAAATAGTACAGTCAAGGGGATGTGGGTGGAAGACCAACTGTGTCTGCAACCAGGAGTGAGAGAAATTAGCTGAATGATAATAATGAGTGCAAGGCCATGTAGCAATATTGCAATTAAATTGTAGCTGGATCATAGCAACCATTTCTGCTTTAAAGAAATTAGAGGTTAAAGTATCTCTCATTGTCAGTCATGTAGCTACACATTTACAACTGGCTACTTTATAATTTTCTTCTATTTTTATCAGCTGCATTAATGTATTTCTTAGACACTGGTTTCTTTTCCTTGAAATAGATTCCAAACTAGATGAACTATTTTTCTGCTCAGTTTCTGGACCCAAAATAAAAAAGGAATCACAGAATCTTAGAATGGGCAAGGACTTTAGAGGTCAACTATTTCAATACTTATGCATAAATATTCATACAATATGTATAGAAATTTCATTATACCATAACCTGAGATTTGAGACTAGAACAAATATTTGAATCTCCTAAAAAAAACTATGTTATCAATTTCTTGTGTACTTTTTGTTTCCGTTCCTGATTTTTATAGCATATCTAGTATATTCTGGGATATTAAGCGACATAAAAGTGTGCGTTAATATATTATGCATGTCTGCCAAGGAAATTCAAAGAACTATACATATACATACAAATGATATTACTATCAATTATTAATGAGAATTATTAATTAGACTATCATAGTAGCTTGCCATTTCTAATCCCTTTATGTGATTGGTTGAGAATGAAGCAGGTTAGGAGAAATGTCATATTTCTTTTAAATCAAATTCAATATGTTTCGGACATCCATCCCACCTGTCTGCTAGAAAATTCAATTTTAGTCATTATTAGGGCCTCCTTACATAGCTTTAAAGCAGCAAGTAGGCCCCTTATCCTGCTCTCTTATTTATGCTGGTAACTAACAGGACACTCATAGACCAGGCTTAAAGAAGCCTTGATTTCATACACTTATTTTTTTATTTCATATACTTGGAACCTTAGAGTATGTGGTGACCAGGAATTCAGATGCTTATCATACAGCTCTCTGTTTTCCTAAAACATCATGCTAGAAGTCAGAGATATCACATCTAATCACGTCAAATCTGTGCATCATAGATCTCCTGCCTTCTGCCTCCCTAGGTGCTACATGGGAGCGGACTTAGGGTCTTTGCTGCTTCAAAGAACTAGCAAACTCTCTCCCAGGCTCAGTCTTAGAGTATGCTTGTTTTCATTCATTGTTTTTCTGCCTGTCCTTTCTCTAATTGGTAAAATCCCTTCCAGGATATGAGACCATAAAAAAAAACAAAAACAAAAACAAAAACCCTGAGGAAAGTAACTACTCCTAGCTGTAAAAGTCTTCCTGGGACAAGGGGAAATAGAGGACTGGATTCCTTGAGAAGCAGTGGGGGATGCAAAGGAGGACTACTTTGCGAACAACAAAAATTGATTATTTTTTCATAAACGAACTGTTGCAGGTCAGATCCCTCAGGATATAGACCCTGAGGTGCTGGATATACTTTAGAGGGTGCCCTCAGGATTAACAACTGTGGGAATGAGAAGAAAGCAGGATTTGACAAAGGGAGAAACTGGGCAGACACCAGTGACTCGGCAGATTCCACAGAGAGACCTGAAACTGGGTATCCCTTCAGAGTTGCCCACAGTTTGGGAGAGAGGACTGAACTATGATATTCCTTCATTGACTATTTATTGAATGCAAGCTGTCCCTATAAGGGCCCTGACCTTGGGCAAATCAGCTCTTTTTGACTATTGGCAATTCCTGGGAAGAACCAACAGTGTAGGTCTGACAATAGGCTGGTCTCACCAATGCAGGAATCCCAGTAGCACAACCTAGCATCCATTACAGTTTATCTCCTCCTTCATATGAATTGAGCAGTGACTCCAGGATTTTGCTAGGTCTCTTTTCCTGGGGGAAATATCGAAAAGGGAGGTTAGTGGTACAAACTAGAACCATGACAGAAGCAAACCATGACAAACCATGACAGAAGCAAGTCTCTGAGCTGCAGCTGATACTTATCATCTCCCTCTACTTTCCACTCTAGCTTCCCTTCACTCTCAATTAGAATCTTGCTGTTCTAGGTGACTGACCTGGTAGTGGAATCTAGATACTCATTACTGAGAGCTCTGAGTTGTTGTTGTTGTTGTTTTATCCTAGCTCCTGAACCTTTTTATGTAATTTAAATTCAAGATTGAGCAGAGGAATACCAAGAGTTGCTTACATGGTTCACATGAAAGCCAAAAAATTCCTCCTTGCCCTCCTTGGGTAACAGAATTCTACTTTCTCCTGATGCCCAGAATCACTTATGCCTGCCAACATAGTGACTCTTCCTCTTGCCCACTAACCCCTTGGTTCAAAGATCCAAAATGTGAGGAAGGCAGCTGTAAAGTTCGTTGGAAACCTTGCTATGCTTCAGTGTTCCCTTTGGTAACCAGGACTCCTAAACCTGTAAACCTCAGACTACCAAGACTATGTATATACATAGATACTGAATTACAGATATATGCATATGACTGCAGACATTTATATAAACATATAGATATAATTATAGATTTTTGTCTATCTTTATAAATATGGTTGTACGTAAAATTATACATACCTATATATTTGTAGTTGTATAAATTTCATAGCTCTGTTTTCTAAAAGGAATTATGCAAAGATGTCTCAGTGTTAATGTACATACCAAGCACTCATTTAGTTTCTAGAAACAAACTTACACTAAAAGAAAGCACCAATTCTTTGGTGAAATGCTGATTATATGGCTGGGGCAGGCAAGAACATAACATGAGCATTAAGATAAACACATAACAAGTTGTTATGCCAGTGAGTAAGCAAATGCTTGAAGGATGGTGGAATGTGGCATACTCTAACTGCTTCTGCTCACAATACTTCTGATACCAAAATATGTGAGATCTTTTTCCACAGTAGCAACCCATTCTCCAAGTCTCTGACACCAGGTAGGTGTTCTGGAATTCAATTTGATTGGAACACTAACTACACGGAGTTAGTGTTAGTCTATACTGATTTAAGGGCTCAGTCCCACAAGGCTTCCCTTGCTTCTGATGCTAGTTGCAAATATCAGGTACCCAGCATGCCCCTACTTCTGTTTGACTTGACTACAAAGTAGTTTCCTACGTCCATCCCATACCCAGGTTCAATAATGACTCACAGAACTCAGGAAAGCACTTTACTTGCATTACTGATTTCTTATAAAGCATACAGCTCAGGAAGAGCCAAATGGAAGAGATTCCAAGGGCATGATATGAGGCTGTGGGGCATGCATGGAACTTCCACACCGCCTCTGGACTTACTCTTCTAGAAGCTTAATGTGTTCCTCAACCCAGAAGCTTCTTAAATCCTTCCATTTAGGGTTGTACATGGAGGACTCATTATGTAGGCATGATTGATTAAATCATCGATTATTGGTGATTGGCTACATTTTCAGTCCCTCTCCCTCCATGGAGGTCTGGTGGTGAGGCTGAAATTGTCAACTTACTAATCATATGGTTGGTTCCCTCTGCAACCAGCCCCTGTCCTGAACTATCTAGGGGACCACCAATAGGCATCTCATTAGCATAGACTCAGATATGGTTGAAAGGAGCTTGCTATGAATAACCAAAGAATCTTTTAGTACCTCTAATCACCTAGGAAAATTATAAGGGTTTTATAAGCTCTGTGTCAGGAACCTGGGACAAAGACCAAATATATATTTTATAGTCTATCACAGGTATAAAATTTAAGGGGCTACCACTCACCAAATCTATGACAATTTCAGCATCAAAACAAATCATGAGAATATTATAACTCAATAAAGTAGAAATCAAATACTCCATACTTATATAAATATATGTTTATCTATTTATAAAAGGAAAACTCCTTCTTAGAATATAGCACCAACTAATAAATATAGAAGAAAGGATGAAATAGATGGTTTGGTCATCATGATAATGGTAGTCAACACAAACAGGAGTCATTGACTGATGTACAGACTGGTGGGCAGGGGTTAGATAAATGGAATATTTACGTAACTGGAATACTTCCTCACAACATAGTAACCAAAACAGGGGGAAAAAGCTTTACAGTGGGTAGCATTGAGAACATCACTCCCACACAATTCTCAGACCCCACTGGAATTCACAAGTTCCCCCAACATCTCTTTATCTTTCCTAATCCATCCATCTATCCAAAACTGGGTTTCTAAAGGAGAAACCTGGCAGTTACCAGCTTTACCACATACTCAGAGTGGAGTCACACTGTGACTATGGTGCCTCCTGATGCAATGCCAAGAACGCATGGGCTGAGTCTGGTCATGGAGAAACATCAGAAAGACATATGTTGAGGGTCATCCTACAGCATGCAGAGCCTATACGCTTTAAGACTGTCCAAGGACAGGAAGAGTAGGGGAGGGCTAACAAGCTTGAAGGAGTCCAATGAGACATGACAGCTAAATGCAGTGTATATTCTTGGATGGTTTACCGGACCAAAAAAGTCAAAATGATATTGTTAGGGAACTTGGCAAACTTTGAGTGGAAACTCTGAGCTGGATAGTAGTGTTATGTTAATTTACTAAAGGGGAAGGATATATGTTGATATTGTATAGGATTGTCCTTGCTTGTAGACTACACACTGGAGTATTTAGAGGTGATAGGGCATTCTGTTAGAAAAAGGACTATGTATATAGAGAGAAAGAATGAGAAGGTCATGAAAGAAATGTGGCAAAATGTTAATAATGGGGCACTCTGTGTAAAGGGAATATGGAAGTCACCTGAACTATACTTGTAATTTTTTTTATAGGTTTGCTGTTATTTCAAAATTAAAAAGATAAAATTTCAAAGTAATTAATTTTGACTACAATTTATCATTGTGTCAGGAAAATCTATCTTTGAACCACTCAGTTCAAATATAGTACATTGTACTAGAAGACTAGAGTATGTGTATTATTTCATTTTTTTTTAAAGACAGTGTCTCTGTCACCCAGGCTGGAGTGCAGTGGCATGATCATGGCTCACTGCAACCTTGACCTTTTGGGCTCAAGGAATCCTCCCACCTCAGCCTCCTGTATAGCTGGGATTATAGGTGTGTGCCACCACCAGCAGCTATTTTTTTTTTTTTTTTGTAAAGTTGGAGTCTCATTATATTGCCAGGGCTGATCTGTATCTCTTGCCCTCAAATGATCCTCCTGCCTTGGCCTCCCAAAGTGCTGGGTTTAGACATGTTAACGACTGCACCTGGAATAATTTTTGATGCAGAGGTAAACCTAATGAGATACAAAAAGATCTCTCTGTTACTGCTAAAAATTGAGTGTTTCAAGTAATAGTACTTAGGATAAATCAATGTGGTAAGTGATACTACTGGCCATTCTTTGACACTCAGGGAAAATTTTAAAGTCACTTGACTTTCTTTTACTGCTTTCCTCTGTGTTTATTTTCTGTACAACCATTTTCTTTTTTTCTTTTTTTTTTTTTTTTTTTTTTTTTTTTTTTTTTTTTTTTTACAATTTTCCATATAGGCTTCTAAGGGAAAAAGCTCTGTAACTTTAGTGTGTATTTATCGTTGTGAAATAGCTTTTCTTTTTCTTAGCCTTTTTGTTTATTCCCCAAAATGAGTCACTGATGTTGCCCAACAGTTCTTGGGAAACAGAGGCCTGTCCCTTGCTAATGTCATAAGTTGTCTTTTCCTGGAAATCACCAAGTGAGTAAACTAGAAGTCCAACTGGAATTTAATAAACATATCTTTCAAACTGACAGTAATTAGCTAAGATTCTATAAGAATATCATGTGTTTTTGGTTCTTTTATAGGAGTTTGTATGTATCCTACTGAAGAAAAAACTTCAAACCTTTTGTCATCTCTTTGTTAATATACTATTTTAAAAATACAGATTAAATCAAAAGGAAAACAGTTTTTCATTTAGCACTTCCAAAACCCATATTTTGTTCACTGTTATTTTAAGGTACTTAGTTCCAGATGCTATTTCAAGGTCTAAATCATCATGCATACAGCACACTTACTTCTTCTAGGGGAAGATGCATCTTTCGGCAATTTACTTAATAGTTAGCCTATAGTTTTTATTGGATCCTACTAGGTTGTTCAGGTTCTTTATTAAAGGCATTCTAAATGCTAATACCTGGCACTCTTACCCGTTCCTTTCCCCCATTTTTATCTTTTATTTTGCTTACCTGTTGGGTCAGAACCCAGCGTTGTGTTGCTGTATGAAGTTGCCTATTTAGATCTCAACAGTTTTAGTATAGCCCAGACTGTCTGTGGCAGCCTAAGAGGAGAACTAGGAAGGAAGAAAGCTTGGAAGGAAATGGCCTTTCACTTTCTCTAGAAGGATCCTGTGGATCGGTGCTCTTTCTTGATTCTTCTCGATCTTGTCACTTTGTAACTTGTCATTTAAAAAAGAGTATTGGCCGGGCTCGGTGGCTCAAGCCTGTAATCCCAGCACTTTGGGAGGCCGAGACGGGCGGATCACGAGGTCAGGAGATCAAGACCATCCTGGCGAACACGGTGAAACCCCGTCTCTACTAAAAAATACAAAAAAAACTAGCCGGGCGAGGTGGCGGGCGCCTGTAGTCCCAGCTACTTGGGAGGCTGAGGCAGAAGAATGGCATAAACCCGGGAGGCGGAGCTTGCAGTGAGCTGAGATCCGGCCACTGCACTCCAGCCTGGGCGACAGAGCCAGACTCTGTCTCAAAAAAAAAAAAAAAAGAGTATGGGGAACTCCTGCATAGAACAAAAAGATACAGTTTTATCGGGAAGGAAACACATAGGAGAGGTGGTCTTTGTTACCTAATATGGTTGTGTGGTGATTATTTGGGGAGGAATTGAGCTAGAAACAAATTGGGATTTGTTTTGAGGCAGATGACATTCTGGAGGTAAGACCTGTCCTATCTATCTGAGGCTGTTCATATGCTCCTTTAGAGGATCCTGCTCGGGGTAGTTATCTCAAATTTGTAGGCTCAGTTACCCTCTTTTCTTTTATTTAAAAATATAACATATTTTATATGTTTTATAACATATATGGAATGCATACCTTATTTCTGTAATAATTTTTCTCTGAAAATTTTGCTTGTCTTTTAAAAAGTATCAGTATCATCCCCCACCCCCAACTATTAGTAAGATATGCAACACTGACTCTTGAAGTGAGTGTTGGTGGGGAGGTTCCCATCAGAGGGAAGGAGATGGCAACTCAGATAATGGTCATGACAAGGTGGTGTGGAGTCCTCACAATGGTGTGGTCTAGGCTGATTTTCTGTAAGTCTTTATAATAACCCACAAGACACGCATTGTCATCTTTCCTTATAGACTAAGAAATGCGGTCCTGAAAGGTAAAGTCACATGGCAATGATGCACTTGCCCTTCCCTCTACTTGAAATGTCCCTCATGATTCTCATGGCTGACACTTTTTTATTCATTGTTCAGGTTCCAGTTCAAATGTCACACCTTCTTTGACTATTTAAGCAGTTCAACTTCCTCTTCAAACATACAACACTCATTATGACATTATTTCATTTCCTTTATTGCATTTTTCATGTCTTACATTTTTTGTGAGTTCCAGTGGAGAATGAAATTTTTCTGTTCCCTTTACTGTTGTATTACCAATTTCTAGTCCTGTGCATCATATAAATATAATTGGGCAAGTGAATATACCCAGGCTATTCTAGTGTAGAAAGCAGCAGAAGCCCTCTGGGAAGTGTCACAGCAACTATTTCAATAGACTTACACTAGTTGCTCTGAAAATTTTTTACTGCATATACATGGGACTCAGATTCTGAGACCACCTTGAACATATTTTTTTGGACAACATTTCCTACCCATAGATAAATCTGAGATGTGTCTGTTTTGCTCTGCAAATGAATTCTTAGCAAAATCCTGTCTGTTTGAGATGTTCTTAAGGAACAATGTTTAATGTACTGTGAACTTGTGTAATCTATTAGTACTGTTGCCAATTAGTACATGCACAACATCAAAGGATATTTTTATGAAAGATTATGATCAAAACAAACCGTCTGTGGCCACAAAAGGGGAATTTCTCTTAGAAACATAAACTGATTCAATAAGGGAGGAGCTGACATTTTAATTTCATTACCGTTACACTGAAAGTTAATGAATTAAGCAAGCACAGTACCCTCCACTCTTTTCAATCACTTGTCACATTTTCCACTTGAATGATGATGGTTGGAACAGAAATGAAGTGTCCCTTTAGCTTTTCCCTTATACCCTTCTTTACTATACTTTGTAAATACCCAGGATCCATTTTTTTTCACTAATAGGACTTTGAATGAACTCATGACAGCATCCTGATATGTCCATGTGTTTGGAAAGCTGTTTTTTACCCCTTAGCTTTGGGTATAGCAATGAATAAAGAGAATAAAACTTGTCCTGTAATATTTCTTACTTTATAGCAGCAAACTTTCATATTTCTCTCTCTCTCTCATCATGAGTTTCCTTGGCATTATTGGTTCACATATGGCTTTGCTTTATTATGAAGTCTGTAAATATATAAACCTCTTTTATTCTGGGGAAGCTGTCTTTTTATTATGTCTGGTTCAACTTTCCAAACACTGTTTTATTAGCCAAGTTACTTCAATGAAATAAAAGTAAGGCTTTGGAGATATGAAAAAGATATCATGTACATTGAGTTGAATGGCACCTGATAACTGGCTGGGAGAATTTCCTGATGAATTGGAATATGCACTTGTTAGGTCACAGGATAATACACCATTAGAAATAGAGTGACCTCTGCACAAAATTTGAAACAAAAAAGAATGCAGAAGAATTGTTAAAATGATTCCGTTTTTATTAAAAAATCCTTTGCAGTTTTCTTTCCCATAGATATGCTCTGACTTTATGATTAATTAACAAGTTGTTTACTCCATATTTTTATTGGATAAAATTATTTTTCATCTGCCAGAGAGTTCTTTCCAGAATTTCAAGAGTTCTGGGTGAAACATTGCTAGTGTGACATACACTCCTGCTTGATTGATTACCATTTATCATTTTCTTTGATTCTGATATTCAAATAAAAAATTATTTCAAGTGAAATTTTATATAAAAATGCATGAAGAACTTTTATAAAGTCTGTGTCAAAGCTAATTTCTTCTCATATATTTTGGTAATATTGGATAAAATGACACTATTTCTCCTATTTGTAAGTTTTAAAAAAAATTTATCCTGTGTCATTTTCATTAGATTGCTTTCAGATGTCATACTTTTCTCTTTGCCACAGAAGGTTAAAGTTAACTTTCCAGACAGCAGTGGTGAAAATTAAAACTCTGTTTTTATTATCATTATGACTAATAAATTAAAAGATAAAAAGGCATAATGTTTGATTGCCAAAACACTGTATTGACATCTGTCATTCTGGTTACATGAAATAATTTATGAAAACTATTCTTTGTATATTATAAAGCATTATACATAAAATTAGCCCTTAATTCTTTTTAAAAAATAATTTTAGTTAAATTATTTGATACACTTTCATCAAATGAATTACACAGAATCTTATAAAATTTTATTACATTTTAAAAATTGTGGTCTCTGCTTTTAATACTTTTAGAATTAACATTTTTATTCCATGCAGGTGTTAAAGTTTTGTAAAATTTATTCTTTTAATGAAATTTAAAAATATAGCTTCTTTCCTTAAAAAATTATAAACTATGATCTGGTTTTTAAAATATACATTGATGAAGATAATCTGAAAGGCAGAAAATGTTATCAGGAAGAGGAAAAAGATACTGCTAATCAGAGTGACATATTATAATACATATTTATATTAAGAGCATCTTTTTTTCTCTTAAAAAATCTTAGCATGCTCAACTGCTGAATAAACAAATTGTGGTATATTCATATTAGGCTAATAAGAAAATGCTATATTCAACAGCATGAAGACTCTGAAATGCATTATGCCAATAATGAATCATATAATCATATTATATAATTTTATTTATATTCCATTCTAAAAAAGGCAGGGAAATAAATAAGATTAGTATGTGCAAAGGGCTAGCATTATGGGAAGAGATTTGGCTATAATGTAGCACAAGGAAACTTTTTTGAATGATGGAAATACACTATTTTTTTATTTATATGCATTTGTCAAAATTGATAGAACTATATACCAAAAAAGTGTTAAATTTATTGTTTGTAAATTATCTTAATGAACCTGACTGTAATAAAATAAAGTTTGCTTACTTTCATGAAAATTTACAGAACATAAATTTTCTTAATATCCAATAAAATAAGCTTTCTTTATAATTAAAAAACAGCATACTGAGGAAAATCAGTGTTCTGTTAAATACACAATGTTAACTTTTAGAGCTAAAAATAACCACAGTTGGGAGGGGTGAAGGAATGAATATTGGGTTATGTGAGCTACATCTTCATCATTTTAATTTAAAAAAAATATAGCATTTCATTGGCTGAGTTTAATTAGGTGGGAAATCTTCTGTTTGCTCCTTCATGCCTATTTTTCACTATTTTTCTTATGGCTTTCTGCATAAGAAGCTGATCTGCATGGCCTGTATTAAGTGGCTCCTTTGCCCTCCAGTCATTGATAATATTGAAGAGAGGGAAGAGAGTGTAGTAAACCAGGTTCCCCCAGTGAGGTGCATCAGAACAGTTATGTTCCTCAACTAAATGTCACTGCTCCACCAAACTGGCTTGGTCTACTCAACACTTTCTTTCCAAGTTATGGTAACTTCTTCCTTTTCCTATCTTTTTAGGTCTATTGATTTTAGCATTCCTTGTCTTTTTTCCAAGGTTCTACACTCCCTTTTGTAGTTTCTATAGCTTTGTAGTTAGTCACTTTATTAAATCTTTCTTAAATTATACTAATTGTGTCATTATTTCCAGCTAAGGTCCTGACTAATATACCAGCTAAATTAGCATTATTAGAATATGAGAAACAAAGAGGATAAAGTAAAGGGTGTAAAAAAGAGCATAACAAGTAAAATAGAACTAGACTCTTGAATTAACAAGTGTAACTGATGCTTGTGACATTTATTTCATAATCAAGGTAGACAACGATTCATTTAGTTATGTGGTGTGTATTTCTCTTTGTCCATGCTTTTAGAAGTAACTACAGAGGAGCAGAATACATTTTTTTTTTTTGAGATTAAACAAAAAAAGGCATACATTGCCATAAAAAAGGAGGCATACATTGCCATAATCTCAGACTCATAAAACATGAACCCTAAGATATCCTCCTTTTCTTAAACCATGAGGACCTGTCCTGATGACTCAGTCAGCTCTCACTCGACCCCTCTTCCAACACTGGGGATCACAACTCAGTAGGATATTTGGGTAGGGACACAGAATCAAACCATATCATTCCACCCCTGGTCTCTCTCAAATCTCATGTCCTCATATTGCAAAACACAGTCATGCCTTGTGGCACAATCATGTCAACAGTCCCTTAAAGTCTTAAGTCATTCCAGCATTAACTCAAAAGTCCAAGTCCAAAGTCTCATCTGAGACCAGGTAAGTCTCTTCCACCTATGAGCCTGTAAAATAAAAAATTAGAGACTTCCAAGATACAATGGGTTACAGGCATTGGGTAAATGCTCTCATTTCAAATGAGAGAAATTGGCCAAAACAAAGGTGCTACAGGCCCCATGCAAGTCTGAAACCCAGCAGGGCAGTCATTATATCTTAAGGCTCCACAATAATTTCTTTTGACTCCATGTCTCACATCCAGGTGATACTGATGCAAGGAGTAAACTCCCATGGCTTTGAGCAGCTCTGGCCCTGTGGATCTGCAAGGTACAGCCCCCACAGCTTTCACAGACTGATGCTTAGTGCCTGTGGCTTCTTGCATGGTACAAGCTATCGGTGGATCCATCATTCTGGGGTCTGGAGGATGGTAGCCCTCTTCTCACAGCTCAACTAAGCAGTGCCCCAAAGGGGACTCAGAGTGGGGGTTCCGACCCCATCTTTCCCCTTCATACTACCCTGATAGAGGTTCTCCATGAGGGATCTGCCCCTGCAGCAGACTTCTGCCTGGACATTCTGGCATTTCCATATATCTGAGCAGAGGCTCCCAAGCCTCAACTCTTGTCCTTTGTGCACCTGTGAAAGCCTTGCAGGCTTGGTGGCTGGTAGAGGGTGCAAGCTTTCACCACATGAAAGCCTTGGTGGCTTCTGACTTGCACCCTCTGGAGCAGTTGTCTGAGACATATCTGGGGCCCTTTTAGCCATGGATGCAGCTGGAGTGGCTGAGACACAGGGAACAGTGTCCCAAGGTTGCAAAGAAGAGCAGGGCCCTGATCCTGGCCCATGAAGCCATTTTTTCCTCTTAGGCCTATAATCTGTGATGGGAGGGGCTGCTGTGAAGGTCTCCGAAATGCCTTGGAAGCATTCCCCCCTTTTTCTTGGCTATTAACATTTGGCTCTTCATTACTTATGCAAATTTCTGCAGCAGGCTTGAATTCCTCCCCAGAAAATGACTTTTTCTTTTCTACCACATGGTCAGGCTAAAAATTTTTCAAACTTTTATGCTCTGCTTCCTTTTTAAATCTAGTCCAATTTCAGACCATCTCTTTGTGTACACATATGAGTATATGCTGTTTGAAGCAACTGGCTACATCTTGAATGCTTTGTTGTTTAGAAATTTTCTTCCACCAAGGAAGGCTTCCTTCCAAGATCCTGTGCTTTAATTGTATTTGTAATTTTATAAGTATTTTTTCTAAAGAGGATCCCCCAAATTGTATACAAAATATTTATTTCGTAGGAGTATGATACACACATATATCCAATAAACTAGATCTCTGAGTCTACTTTCTGCAACTAGTTCTAATAAAATCATGTGGGTATAGACTCATTCTATCATGTCAGATATAAATACAAGCTTTAGCTTCAAAAAGAAGATAATACAAATGGATAACCAAGACTAAGAATGTGTATAAAGATGCTTCAATTATTTCTTTAATAAAAATAGGAAAAAACATCATAATTTCCCTTCTGTGGTCCTAGTATTGGTGAGAGACTAAACATGGAATTAAATAAAATATTTAATTTATGATACTGCATATTCTCACTTATACATGAGAGCTTAATGATGAGAACACATGGACATATAGAGGGGAACAGCAGACACTGGGGCCTACCTGAGGGTGAAGGATGGGAGTGTAGGGAGATGCCCTGAAACTATTACTATGGAATAAAAGATGAAATGCTCCTGATTATTATAAATATAAAATTGCATGCAGGATTGTATAAAGACAATGCCAGGCTGGACTGCCAGAATGAGCCAGCAGCAACGTGATGTGCTTCCCCTTGCAGAGAGCCTATGAATGGACGTGCAGTCAGGGAAGTTTCACATCACCAGGATTCCTATCCCAGAAAAGCAGATGTTCATAGCTCTGGAAATGGAATGCGACCGTTGTGGAGAGCCTATAAACGGACGCATGAGGGGTGCCTGTCCATATGGATAAGATAGGGCTATAAACAGCCTCATCTTGCCACAGCCCTTCTAGGCCTCTTTAGGGGTAAGGCATACTCCCTTCTGAGAATTTCTGGTCTAACCGGTTGTCTAGTTTCACGTCCTGTTTCAATGGATTGTTTATAACCAGCTTTTGCTGCAACTGTTACTGCTGATTAATATCTTGCTAATCATAGGTTATGGAAAGACTGTGTTTCTGTTTTAAGGCTCCGTTAGAAATTACTGGTGCACACACAATATTGTAAATTCTTATCTCTGTATACTGTACTTCTGCATATAGATGTTATATTAAAGAATTACTTCATCCCCATGTGACCATCTCACCTCATAATCAAATGACCCTAAATCCCTCACTAACCTACCCGCCCCCCTCACTAAATGTAATAATAAATGCTGGTATATCCAGTGCATTGGTGGCATTGCAGGACCAGAAGGCGGTCACCCCCCTGGACCCAGCTTTCACTATCTTGTGTGTGTCTATTATTTCTCAACCTGCCAATCCACCTGGGGACAAAGAAAGAGCCCTGTTGCATTGTGGGCTGCTGGCCAGATCCCACAATATGGCAGGAGAGAAAGGATCAGGAAGAATAACTAATGGGTGCCAGGCTTAATACCTGGGTGACAAGATAATCTGTACAACAAATCCCATGACACAAGTTTATCTACATAACAGACCTGCACATGTACCCCTGAACTTAAAAAAAAACAATAAAACATTTATTTTCTATGCAGAGTGAGTGTTGCTATTAATTATGGCTTGATAAGTTTTCTTAGTACTCATTATATAACGATTACATTCCATTAAATTGGGAGATTTCCTCCCCTATTTAAACAATACACAGGAAAATATGCATGTATCATATATGTGACATTCTCAAGTAAGGTTTTGAGTAAAATTTTTATGATATTAATTATGCATGTCTACAAGTTGTTTGGCAATAATATTAAAAAATTATAACACAGTTTTAATTTAAATGGAAAACTTATTTTCTAGATAAGAATGAAACATTAAATTTGAGTGGGCAACTTAGAGGCATTTAAATATATATACACATACACAAATTATGTAATTTCCAAAATTTTCTCCAATTGAGAGAAAATGAAAAATATAGAACCAGAGTATTTTCAAATGGTGCTGCTTCACAGAATATATACTATAAAATATTTTCAAATTTTTGAACTTTTAAATGTTCAATTATAATACAACTCTTGCAATAAATAAAATATTGGCCAAATAATAACAGAAAATAAAATTATTGCATAATTTTTTAGTACAAAATCCTGACAATCATTATTATATTTTAAAGCATTGTTAATTTGACATTGGCTAAAAATAGAATGAATGAGATAGCATTTAGCATGTACTATAAGATAATGATGTTTTAACACACAAAAGATAAGAGCCATGAAGTAGACAAAAGGCTAGGTTTCTTATAAGAGAAGAAATAGAATAAGCTTAAAATATATAGTTTAGTAAAAATATAAGTACACAGCACTCATTGTGCTACTCTGTGGCACCTTTATTAGTCAGGATTCACTTGGCTGTAAATGACAGAAATCTAACTCAACTTGAATAAAATGGAAATTTGTCTTACAATTCAGAAGTCTCACCAGCTATAGACCAGAGATTTTAGTTTCTCATTGCTCTTTCTCTCTACGTTAGCCTAATGTTCTCAGACTATCTATCCCATCAGACTGTCTGAAAGAAGCAATACACTCACATCGTTCATCTTCAGTACCCTAGTTCAAATTTTCAAAATATCTGGGAAGAGGTCTGGCCAACCTGGGTCATCATTCATACTTGAAATGACAGCAGCCAGGAGTAGAGTGCTATAATTGACATATAATGGACTGAATCTTTACTCGCAGCACAAATTACTGTGTGCACAGAGATTTCACATTTTTTAAAAAGCACTGTTTCTTTTTTATCACATGGCTAAGGAGACAAAGAACAGTGTTCTAAAAAAGATATCTCTCATGTCTAATTAAATTCTTTTAGATTTTCCTGAAAATATATTAAGGGACCCTAAATATTTTAAGTACAGATTTTCAAACAGGAGCAAATTTTAAAGTTCATCTAATAGTATTGTATAATTGATGCCATAAGAGGGATGAGTAGTAACACTTTAGACTAGAACCGAATTTCCTTTACTTAGAGGACCTTGACTTGTCTATGACATGGAGCTGCAAAACCAGTCTCAAAATATGACCACATAGGGAGTTAAGGAGCTGTAAATAGAAATATAGCAAAGAGAAACAGAGAATGAAGTCTTGCTTGTAGATAATGCCACTATTAATATAGAGGGCTAAGAAAGATTTCTGTGGATGATTTTTTAAAAGAATTTAAAGGCTCACTTATGCCAGAAAAACCTAATGTAAATATACTTTTTAAATGTTTTTCCCTTTGATAGTCAAGTGATTTATTTAAATGGATGTCTTTCCCTAGCACATCTATGTTTATCAGAAGAGCCAACATATACCTTCTACTTATGACTTAGGACTGGAATCAATTACTTTCTAAAGTGAACACTGAAAGTAAAGAATACATGGAACCCTAAGGACAAATAGTTCTTTCAAACCATGCTATAGTTAACATCTGTGGTCTTCTCCCTCAATTTTATGTGTTCTTACTTAACTAGCAGTGATTTCCCTCAGGTCTCAAGTAAGCTAGTTACCCTACTATTGCTTCCTGCCAGGAAGGTGATTTAGAAGACATGTTCAGTGCTTAGGGCTGGACTCATCCCTTTCAATGCCCTGGGCAGTAGGAGAGCACCACATTAGTGTAGGAAGTGGGAGGCCTAATTGTTGGGGGCAGTTTTAGGGCACTGAGGCCATGTGGCTATGATAAGAAAACAGTCTGTATAACCAGACTGGTTCCTTTATTGACTCTAAGCATATCATGTGTATCCATTCCTTTTTAATTTGTTTACCATTTGTGTCCTGTTTTGAATCTTTTATAACTCATCATGCCCATCCTTTGAATCTCAACTGAAGGTCTATTTCCCATATGATTCCCTTCCAAACACTTTAGCCCACACTCGAGTATGGATGTGGATAGATTCAAGTGTTCACCGTGTCTCCTGTATTAAGTTTCAGTTTGTTGTAGATGATGAACTAAGACTATTTTTAATCCATTAACTGATTCACTCATTTATTCTATAAATATTTGTTTAGTGCCCATTGTGTTCCAGGCATTGTTCTTACTGTTGGACATGGACATTAGTCATTTATATCTACCATAATGATTTATAAATAACAATAGACAGTCAACACCTCTTGAATGATTGAATTAATAAATAGTGCCCCCTTATCTAGTTTCACTTTCTGAGGTTTCAGTTATTCATGGTCAGTCACAGTTCACAAATTTTAAACGGAAAATTATAGCAATAAACAGTTCGTAAGTTTTAAATTGCACGCAATTCTGAGTAATGTGATGAAATCTCACACCTTCCTGCTCAGGATGTGAATCATTCCTTTGTCCAGCGTATCCAGACTGTCTGAGCGTCTCAACTGTTGTCACTTAGGAGACATCTTGGTCATGATACTCACTGTCACAGCGTCACAGTGCCTGTATTCAAATAAGCTGTATTTTACTTAATAATGGCTCCAAAGTGAGAGGAGTGGTGCTGGCAATTCAGATATGCCAAAGAGAAGCTGTACAGTGTTTCCTTTAAGTGAAAAGATAAAAATTCTTGATTTAAAAAGAAAAGAAAAAAATTGTATCCTGAGGTTGGTGAGATGTATGGTAAAAGTGAATCTTCTGTCCATGAAATTGTAAAGGAAAAATAAATTGGTGCTATTATTGCCACAAACTGCAAAAAAGCTAAGCCAGAGTGAATCTTAAATGCTCAGTTAAGATGCAAAAGATATTAAATTTGAGAGTAGAAGACATGAACAGAAATACATTCCGCTTGATGGCAATCAGGTTTAGTTCTATCAGACGTTTCAGGACAGAGGTTCTTGAAACATATCACTTGTCGATAAGTGGGGACTGCTGTTGTAAATACATGAGAAAAGGAATATACAGAAACAGAATCCACTGTGGTATGGGAAGAGAAAATTGTTTATTAATTCAAAGCAAGTAGAAAATCCACAAACTATATTATTATGAAATTCTGATAGAAGGAACTTACACCAGCACCTGGCACCAAGGCAAAATATTTTATGAGAAAACTTAAGGCCTGAAATAGTGCTTTTTCAAATGGGTTCTGGAAACAGTTTCCCTTTATTAGAAGGAAATAGTGTTTTAATTCCATGAAAATATTTAAAAACTTTCAAACCTTGCCTCTACAAACTATATTTTTAAAGTAGGGAAGATTAAGTACTACCCTTTACTCTCATCCAATAAATGTGTGAATCTTCACATTTCTTCAAATTTCTGTGAAGTAAACTCTGCTTAAGAATCACCAAAAGAACTGTTTGTTTATAGGGCTTCTTGTTGGGATCTTTTCCAAAATAAGGAATTCTTCTGTAATATAAATTTCTCTAAATCTTATCCATATTTCCCAAATCATAGGAATTATGTGCTAAGAGTGTTAGCCAGCAACACACAAAGCTGTTTGGCAGCCATCGTGAGGATGGCAAGTGGAACAGCAGTTTTGCATTTCCTCATAAGCCATTGCATGGAGTCATAGTTAAGTATAACTTCTGGGGTCTTATTGCCTCAGCCTAAATCCTGGCCCAACACTTCCCAAAATGTGATTGAGAGGAAGGTTTTCATTTTTCCTATTTGTGTCTCAATATCCAAAGCTAAATAATTGGGAAAATAATTGTACCTGACAGTAGACCGTTTAATAGCTCAGGTGAACTATTATGTGGGTCTTGTACAAACATTAACGATGGATCTGAAAATAGAACAGCTATGTACAAAGTTTGAAGAACCTCAGAGAGTACATGCAGGTTATGTTGTCTTACCCAACGTTACACTTCAGAGGATGAACTGTAATGTATGAAACATTAATAAATCTATAGGTGAATGGCTATGAAAATAGTATTTTAAAATTTAGCTTTTGATGTATAGCATATTTTTAGCTCCTCTCACCAAAAACTCCTGAACAACATAAATTCATTTCTTTCTCATATGGTTCAAGGCAGGTGTTACTTGGGGACAGGGACAACTCTCTTCCTTGCTATCTGTCACACAGGAACTCATGTTGATGAAAGCTCTGATAAGGTGTCCAAGGATAGCATGGTAATCTTATTTCAATGATCTGCAGTATACAGATTTGGGGATGTTTTCATTGGCTAAAGCCCAAAATAGCACATATCACTTCAACTTCATCACATGGACAGACCGTAATAAAAGGAATTATTAAAAATATTATCTAATTTTGTGCCCTTGAAGAAGAGAATATAGTTTTCATTGTGATTATTTTGTTTTTGTAAACAGCAGGCAGTTTCTGTGACAGTTTGCCCCTCTGGTCATGAAATATTAATATTAATTTGTAGCCTTTTTCCTATACTTAAAGCAGAAGACTCTTCTTTTCTTCAGGTGAGACCACCTAAGACCACATTTCACACCTGCACCAAATTTAGAATCAAATATTTCAAAAGTATTTGGAAGATGCTCAGTTCTATAGATCAAGATCAGTGTGTGTTCTTGTGTTTTAATTCCCAGGAACTAAAAGTCAGCATACACTAGTGAAGCAAGTATATAATAACCATAAAAAAAGCCCATTCTGAAAATGGATGAATGGGAAACTCATGGCAGGCACTCTCACAGAGCAATGATGAACTCCTTCTGGGAAGGTATTTTTAAAACTTTTCTGCAATGGCGGTGGAGGAAATTTAATGGTTAGATCTGAAGTCAGCATTCTGGAAGGAATCCATGTTTATTGATCTCCATGAACTCCAATGCTATCCTTTTAGAGGGTCTTTATTGTATATTTTCTTCTACAGACATCTTTGAAGTTGGGACTGAGGAGTATTCTCCTGGGAAGCTGCATAGCTTTTAAAGTCCAATTTTTTAACGGCATCATTGTGGTACAATTGATATATTTTAAAAACTGCGCATTTATTTTTATCTTAAAAAATGTTTAAGTTGAAAAATGAAAATTATATATATTGTGTACAATATGTTGTTTCAAAATATATATGCATTGTGAAATGGCTACATCAGGCTAATATGTATTACTTCACATACTTTACTGCACACGTTTAATGTATTCAATTTGATGAGTCTGGATATATGCATACACTTGTGATATCATTATCACAATCAAGTATTAAATATACCTTTTTAAAAAAAAAAAAAAAACTTCAGAAATTTTCCTGTGCTCCTTTGTGTTGTTTTTTATTTTTCTTTCTTTTTTTGTGGTAAGAACAAATAACACAAGATCTACCTCAACAAAGTTTTAAATGCATAACACCATATTGTTAACTGTAGACCATACATTGTACAGTAGATAATTAGAACTTGTTTGTTTTGTATAACTGAGGCTTTATACTTATTGAGCAACAGCTCCCCTTTTCCCCCTCCTACCAGTCCCTGGCAACCACTATTCTATTCTCTGCTTCTATGAGTTTGATTATGTTAGATTATGCAAATAAGTGGAATCATTCAGTATTTGTCCTTCTGTGACTGGCTTATTTCACTTAGTATGATGTCCTTCGGGTTCATTCATGTTGTCACAAATAGTAGGATTTCCATTTTTAGAAAGGTTGAATATTATTCCACTGTGTGTATATGCCACGTTGTTAAATCCATTTATCTGTTGATAGATTTTTGGCTTGTTTTCATATCATGGCTATTGTAAATAATACAGCAATGGGCATGATAGTATAGATATCTCTCTGAGATCCTGATTTCATTTCTTTGTGATATATACTCAGAAGTGGGATTGGTGGATTATATGGCAGACATATAGACCAACAGAACACAGTAGGAAGTTCAGAAATAAACTCACGCAATTACAGTCAGCTAATCTTCAGCTAGGGTGCCAAGTGTACACAATGGGGAAAGATGAGTATCTTCAATAAATGGTGCTAGGAAAACCGAATAGCCACATGCAAAAGAATGAAATTGGACCTCTATCTTACACCATTTGCAAAAATCAACTCAAAATCCATTGAAGACTTAAATGTAAGACCTGAAAATGTAAAACTTCTAGAAAAAAAGCAGGAGAAACGTCTAGACATTTGTGTTGGCAATGATTTCTTTGATGGGAATGTAAAATGGTACAGCTGCTAGAGAAAATATTGTGGAGAGGTTCCTCAAAAATCAAAGCCCAATTTGTAATCACACACAATTAGGAGAGTAAAGGTTATTTTACATTCCGTTTTTTTAAAAAATTCTCTGTCTCTCTCTCTCTCTCTTTTTATGCCAAGCTCATAATTCTTTAGCAATAGAATTTCCTCCAAAAACTTATTAAATTTCTAATGTATGTGTTTCTATTTTAGTGCTAGTAAGCATACCCAAGATCTTTTTTTAGACTCACTTTTCAAGCTCTCTGAATTTTCTTGCTGCTTTGATCCCATGCCTATTTCCTTCACCAAAGTAGTAGCTGCCATCTGAACAATAGGTTTTCATAAGAAGGTAACATCCTTAATCTTATTTTTAGTTTCAGGACTGAATACCTTTTATAACTGGGAAAACTTCTTGTGACTTTGTACTCAAAGCCTTTTTTGCTTATATCTCTTATGTTAGTAGTTTTGAAGAAGTTGACTTTTTCAGTACTGCAAGACCCTTAATGTCTGCTTGCAAATCAGTCAGTTCTTTCCTGAGCTCATTTATTTCTCAAATATAATACATGTAATTAGGCAAATACATCGTTTAGCAGCCAGTTTAAATGAATGCTGACTTTTTTCCAAACTCTTTCCCCTGAACTACAGTTTTGATAGATTGTTGGTCTTTCTTCAAAATCTTCATAAGAAACAGTTTAAACAAATATTTGACTAAAGAATAACAGTTATTTTTTAGCATTTTAGTATCCTATATCTGTATAACTGCCTACTGCTACCATTTTTAAGTAGTGAACTTTAAGAACATAATGCAATTCACTCTTTCAGTCTATCATAAGGAAGAAAGATCCTGGAGACACTGAGGGAGATTTTTCAAACCAGGGCTGGTAGTAGCACATTTCACTTCAGCTCACATTTCTTTGTACAATATGCAGGGACACTCCAAGACCTAACTACAATGGAGGCTGAAAAATGTAAGTCTAGCTATGTGTCCAGGATAAAGAGAAATGAATTTTGGTGAACATGTAGTAGTCTGTTATAACTTCTCACGGATTCAGTATGCACATTAATTTTTTCCCCTTATTAGTACACCAGATACAGAATTTTTACTAGAAGTTCTGTCTGAAATTTTTTCACGTAATTGCCTATTTTGAGTTATATAAATAAGCATTTTCTACCATTTCTGGAGATAAATATATGAAAAAACAAATGTACATTCTTAATGCATTATGAGATAAAAATCTCAAAAAACAAGTAGTACTTTTTTTACGCTTTACTAAAGGTGAAATAAAAATTCACCACTTCTTAGATTATCATGTTACTCTTTTGACAAAATATCATTGAATCAAATTAAGATGGTTGAACATTATCTGAAATTTCAGATATCCTATTAGAATCAAAATGTTCCAAGAAATACTAAATTTATATATTAATATGCTTGAAACTTCCTGAATAGAAGGAGAAACTTCCAAAGACATTACCCTATCATCAAGTATATAGAAGAAAAGAAATATAAGGTCATAGTAAAAACTAACTCTAAGAATTGAGGGACTATGTCTTTACCTCTGAATTTCCAGCTTTAGACACGGGCTGGACAAATAGTACATGCTCAATACATGAACCAATGAGTGAAAAAGAATGATGCATGAGTCGATAGTAGCCACTATAAAGGGCTGTGAGAACTTGAATTTTCCCAGAAAATCACTGTTATGCAAGTCTTTAAAATGTATGTGAAATATATGAACATACTTCCAAATAATAAATGTCTTTTCTGTAATTTTATAGTAATGACTAAGCATAAATTAATTGTAAATACTCAAAGGATACATAGTAATAAAATGCAGTTATGTTATTTCTTGGTTTTTATATTTGGAAATTGGCTGATTATTGAAACTGTATGGGAAGTATTTGAAATGTTTTGAATACTTGGATAACAACAGATTTTTAAAGCAAAATGGGAAATATGACAAAAGATAAAATTATAATATTAACAGTCTATAAAATTACTATGAGGTGAAAAGTTATTACACAGGTGAAATATAAGAAATATGTATTGTGGCAATCATGGAATATTTTTCACTAGCAAGAAATTAGGTTAAATATCTGTAAGATAAAGTTTGCTGATTCCTTTTAAATTAATGGGTACAGAAGAATGTGAATAGAATATCAGTGCTCTAAAAATAATTTAATAATTTATATCATGTGGTCACATTTATTAATTTATTTCAAATTGGTCTGCATATGAATGTTATTAGAGAAAAATTTTAAAAGGATTATTAGATAAGTTGTGTAGGGAGAGAATGAAACAGTAAGGTTAATATTTTTTAGATGAGTTTTAAAAATATAAATTTTTTCTGAGTCTTTTCCATTATTTTAAAGCTAAGTATTTTTTAAAACATTACTAGAGATGAAGAATATGAAAATATTGCCATAGGTTGAATCTAAAAATGTATGAGGTAAAATTGTCAAAAATATTTCTATTATCACTAGCGCCTGGTGACTCAATATCAGCAAAGTCTTTCTTAACAAGAAAATATTTCTAGCAAAGGAATTACCAGCCAAATGTCAAGCAATATGCTTAGTACTAGGGCTAACTCAGTGAGTGAGCCAGATGAGCAGCTAATTGCTTGGTGCTAAAATTATCACAGAATTTTCCTCTAGTCTGTATAATTGAACTTCTCTTCTGTGTTCAAGGAGAGCAATCAGAAACTGATCACTCCTCACTCTAACTTACCTTACTCTTAGTTGTAACTTTGTGCATCTGGACACATATTCCTAATAAAGCTAGGTACATGTTTCTTCACTTCCAAATCATGTAGGTGGGACAGAATTATTCTCCTGATTTTATAAGCTATCTTTTTAAAAGTGTGAGTCAATGGCAGAGTAGCAATTAAAACCAAGAGGAAAAAAAGGAAGAATGTACAGGTAATATATGATGGGTCTACAAGTGAAAAGCTAAGTAAGTCAAAATCAAATATGGACATCACTTTTTACAAATAGCAAAATGATTTCACTGCCAATTAAAAGGATCAGAAATATTTTACTCTATAGAATTCAGTAGAAATAATGGAATAATTTCTACTGAATAATGGAATAACTTTGAAAAGAGGAAAGGAAATCCAGTGACAGCTAAATTGTATTGTACTATTATGAAGAAGAGTACTGAGTATTTTTGTTGGAAAACATCAGAAAGAGGCCTGGGAAAAATGAGACAGCATGTCTCATAAATATAACTATGAAGACAAAGTCGATCTAATAATTTTCTTTTTCCTCCTATTTCATTGTTTCTCCTCCTATTTCATTGTTTCTCCATTAGAGTGAAAAAATAATTGTAGAAATCCAGGTCCCCGCTGTGCACTGTTTGAAGAACAATGCATACAAGCTGTTGATAAATGCTACGTCTCCATTAGAAAGAGTAGGATCTTGACATCACCACATGAGTTTAATTTTAAAATGAATATAAATGGCTTTACGTGCTTTTTATTGTTCTGTTTGTGTCAGCAGTGTGAGCCATAGGTCTTCTATATTGCACTGTAAATAAACAGTGTGTCACTAGCATTAGACTCACCATGATGGGTGGTATACCTTTCTCAACCCTCAATTGTCTCATTATCCAAGTTCTATTGGGTCATTAAACAAACATTAGAAATGTGGATACTTGCTCTCCCTTGAATGAAATTATTCACTTGGGACTCTTGCTCCAGAATGACTCAGTAACTAAAACCTCTTGCAAAACTATATATGTATAGCATTAATTTCACACTATATTTATCAGTGCTTTGATTTTATAGCACGACCTGTGTGAGTAAGCATATAAAATACCTCTGTTTTTAGTATTAGAGCCTAGTGATTTATATACAATATTTCAATGCTGTCTAATATCCATAGCAGAGGGTGAACATTAGTATATTCAAGATTTGTGTTTCTGTTTATACTTTTCTACCTAATGCTAATTGTCAACTTTAGTAAGAGGCTCTGTCTTACTCATAGAACATTTCAGGGAAAACTGACACATTTTGAATTCTACAGATTCTACATTTCACACAAGGTTGGGAGTCTCATCTAAAGAACAAATAATCAGCTCTTAGAGCAGAAGTACACCAAAAAAGCAGAATTAGTGCATTTGCTGACCAGCACAGTGCTTCATGCCTGTAATCCCAACACTTTGGGAGGCCGAGGCAGGAGGATCTGTTGAGTCCAGGAGTTTGAGATCAGCATGGGCAACATAGCAAGACCTGGCTGCTATATAATAATAATAATAATAATGATAATGATAATAATAACAACAACAAAATTATCCAAGTGTGGTGGTGCATGCTTATGTTCCCAGCTACTCTAGAGGCCGAGGTGAGAACATCGTTTGAATCCAAGAGGCTGAGGCCGCAGTGAGCCACAGATGACCGAGTGAGACCCCGTTTCAAAAAAAAAAAAAAAAAAAGTATATTTGTTTCTTGTTCTTCTGTGGCTATGATACTTGATTTTCTTATCTCCGGTCATTTATATATTTGTGTGTTTTAAGATGAAGATTAATGTCAGATAATTCAAAACTGAAATTTAATATACTTGAAAATTTTTGATTACTTTCAATTTATTCTAGAAGAAAAATGGATGTTTTTTACATTTTAATACATTCTAGCTCTTTCTGGGATGTAGAATCATAAAATTCAAAATGCTGTAAAGTGGTGTCCATTTGAAAGCAGAGGAAATTCTAATTCTATGTAAATCAAACCAATACTATACTACTGATATTTTAAATATATAATCTAGACTCCGTTACACGTCACAGGGCAGGGACCAGCCTTCTAAGTCTCACAGAAACATTTCATCCTCCCCTCCTTCTACCAGTGGCATTACCTGGAGGTTATAAGACTCCTTTCAGCACTAACCATCAATTAATATATAATAATTAATGAATTAATAAATTAGCCAATCGACATATAGTATTTACTGACCATTCTCTCTTTGTATAAGATACTTCAACAGGCATTATGAGAAAATATATATATATATATCACAATTACTATAAACTTAAAATCCTTTCAGAAAATATAATAATTAAGTAAAAATGTAACATACTAACGACAACTTAATGTTGACAGCATGTAAACTAATATTTTAGTTTAACAGTATGAGCCATATACTTTGAAAGTGATTCTTTGCCAACTGTTCTGTGGTCTTCACTAATTTCTATTGAACTGCTAGGATTTGAAATATTATGGGGGAAATAGGAGATGTCATACTTCTTTCTAGCATAAATTGAATCAGATAGGGATCTGCATTTTACTTCTTTTTTCTGCCTATCTTAGCCTTCAGGGTACCAAAGTTATGCGTCTTACAGAATTAGGTCCCTAAAGGGCAACACACTCAGGAAACTTAATTGCTCTGTATACTCAAACTGAAAATCTAAAATTTTTGAGATTGTTTGACCCTAAAAAGAAGAGGAGTTATTGTTCAGTCTTCTTAGTATTTGTACAAGAGGTCTCTATTCTGTGGTTACTGAGATACCACATTTTTTGCGTTAAAGTTATGTAAAAACATGTCTTCTCTGAACCTCCAGTTTGAAATTCACAATCCATCAGATTAAGTTGGAAATTCTTAGATTTTCTATGAAATCAGTGTCTTCCTTCAGACCTTATGTGTAGGCCTATGAAAAGAATGTGAGCAACATGCTATAAATTTTGAACACTTTCATCAACTTAATAGGGAAGAGCATTCATGGTATAATCTCTTCTTTCTGGATAATTAATAGATGTGCTATCACCACACTGGCTAGAATAGAACTCATACAATAAACCTTGATGTGTAAGAGTGGAAAGATGTTAGGAGATTTAATGAGATAAAGGGTTCCTAGTTTCCTCTGAGACTTGCCTTTTCAGTTTTTGTTCTGTAGTTTTCCATTAAGTCTTCCAAGAAAGGAAGAAACATGGTGAATCACACAGTTCTATACATATAAACATGCATCTGTTTATATTTGTCTAGTCTATGTATATAAAAATTTATATATAAATGTATTCAAAAATAATGACATAATAGAGATTGCTTCCTTTTCTCGATGTCCTATGATGTTAAATTCTGATATATAATGTGACATTTTACTTAAACATTTGAACTAGATCTTGAATATGTACACTTCAGATATATGTCTACATAGATGTATACAGATCCTGAATATACACATTTCTTTGTTAGGTATAAATGTTTTCTTTGTTAATTAAGTTAATGTTTACATTTGGCAAGTTTAATAAGGCTCACGATATTTTAGAAGAAATTAGATGTTTTTGATGTATTGATTTTATTTTAGACTTTGCCTTTTCTTCTCAAATCTTTTTTCCGGGAATAATTTTAATGTTGGGTATTTTAGAGTAAAATTTTCTATTAGTACTATGTAGTGACTTTGATTCCATATTTGAAATATTTTCTGATGACTTAACATTTCAACTGTTGGCCACTTTCTGCAAAGTTTGAGTGGAGAGCTCTCTATATGCAAGAAAATAATGGTTATGTATGTAATATAAAAGAAAAACAATATGTAATTAAGTGGAAATGCCCTCTGAAGGATTTAGTATTTTTTATGTAAACAAAATTTCTACACAATGTGAAAATCATTGCATTTCTGAATTATACCAGAGTAGCAGGTTAATTTTGAAATTTTTTTATTTTAGAGATGAGATAATGGGGGCACAAGAATATTATGCAAATTGTTTGGGGGTTCCAATTTAGAGTCAGAACATGTGGTGACAATTTAGGTCTCTTTACATATGTGTGGATTCTCTTCTTACTCTGGCCAGGGTTGAGCTAGTTTTGAATCCTTCTACTTCCATTCACAATCATTATTGGGGCCTGCAAATTTCATGTCATAAATTTAACTTTATCTCCTCTGTAAATAGACTTTGCACATGGTTTTTATTTTGAGTGAATAAATGATCTCCTTTCAGATCATTCTTTTTAGTGGTAACAAAGGAACTGAAAAAGTAGTAAGAAATTATGGTACAAATACTTTTATCTTCCTTAATGTCATAATATTTGATTGCTCAATTTGAGAAGTTTCATTTAAAATGACACATAACATGTATTTTATTTTATCTTGAAATATAGATACACATTCATTGGCCAACTTTTCATGTTAATCCAAGGCCTTTTAAAATTATTAAAGTATAAGTCTTCAGATTAAAGCCCATATCTTCCTTGAATAAACCATAATATTAATGACTTTGTTTGGGTTTCTTTAAACTGGAATAATAAATATTTATGAAGACAACATAATGTACAATCCTTTTGGAGTTTTACAATTTTATTCAAACATTAGTAGTTTTCTTACCCTTGTCTATTTGCTTTTTTCTAACATTTTTATCTTTGCTTTCTTTTTTTATACTCATTAATGTAATTAATTAAATTATAAGTGTGTTTTACTGCCATAAACATATTTGGGTTGATCTAAGGTAAATATAAAATTCGACAATTGGAGCAGGAAAACATATATGTACTAGGGAGTGCGTCCAACCTAATTAATGCCATAGATAGCAGACATGACAGAGAACAAAGAGCATTAGCATTCTGGTAAGCTTTTTCGATGATGGTCGTTTACGAGAGCCTTTTCTGAATTTAGCATTTCTGTTTAAGGTTAACTGGAAAAATAACATCTTTATTAGGTGAGAATAAAAAGAAATTCTTAAGCTTAAACTCTTCAAGTCTTCACCAACTTCTGCTCTGCTGCCTGGGTCCATCTGATTTGTAGATATCAAATTTCTTAAGTAAATCACCAATTTCTAGAGTTTTTGTATCAGCCACTGTTTTGAAGACCTGCTGAAGGCCATTAAATCTCTTCCCCCCAATCAAACACACATAACTATGCACTCACAGAATTACTAAATGAAATAGTACTGGAGTTATATTGTCTGAATAGAAACTTGTTTATTTTGAGGCAATATACTTAATCTTTCATGTACAAAATGGGTATAATAATAGCATCTAATTATAAGTTTACTATTATGAGTATCAGAAAAGTAAAACATTAGGCTCAATTTTTGTCTCATAATAAGTTATAATAGAATACAAACATAAAAATAATGTTTTCAAAAATATATTATGAGGTAACCCTTCTAAAGTGTTTTAAACGATGATGATAAACTACATATATTTTCTGATGGTGTTTAGACTATTAGAATTGATGAAGATAATTATGTTTCTTTTTTATGCAAAATTAGTAGACATATCCTACAAAAAGTTGAATTAAATTCATATTATGGAAATAAAACAAGGATGACACTCTCATTGCTCTCTAAATTTTTAATACAGAGATTACTGTTTTTTACTTTGTGTATGAAATTTAAATTGTGAAATTGATATGGCAACATGCCTGTCACTTTTGACAAGTTATTTTTGACTTTTTTTTTTTAAGGACAACAAATGACTCACAAACATTACCCTTATTCAAAACAGTTGTATTCAGAACAAAGTTCCCCTTGCCAGAGGAGGTTAGGCAAGACATACCAGAATTCTGCCTGCCTATTCTAGGCAATGCAGAATTTCAATTTGGTCATTTTATTTAGTTTTAGTTAATGCTGTTGTTTTTGGCCAGCACTGACGTCCTTGGATGAGACACAATCTGTCTCTACTGTGATAGGCTGGAGAAAGACCTAGTCCCTAGGGGTCTGTTTTATGTTTTAAAATCTATACACCCAACCTATTTTCACACTGGTGAGCTGCCCACAATGGAAGAATGAAAAGTTTATAGAATTAGGCATTTCTACCCTGGCATCTGTCAGTGACAGCATAACTCTCATCAATCCAATTCATATGATGAGTTTATACTACTAATAAATAGTTACACAAAGTCATGTGAAATCTTTAAAAAAAAAAAAAAAAAAAAAAAAAAAAAAAAAGGTGCTTAGGTCCCTGTTTGGCTATACATAACCTGACTCGAAGGAAGCTAAAAAAAAAAAAAAAAAAAAAAAAAAATGTTTAATTTCTGCCTTTTCCAGTGTGGAAAAAGGAGCAGGCTCTCTTCATTTTTCCAATTCTGATTTGAGTTCAAAAAATTCACTGGACTAGGATCACAAACCTGTGTGCCAGCCCTGGCTCTTCTTCTCTCTAGCTTTGAACAGATACTTAAAACTCTCATATTTTAATTTCCCTTCTGTGAAATGATAACTGGGCCAGATGATATCTAAGGCATTTTTGACTCTACAAATAAAAATATTTTGCCCCCCTTTTCAAATCTAGCTCATAAAATTAAGCTAAATTATATTGGTCTTTGAATATAGTGACTTGGAAAGTAGCTGCCTGTGTAATTTTTAAGAAATGAAATAAATTATCTCATGTACCAAATCTATTAGGCTTACCCTACTTTGCTTTATTTTATAATTTTGACCTTCGATGTATACACAATGGAAAGTCAACTTACAATAGGGTGTATTCTTTCTGTGAAGACCTGATTTTGCCTGGGCAGGGGACTGATTCAATAATGGAAGGGGCTTCTTCCATTCACAATATGTATGACTTACGGAGAACATTTGCAAGTTTGCTCTGTATGCCTATGATAATATCAGAGTGGCTCTGAATATACGATTCACAGAATAATCGAGACCCAGCTAATCTAATGACTCCCAATATGAGGGGTTGTCAGTGGCACAGGTGTTTTTCTTATCACTTGATGTCTGAAATATGTAGGTTGCCTATATATGTTTAAGAGATGAATGAGGCTTGTAACTAGATTATTATAAGAGACATCCTAGACTTTTAGGGATTTTCTAATTTGTGTTCAATTTACATTTATTTTTCAGCTTATTTTACCTTAATTCCCAAGAACCTCTAGCTTTAGTCAAAGTAATACTTGTAATGAACTTCCTCTGCTGAGAACCAATATCCATGGCCTGATAGAAGAACTATACAATAACCTGTGCTTTAGGAGGAAAATATATGTCATTGGGTTTATGGCATAATAAGGTTTGCTTCTTTCATGGTTCAAGGCATTTGCAGTTTATCAATCACAAAATGTTAATGGAAGCTGATTTCCATTTTTCCTCCTTAGACAGTTTTCTGAATTGGTGGGTCAAAACAAATGTTGAAGCCACGAATTCATGAATTAGCCTTGCACTAAGCATAGTTATGGGGAGACCAAAAAACAATATTTGATGTCTCAGAGCTGCTACTGGAAGCGAAATGATCTTTTAAAAATGCAAATCATATAAGACCGCTACTATTTAAGTCCCTTTGACCCTTTGATGGTTTCCCATCTCATACCACATAAAATAGACATAACTAACCAGGACCAACAAGGACTTACCTTACAGCAGTCTGCCTAACTGTGTGACTTTTTCCTCCTTTCTACCACTCCTTTGTCAATAAGCTTCAGCCATTCAGGCCTTTTTTGTGTTCCAGGAACACGCTAAGCTCTTTCCTACCTTAAGGCCAAGAACTTGCAGTTTATTCTGCCTTAAATATTTGTCCTCAGATCATTCAGATCTTATTTTAACTGTCACTTAATGAAGATCACTCAGCTCAAAGTAGGTATCCAGACATTATCACATACTTTATTTTCTACATAGCAGATAGTACAAGTATCCCATTATTTTCTTGGTTTTTGTTTGATTGTTGTTTTCTGTCTCTTACATTAGCATGAGAACATGTAGCTGTTGCTCAATAAATATATTAAATGAGAAAATCAATGAACACATTACATTTAAACCTCTAAGTTGCTTTTGGCTTTTGTATGTATTTCCCATAAAACTATGTATTTATAAATATAAATAAGAAGATTATATACAATAATGTGCTTTTATAAAATATATATCAATTATGAGTTTGTGTATTATAAAAGTATATAATTACAAATGTAAATTTTATAAACTATAGAATATATATAAATATATATAGATTATATATAATATATATCAAAGATTTATTATATATTAAAATTATAGATTAGGGTTCACTCTTGGTGTCATATATTCTATAGGTTTGGATAAATGCATGCTGGCATGCATTCTCCATTATAGTATCATACAGAGTAGTTTCACTGACTTAAAAATTGCCTGTGCACTGCCTATTTATTTTACCCTCAACCCCTGGGAACCACAGGCATTTTTACTGTCTGCACAGCTTTGCGTTTTTTAGAATGTCATATAGTTGGAATCATATAGGAGGTAACCTTGTCAAACTGGCTTCTTTATTTAGTGATATGCATTAAAGTTTCCTACTTGTCTTTTTGTGGCCTGATAGCTCATTTCTTTTTAGCACTGAATAATATTCCATTGTCTGAGGGTAACACAGTTACACCACCTATTGAAGAACATTTTTAGTGATAGGACATGATTGTTTTAATTTGTGTTTCTCTGATGACGTGTGATGTCAGATCATAAAAGATACATTTTCATATACTTATTTTCCATCTATATATTTTCTTTGGTGAGGTTTCTATTAAGATATTTGGCTTATTTTTGATTAGATTCCTTATGTTCTTATTGTTGAGTTACAAGAGTTCTTTGTGTGTTTTGGATAACATTTAATTATCAGATGTGTCTTCTGCAGATATTTTCTCCCGTTCTGTAATTTTTCCTTTCATTCTCTTGAGGATGTCTTTTGCAGAGAGAAATTTTTAAATTGTAATAAAGTCCAGTTTGTCAATTCTTTCTTTCATGGATCATGCCTTTGGTAGTTATCTAAAAAGCATTGCTAACCACAAGGGAATTTAGATTTTTTCCTAAGTTATCTTCCAGGAGTTTTATAATTTTGCATTTTACATGTAGATATAGATTCCATTTTCAGTTAATTTTTTTTGAAGTGTGTAAGGTCTATGTCTAGATTCATTTATTTTTGCATGTGTGTGTCCAGTTATTCCAACACTATTTGCAGAAAAATCTCTTTTCTCTATTGTATTTAGTTTCCTCCTTTGTCAAAAGTCAGTTGACTGTATTTATGTGTTACTATTTCTGAACTTTTTATTCCATTGCTCTATTTGTCTATTCTTGTGCCAATAATACCCTAATTGTCTTGATTACTGTAGCTTTGATTATCATCTTAAAGTAGGGTAAACTTCGTTCTTCTACTTCAATATTGTGTTGGTGATTCTGGATCTTTTGCTTCTCCATATACACCTTAAAATCAGTGTGAAAATATTCACAAAATAACTTGCTGGGATTTTGGTTGGGACTGTATTGAATCTATAAATAAGCATACTGACAATTGATATTTGATCTTTCTATCCATAACATAGCATATCTATTTAGTTAGTTATTTGATTTCTTTCATCAGACTTTTGTAGTTTTCTCATAAACATTTTGTACACATTTTGTTAGATTTATTTTCTTTTCATTTTTGGGATTTCTTTTATAAATGGTATTGTGTTTTTAATTTCAAATTTCAAGCAGTCATTTCTAGTATATAGGAAAGTGACTGACTGAAGTGTATTAACCTTGCATCCTGCAACCTGATACAATTACTTGGGAGTTTCAGCAGTTTTTTTGTTGATTCTTTCAGATTTTTAATCTAGATAATCACATTAACTGCAAACAAAATAGTTTTATTTTTTCCTTCTCTATCTGTATACTTTTAACTTCCTGTTCTTATCATGTTGTATTAGGTAGGGATTCCAGTAGATATTGAAAAGAAGTAGTGAGAGGATCCATCCTTGCCTTTTTCCTGATGTTAGTAGAAAAGTTTTGAATTTTTCAGGTCTAAGCATAATGTTAACCCTCAGGTTTTTGTAGATTTTTAGAAACCAAGTTGAGGAAGCTTCCCTCCACTTCTAGTTTATCGGGAGTTTTTACTATGAATGGGTATTAGATTTTGTCAAATGTGTTTTCTGTATCTATGTTTATTACCATGTAATTTTTCTTCTTGGCTTGTTTATGTAATAGATTATATTAACTGATTTTCAAATGTTGAATTACGCTTGCATACCTGGAAAAAAAATACCCTCTTGGCCATGGTGTATAACTCTTTGTCTACACTGTTAGATTTGATTTGCTAGTATTTTGTTGAGAATTTTTTCATCTATGTTCATGAAATGTATTGGTCTATGGTTTTCTTGTAATACCTTTGTCCAGTGGCTCATATGTTTAAACTCAAGATATTTTTAGTGGATGTCTTATTATTTTTAAATATTGTCAATAAGATAGAGTATGGCAACTGTAGAGAAGCTATAAAGAGAATTAACTTTCCTCTTATTAGTACACACACACACACTCTCTCTCTCTCTCTCTCTCAAATGAATTCAACTATGTTCAAGCTTTCCTTAATATTCTACTTGATCCTTGTCTAAACTAAAAGTGAGAATATGTTTATGTATTTTCTCCACATATTTCCAAAGGGACAATTTTGTTTTTTTTCATCATACCTTATGAAATCAAAAGTCTGATGAATATCTTCTAATCTAAGGAAGATTTTTCCTTTTTTAAAAATAAAAGTTTAAATTTTAAAATAGTTTTTTTTTATTTACAGAAAAGTGCTCCAGTGTGCCCCACTTCTAATTTCCCCATTGTTAAAATCTCAGATTAATATAGCATATTTTTTACAACTAATAAATAATGATACAATATTATTAAACAAAGTCTGTACATTATTCAGATTTCCTTAGGTTTTATTTGATGTTCTTTCTGAAGTAGGATGCCATGTAGAATACCACATTAGACACCTCTAAGCTATGAAACTTTCTAACACTGTCCTTGTTTTTGATGACCTTAAGGTTTTTGACGAGTACTAGGTTTGAGTAGTACTAGTGAAGTATTTTGTAGTATTCCTGAAATAGAATTTGTCTGGCATTTTTGTTTATAATTACACTGAGTTTTTGGAAAGATCACAAAGGTAAAGTACAATTTTCAGCATATTATATCAAAAGTACATACTACCAGTATGACATATAATTAATGATGTTTACTTTGAGAATCTGAAAAGTTATTGTTTTTCTCCCTTTTCCATATGTTTTTTTCGTCTTTCTATACTCTTGGAAAGTTGTTTTGCATAGCCCCAACTTAAGGAGTAGGGAGTACCATGGCCAAGAAAATTTTACCTAACCCAAGATCATCAAGATTTACTCCTATGTTTTATTTAAGAGTTTTATAATTTTAACTCTTACATTTAGGACTATAAACCATTTTGATTTTTTTGTGTATAGTATGCTATTGGTCCTGGTTCATTCTTTTGCATGTGGATATCCAGTTGTCGATCTGTAATCGATCTTCTGTGCTAGTACTGCACTGTCTTGATCACTGTAGCTTTATAATACATTTTGCAATTGGGATGTGTGACTCTTCCAAATTTGTTCTTTTTCAATAATGCTTTGGTTATTCTGGGTCCTTTTAAGTTTCTTATAAATTTTTTAGAATCAATGTGTAAATTTATTCAAAAGAAAAACACCCAGCTTAGATTTTGGATTTTGGTAGGAATTATGTTGAATCTATAGAGTGGTTTGGGGAGTGTTACTATCTTAACAAGGTTAAGTCTTCTGAGCTGTGAACTTGGGGTTCTTTTCATTTATTTAGATCTTTTTAAGTTTATTTAAACAATGTTTTGTAGTTTTCTGTGTGCCAATGTTGCATTTCTTTTTAAAATTTTATTGTAAGTATTTTATTCTTTTTGAATTCTCTAAGAGATTTTATAAAAAAACTATTTTTGAATTGTTCATTTCTAATATATAGAAATACATTAATTTCCATATATTGATCTTGTATACTAAGAGCAACCTTGCTAAACTTATTTATTTGTTCTAATATGTTTTTCTGTGTTTCTCATTATTTTCTATATACAGACAATTTCATCTCCAAATTGACTGGTTTTCTTCATTCTTTCTAATCTTTATGCCTTTTATTTTCTTGCATAATATCGTGTTTTTATCATTAAAGGATATTGGATTTTTAAAAAGCCCTTTTCCGGCATCTATTGAAGTAATCATATGTTAACCCCCTGGATTCTATTAATGGAATATATTACTTGATTTCAGATGTTAAACCAACCATACATCCCTGTCATAAATTCTACTTGGTCATGGTCTATAATCCTTTTTATATATTGCTTAGTGCCATTTGTTAATATTTTGTTGAGTACTTTGCAACTATATTCACAAGGGATATTTGTAATTTTCTTGTGATATTTTGTATGGTTTTAGTAGCAGGATAACACGTTCTTCATTGAATTATTTAGAAATAGACTGTAGTTAGTGAGGATGAGAAGACAATTGTATGAGCATGGAAACAAATGGTGCATTTGCATTAGTCTGTGCAGCAAATTATATCACCTAGTGTAGAGAGGTTATCTCTCTCTACACTACACTAGATATACACAAATTATATCACCTAGTGTAGAGAGGTTATGTACACTAGGTGTAACCTAGTATAGAGAGAGCTAAAAACACGAAACAAACTAGGAATACAAGGGAACTTCCTCAGTATTGTAAAGGGCATCTGCAAAAATCCATGACTAATACCATTCCTAGTGGTTAGAAGTAGTCAGATTTGTGATATATTCATGAATAGAGGTGTTGAGATTTGCTGGTGGATTAGCTGTGAATGTTAAAGAGAGAAATCAAAGATAACTTCCAAGTTTTGTTCTAAACAAATTCATGGATAATCTTAACATTTATGGAGGAGTCTTTGAGGATTAGTAGAGAAGTCAAGATTCCTAAGCCTGTTAAATCTGAAAGTCATAAAAAGAAATACAAATTTAGGAATATCCAGCTTATTCAAAAATCTGTATTTCCTAGGCAAAGAGTAAATATAGAAAAGGGATGAAAACTGAAGATACCATGGCTTACTGCAACATTTGGAAACCAGGTGCAGTAGAAGACATGAAATGAAATCTTTACGTTGCATTATTTTAGATTTAGTTGTGTCCTAGCCTGAACATGAAGCACTTTATTTTATTTATTTATTTTTTTTACTTAGCATCTTCCAGCTATACTAGAGAGTGGAAGTGTAGAGCAGAGAGTGTCTCTGGGTAATGGGGAGAGAGAACACAACAATTGTGAGGCATTGAACTCAGTGCTGTTCTATTAGAGAAGAAAGGAAAACTAGACCAAATTTAGCTGCTGCTCGCCCACAAAGAGAGCATTAAAACCAGCCCTAGCCAGAGGAGAATCACTGATCCCAGTAGTCCAAACTTGATCCCACAAACCTCATCATCAAGGGGTACAGCTCTCTGTGTCTCCAAGTAAACTTGAAAGGTAGTCTAGGCCATAAGGACTGCAATTCTTAGGCATGTTCCAGTACTGAACTAGGCCCAGAGACTGGGGACTATAAGGGCATGTGACATATTGAGACAGCAGCTGGGGCAGCCAAGGGAGTGCTGACATCACCCCTCCCCTAACTCCCAGCTGCACATCTCACGGCTCCAAAAGAGAGCCTTTCCTTCCACTTGAAGAGAGGAGAGGGAAGAGCGGGGAAGAGTTTGTCTTACATTTTGGATACCAGCTCAGTCACAGTGAGATAGGGCACTGGTCAGAATCTTAAGGCCCCCATTCTAGGCCCTAGCTCCGAGACAACATTTCTAGATACATCCTGGGCCAGAAGGGAACCCTCTGCCTTGAAGAACCCAGTGCTCACATCATTCATCACCTGCTAACTGAAGAGCCCTTGGGCCCTGAATAGCAATCAGTGATACCCAAGTACTTGGTTGAGGGTCTTGAGTGAGTCTCTGAGACTTGCTAGCTTCAGATGAGACTCAGCACATTACCAGCTGTGGTGGCAATGGGGCAAAACTCTGCTTGAGAAAAGCAGATGGAAATGAAAGGGAATTTTGTCTTGCACCATAGGTACCAGGACAGCCACAGGGTAGTAGAGCACCAAGTGGGCTCTTGGGGTTCCTGATTCTAGGACTTGACTCTTTTGACAGCATTTCTGGAACTGCCCCTGGGCCAGAGGGGAGCCCACTACACTGAAGGGTAAGTCCCAGGCTAGGCAAAATTTACCACAAGCTGACTTAAGAGCCCTTGGGCTTCAAGAGAACATTGCAGTAATCTTGCAATATTCCTCATGGCCTGTGATGGCTACGGGTGAGACTCCTCTGCCTTTAGAAAGGGGAGGGAAGAGTAGGAAGAACTGAGTTTTGTGGTTTGACTGACAGCTCAGTCTCATTACAGCAGAACACCAGGTAGACTTCTAAGTTTTTTGACTCTATTCCCTGACTCCTGGACAGCACCTCAGGACCCACTTGGGGGCTGGGGGACCTTACCGCCATGAAGGGAAGGACATAGCCCTGGCTGGCTTTGCCACTGGCTGATTGTAGAGCCCCAGGGCTTAGAGCAAACTTAGGCAGTAGCCAGTGAGTGGTTTCAGCAGGCCTTGGGTGAGGCCCAGTGCTGTGCTGGCTTCAGTCTGACACGGCACAGTAATAGTTGTGGTGGCCACAGCAGTGCTTGTGTCACTCCACCCCCAGCTTAGGTTGCTAAGAAAGGAGAGAGAGACTGTTTGGGAGAAAGTAAGGGAAGAGAATAAGAGTCTGTGCCTGGTAATCCAGAGAATTTTCCCAGATCTGGTTCAAGACTACCAGGGCAGTATCTCTACAAGTTGGCAAGAACCACAGTGGTTACTAAGCTTGGGGCTCTCCTAAAACAGATACAGCTTAGGTCACAACACCAAAGTCCTTTCAAATATCTGAAAAGCCTTCCTATGAAGGATAAGTATTATAAGCCCAGACTGTGAAGACTATAATAAATACTATTAATAAATACATATATATAAATAAATAAAATAAAACCTTCAATGCCCAAACATTGAAGAACATCTACTAGCATCAATACCATCCAGGAAACATGACTTTGTAAAATGGACTAAGTAAGGCACCAGGGACCAATCCTGGAGAAACAGAGATATGTGACCTTTCAGACAGACTTCAAATAGCTAGCTTTGTTGTGGAAACTCAAAGAATTTCAAGTTAACACAGAGAAGAAATTCAGAATTCTATTGGATACATTTAACAAAGAAATTGAAACAATTAAGCAGTAAAAGTTCTACAGTTGAAAAATGCAACTGACATACTGAAGAATGAATTTGAATCTTTTATTAGCATACTTGATTAAGTAGAAGAAGGAATTAGTGAGCCTGAATACAGGCTGTTTATAAATGCACAATATTTAGAAAATAGCTTCAAAAGGGCAAATCTAAGAGTTATTGGCCTTAAAGAGGAGGTAGAGAAAGAGGTGGGGCAGAAATTGTATTCAGTGGAACAGTATCGGAGAACTCTCCAAACCTAGAGAAAGATACCAACATTCGAGTATAAAGAAGGTTATACAACACCAAGGAGATTTAACCCAAATAATACTATCTCATGGCATTTAATAGTCAAACTCTTAATGGTGAAGGATAAAGGAAGGATCCTAAAAGCAACAAGAGAAAAGAAACAACATACAATGGAGCTGCAATACATCTGGCAGCAGACTTAGCAGACTTTTCAGTGGAAATCTTGCAGGCTGGGAGAGAGTGGCATGACATATTCAAAGTGCTGAATGAAAAAACTTTCACACTAGAATAGTATATCTGGTGAAATATCCTTCAAAATTGAAGGAGAAAAAAAGACTTTCTGAATCAAAATCTGAGATATTTCATTAACACAAGACTGGTCCTTCAAGAAATGCTAAACAGAGTGCTTCAGTCAGAAAGAAAAGGATGTTACTGAGCAATAAGAAATCATCTGAAGGTATAAAACTTGTAGATGCTCTGCTCTACTTGGTCATACCAAATACTTTAAGTAGACTTATACCTTGATGAAGTCAATTTTTTTCTTTTTTTACATCAATTTCCACATCCACTAGGAGCAATATATTTACTCATAGCAAGCAGCTAAACTCATATTATTTTAAACCTTTCATTGACACAAAGTAAAAGACAAAAAGATATTTTGCTAATTCTTGTTGAAGAGAAATGTCCAAATGAAGTCTTACTAGTATCCAAAGTGAATTCTTAAGGAATGTGAACCCTGAAATCTTTTATTATACTGAGTTGTCAAACTTTATTTTTTGAAGGTTAAACATTCAAAAAGTAGAATCTCTAATCAATATTTCATTAAAAAGTAAATATTAATACCATTAAATGGATGCATAGACACATGCCTACACATTTACCATATAACCTTACTGTTTTCAATTCACTGAAAATGATTGTAACTCTCTTTGTAACTCTGTGATCCTGCACCAGCCATGTGAATAAGTTTGAAAATCATTCATTTCAGAGAATATTCTAGCTTTCCTTATGATATAAAGAATAGCTGGTTATTACAAAAGCTGTGAAGTTTAGGCTGTAAAACTTCTATATATGAAAGATTTCAGAATAAGGATCTGGCTAAATTTTAGGTGCAGGAATGTGCTGGGCCAACTAGAGAACATACCTAGAGACTTTATTTGCACAGTAAGCCCATTGATCTCTCTTCCAGAAGATTTGGGTGTTTGGAAATGGGAGGGAGGTCGTGGTACTCTAAAATCTCCTGAAGTAATGTCTTGGGTCTGTCATAATTTAAATCAAACTGACTTACTCTCTACATCCTTAACTTGATATCTTGTTGGAATCCATTTTGCCAGAATCCAGAAATAAATATGACTACATCATTTTAATGTATTTTTTCAGATAATTACACTTTGGGGTGGACTTAAATCACTGAGGAAAAGAACACTGAATTCTACAGTATTTGACTTTCATAAAAAGCTTCATTTCAAAAATTAATTATTTCCAGTTTAAAAAGTATTACATTTCTCATTACATGTGCTTACTTTCCATTCTAAAAATATTGGTTTGGAGTATCTGAGTAAAGGTTGAAACAATTTTTACAAGCTCAAAATGAATCTCTTTTTTATGCTCGCTTAATTCAAAAGCAGCAGATACATTTTTTTAAGATTAAAAAGAAAATTTTATATTAAGATGAAAAAAGTTTTATCTCCTGCAAATGTTACAGTCATCTTTAAGCCATGTGAAAAGAAGTATTAGATAAAATGGCTGTTGAACTTCTAATTTTAGCACCATTTCTGTTATCAAATTTCATAAAAATATAAATAAGGATTCTTCCCTGTGAAGAATAGACAATACCTGATCAGTACCCTTACATTGTACTATGTTAATTGTGCAATGTGGCCTCACTTCCAAATCCTAGTTTCTAAAATTACAAGTGTCAATGTGATGGAAAAGAAAACTGGGTATCAGCCTACAAGGATTTTGGTCTTAATGTAGGCTTATGTGTTTTGATTAATTATAGAAGTAGAATAGAGGGAGATGGAAGTCATGTAAAAACTTTTCTAATTTAACTTTCGACTAAGTAGAATTGCTCACCACAACTTTTTCAGCTTGTGGGAGGTTAATTTTAAATCATGGAATAGGATTCCTCATCACAAGCTGAGAGATACATAGATCAAATGTTGAGAATTTTTGTTTTAAAAATAAGGGGAAGAAAGAGACATTGTTGGGAGATGGTTTTAAATCAATTTTAAAATTTCTTTTTGAATCAGATTAAAATTTCTGCAGAATCTTTACTACTTTTTCATTGCTTAACTAGTTCTCATCAAATTACTTTAAATTATATTCTTTATCTGTAATCTTTATCTGAATAGTTGTTGACTCAAAGTACATCAGTTTAATTTGCACTTTTCAAATTTCTATCAGATTTTTCAAAAATGATCTTGTTATGCTGTTCCTTCAAATCTGTTGTCTTATCTATAACTCAAAATGGAAATTTGCATTACAACAATGATTGGTCAGTCTGTCTGTCTATTAATCACCTAATTTATCCAATCTAGAGAGACTGTGTTTGTATACACATTATGTTTTATCCATTGTGGCTTCTCTGTCATGTAAACACCAAAAAATTATTTTCAGGGATATTTTTTAACAAATAATTAAACCTTGATCTCTATCTTCCCCTTTTTTGCCCTGTATGTTTTCATTTTCTTCCCTAAACAGACTGATAATTCTTTCTCTGTGGCTTGAGAGGAGCAAGGTCTGGGAAGACAGATCTTGCCTTCTCTATGACACTTTGCTGACATCTAGGACAATTTTTATTTATCATTCAAATAGTCTATATACTCTCATTTTTATGCATTTGTTTTTGCAATTATTACCTCCAGTGTTTCACTTTGAAACATTGAAAAGTTACCTGACTACATTCTACTCATAAATAAATGATATGTGTATTAAGGTTATTTTGAGGCATTAATACTGCATATTATTTACTGAGAGCCAAGAGATGTGTACTTTTCTGATGGTAACTAATTCAGCCAATTGTAAAGTTTTACTTCTTCCTTAGGAATTAAGGAATAGCATTGGCCTTACTTTCAGTATTAAGCAAGAGAATATTTGAGGAACATATGCCCAGTTCTGCAGGGAACACAAAAACATTTCAGAAATCTGTCTTTGCTTTTCAATGAGCTTATGTTGCAAAGACATATTATGAAAATATGTGACAGAAGACCGGTGATTTCTGCATTTTCAACTGAGGTACTGGGTTCATCTCACTGGGGAGTGCCGGAGGATCGGTGCTGGTCAGCTGCTGCAGCCCGACCAGCGAGAGCTGAAGCAGGGCGAGGCATTGCCTCACCTGGGAAGCGCAAGGGGGAAGGGAATCCCTTTTCCTAGCCAGGGGAACTGAGACACACAACACCTGGAAAATCGGGTAACTCCCACCCCAATACTGCGCTTTAAGCAAACAGGCACACCAGGAAATCATATCCCACACCTGGCCGGGAGGGTCCCACACCCACGGAGCCTCCCTCATTGCTAGCACAGCAGTCTGTGATCTACCGGCAAGGCAGCAGCGAGGCTGGGGGAGGGGCGCCCGCCATTGCTGAGGCTTAAGTAGGTAAACAAAGCTGCTGGGAAGCTCGAACTGGGTGGAGCTCACAGCAGCTCAAGGAAACCTGCCTGTCTCTGTAGACTCCACCTCTGGGGACAGGGCACAGTAAACAATAACAAACGCAGCAGAAGGCTCTGCAGACGCAAGCGACTCTGTCTGACAGCTTTGAAGAGAGCAGTGGATCTCCCAACACTGAGGTTGAGATCTGAGAAGGGACAGACTCCCTGCTCAAGTGGGTCCCTGACCCGGGAATAGCCTAACTGGGAGACATCCCCCACTAGGGGCAGTCTGACACCCCACACCTCACAGGGTGGAGTACACCCCTGAGAGGAAGCTTCCAAAGCAAGAATCAGACAGGTACACTCGCTGTTCAGAAATATTCTATCTTCTGCAGCCTCTGCTGCTGATACCCAGGCAAACAGGGTCTGGAGCGGACCTCAAGCAATCTCCAACAGACCTACAGCTGAGGGTTCTGACTGTTAGAAGGAAAACTATCAAACAGGAAGGACACCTACACCAAAACCCCATCAGTACATCATCATCATCAAACACCAGAGGCAGATAAAACCACAAAGATGGGGAAAAAGCAGGGCAGAAAAGCTGGAAATTCAAAAAATAAGAGCACATCTCCCCCGGCAAAGGAGCGCAGCTCATCGCCAGCAATGGATCAAAGCTGGACGGAGAATGACTTCGACGAGATGAGAGAAGAAGGCTTCAGTCCATCAAAATTCTCAGAGCTAAAGGAGGAATTACGTACCCAGCGCAAAGAAACTAAAAATCTTGAAAAAAAAGTGGAAGAATTGATGGCTAGAGTAATTAATGCAGAGAAGGTCATAAATGAAATGAAAGAGACGAAAACCATGACACGAGAAATACGTGACAAATGCACAAGCTTCAGTAACCGACTCGATCAACTGGAAGAAAGAATGTCAGCGATGGAGGATCAAATGAATGAAATGAAGCGAGAAGAGAAACCAAAAGAAAAAAGAAGAAAAAGAAATGAACAAAGCCTGCAAGAAGTATGGGATTATGTAAAAAGACCAAATCTACGTCTGATTGGGGTGCCTGAAATTGAGGTGGAAAATGGAACCAAGTTGGAAAACACTCTTCAGGATATCATCCAGGAGAACTTCCCCAACCTAGTAGGGCAGGCCAACATTCAAAGCCAGGAAATACAGAGAACGCCACAAAGATACTCCTCGAGAAGAGCAACTCCAAGACACATAATTGCCAGATTCACCAAAGTTGAAATGAAGGAAAAAATCTTAAGGGCAGCCAGAGAGAAAGGTCGGGTTACCCACAAAGGGAAGCCCATCAGACTAACAGCAGATCTCTTGGCAGAAACTCTTCAAGCCAGAAGAGAGTGGGGGCCAATATTCAACACTCTTAAAGAAAAGAATTTTAAACCCAGAATTTTATATCCAGCCAAACTAAGTTTCATAAGTGAAGGAGAAATAAAATCCTTTACAGATAAGCAAATGCTTAGAGATTTTGTCACCACTAGGCCTGCCTTACAAGAGACCCTGAAGGAAGCACTAAACATGGAAAGGAACAACCGGTACCAGCCATTGCAAAAACATGCCAAAATGTAAAGACTATCAAGGCTAGGAAGAAACTGCATCAACTAACGAGCAAAATAACCAGTTAATATCATAATGGCAGGATCAAGTTCACACATAACAATCTTAACCTTAAATGTAAATGGACTAAATGCTCCAATTAAAAGACACAGACTGGCAACCTGGATAAAGAGTCAAGACCCATCAGTCTGCTGTATTCAGGAGACCCATCTCACACGCAGAGACATACATAGGCTCAAAATAAAGGGATGGAGGAAGATTTACCAAGCAAATGGAGAACACAAAAAAGCGGGGGTTGCAATACTAGTCTCTGATAAAACAGACTTTAAACCATCAAAGATCAAAAGAGACAAAGAAGGCCATTACATAATGGTAAAGGGATCAATTCAACAGGAAGAGCTAACTATCCTAAATATATATGCACCCAATACAGGAGCACCCAGATTCATAAAGCAAGTCCTTAGAGACTTACAAAGAGACTTAGACTCCCATACAATAATAATGGGAGACTTCAACACTCCACTGTCAACATTAGACAGATCAACGAGACAGAAAGTTAACAAGGATATCCAGGAATTGAACTCATCTCTGCAGCAAGCAGACCTAATAGACATCTATAGAACTCTCCACCCCAAATCAACAGAATATACATTCTTCTCAGCACCACATCGTACTTACTCCAAAATTGACCACGTAATTGGAAGTAAAGCACTCCTCAGCAAATGTACAAGAACAGAAATTATAACAAACTGTCTCTCAGACCACAGTGCAATAAAACTAGAACTCAGGACTAAGAAACTCAATCAAAACCGCTCAACTACATGGAAACTGAACAACCTGCTCCTGAATGACTACTGGGTACATAACGAAATGAAGGCAGAAATAAAGATGTTCTTTGAAACCAATGAGAACAAAGATACAACATACCAGAATCTCTGGGACACATTTAAAGCAGTGAGTAGAGGGAAATTTATAGCACTAAATGCCCACAAGAGAAAGCTGGAAAGATCTAAAATTGACACTCTAACATCGCAATTAAAAGAACTAGAGAAGCAAGAGCAAACACATTCGAAAGCTAGCAGAAGGCAAGAAATAACTAAGATCAGAGCAGAACTGAAGGAGATAGAGACACAAAAAACCCTCCAAAAAATCAATGAATCCAGGAGTTGGTTTTTTTGAAAAGATCAACAAAATTGACAGACCACTAGCAAGACTAATAAAGAAGAAAAGAGAGAAGAATCAAATCGACGCAATTAAAAATGATAAAGGGGATATCACCACCGACCCCACAGAAATACAAACTACCATCAGAGAATACTATAAACACCTTTACGCAAATAAACTGGAAAATCTAGAAGAAATGGATAATTTCCTGGACACTTACACTCTTCCAAGACTAAACCAGGAAGAAGTTGAATCCCTGAATAGACCAATAGCAGGCTCTGAAATTGAGGCAATAATTAATAGCCTACCAACCAAAAAAAGTCCAGGACCAGATGGATTCACAGCTGAATTCTACCAGAGGTACAAGGAGGAGTTGGTACCATTCCTTCTGAAACTATTCCAATCAATAGAAAAAGAGGGAATCCTCCCTAACTCATTTTATTAGGTCAAAATCATCCTGATACCAAAGCCTGGCAGAGACACAACAAAAAAAGAGAATTTTAGACCAATATCCCTGATGAACATCGATGCAAAAATCCTCAATAAAATACTGGCAAACCGGATTCAGCAACACATCAAAAAGCTTATCCACCATGATCAAGTGGGCTTCATCCCTGGGATGCAAGGCTGGTTCAACATTCGCAAATCAATAAACATAATCCAGCATATAAACAGAACCAAAGACAAGAACCACATCATTATCTCAATAGATGCAGAAAAGGCTTTTGACAAAATTCAACAGCCCTTCATGCTAAAAACGCTCAATAAATTCGGTATTGATGGAACGTACCTCAAAATAACAAGGGCTATTTATGACAAACCCACAGCCAATATCATACTGAATGGGCAAAAACTAGAAAAATTCCCTTTGAAAACTTGCACAAGACAGGGATGCCCTCTCTCACCACTCCTATTCAACATAGTGTTGGAAGTTCTGGCTAGGGCAATCAGGCAAGAGAAAGAAATCAAGGGGATTCAGTTAGGAAAAGAAGAAGTCAAATTGTCCCTGTTTGCAGATGACATGATTGTTTATTTAGAAAACCCCATTGTCTCAGCCCAAAATCTCCTTAAGCTGATAAGCAACTTCAGCAAAGTCTCAGGATACAAAATTAATGTGCAAAAATCACAAGCATTCTTATACACCAGTAACAGACAAACAGAGAGCCAAATCAGGAATGAACTTCCATTCACAATTGCTTCAAAGAGAATAAAATACCTAGGAATCCAACTTACAAGGGATGTAAAGGACCTCTTCAAGGAGAACTACAAACCACTGCTCAGTGAAATCAAAGAGGACACAAACAAATGGAAGAACATACCATGCTCATGGATAGGAAGAATCAATATCGTGAAAATGGCCATACTGCCCAAGGTTATTTATAGATTCAATGCCATTCCCATCAAGCTACCAATGAGCTTCTTCACAGAATTGGAAAAAACTGCTTTAAAGTTCATATGGAACCAAAAAAGAGCCCGCATCTCCAAGACAATCCTAAGTCAAAAGAACAAAGCTGGAGGCATCACGCTACCTGACTTCAAACTATACTCCAAGGCTACAGTAACCAAAACAGCATGGTACTGGTAGCAAAACAGAGATATAGACCAATGGAACAGAACAGAGTCCTCAGAAATAATACTACACATCTACAGCCATCTGATCTTTGACAAACCTGAGAGAAACAAGAAATGGGGAAAGGATTCCCTATTTAATAAATGGTGCTGGGATAATTGGCTAGCCATAAGTAGAAAGCTGAAACTGGATCCTTTCCTTACTCCTTATACGAAAATTAATTCAAGATGGATTAGAGACTTAAATGTTAGACCTAATACCATAAAAATCCTAGAGGAAAACCTAGGTAGTACCATTCAGGACATAGGCATGGGCAAAGACTTCATGTCTAAAACACCAAAAGCAACAGCAGCAAAAGCCAAAATTGACAAATGGGATCTCATTAAACTAAAGAGCTTCTGCACAGCAAAAGAAATTACCATCAGAGTGAACAGGCAACCTACAGAATGGGAGAAAATTTTTGCAATCTACTCATCTGACAAAGGGCTAATATCCAGAACCTACAAAGAACTCAAACAAATTTACAAGAAAAAAACAAACAACCCCATCAAAAAGTGGGCAAAGGATATGAACAGACAGTTCTCAAAAGAAGACATGCATACAGCCAACAGACACATGAAAAAATGCTCATCATCACTGGCCATCACAGAAATGCAAATCAAAACCACAATGAGATACCATCTCACACCAGTTAGAATGGCGATCATTCAAAAGTCAGGAAACAACAGGTGCTGGAGAGGATGTGGAGAAATAGGAACACTTTTACACTGTTGGTGGGATTGTAAACTAGTTCAACCATTATGGAAAACAGTATGATGATTCCTCAAGGACCTAGAACTAGATGTACCATATGACCCAGCCATCCCATTACTGGGTATATACCCAAAGGATTATAAATCATGCTGCTATAAAGACACATGCACACGTATGTTTTTCGCAGCACTATTCACAATAGCAAAGACTTGGAATCAACCCAAATGTCCATCAGTGACAGATTGGATTAAGAAAATGTGGCACATGTACACCATGGAATACTATGCAGCCATAAAAAAGGATGAGTTTGTGTCCTTTGTAGGGACATGGATGCAGCTGGAAACCATCATTCTTAGCAAACTATCACAAGAACAGAAAACCAAACACCGCATGTTCTCACTCATAGGTGGGAACTGAACAATGAGATCACTTGGACTCGGGAAGGGGAACATCACACACTGGGGCCTATCATGGGGAGGGGGGAGGCGGGAGGGATTGCATTGGGAGTTATACCTGATGTAAATGACGAGTTGATGGGTGCAGCACACCAACATGGCACAAGTATACATATGTAACAAACCTGCATGTTGTGCACATGTACCCTACAACTTAAAGTATAATAATAATAAATAAATTAAAAAAAAAAAAAAGAAAGTATGTATCATAGAGATAAGAGTACAGGACTCAGAGCTGTGGGGTGTTTGTAAATGTTTAATAACTGGCTCTCAGTGGTAGTGTTCATTGATTTCTGTGGTGTGAATACTCCTACCATGGCTAACTTGAAGCTTCTGATGGTTTAATAACTGGTTGCCAAAAGTCCTGAAAAATTAAAAGTTAGCTTCTTGAGCAGGTAGAAGACAGCTCTAACACACCACTGATTATTGCCTTGAGATAGAGTCTGCTGTATGCTTAGCTACTGTATTACCTGTGAACTCATTACTAATTATCTTGGAAAACTTAACCTATCAAATGTTATTCTATTTTAGTATTAGTAATGAATGATACAGTAAGCTTAGAACACTTACCTCTGATTACCACCTCTGTTGCTTGCTTAGGTGCTATTCGTTGTTGGGAAGTCTTAAGTCTTCCATCCATAAAGACTGATGCCTTTTATCGATTCTGGAAGTGCTATAGCCATTATCCTTTCTTTTGCCCTTTTTTCATTTTTTCCCTCACCTTCTGGGTCTCCAAACAGATTCTTATCAGTCTTTTTCACTTTATACCCCATGATTGTTAGCTCACTGTCTTATTTATTGTACTCATAGTACTTACACCATCTGACAAACCACATCATATATTTTATTATTTGTTATTATGTCTATATGTGAGCTATGTGAGAAAAGGGATTTTTCCGATTATTCACTGCATCTAGAAGGGCACCTACCAGCAAGTGGATATTAAATAAATAGTTTTTAAATAAATTAAGAAGTGAGATAATAGGTTGCATTACATAAATCTAGACCTCCAGTATCTATCAAGACGCACTGAATTTTTTATTTTTGCTCTGATATTTTCACTTCCTCAAAAATGCAAGTACACTCTGAGAGAATACCTATTCCCTAAAGTTCACCTTTTGCACCCAAAAGTTTCCACATTTGTTTGGTATGGTTTAAACTGATTATACAAATATCAGCTCTTCCTATTACGTCTAAGTGCTTTTAATTCATGCCTCATATTGCACTGTCTGTGCACAGAATCTGACTTAAAGATCAACTTTTGTGCTAGCTTTTCTTGGTATTTCAAGCCCAATTTAATTGCCTCTTTTCAACTTCATTCTGTTTTTCATTGTTCAGTGTTTTTTTTTTAATGTTACCGAATTACTGCAGTAATTCATAATGTGAGTATACATAATTCCTTTAACTTAGACTACAGATTTCTTCAAATGTTCAAAGCATGTACTTGTCTCACTGATCTTAGATGAGCCAGATTAAGGCAGTAGAATGTCAGAATAACAACTTCTTGGGAAGCTAAAAGAGAGAAGGAGGCATCAGCATTGCTAGTGGTTTGATGGTTAGGAGCATGGGCCCCAACCCAAGATACCTAGGTTTAAATCCAATTTCAGCTACCTACTAGCTGTGTGAAATAGAAAATTTATATGACTTCCCTGTGTCTGAGTTTTTTTTTTTTATAGATAATGAAAATGACAACAGCCATTACTTTGTAGGTGTGGTATCAAGAAAATTTAGAAGCTCAATAAATGTTGGCTATTATTATTGCTATTATTATCTTTCATATTGCCAATGAAAAGCTCCTACCCACTCATTCTAGAGGCCCCTGGAAACCTAAAAAATGTCTGCCAAAGGCTTTACATTTCATCAGTTTCTCTACCTTCTACCTTTCATTTCAGACCTTGTCTCTATGATCTGGTTTCGTTGGTTCACAGCTGCCTGTCTCCTACCTGATGATGGTTAATTTTATATGCCAGTTTGGCAAGACTTTGGTGTCCACTTGTGTCATCAAACACTGCTTTAGATGCTGCTTTGAAGGTAGTTTGTGGATGTGATTAACTTTTATAATCAGTTGACTTTAAGTAGATTACCCTGGATAACATGGATGGGCTTCATTCAATCAGTTGAGGGCCTTAATGGCAAAAACTGAGGTTCCTCAGAGGAAAAGGAATTATTTCTCAAGACTAGAATATATAAATCCTGCCTGAGTTTCCAGCTTGCCAGCTGTATTCCAGATTTCAGATTTGCCAGCTCCTACAGTAGCTTCAGCCAATTCCTTAAAATCAAACATTTCTTTCTTTCTCCCTTTTTATATATTCTATTGGCTCTGTTTCTCTGGAAAATTCTGACTGATACTGATTTTGGTACCAGGAACAGGGGTGCTGCTGTAGCAAATACTTAGAAATGTGAAAGTGGCTTTCAAGTTGGATAACGGTTAGAGGCTGGAAAAGATTTGAGGCACATAATAGAAAAAGCCTAGATTGCCTTGAAGAAACAATTTGTAGAAATATAGACACTAAAGGTGATTCTGGGGAAAGCTCAGAAAAGAAAGAGGAGAGACAGAATGCCCTGTAATGACAGAGGCAGAGGCTGGAGTGCTCCCTCTACAAGTCAAGGAGCCTTAAGTGTTGCCAGCTATCACCAGTAGCTAAAAGAGAGGCTTGGAACAGATTCTTCCTCAGAGTCCTCAGAAATAAACGACTATGCTGATACCTTAATTTCAGACTCTTAGCCTACAGAACTGTAAGTCAATACATTTCTGTTGTTTTAAGCAACACAGTTTGTGTTACAGCAGCCATAGGACACTAATTCACATCCTTTCCCATTTCTCAGAGGATTAAAGAATTTTGCATAAACACAGCATTGTTAAAATCATGCTACTGTATTTCAGCAAACATTGCTGCTATTAGGCAACATGAATCTCTTAGACTACTTTTGAGAAGAATAATATGATCTTATACTCACAATTTTATATATTAAAACCTAAAAACATCAGTTATACTTAATTTACAAGTAACCTTTCCTTTATTTAACTAGCCCAGATTTATAAGCAGCACATTCATAATAAAATACTACCATATAATAAAATTTAGAGGGCTGAGAGGATTATATATATCTTTGCTTTAGTGACAGGGCTAAGAATTACTTCTCAAAACTAAGTGCATATGTGTCTCAAAATCTAATTCTTAGAAAATTGTAGGAAAACACTGATACCAATATGCATCTATAGGGAATTGATTGAAAAATACAATAAAATATTTTTATAACAATAGGGCTATTTTTATGGTAACTCATAATGATAAAAAAGTTTACGTGGTTTCAATTTTAGGACATAATTACCATAACACTAATGATTGACTGGAAAGAGAACAGTCTTCTCCCAAATTGTTGAAATTCTAACTAAGTACATGTATGAATGTATGTGGTAGGATTTCTGGATTTTCCCCCAAGCATTATGAAACTGTAGGTCCTCTTAGAATATTAAAGTGGAAATATCAATACATTCTGTTAATATATTGATACTTATTTATTAATACTAACATTTCTTACCTGTTAAAAATTTACTTAGATGATTTCTGGTAATATAATCACATGTGATAATGTAAGTCATGAAATTGAATATTATTCATTCCTAGTGAAGGATTTGCCAGTTTCATGCCTATAAGGAAGTCCCTTGTATTACAAAGTCTATTTCTGGAAAACTTCTTAAGAAGATACTCCAGTTGCCATTTTTTGGCTTTACAGGTAATACCTGAAAGTTGGGCTATCTGGTTTCCCTGTCTCTCATCCAGTACTCCTGCAAGGAGAGGCTCAGATATTTATCAGAAGCACTTGGAAAATTACTGATGATGGCAGTGGAATCTCTTTTGTTCTGGAATGGTTTTAGATGTTATTGATACTTCTAGTTACTTCAGCTGCATTGATAGTATAGTTTCAAGAGTGTAGTTGAAAGAGCCTGAGAGTATGAACCCTGTATCTGATACATAATTGCTGTATGACTTTAGACAAGTGAGTCAATACAAAAATAGTGGTAAAATTTACAGATTACTGAGCACCTCTTGTGTTACAGATGTGTCTCTGTGTGTTTTTTATTCATTACCCCTCAGAATAATCTTCCAAGGTAGGTATCTTTACTCTACAGATGAGAAATCAGAGATCCAGGAAGTTTAAGTGAGTTGCCCAATTAAAAACTATCCAAGGCAAGTAAATAATGATATTGAGATTCACATCCAGATGTGTCTCATTTTGCTTATCTATAAATTAGTAATAATAATTTCTCATTTGTAGCAATGTTGAAATCATGTTCTCTCTTATTCTACATCATAAGACAACCTGGACTGGAAAAATTTAGTGTCTACTGGTGCAGAACCTCTGGTGCAGATAATAAAGAGTAGAGAGAAATATTAATACCAGGTTCTTTAGGTTATTTGTGAGACTGCTGCACTTTGATATAGGCAGGTGAGAGCCAAATGATTCTCAGTACAACGCGGAGGGAGAAAAGAGGAGGAAGGGTGGGAGGTCTCAGAGAAATTGTTGGCCTTTGTAAATAGGCTAACCTTATAGATAACCTGTGGTAGGGTTAAGCTGAGTCTGAGAGATTATCACTTACTCATCAGCAAAGGACAGCTGTTTTCTCCCTCTTAAACCTATGAATATGGTCAGAAAGTAACAACCTTCAGAAATAAAAGGACCTACACAAATTTTCAGTGGATGTATTGGAGTTTTCCCGTACAAGCTACTGAAATTGTCACATATAACAATATTAACCTTAAATGTAAACAGGCTAAATGCCCCAATTAAAAGATACAGACTGGTAAATAGGATAAAGAGTCAAGACCCATAGGTGTGCTGTATTCAGGAGATCTATCTTATGTGCAAAGACACACATAAGCTCAAAATAAAGAGATGGAGGGATACTCACCAAGCAAATGGAAAGCAAAATAAAGCAGGGGTTGCAATCCTAGTCTCTGATAAAACAGACTTTAAACCAGCAAAGATCGAAAAAGACAAAGAAGGGCATTACATAATAGTAAAGGGATCAATGCAACAGGAAGAGCTAACTGTCCTAAATGTATATGCACCCATACAGGAGCACCCAGATTCATAAAGCAAATTCTTAGAGACCTACAAAGAGAGTTAGACTCTCACACAATAATAGTGGGAGACTCCAACACCCCACTGTCAATATTAGACAGAACAACGAGAAAGAAAATTAACAAGGATATTCAAGACTTGAACTCAACTTGGGACCAAGCAGGCCTAACAGACATCTACACAACTCTCCACCCCAAATCAACACGATATACATTATTCTCAGCACCACATCTCACTTATTCTAAAACTGACCACATAATTTGAAGTAAAATACTCCTCGGCAAATGGAAAAAACGGAAATCATAACATGCAGTCTCCCAGACAGTGCAATCAAATTAGATCTCAGGCTTAAGAAACTCACTCAAAACCATGCAACTACAAGAAACTGAACAACTTGCTCCTAAATGACTACTGGGTAAATAATGAAATTAAGGCAGAAATAAATAAGTTATTTGAAACCAATGAGAACAAAGACACAATGTACCAGAATCTCTGGGACACAGCTAAAGTAGCGTTTAGAGGGAAATTTTTGGCATTAAATGCCTACAGGAGAAAGTGGGAAAGATCTAAAATCAACACCCTAACATCATAATTAAATGAACTAGAGAAGCAAGAGCAAATTCAAACGCTAGCAGAAGAAAAGAAATAACTAAGATCAGAACAGAACTGAAGGAGACAGAGAGACGAAAAACCCTTCAAAAAAACCAATGAATCCAGGAGCTAGTTTTTTTGAAAAGATTAACAAAACGGACCACTAGACAGACTAATAAAGAGGAAAAGAGAGAAGAATCAAATACACACAATAAAAAATGATAAAAAGGATATCACCACTATTCCCACAGAAATACAAACCACCATCAGAGAATACTATAAACACCTCTATGCAAATAAACTAGAAAATCTAGAAGAAATGGATAATTTCCTGGATACATACACCCTCCCAAGACTAAACCAAGAAGAGGTTGAATCCCTGAGTAGACCATTAACAAGTTCTGAAATTGAGGCAGTAATTAATAGCCTACCAACCGAAAAAAGCTCAGGACCAGATGAACACACAGTCGAATTCTGTCAGCAGTACAAAGAGGAGTTGGTACCATTCCTTCTGAAACTATTCCAAACAATAGAAAAAGAGACACTCCTCCCTAAGTCATTTTATGAGACCGGCATCATCCTGACACCAAAACATGGTAAAGACACAACAAAAAATGGAAATTTCAACCCAATATCCCTGATGAACATCGCTGAGAAAATCCTCAATAAAATACTGGCAAACTGAATCCAGCAGCACGTCAAAAAGCTTATCCACCACAATCAAGTCGGCTTCATCCCTGGGATGCAAGCCTGGTTCAACATATGCAAATCAATAAACTGTAAACCATCACATAAACAGAACCAATGACAAAAACCACATGATTATCTCAATAGATGCAGAAAAGTCTTTCAACAAAATTCACCCCTTCATGGTGAAAACTCTCAATAAACTAGGTGTTGATGGAATGTATCTCAAAATAATAAGAGCTGTTTATGACAACCCCACAGCCAATATCATACTGAATGGGCAAAAGCTGGAAGCATTCCCTTTGAAAATCAGCACAGGCAATGATGCCATCTCTCACCACTCCTATTCAACATAGTGTTGAAAGTTCTGGCCAGGGCAATCAGGCAAGAGAAAGAAAGAAAGTGTATTCAAATAGGAAGAGGGGAAGTCAAATTGTCTCTGTTTGCAGATGACATGATTGTATACTTAGAAAAACCCCATCATCTCAGCCCAAAATCTCCTTAAGCTGATAAGCAACTTCAGCAAAGTCTTAGGATACAAAATCAATGTGCAAAAATCACAAGCATTCCTAATCACCAATAACTCCCATTCACAATTGCAACAAAGAGAATAAAATAACTAGGGATACAATTTACAAGGGATGTGAAGGACCTCTTCAAGGAGAACTACAAACCACTGCTCAAAGAAATATGAGAGGACACAAACAAATGAAAATCATTTCATGCTCATGGATAGGAAGAAGTAATACCATGAAAATGGCTATACTGCCCAAAGTAATTTATAGATTCAATGCTATCCCCATCAAGTTACCATTGACTTTTTTCACAGAATTAGATAAAACTACTTTAAATTTCATATGAAACCATAAAAGAGCCCATATACCCTTGACAATTCTAAACAAAAAGAACAAAGCTGGAGGCATCATGCTACCTGACTTCAAACTATACTACAAGGTTGTGGTAACCTAAACAGCATGGGACTGGTACCAAAACAGATATATAGACCAATATAACAGAGCAGAGGCCTAAAAAATAACACCACACGTGAACAACCATCTGATCTTTGACAAACATGACAAAAACAAGCAATGGGGAAAGGATTCCCTATTTAATAAATGGTGTTTGGAAAACTGGCTAGCCATATGCAGAAAACTGAAACTGGACCCGGTCCTTACACCTTATAAAAAATTAACCCAAGATGGATTATAGACTTAAACGTTAGACCTAAAACCATAAAAACCCTAGAAGAAAACCTCGGCAATATCATTCAGGACATAGGCATGGAAAAAGACTTCATAACTAAAACACCAAAAGCAATGACAACAAAAGCCAAAATTGACAAATGGGATCTAATTAAAGAGCTTCTGCACAGCCAAAGAAACTACCATCAGAGTGAATAGGCAACCTACAGAATGGGAGAAAATTTTTGCAATCTATGCATCTGACAAATGGCTAATATCCAGAAACTATAAGGAACTTAAATAAATTTTCAATTAAAAAAACATCAAAAAGTGGGCAAAGGAAATGAATAGATACTTCTCAAAAGAAGACATTTATGCAGTCAACAATCATATGAAAAGAAGTCCATCATTACTGGTCATTAGAGAAATGCAAATCAAAACCACAATGAGATACCATCTCATACCAGTTAGAATGGAAATCATTAAAAAGTCAGAAAACAACAGATGCTGGAGAGGATATGGAGAAACAGGAATGCTTTTATACTATTGGTGGGAGTGTAAATTAGTTCAACCATTCTGGAAGACAGTGTGGCGATTCCTTAAGGATCTAGAACCAGAAATGCCATTTGACCCAGCAATCCCATTACTGTGTATATACCCAAAGGATTATAAATCATTCTATAAAGACACATCCACACGTATGTTTATTGCAGCACTGTTCACCATAGCAAAGACCTGGCACCAACCCAATTACCCATCAATGATAGACTAGGTAAAGAAAATGTGGCACATATACACCATGGAATATTATGCAGGGATAAAAACGGATGAGTTCATGTCCTTTGCAGAGACATGGATGTAGCCGGAAACCATCATTCTCAGCAAAGTAACACAGGGACAGAAAACCAAATACCACATGTTCTCACTCAAAAGTGAGAATTGAATAATGGGGACATATGGACAGAGAGGGGAACATCATACACCAGGGCCTGTCGGGGGCTGGGGGCTAGGGGAAGGATTGCATTAGGAGAAATACCTAATGTAGATGATGGGTTGGTGGGTGCAGCAAACCACCATGGCACTTGTATACCTATGTAACAAACCTGAATGTTCTGCGCATGTATCCCAGAACTTAAAGTGTAATGATAAAAAAGAAACTAATTGAATAAAATTACATAAAAAAAAGTTGAAGATGGGTTAGCTGTGTGAGGAGGGAGAGGGTGCCAATCTTAAGAGTCAGGTCAGAAATAAAATGTCATCTAAAGAGAATCTGCACATAGAGATGAAGGGATTTCCAAATCTTTTGTTCTATATGGAGTAATTGCTACATTAACCTGAATAATCCCCTTAGTTGATTTTCATTTTATTCCCATCTGACATTGTCTTGCCTCCTTTTTTAAAAATTTCCCAATATATCTTATGTACAGTACAGTTAATCATATTGGTCTGCTGGGGACTTACAAGATCCAGGAAGGGTGTTGGGTCTGTGTCATTCTGTTCTAAGCTCTGTCAGTCAATGGAGAGTCTAATAACACCAGTGAACCCCTACTGAGGAAGCACAAGAGAAGACTTAGACTCTAAGCATAGTGAGGCCGAATTTCCCAACTACTCCATTAGTTAGTGAAACCCTCATATGTTGAAAAAAGAGAAAATTGAGAGGCACCACAGCAATTGTGTTACTTGACAATTATAGATATTATAATTAAAGCACCTGGTATAAACTCAGCACATTGTAGTCATTCATGATGATGATGGTGATTATGGAGATAATTATGACTATAAAATTGTCTTCATTTCAATGAGACTGTTATTTGAGTTGCTTGGCTTCAAATGGAAAACCTTGAAGGAGAGCACATGTCAGTTTTCTATGCTTACACAATAACCTACAGAGCTCCCTTGTGTAAAAGAAGCTAATAAAAATAAATGTAATATTATGGTGAGGATGATATGATTAATTCTAATTACCATGAACTCAAAGGTAAATGATTGTCACTATAATAGGAAGCAGGATAAAATGGAATTGCCACATATTCCGCATCCTAAATAAATGTCACCTTGATCATTCAACATCAGTTTTATTTATTTGGCTGCATTATAATTCATATGTATGCTTGAGAACTAAGTAGGAGAGTTTTAGTAAAATTTCTATTTCTAAAAATAGAAGTGATGAAAACATAAAATAGTTTCCATGTTCTCTTAAACAGAGATATACATAAACATGTTATCCAGGAAAAAGCAGTACCATTTTGTATGTTTCAGACACGTTTTCTTTTCACAAAGGCTAAACGTAGGAGTAATTTAGATAGTATTTTCTCATAACAAACAGTATTTCAAGGAAAATTGTTATTTACAAGACTTGCTCATAAAATAACAGCCTTCGTAGGTCTTCACTATGAATTTTATATAAACTATACGAGATTGCTTCAGAATTTTGGCTATATTTTTCCTTATAGCTAGGAATAATGAGTAATAATTCCTTCTGCGTTTAAAAGGAAACACTTGAAAAAAAAATGGGGAAGTCTCATTAAAACCATAACCAACCCTGAGATCTTAGTCATATCACTCTTCAGCCCACGTAGGTAAAACCTAGACATTGGATAGAGAGGGAGATCTTTTAATGGAAATTTGTGCAATAAGAACACTGTTAAGTTTTTCTGTCCTTTATTTGGGGTAGAAGTGAGGAGACAGAGCTTTCTCCTCTCACGCGAAAAAGCAGGAATGGCCAAAGAGCTCTTCAGAGATTTTGGAAGTTGCTTTCCAGATAGGAATATTTTTTTTTCCTGCCTGAATGCTACCAAAGTACTCAAGAATATAGACCTTTTCTAACTCGCTACTGAAAGGGAGTAGGAAGAAATTATTAAGACAATGAGACATGTATCCCCTGTAGTTTCTTGGTCAGATAAAATGATGCCTGACTTTCACAGAAGTCTAAAGGAAAGAGGTTGTCTGTATCCTTATCTAATTTCAGGGAAAGAATGTCTACCTTTGGAACAAGTTTTATTTATTTTCTTTAGCTGGGGAAAGGTGTAAGGCTTCTCATGGGCCAAGTGAATGCTTAAAAGGTAGCCAGACTAGAGCCATCTCAAAACGACTAAAAGGGCCTTGACCAAGGAGGATGTTTCCTGGTGTGATGGGACCTCAGGAGAAAGAAATATTGTGGAGTCTTATGTTAGAAGGCAGGGGTTAGAGGGGCAGTAAACAGTGAGCTGGTGAGTATATGACTTGCACCTAGCAAAGGTGCCATAAAGGGCTTCTTGGTGGGGATTCTCTGGCATTTCCATCACTTATGTGTCCTATGAGAAAGAGCCAGCCTTTTGGCATCTGCTTCCCTAAGACTCAATTATCACATTGTAACAGCAAAAGACAGATGTTGCTTCATTTCTCTGATTCTACTTTCCCTCTGTCCCTCAGTCAGAAGAAGCCAGAAGCAATAGTTTATTTGGAATAAGAAAAGAGACAAAACAGAACACATTCCCCCTTTCTAATAAAGATACCCATACTTGTGCCTAGTCTGAAGATAATGAAAGGATAAATTTTAAATTGGATGTGAGATGGTAGTATTGAATTAGATTGAACTAGATTTTTTAAAACTCAGAAGTGAGTTTATTTACCTAAAAGTAAGTGGAAAACTATGCAATCTATTGAAATAATACCGAAAAACAAAAAACAAAAAACCAACACACACACACGACAAAGAAAGTAACCAGGAAAAAGAAGGTACAGTTTACTGCTTATATCCTACAGAATGTAGTTAATTGAATAGACCAATTATATGGACCTTAAATTTTCTTTAACAAATATTCTGTCTCACCTGTTTCTATATGAAAACCATTCTTTTTAATAAAATAAGTTTGAATCTTGGAGAGCAGAGAGAAAGAATACGAATTAAAGTGGTAGGACATTAATTAGCCCAACACTGAAACAGACTTATAGGAGTAGCCAACAGAGTCAACTATTTTCTGCATGATTATCTTGAGATCAGAAAAGCTAAGTTATTTGCTTAAGCCCAAACAACTAGACATACCAAGAGAGCACATCTTGGTCTTAGTATTCCTGACTTGTAGACAAGTTTTTGATCTAGCATGATAATAAGAGGTTTACCTGAGACAGGGACAGACATAACTAGTACTATCCTTATTATTATGTTAATTATTAGTTCTGGGCTTTGGCTGTTTTCAGAACACTACATTTTCTATTGAATTGAAGTTGAGGACAAGATTTCAGCTCTAAGCGATGTCTTTGTAAATTTTTGGCTTGGTTTAGATTCTCCTTACATGCCCTCAAAAGACACATATATATCATAAAACACATGTATCTGACATAATCCTCTTACATACATAAAATGGTACAAAAAAATAAATAAGTATAGGAATAATTCCCACATATTTTTTCTTAAAAAATTTACTAAAAAGTTATTAGGTTTAAAGCACTGAGCTTTTTTTTTTTTTTTTTTTTTTTTGGTCCAGTAGAAAAAACATTTATTTTCCAGCAATGAATTTACTTCAAGAAAGTATATCAAAATATTTTAATTCCTAATTTAGCTTACTATAAACTGATTTTATGCATATTTATTAACTGGTAATAACCAGAAGAGCTTTTCTAGACCAAAATGACAAGTTGCAAATAGATTGGAAACAATCTAAGAATGGTATAGTGCTTGTTTTATTTTATCCACAAAGAAAATATACTACCATTTGATAAATTAAAATGAATAACCAAATTAGCTTTAGCCTTTGTAACTACGAATATGCTTTGAATTGTAAGTAGCAGAAAACTATCTTATATTAGAATTTACTGGCCTCACAAATATAAGTTAAGAAGTCTTCAGGCTGGTGGTTTCAATGACACAATGGTGTAATTATTACATGGAAGTGTAAGTAAGTTTCTTCCCACTTTTTTACTTTTCCTTTTACTATCAACTTTTTTCTGGCCTAGGTCATTTGTGGACCAATCCCAGCTAAGATAAACACTATGGCCACTATGGCCAATACTACTAACTGCCTATTCTTAATTTATTCTCCCTTTACCTCTAGAGGATCTGATTTTATTTAGGGCTGCAATACACTTGTTTAAAAATTACATTTTCCCTCATAGCTAGATTTAGTTATGTGATCAAGGTTTTGCCAAGGAAAAGAGATGTATGGGGCTTCCAACTAAACTCTCTAAAAGGGATGAGCATTCTCCATTTCTAAGTCTTGTCAGTGATGTGTGATACTTGAGGATCCCAGCAGTGATCTGTAAAAGAGGTGTTGAGCCCTTCTCCTATTCCCCTTCTCCTTCTTTCTGGCTGGAGTAAGATTTTAACAGACGGAAATACAGAAAATTCCTGGGCCTCCAATGGTTTTGTTGAGCTTCCATACCGTGCTTAGTTGGTCTATCATCAGACTTCTTTCTTAAGATGACAGCTGACACTAATCATAACTGATATAAGCACCATGTTTGGGTTGGCTTGGCCCTCCTCCTAAATCGATCAATGTCAACGGATCTGGAATTAGCAAGACTGGTTTAAACCAGTGGCTCTCAACTTTGACGGCAGTTTAAAGTCACTTGGGGAGTTTTAAAATCTTGGTCTCTACTTCAGACAAATTAAATCAGAGTCTCTGCATTGAAACCCTGGCATCATAGCTTTTAAACTCCACAGGTGATTCTAGTATTGAGCCAACTGACTTAACTTACGCACTGCCCACCCTTGGAAGAAAGGTCAATCTCTGAACCACATTGCTGCTGCATAGTGCGGGGAGGCATGGGCCAGATATTATAGAGTCAACTCAACTGTGTACTGCCAGCTACTAACCTAAAAATGTCACAGTGCAGTAAGAAAGGGGTTGTTTACTTTAGAAAGAAACATACATATAAGGAATAAGGAGAGCGTAAGCAATTATGTTGTCCTTATTGTATCATAAATAATCAGAAAAATTCAGGGAGGGAGAAAACAATTCTGGTCCTCTGTTAAAATGCCAGTTCTTGTCCTCTGTGTTAATGAAGTTAAGAGCTATTTTATTACATGCCTATGCTCCAAAGAGTACACTATTTCCCTTTGATTGATCTCATGCTACATAAAAAAAAAGTCTTTCTTTGTTCACTATTTTTCTCTAAAATGCATCTTTAGCAACTGTCTCAGTATAGTAAGCAAAACCTCAGTTTATGATGATCTCTTGATATGATTTGGCCTCTAAGAGTTGTGGAGAATTATTCTGTGGAATTATGAACATTAATGTCATCTTCCAAGTCTACCAAAAATATAAGAATAGTGAAAACAGAGAGAGATAAGTAAATTTTAATTATTTCTAGTATATAAAATGGCAGTTTCCATACTATATACCAAAATATTGGAAAATGTGTATAGTTGAAAAAAAAGACATGGTAAAATCTGAAAACATTTTCAGTATACAATATTGAGGGTAAGCAGCTTTGATGGAAGGAGTAATCCCTCAAAAGGGAAAATTATAAATAGGCTGTGTGCAGTGGCTCACGCCTGTAATCCCAGTGCTTTGGGAGGCTACGAAAGGTTGATCACTTGAGGTCAGGAGTTGGAGACCAGCCTGGTCAACATAGTGAAACCCTGTCTCTACTAAAGATACAAAAATTAGCCGGGCATGGTGGCACGTACCTGTAGTCCCAGCTGCTCGGATGCAGAGACAGGCGAATCACTTGAGCTTGGGAAGCAAAGGTTGCAGTAAACCAAGATCGTGCCAGTGCACTCCAGCCTGGGTGACAGAGTGAGACTCCATCTCAGAAAAAAACAAAAAATAAAGAAACAAAAAACAAAAACAAAACAAAAAACTAGGAAAAATTACAAACAGACTGCATTCAGAAATTTCTGTTTATACATACTGGCCTCGAATATGATTTTACTTCTTTTTCTAGACTGTGTCACTATTAGGCTCACTTAATTATTACATTAACAATATGTTTGATATCCAGGAGTCTCTGGGGAGAATACACAAGTATATTTCTATGCTATCACTGTACATGATAATATAGTAGTCACGGTTGTTCTTTTACTTAATCATGTTGGTGACTAGCAAATAATACCAGTGCTCTGCCCTTCACTTCTAATACCCTGAATCTTAACTAATCTTTGGAGCACTGCCAATGGCCGCTGAAGCTACCTTGCCCACATCAAAAGAGAAGGGGTTTCTGATAATTTGGAGTGGATCTTCATTAGTCCTGGCTTCTGTATTTGAGAATTCATCTACTTGCTAAAACTTATTTGTAACCTCTAAATCAATGATGTGCCTTGTGGAAAAAATGTAAGTGCTAGATAAGCTTAATTCAGGCATGAGTTATAATGTTGTCCATTAATTCAATGTTAATGAATAAAACATGTATGTTAAGTAAGGTGTCTTTAAATAGAAACCCATAAAACAAGGTTATATGGTGATTGGTTGACAAAAATGTGATAAAAAGCTCATAGAAACCTAACATTTTATTTCCTCTAGGTACAATGATCAGGATTCATCATTCAGTGTTCATGATGACTTTGCAGAACATAACTACCATGAATAACAAGAATCAACTGTGTTTCTCTTAGTGGGGACTAGGAGTATTTAAGCAACCATGGACTAGAGATGGACAGATATGGATGTAAGAAAGTTCAGCTGTCTTGCTTTGAATCAGGATACTCTTGAGGCATAATCTAGACTCCAAAATTCTCCTGCAGAATGAAACCTTCCTCTGTAGGATTTCCCCTAAGATTGTGGCCTTGTTTCCCTTCCTCCCTTCTCTGTCCGACTTTTAGCTAGTATTTTGCCAGTTTCTGCTGAGAGTATTCTTAATAAATCATTTGCAAAAAAAATTATCTTATCAGAGTAAACTTCTAGAATATTTGACCAAGGCAAAAAATTCAACCTAAAACTTAAATATTAACAGAGTAAACACCAGTATGGGGTATAATAGAATAATAATTACAACAACAACAGCTACTATTTCCTCATCACTTATAAGGTATCATACATTGCAGTAAACACTTATCTTGCTTAATCTACACTGCTACACTATACTATAAATAATTTAGTCACCATTTTATAGAGGAAGAGACTAAGTTGAAATTGTCCAAGATTGAGCCTAGTACTTAAGCTATAGAGCTGAAATTATAACTCTAAATTATATGTCCCAAAAGGTTATAATCTTAAACCACTATGATGTGATCTTTTGATATATATAGTATTAGTAAATTGACCTTTTATGTTCCAGTTGCAGAATAATTTTTGCCTAATTTTGTATAAATAATAGGTTGGTTATTGTGCTTAAAATAACTATCTATAATATCGGTTTTCCAAAAAGTACATAGAATATGAAACAGGAACTATTAGTTCTACTATCCAAGCTTAGAGCAGAAACTAGACCCTTCAATATGTCTTAGAAGGCCACATTGATCTGGCCCTGCTCACCTCTTCAGTTACACAGATAACTTCTTCTCTTTCCACAAAAACACAAAGTTCACATTATCACTAGGACACCACTACAGGCATTTCTCAGATCTTCACAAAGCTGAAGAGCTTTATTTTTAATTTTTAAATTTCACTTTAACTATTCAATTATAACCTCTTCACAGAAGCTTTCTCTGCCAAAATAACCTAAATAAACCAACTCACCTGCAGCATTCACTGTCCTTCACAAACACTGTTTTATTTTAATGGTAACAGTTGGCACGTTTTGGAATTATCTCTTGTTTTGTTGTGTATTGTCTTTCCCCCTCACTAAAATCTGAGCTCTATTAGGGGGATAACCCATTTGTCTTGCTCACCACCTTTATGCCACCACGTGGAACACAGTACATCCTCAATAAACATCTGTTTATCAAATGAAAAAGTGAAAATTAATGTGAAACTGTGGATTAATGTAAGACTGAAATATTAGCCTTAATTCACTGAAGACTCTTTCAGGTGTTCTTGCAAAGCCCTTTGTGAATGTTATACATATATAGCTGCCTTTCTATTGGCATCTGCTCTTATATCTGTTCTTGGTAACTGCAAAGTAAATGATCAAATCTGGACAGAGAAAGACTCTTTCATGGCATCTCATAGTCTATGGAGTATGCCATTGTTTTTGGTTTTCTGTCATTTTAGCTTCCTTTGGAAAAATCATATTTGAATATGAAATAGCAAAGAATAGGCCAAATATTGATATTATGTATTATCCTGTTCTTTGCTTTTCTTTACTGAGTCTAGGAAATAGTGACAGTACTCTCATTAATGTACTCTCTCATTAATATCTCTCATAGATATAGTTCAATCTCTCGTTAATGCTACTTCAGTGATTTGTGTGTGGGGGGTGTGTGCGTGCACGTGCACATGTGCATATCAGGAGATATTTTAACTGTACTCAAATTTCAGTTACCGGAACCCACCAGGAATTACTCATTATAATATTTCAAGCTTTTTGGCAACTTGAAGCCTAGTGATTTAAATGCTGTTTCTTCAATTTGTATCTTTGTAATATGTATTTTAAACTCATCTGCCTGCAAATATCTTTTTTTGTAATTTTGGACATTATGAACATTACTTACTATGATATTTCAATGATACAGCTATTGATACTGAGATACATATAGATATATATATTAAATTTTAGTGGAACAGCATGTGTAATTTAAATATAAATAAAATCTGTAGTTGAATAAAGTGAATAAAGCATTTTGTTCTATATATATATATACACATATGCATTTGAGGCATAAGTCTGAATGACTACTGGCATTGACAGTTGCTCTAAAATATGTTTTTTAATTAAGAACCAGCTTTCACACTACATTTTGATTATCCAGTGGCTTTTTGAAAAAGAAGATCTGGAACACACCACTGAAAAATTCCTATGTATAGTGGACTTATTGCAAAAGTATTGAATCCAATAATGGAATAACCTCCACATGTATGAATTTTTTTCAGCTTCCAAAAATTAACTGTTTATTTTTGCCATCAGCTGTCTAGAGTCAAAACACTTCAGGATTTCATTCCTGATTACACAATAGGTTAATCTTTCACTTTTTTTACACATTAAGTTAAAATTGGCAATCATCAGTTTATTGCAGGCTATGTTTAAGGCACTCTGCAAGGACTTGGGTGTGATATACAGAAAAGTAAGAAATCCACTGCGTCCATGAAATATCTGTTGTTGACAGAAATGGCAAATCTGTATACAATGCAATACATGACAGAAACAAGGGAGAATCTAATATACTTCTAAGCAAAATGTTTTTGAAATACTAATCAACCAAGGTCCTAACAGGAAACAGATATAACACTCAAGGAGCAAGTGGGGAGAGTTTAATGAAGGGATTGCTTGCAAGAGCATGAGAATAGATACTGAGGCACTCAAGGCTAGCAACAACAAGGAGCTATCATTTACTCTGGGACTGAGGATACAGTTGGAGGTATGCTTATTAGAACCTAGAGAGAGATGCAGTGGTGGCTGTAGTAAAGGCAACCTTGTGATGTTGTGACCATCTGTATTGGTCCGTTCTCAGGCTGCTAATGAGGCCATACCTGAATGACTGGGCAATTTATAAACGAAGGAGGTTTAATGGACTCACGGTTCCACATGGCTGGAGAGGCCTCACAATCATGGTGGAAGGTGAAGGAGGAGCAAAGTCACATCTTACATGGCAGCAGGCAAAGAGAGCTTGTGCAGGGGAACTCCCATTTATGAAACCATCAGATCTTGTGAGACTTATTCACTACCATGAGAACAGTATGGGGGAAACTACCCCCATGATTCACTTATCTCCACCTGGCCCTGCCCTTGGGGATTATTACAATTCAAGGTGAGATTTAGGTGGGGACACAGTCAAAGGATATCACCTTCCCACAAGGAACATAGCTACTGCCAATTTGCAAGCTGGAAGTGAGAAACTGGGGAAATCGGTATTCTAAACTCGCTGTCTCACCATGAATCTCCTATTTCTGTTCCCTGAGGTCTGCTGACCCCAAGCTGAAGCCAAAGGAAAAGGGAGCCTGAGAGATGCAGGTCACACTGGTCAGCCTCCCTGGCAGGCCTGACTAGGGGGGAATGAGTAAGACACTTGCCTCTTCAGCAAAATTTAAGGAGGCACCACTAATCAAAATAATGTTTTAGTGTAGTTTTAAAATTAAAAAAAAAATAGCAATAATGAACAAAACATCAAAATTTTTAAAAAAGATGATATTAATATTACTGGATTTTCCTATTTTTATTTTTTGTTTTTGACTTTTCCTCTTGATTTAGCTTCCAGGATGGCTCATCAAAGCACTGCTTTTGAGTAACAGAGCAGAAAATGGGTGGAAAGTGCATTTTTAGGCTCAAAATGCTGGTTAATGATGTATTGGAATGTAGGAATGCTTTAAAAATCCCAACCTTGAGCCAGGGGTGGGATGAGAGTTTTACATCCTATGTGGTCATAGAGGATCTTACATTCAGAAGTGCCCTACTTAGTATAACGCTCTGTGGTCACTGTCTTGAAATTCTTAATTTCTGAGTTAAAGGTCCACATTTTCTTTTTGCAATGTGTCCTGAAAATTACATAGCCAGCCCTGGCCTTTAACTGTAGTTTTCATTTTAAATTTAGATAGATTTATTTGTTTTTATTTTTTACATTAAATATTTTTAAATAATTTTAATTGCATATGCAGTTATAAGAAATAATATAGTGTGATACCATGTTTATTTTACCCAGTTTCCCGCAGTGGTAACATCTTACAAAACTATCATACAAATAGTACAACCAGGTACTGGTATTAATACAGTCAAGCTATAGAACAGTTCTACCACCACAAGGATCCCTTATGTTGCTCTTTTCTAGCTGTGCCTAGAGAGCCCCTTCTCTCCCCCATAATCCCCACCATCATTGATCCTTGACACCCACTAATCTGTTTTTCATTTTAAGATTATTATATAAATAGAATTACAGAGTGTGTAACCTTTTGATATTAGCTTTTTCACTCAGCAAAATATCTGGGAGTTTTCCAAGTTGCTGTGTTATCTATAGTTTGTTCCTTGTTATTGCCTAATAGTATTCCATGGTATGGATGTACTGTACTTTAACCACTTACTCATTCAAGGACATCTTTTTGGTACGAGTAGAATGCTTTTCTCAATCATATTGTAGTTTGGTTCTTAATATGAGTGATTTTCTATTGTACCCTGGACATTTCAGATATTACGAGATACTGGATCCCACCTAAGCATTTTGTTGTTGTTGTTGCTGTTGTTATTTTAGTAGGCAGTCCATCTGTTGGCATGAGGACTAGGTGAGTGTGTAAACTCAGCTTCCCTTTGTCCTGCTAACATCACTCAGGCAAAGTGGGGCACTAATCAGCACTGCCTTATTTTAGGATGAATGGGATGGGGCCTCTCTGCCACTTTCTGGGTAAAAGTGGCAAAAGGATTATTATAGTCTAGTTGCCTTTGAATGAAGGTGGAAACTCAGTTTTCCACTAGGCTCCCTGATACCAAGGGAGAGAAACATGGAGTACTTGCTATCCCTGCCTCCCACTGCTTCATTAAGCAGTGAAGGTGTGTTTTAATTCTTTTGATATTTGGCTGGACCGGGGCAGAAAAAAATTGTTTTATCTGTTAGGCTACCCTGTCTTATGTCTTCTGTCTAGGAGGAAGAGGCTCTTAGAGTTTTTTTCTGTCTACATCTTTGTAGTTTCTTTTTGGAGGCTTCTGCAATCCCCTATCTGTGATATATGACAAGCAATAAGGAAATTCAGAGAAATTCTGCAAGTCCTAAGGTCCCTACACAGTCCACATTCTTCTTTCCACATTTTCAGGGAGTGCCTGTATTTGTTTGCTGTGTTATGTCCAGAGTATTTTGGGATGAGAGGGAAGATATACAGGAATGTTAATCTGTCTTGGTATAACCAAAATCTCTGGGTAATGTTTCAAAATACAGAAATGAGTTTGGAGGGAGGTAAGGCAATCAGTGGAAAAGTATACCAAAAAACAAACACAAAAAACCTCACAAAAGTGGAAAAATTGTGTCTTTTTATTTGCTTCTATTAACTCATCTTCTAGGACCTTAGTTTCATTTTCCCCTGCTTAATTTTCAGATTTCATTATGCTTTTCAGCTTTCTGACTCAGAGTCTGACTTTATATAGAAATTGCAAAACAATCATAGCATTTTAGATGTTTTGCTTGCTGATCAGAATTATATTGGGAATAAAGTTAGAATATTTGATTGTTTTCTTTTCTTATCTTTGTGCTGACTGCAGTATCAGATACCATTTTATTGTTTTAAAATGTTCTTCTTCTTTTTTTTTTTTTTTTTTTTTTTTTTGCATTTTACTCTTTTGTCATTGCTTCAAAGTCAAGATGATGGCCACAAAATTCCAGAGGTTAAGCAATGCAGAAGTTTCATCTACTGGTAGCTAGTTTTATTTCTTAAAAATACATATAAATTAGATTTTATAGGCATATCTGAGAACAGTACACTTTTGACTTTTAATAGTATCTTAACATATACAGAGACTTAGACATTCATCTTCTTCAGTACCTCTAGAAATAGATTAGCTAGTTCTGTGCCTAAATTAAGGGAAAAATAAATCTTTGAGTATCTCATAGATAGTAATCTGATAGAATATAACAAAATATGTAGTAATTAGTATGCAGTAATTAAGAAAAAACTATAATCCTAGTTGTTAGATCAATGTTTTTTATTTCTTTTTTGTTTTGTTGCTTTTGTTTTTAATTTGAATCATATGAGTTGGATGCCCACAGCAGGTACAATAAAACATTTTTAAAGTTCTTAAGAAGATTTGAAAAAATTCTGATAATTACGGTTCCGGCTAATTTTGAAATTAACCTTTCTCATACATACCATACCATTTATTCTATAAGCTGAATCCTTTGGAGGGTGTCATTTAAAAACTTAATGACAACTGATCTTATCCCCTAAGGAAAAGTAACTTGGAGGAAGTTGATGTAGAAGAAGGCACCTTCATTTATCTAGGAAAACATCATGAGAGCTCAGATGAAGTCAGGGCAGTGAGTCTTGTGTGAAGAGGATAGTTGAAAGAAAGTCAACAGGACTTGGTAACCAAATGTTTGGAGGGATGAAGAAGAAAGAGAAATTAAGTAAAACTTGCTTTAGTGCATTTGAGTAGGTAGGCAAAGATAACAAATTCAATTCATTATCTAATTGGCAGCTGGAAATATCACTCTGGAGCTCAGAAAATGGATGGGGTGAATTTCTGGAGTGGAAAGTTATTGACTTAAAAGTGACACTTAGGTCCTAGACGGAAATTATAAAGCACATGCTATAGACTAAGTTGTGTCCCTCCCAAGTACATATGTTGAAGCCCTAGTTCCCAATGTGACTACATTTGGAAATAGAACCTATAAAGTTATAACTAAGGTTAAATGAGGTCATAAGGGTGAGGTCCTCATTTGATAAAATAGTGTCCTTCTAGGAAGAGACATTAGAGAGCTCCTTTTCTCTCATTCTGAGTGAACTCCAAGGAAAGGTCATGCAAAACATAATAAGGCAGCCATCTGCAAGTGAGAAAGAGAGCCCTCATCAGAAAGCAAATTCCCTGGAACCTTGATCTTGGATTTCCTTGTCAAGAGAAGTATGAGAAATACATTTTTGTTCTTAAAGCCACCCAATCGGTGGTATTTTGTTACAACAGCCAAAGCAGAAGAGATGTTCCAGGGAAACTGGGAATCATGAGAAGAGCTAAACTTTTAGTAATCTTGGAAGTATAAATTTACTATTATTAACAGATGGTATTACCTGGATAATCAAAGTTATCAACTGTATTCTACCAGATTTAATGAGAGGATAATTCAGTAACAAGGTATGTGTTTTTATAAAACAGTAGCATTCCTAAATACCATTAATTACTACAGACTGGGTGTGGTGGCTCACACCTGTAATATCAGCACTTTGGAAGGCTGAGACAGGAGGATTGCTTGAGGGTAGGAGTTCAAGACTAGCCTGGGTAACATAGTGAGATCCCCATGTCTACAAAAAAACAAACAACAACAACAAAGCAAACTTAGCTGGGCATGGTGGTGCACACATGTAGTCCCAGCTACTTGAGAGATTGAAATAGGAGCCTCACTTGAGCCTGGGAGGTGGAGGTAGCAGTGAGCTGTGATCTGCACTCCAGAGCCTGGGCAACAGCGTGAGACCCTGCCTGGAAAAGAAAAAAAAAGAAAATACAATGGAATAAGAATCACATTTATAATAGCAAGACAGTATAAAATGCATAGTGTTATATAAAGTGAATGAAAGTTGTAAATATATGTATTAGGGTTCTCTATTAGGAACAGAATTAATAAGATATATGTATTAACGAAAGGAAGTTTATTAAGAAGAATTGACTCATACAATCACAAGGTAAAGTCCCATGATAGGTAATCTGCAAGTTGAGGAGCAAGGAAGCCTGTGGTGGATCATTCTGTGTCCCCAAACCTCAAAAGTAGGGAAGACGATAGTGCAGCCATCAGTCTATGGCCAAAAGCCTGAGAGTCCCTGGCAAACCACTGGTGTACGTCCAAGAGTCCAGAAGCTGAAGAACTTGGAGTCTGATGTTCAAGGGCAGAAAACATCTAGCACAGAAGAAAGACAAAGGCTGGAAGACTCAGCAAGTCTGCTCTTTCCAACTTCTTCTGCCTGCTTTATTTTAGCTGTGCTAGGAGATGATTAAATGGTGCCCACCTAGATTGAGGGTGGCTCTGCCTCTCCCAGACCTTTAACTCAAATGTTAATCTCCTTTGGCAACACCCTCACAGACACACCCAGGAACATTACTTTGCATCCTCCAATACAATCAAGTTGACACTCAATATTAACTATCACAAGCCCACCCTTTGTGAACTTGAACCCATACACGTCTCCCGAAATCATACATAATCTTCAAATGAAGACAATAATAAGATCATAATTATGCCTAACATAATAAGCTACCCTTCATACATCCAAAAGTGTACTAATCCTTAACATAAATGCTGTTACATAAAATTAGCAACATTTAAATACTGATATGAAGTCAGTAAATCTTATGTCACATGATAAAGGAAAAAGGAAAAAAATGAAGATATTCTCTTAGTACAAGTGTATATATGTACAAACATGTTCTGAACAAACTAGAGGAAATATGACAATTACAGTCCTTATTTCTGTAAATGGTCACGTGGTCATAGCTGGTATTGATGACTGCCTTCTACTATCCATTCTGTATTCCCTTTGGCTTCAGCAAGCACCTCAGCAGGTCATGATTTTTTACTGGGTGGAGTGACCCAAACCTTCATTCCTGAAGGGTCAGGGCCATTTGTACTCCTGCCTGGATTAGGCTGTTGTAGTTTCCTATTGATCTTAATCATAGGTCATGGTAATACTAAGAGATGTCCTAAGGGATCCCCTATATTCCACACATACTCTTCCTTACTTCCTTTGTGGAGTAGTAGACTGATTTCATCTTGTTAATCCAGATCAATCACCCCAGCCAACACACTGTAACTCCCTTCGTTTTTTAAAGACAGAATCTCACTCTGTCTCCTAGGCTGGAGTGTGATGGTTCAATCTTGGCTCACTGCAACCTCTGCCTCCTGGGTTCAAGTGATTCTCCTGCCTCAGCCTCCCGAGTAGCTGGGACTACAGGCACATGTCACCACACCTGGCTAATTTTTTTATTTTTAGTAGAGATGAGGTTTCACCATGTTGGCCAAGATGATCTCGATCTCCTGACCTTATGATCCACCTGCCTCAGCCTCTCAAAGTGTTAGGATTACAGGCGTGAGCCACAGCACCCAGTCTGTAAATCCCTTCTTAGCCTGTTGACTTCGAGGTAGAAGGAGCCCAAAATGGCCAGGTGGCAATCTTAACTTCCAGTTAAATGGAATTATTGTGTCTCCTGGTGGCAGCATTCCTCCCTCTGGAACTAAGACCTCTAGGCCAGCAGAATGTAATGTTGCAGGAAAAGGAAGCAAAGATTTTGCTAGTGGGTTACTAGGGGTGTGGGTGAATGGTCCCACTTCCACTTCTCCCTCTTGATTCCTGGACCTATGAATCCTGGCTATGGGAGAAACAGTACCAAATACTGGACACTGATTTAGAGCATACACAGTCTTCTGGAGAACTTTGCCCTGGGCCTGCAAAGTATTGCCATATAGTTGGTGTTGTAACTTCAAAAGGCCATTCCATGGTTCTATCAATCCAGCTGCTTCAGGGTGATGAGAAACATGGTAAGACCAGTGAATTCCATGAGCATGAGCCCACTGCCACACTTCTTTAAGTGTAAAGTGAGTGCTTTGGTCAGAGGCAATGTCGTATGGAATACCATGACAGTGGATAAGGTATTCCATGAGTCCATGGATGGTAGTCTTGGCAGGACCACTCTGTATAGGATAGGCAAACTCATATCCAGAGTAAGTGTCTATTCTGGTAAGGACAAACTGCTGCCTTTTCCATGATGGAAGAGGTCCAATATAATCAACCTGCCACCAAGTAGCTGGCTGATCACCCTGAGGAATGGTGCCATATCAAGGGCTCAGTGTTGATATCTACTGCTGGCAAATTGGGCATGCAGTGGTGGCCGTAGCCAGGTCAGCCTTGCTGAGTGTAAGTCCATGTTGCTGAGCCCATGCATAACTTCCATCCCTGCCACCATGACCATTTTGTTCATGGGTTCATTGGGCGATGACAGGGGTGGCTGAGAAAAGAGGCTGAGTGGTGACCACAGAAAGAGTCATCCTATCTACTTGATTATTAAAATCCTCATCTGCTGAGGTCACCCCTTGGTGAGCACTCACATGGGATACAAATATCTTCATGGTTTTTGACCACTCAGCAAGGTCCGTACACATACCTCTTCCCCAAATTACTTTGTTACCAATTTTCCAAGCATGCTTCTTTTAAGTCCCTGACCATCCAGCCAAACCATTGGCTACAGCCATGAATTAGTATATAATCACACATCAGACCATTTCTCCTTCCAAGAAAGGTGTACAACCAGGTGCACTGCTTGAAGTCCTTCCCACTAAGAAGATTTTCCTTTGCCACTGTCCTTCAGGGATGTCCTACAGAGGCACTGCAGTGCTACAGCTGTCCAATTTCAGGTGGTGCCTGCATATTGTGCAAAGCCATCTGTGAACCAGGCCCTAGTCTTCTCTTCCTCTGTCAGTTGATCATAGGGAACTCTCCATGAGGACGTCAGTGCAGGCTGGGGGAGAGAAGGCTTGGTGGCAGGAGTGGAGACCATGGACATTTGAGTCACTTTTTCATGTAATGTACTTGTGCCTTCAGGACTTGCTTGAGCCCTATAGCATATATAGCACTTCCATTTGATGACAGAATGATGCGTGCATGACCCACTTAATGGCGAGATGTGCCAGAAAACACCCAGTTCATGACAGGCAGTTCAGATTGCATGGTGACTTGATGACCCATAGTCAAATGTTCAGTCTCTATCAAAGCCCAGTAACAGGCCAAAAGCTGTCTCTCAAAAGGAGAGTAGTTATCTGCAGAAGATCACAGGGCCTTGCTCCAAAATCCTGGAGGCCTCCACTGTGATTCATCTATGGGGTCCTGCCAAAGGCTCCAAACCCATCCCTATCTGCCACTGACATCTCAAGCATCATTGGATCTGCAGGGTCTTATGCCCCAGGTGGCAAAGCAGCTTGCACAGCAGCCAGGACCTGTTGTAGAGCCTTCTCTTGTTCTTGACCCCCACTCAAAACTGGCAGCCTATCGGGTCATTCTATAAATGGGTAATAGTAACACACCCACATAAGAAATGTGTTGCCTCCAAAGCCCAACTAGGCCTACTAGGCATTGTGCTTCTTTCTTGGTTGTAGGAGGGGCCAAATGCAACAACTTATCCTTCACCATAGAAGGAGTATCTTGACAGGTCCCAAACCACTGGATCCCTAGAGATTTTACTGAGGTAGAAGTTTCCTATATTTTAGTCAGATTTATTTCCCATCCCATGGCACACAAATGCCTCACCAATAAGTCCAGTGTGTTTTCTACTTCTCACTTGCTGGATCTAATCAGCAAAATGTTATCAACATAATGGACCAGTGTGATATCCTGGGGAAGGAAAACTATGATCAAGATCTCTGAGAATAAGGTTATAACACAAGCCCGGAGAATTGATATACCCTCAGGTAGGACGGTGAAGGAATATTGCTGGCCTTGCCAGCTGAAGGTGAACTGCTTCTGGTGGACCTTATGGACAAGAATGGAGAAAAAGGCATTTGCCAAATCAATGGCTGCATATCAGGTACCAAGAGATGTGTTAATTTGTTCAAGCCATGAAACCACTTCTGGTACAGCAGCTGCAATTGGAGTCACCACTTGGTTAAGCTTATGATAATCTACCATTATTCTCCAAGATCCATCTGTCTTCTGCACAGCCAAATAGGATAATTGAATGGAAATGTGGGAATCACCACCCCTGCATCTTTCAAGTCCTTGATGGTGGCAGTAATCTCTGCAATCCCTCCAGGGATGTGAGATCTATCTATCTATCTATCTATCTATCTATCTATCTATCTATCTATCTATCTTTTTTTTTTTCTTCTAGTTAGATGCAACTCTAATGGTTTCCATTTGCCTTTCCCATGATAATAGCCCTCACCCTACCAGTCAGGGAGCCAGTGTGGGAATTCTGCCAACTACTAAATATGTCTATGCCAATTATAGATTCTGGCACTGGGGAAATGATCACAGGATGAATCTGGGGACCCAACGGACCCACTGTAAGTTAGGCCTGAGCTAAAATTCCATTAATTACTGAACCTCCATAAGCTCCTACTTTAACTGAAGGACCACAATGACGTTTTGGGTCACTTGGAGTCAATGTCAGCTCAGAGCTAGTGTCCAGTAGTCCCCCAAAATTCTGATCATTACCCTTTCCCCAGTGCACAGTTACTCTGGTAAAAGGCCGGAGTTCTTCTTGGGCAAGGATGGGGGAAATGTTAACAGTATAAATTGTCGGTAGTGTAGTGGGGTCTTTCCTCAAGGAGACCCGGCCTCCCTTTTATTCAAGGGGTTCTGGGTCTTTAAACTGGTTCAAAGTCTGGAAATAGATTGATACTTTTATAATTCAAATTCATCTTTGTCCATTCAACCTGGAAGTTTTTTGCTTATACAAATTAAGTAAGAATGCAGTATGCTACCTATCAATTTCAATTCTAGGACACTGTGATTAATTAGCCAATGTCAGAGCTCTACATGAGTCAGACTATTCTGATTGCTCCTTTGTCTCTGCTGTCCATTACGGTAGCTATGCCCACCTTGCCCTTGATAGTTGAGTGTCACCTCTGGATCCAATTATTCTTATTGCATTTAAATTTTCTAATTGAGTGACTGCAGTTCCCACTGGAAGATCAGGCATACAGAGAAGAGCAATCACAGAGCTCTTCAAGGATTCAGGTGCTCCCCTCACAAACCTATTTTGCAAAATATTGGCGAAGGATATGTCTTCTGGACCCCCCGCCCCCGGCTGTGATAAGTGGATCTAAAGTGAATAATCCACTCTAGCGTCCCAAACTTCCTAAGCCTTTGAATCCCTTCCTTATATTAAAGGAAGATCAGGCATTTCTAGCCTGCTCACAGTGGGTCATCTTTTGATCCACGTTTCAGTAACCAAGCAAATAAACTATTAGAACCTGGTTTTTTTTTGTTTGTTTTTTGTTTTTTGTTTTTAAACTCCCTGAGTTGCAACATTCAATGCAGAATCCTTGCTTCATGGGCCCAAATCAATAAATTCAACCTGATCCAACTTTATGTTTCTTCCACCATTACCCCACACCCTTAATATCCACTCCAAGGTCTTTTCTCCAGATTTCTGCTTATATAAATTAGAAAACTCATTTGGGGGTGTAGCATACCTCCTCATGGGGCACACTCTGAACCTCACCTCCAGAAGCTTGCTGGAACTTCAGTTTTAGGTCTAGAAGCAGACAGGGGTATTGGGGGTGGGTCATGAAGAGCATGGCATTATCTTGCCTGGCAACTACCTCAGGCACGGTCATCACTGTTGCCTCAGAGAGTGCATGGTTAATCTCCTCAGACAAAGGTGGAAAGGCTGATGGCAGCCTGGGTCAGGAAGGGGATGTTGCCCCCACTGGGTGTGGGGAGGCTTCTTCCTCTGGCAAAAAAGACTCATCAGAGTTTACAAGCTCACTGTCCCCAGCTTCGTCAGGGTCTTCTCACATCCCCATTCCAAGTTGCAGGGTCCCATTCTTTTCCAATCAGTGCCCTCACTTTAACAGTAGACAACAGGTGAGGCTGAGCATGCACCTTTTTCTGCAGGTCAGCCACTTGCACGGTAAGAACTTGTATCTGATTTTCTGTAATTTCAGTCCTTTATGGAAAATCAGACTCTCACTCAGGGCAATCTTAGAAGACCTGCGGCTCAGCTGGGCGTGGTGGCTCATGCCTGTAATCCCAGCACTTTGGGAGGCTGAGGTGGGCGAATCACCTGAGGTCAGGAGTTTGAGACGAGCCTGGCCAACATGATGAACTCCCGTCTCTACTAAAAATATAAAAATTTGCCCGGCATGATGGCGCATGTCTGTAATCCCAGCTACTTGGGAAGTTGAGGCAAGAGAATCACTTGAACCCAGGAGGCAGAGGTTGCAGTGAGCCAAGATCACACCACTGTACTCCAGCCTGGGCAACAGAGCGAGACTCTGTCTCAAAAAAAAAAAAAAAAAAAAAAAGACTTGAGGCTCAGTATGTGCTTATGGAGCTGGGAGTTAGAATCCCTGAGCTCATCCTTTTCTTTCATCATTTTTCCAAGCGAACTTAGGAGCAACCAACCAACTTCATTATATTCCTTGGTTCTCCACATACAGTCAAAGATATTATGTATAGAGTCACTAAACTTCTTGCCTTTCGTGAGTGGTGAATCAGGAGTATCAAATGCATTTATTTTGCCTAACTCTCTAAACAGGTCACAGCAGGGACTATCATTATTCTTCATACTATTAGAAGTAGAATCCTTAGCTTTTTGGTGTCTAATCATAATAAGCAGCCAAATCCAGAAATCCCAAAACCAACCAAAGAAATCCATCACTAAAATTCCCTTCCTCTAGAACCATTCCTGGTACCAAAATCTGTATTAGTCAGGGTTCTCTATAGGGACAGAACTAACAGGATATATGTATATATAAAAGGGAGTTTATTAAGGAGAATTGACATACATGATCACAAGGTAAAGTCCCACGATAGGTCATCTGCAAGTTGAGGAGCAAGGAAGCCAGTGGTGGACCAGTCCAAGTCCCAAAACTTCAAAAGTAGAGAAGATGACAGCATAGTCTTCAGTCTGTGGTCAAAGGCCCCAGAGCCCCTGGCAAACCACTGATGTAAGTCCAAGAGTCCAGAAGCTGAAGAACTTGGAGTGTGATGTTCAAGGGCAGGAAGCATTCAGCACTGGTGAAAGAGGAAGGCCAGAAGACTCAGCAAGTCAGCTCTTTCCAACTTCTTCTGCCTGCTTTATTTTAGCTGTGCTGGCAGCTGATTAGATGGTGCACACCCAGATTGAGGGTGGGTCTGCCTCTCCCAGTTCTCTGACTCAAATGTTAATCTCCTTTGGCAACATCCTCATAGACACACCCAGGAACTATACTACTTTGTATCCTTCAATCTAATTAAGTTCACACTCAATATTAATCATCATAGTATATAATAAAGGATATTAGAATGCTTACTGTAGATAAAAAATGTTTTACTATAGATTAGAAAGAACATCTAAATAAGTGGATACAGTGATCTATATTTTTTGATAGAAAAAATGACCACTGTAATGCTGCTAATTGTCTACAAATAATCAACACAATTACTGCAATTATGACCAAAATATCATCAGGAAATTCTTTCAGAGATTTGACAGAGTCATAAAAAAATTAGCAAAAATAGCTTAGAATATTTCGGAAAAGAGAGTAACGTGCAGTCTTGGCTCCTTGTATGCTGAAATCATGATCATAATCATGATCATCATCATCATTGCTATGGTTTAGATACAGTTTGTTTGGCCCCACTAAGTCTGACATTGAAATTGGATTCCCACTGTTGAAGGTGGGGTCTAGTGGGAGGTGTTTGGGATGTAGGGGTGAATTCTTCATCAATGGCTTGGTGCTAGACGCACAAGAGTGCGTTAAGTCTCACTTTTAGGTTCCCTGAAGAACTAGTTGTTGAAAAAAGCCTGGCATCTCTTTCTTTTTCTGTCTTGCCTCCTGTTTCTTGCCAGTTGATCTCTGAATAGCTGGCTCCTGTTTATCTTCTGCCATGAGTGGAAGCAACCTGAGGCTCTCACCAGAAGCAGATGCTGGTGTCATGCTTATTGTATAGCCTGCAGAACTATAAGCCAAATAAACCTCTTATGTTTATAAATTACTCAGCCTCAGGTATTCCTCTATAGCAACACAAAAGAATGAAATGAAGACAATCCTCATTTTCAGCGATTATGGAAATAGAATGATGTTTAGAGAGCTACAGACACTGAGTAAAGTAGAAGGCCTTAAAACTGTCCCACATAAATATAAATTTAGTTTATAACAAAGGTAGTATCATAAACCTAGTAGGGGAAAACCACTTGAATCATATATAAGGCCAAAACCATACAAAAACATTGTAATTATACTGCTACAGCTGAGTGAGTCATTAGAAAACCAAAAATATTAGCTCTAACCACATAACAAAGTAAATTACAGATAAGGTGATTTTAAATGAGGAGAAAAGGCATACATAAAATAGCAAAAAGAGGGAAAGCATATACTTATTTGTGAAGTAGGACTTTATATACATGATACACAAGTTAGTCACAAAGAAAAGTACTGATCCAATTATATAAAAACTCCATTTTTTGATTATTAATAAAATACAGCTATATGCAAACTTCAAAAGTAGTAAAATTTACAGCATGTCTTAGAACAGTGTGGTAAGATTCCGTAAGACAAATGCTTAAAATTGAAACACAACAACATCTCCTTGGGGATGTGACTTTAATATTTACAGTTTACTGTCAACTAGCTTCAGCTTTGGTTGCTGTCAGTGGTGAAGACTCTGTATGAATTTCTTGGTTGTAGAGAGTCTTTGTGTGATGGTTTTCTTAGATGCTGGTTTTAGGTAACAATCAACATGGTGACTGGAACAGAACATCACATCTCAATATCAACATTGAATGTAAGGGATTCAGAGATTCAAGGATTCAGAGATAGGTTGTGTATTTACTAATATGAAAGCTTTTCATTCAACAGGTAATATTGGCTGGATGAAGACAAATTTTACAAATTATTCCAACATGCCAATATACTTAAATTTCATCTGATTTTAGCCAAAGTGAAAGTGATGAAAAACTTTATGGGTGAAAATTTGGAATGTATTATTAAAAGGTAAAAAAAATGAATTTATCACATATGCCATGTTTAAAACAAAACCAACATATCACTGATTTTTAAAACAGGGAAGTTGATGCAACTAATTCATTAATGGTAAGGTAGTTTGGAAGGATATCTCAATTATCCATAATGAAAGGCCTGAAAGTGTTCCAGGAAGCAGTTGCAGTCAAGGAAGGTGTGGGGGGAGAAAAGATACAACTTAGTTTTAGGAAGAAAATGCACAGAGGAACGAGAAAGCAATTCCAGAGCATCTGTCAGATCTACATGAAAGGACAATTTGAGAACAGATGGCAATAGAAAGCAAAAAATTACATCATACAAATCTAGACATCTTCTGACCCGCAGTGAAGAATTTGGTACAACGGGCTAAGTCCTTTAGGACACACTAGCCAACATGGATAAGAAAAGCCTTTCAAATCTGCTAGGATTTTGCTAATGCCATTTTAGTCATTAATGTGTAGAACAAAAGGATACCAACAACTCCTATAGCGGCCCAAGCAGAAATGTGTGTGGCAGTGTAGGGTCTCTTACAAAATTTCTGCTTCAATGTATAGAGTAATAAAGTACAGATAAGGAAAATTCTGTTCTGTCCAATAACACATTTACATATTAAGCAAGCCCAGAATGAGGATTTAGCCTTCCAAATAAATGCAGTTCTATAATAAGAATAATAAAATAATGGCACCAGATTGTTATTTTGCTAGATAATAGAAAGACTGGGTGTTTTAGGTCAAAATAGAGTTCTGACAAATATCTATTGGCTACACAAAGATTATAATTTCTCTTCTTTTTCCCTCCTCCTCCTCCTCCTCCTCCTCCTCCTCCTCCACTTCCTCCTTCTTCTCTACCTTCTTTCCCTCCTCCATAAATTCACGAATTACATGTGCAGGTTTGTTACATAAATATATTGCATAATGGTGAGGTTTAGGCTTCTAGTGTGCCCTTCACCCAAATAGTGAAAAGTATACCCAATAGGTAATTTTTCAACCCATACTTCTATCCACATTTTTGAAGTCCCCAGTGTCTATTATTTCCATCTATATGTTCATGATTACCCATTGTTTAGTTCCCACTTACAAGGAGAATATGTGATATTTGAGTTCATGTTTCTGAGTTATTTCACTGTGGATAATAGCCTCCGACTCCATCCATGTTGCTATAAAAGGCATTCCATTCTCTTTTTGTGGCTACATATATACCACATTTTCTTTGTCCAGTCATCTGTTGATGGACACTTGGGTTGATTTCATGATTTGGCTATTGTGAATAGTGCTGTGATAAACACTGTGATAAAAGTGCAGGTATCTTTTTTATATAATTTATTTTCCTCTGATAGATGCCCAGTAGTGGGGCTGCCGGCTCAAATGATAGTTGTATTTTTAGTTCTTTGAAATCTCCATACTGTTTTCCATAGAGACTATACTAATTTACATTCCCAAAATAACAGATGTTGGTGAGGATGCAGAGAAAAGTGTTCCCTTTTTCTCTGCATCCTCACCAACATCTGTTATTTTTTGACTATTTAATAATAGTAATTCTTAATGGTGTAAGATGGTATTTCACTTTGCATGTCTCTGAATACTAGTGATATTGAGAACTTTTTGGATTTTTGTCATCATATACAAGAATTAACTCAAGACCGATTAAACATTTAACTGTAAGACCTGAATTGACACAAAATCCTAGAAGAAAACCTAGGAAAAACTCTTCTAGATATTGACCCAGGCAAATAATTCATGATTAAGATTTCAAAAGCGAATGCTATAAAACAAGAAGTAGACAAATGGGACTTAAGTCAACTAAAAATGTTCTGCATAGCAAAAGACATTATCAACAGAGTAAATAGACCACCTACAGAATGGGAGAAAATATTTGCAAACATGCATCTGACAAGAACTAATATTCCAAATCTACAACCAACTTAAACAACTCACCAAGATAAAAACAAATAACCCCTTTAAAAAGTGGATAAAGGATATGAACAGATTTTCTCAGAAGATGTACAAGTATATCTACTATTTAACTTAAAAAAGTAGTTACTGAAACAATCTAAATGAATTATAAGAAAATCTATCATTTTAATACTGCTTTTTTAGTCAATAAAACAGGTGTTCTCTTAAGTGTCAGGAGTGATTTTAGTTTCCCAACAACGGGGTGTTGATTTCAGATTCTCAGTTGGATTATGTTGCAGGGATATTTTTGATTATTTATTATCAGGCCTAGCTTTTGACAAACTATTAATATTATGTATCCAGAATAATGGCTCAGTGGTATAAACCACCATAGAATTGTTGTAACAGGAGAAGGATCCTAAAGCCAATATCTGAATCAAGAAATTGATACTTGAGAAATGCAGATTATATAAAACATTTTTTTCTACTTTTTATTAATTTTTGTATTCCCTGCAAAGGGCACAGTGCCTGTCACATAGTAAACACACAATAATGTGCTTTATACTGAAGTAAATGGTTTGGAATACTTGTGTCCACAGCGGGATAATAGTCTCCATTTATATTTAATGAGCACGTATTATGTGCTAGGGAACTGAGGATTTGGGTTCAAATTTGGTTTAACCTTAAATGACTTATTTTTGAAGCTTCAGTTATCTCGTTTCTAGAATGGAAATAATTCCTCTCCCACCTGAAAAGGTTTTTGAGAGTTAAAAACTTCATTGAGTATGAAAGTAATTAAATTTAAATTATTACAAAATATGTTACTTTAATAAAACAAACATATTTTTGTTCATTCAGCAGCAATAATTTTTGTAACACTTGAATCAACAGTAGAATTCACAGTGCATAGACACCAGTTCATCAGATTTATTCCCTAGAGCTGAAGGCTTACTTTAATTTTAATGCTTGAATTTGTTAATCAACCATGCTATAAATCCCTTAAGTAGTTAATATTGTATTATTCACAATCTCTTATGCTTAGTTTAATATATGAAAGAGATTATTCTGAGTACTGTACTTTCTCACATAATTTATATATCCACAGTAGATACCCTCATTGAATCTGAAAATTTCCTCATTAATGCTTAATTATATTCTATAACATAGTTTATCTGAATTGTTTCTAAATTTTTTCAAGTCATTTTCAGCTGCTGAACTTTTAATATAATACAACTAAGCTTATTCTTGAACCTAAATGCATAATTTCAGTTCTTTCATTTTCTTTGTGTTATATACATTCAGAATTCTCAATTTGTTTCATGCTTGTTTGGCCTAATTTTATCAATTTAGTTTTATATTAAATATGTTGGTCTCAGACATTATACTAAGGGGTACCATTAAATACCTTGTAGTTACTTAAATGATGAGAAAAATATGTATCTTCATATTGCCTTGAACATCTTTGATTACCATGTTACACTTCTCACAATGAATCAATATTGGTATATTATTGTTAACTAAAGTCCATAGTTAATTCAGATTTTTTGTATTTTTTGATCTATATGCATATATTTTTTTGTATTCTAAAATCCTATCCAGGATACCAATAACATTTAATCAACATATTTCTTTAGGTTCTTCTTGGTTTAATTCTTGTCCTTCCTGCCACCATGTGAAGAAGGACGTGTTTATTTCCCCTTCTGCCATGATTGTAAGTTTCCTGAGGCCGCCACAGCAATGCAGAACTGTAAGTCAATTAAACCTCTTTCCTTTATAAATTACCCAGTCTTGGGTATTCCTTCATAGCAGCATGAGAATGAACTAATAGACATGGTTTTTGACAAATGCTCAATGGCATGTATTAATCATTATAGTATCATACAGAATAGTTTCATTGTCCTAAAAAATCAAATCCCTAAGCTTTATTTATTCATCCCACTTTCTTCTTTCGCTTAGAATACATTTATGTTTCTTTCATGCATTTTTGTTTCTTGCTAGCTCATTTCTTTTTTTCTTATAATAATATCTCATTTTATAACTGTATCACAAATGTCAATAGCAGAGTAGACCAAGCAGAAAGAATCTCAGAGCTTGATGACTGCCTTTCTGAAATAAGACAGGCAGACAAGAATAGAGAAAAATGAATGAAAAAGAATGAACAAAATCTCCAAGAAATATGGGACTATGTAAAAAGTCAAAACCTGTGACTGATTGGGGTACCTGAAAGAGATGAGAAGAATAGAACCAAGTTGGAAAACGTGTTTCAGGATAAATTACTTTTCTAATGTATCATTGAATTTGTTTTGCTGGTGTATTGTTGAGGATTTTTCATCAATATTTATCAGAGATATTAGCCTGTAGTTTTCTGTTTTTTGTTGTTTTCTTTTCCTACACTTTTGTCTGGTTTTGGCATCAGGATAATACCAGCCTTGTAGAAAGAATTTGCAAGTTTTTGTTCCACCTTTATGTTTTGGAATAGTTTGGGTAGGATTGCTATTAGTTCTTCCCTAAATGTTTGGTAGAATTCAGTAGTGAATCTGTTGGGTTTGGGCTTTTCTTTACTGGGAAACTTTGTATTGGGGATCCAATCTCTTTATTTGTTATTAGTCTGTTCAGGTTTTGGATTTCTTCATGGTTCAATCTTGGTATGTTTTGTATGTCTCTTAGAGTGCATCCATCTCCTCTAAATTTTCCAATTTGTTGGCATATAGTTTCTCATAGTAGCTACTAATGATCCTCTGAATTTCTGCAATATCAGCTGTAATGTCTCCCTTATCATCTGTAATTTTATTTATTTGGGTCTTCCTTTTTTTTCTTCATTAGTCTGGCTAGAGGTTTGTCAATATTTTTAAATCTTTTGAAAAAAATGACTTTTTGTTTTATTAACATTTTGTATTTCCTTCATTTCGAATTCACTTATTTCTGCCATGATATGTATTATTTATTTCCTTCTACTAATTTTGGACTCAGTTTGCTCTGATTTTCTAGTTCTTCATGATGTATCACCAGGTTATATTTGAAGTTTTTCTTCTTTTTTGATGTAGGCACCTATGGCTATAAAATTTCCTCTTAGTACTGCTTTCACTGTATCCCATGGGTTTTGGTATGTTATGTTTTCATTATTATTTTTTTCAAGAAATTTTGTAATTTCCTTCTTAATTTCTTCATCAACCCACTAGTCGTTCAGGAGCATATTGTTTAATTTTCATGTGTTTGTATTGCTTCCAAAATTCCTCTTGTTGATTTCTAGTTTTATTCCATTGTGGTTATGAATATGCTTGCTATTTCAATTTTTAAGATGTTTTAAGACTTGTTTTGTAACTAACATAAGGTCTATCCTTGATAATGATCCAGGTGCTGAGGAAAATAATGTGTTATTTATTTATTTATTTATTTATTTATTTATTTATTTATTTAGAGACAGAGTCTCACTCTGTCTCCCAGGCTGGAGTGCAGTGGCGCAATCTCAGCTAACTGCAAGCTCTGCCTCCCGGGTTCACGCCGTTCTCCTGCCTCAGCCTCCCATGTAGCTGGGACTATAGGCGCCTGCCACCACGCCTGGCTAATTTTTTGTATTTTTAATAGAGACGGGGTTTCACCGTGTTAGCCAGGATGGTCTCTATCTCGCCTGAGCTCATGATCCCTCCGCCTGGTCCTCCTAAAGAGCTGGAAGTACAGGCCTGGCAAGAATGTGTATTCTTTAGACTTTGGATGAAATGTTCTGTAAACATCTATTAAGTCTATTTGTTGTGTAGTGCAGATTAAGTCTGATGTTGTATTAGTTTGTTCTCACACTGCTAACAAAGACATACTAGAAACTGGGTAATTTATAAAGAAAACAGATTTAGTTGACTCAGTTCACCATGACTGAGGAGGCCTCAAGAAACTTACAATTGTGGTGGAAGAGAAAGCAAGCACGTCTTCTTCACATGGCAACGGCAAAGAGAAGTGCCAAGCAAAAGGGGGAAAAGCCCCTTATGAAACTATAAGATCTTGTAAGAACTTACTCACTATCATGAGAACAGCATGAAGGTAATCACCCCTATGATTCAATTACCCCCTGCAAGGCCCCACCCACAACATGTGGGGATTATGGGAACTATAATTCCAGATGAGATTTGGGTGGGTACAGTCAAACCATATCAGATGTTTCTTTGTTGAGTGTCTGGGAGATCTGTCCAATGCTGAAAACAAGGTGTTGAACTTTCCAGTTATTGTTTGGGGTCTATCTTTCCCTTTAGCTTTAAAAATGTTTGCTTTATATATCTGGATGCTCCAGTGTTAGCATATATATATATTTACAATCATTATGCCTTGTTGCTGGATTGATCCCTTTGCATTACATGATGACCTTCTTTATTTCTTACGTTTTCTGTCTTGAAATCTATTTTGTCTGATATAAATATAGCTACTTCTGCTCTTTTGTGGTTTCCATTGTCAATGAATACCTTTTTCCATTCTTTCATTTTCAGTATACATTTATCTTTGCAGGTGAAGTGTGTTTCTTATAGGCAACAGATCAATGGGTCCTGTTTTTTTTTTTTTTTTTTTTTTTCATCCATTCAGACACTCTACATCTTTTGATTGGAAAGTTTAGTCCATTTACATTCAACATTACTATTGATAAGTAGGGACTTCTGCCATTGTGTTATTTGCCCTTCCTCCCTCCCTCTCTCCCTCCCTCCCTTCCTTCCTTCCTGTCTTCCTTTTAGTAAAGGTGATTTTCTCTGGTGGTATGATTTAGCTTTTTGCTTTTTACTTTTCGTGTATCCATTGTGTGTTTTTCAATTTAAGGTTACTGTGAGGTGCATAAATACTATCTTATAACCAATTATTTTAAACTGATGACAACACTGATTACATAAACAACAAACATGCAAAAAGAAAACTAATAAAATCTCTACATTTTAACTTCATCCCCTTGCTTTTTAACTTTTTGCTGTTTCTCTTTTGGTTTTTCCTAGTCTAATGTTAGTGCTGGACTGGGCTAAGAGCCAGAGGACTAGGGTGGCGTGTAACCTAGGGAAATACAAGCCAGAGTGGCCAAAGGAGAACTTCTGCCATCCTCCCCTAGGCAGTACAGCTCATAGCAATGAAAATGTATCCTTCCTTCTGCTTAAGGAGATGAGAGCAAAGAGTAAAGAAGACTTTGTTTTGCATCTTGGATTCAAGCTCAGTCACAGTAAGACAGGGCACCGGGCAGGGTCGTGAGGCCCTCATTCCAGGCCCTAGCTCCTAGATAACATTTCTAGTCACACACTGGGTCAAAAGAGATCCCATTGTCTTGAAGGGAAGAACCCAGTCCTAGCAGGATGCATCTTAACCTGAACACCACTCCTGTACTAACATTGTAATTATAGTGTGTAAACTACACTTAAGTAGAAAGGCTAAATGATGAAACAATACAAAATAATAAGTACAACAATTTTTCAATACATAGGCAGTACCATAATAAAGTATTCAGTAGGAATAGCACCAGCTTTTCTCTGCACATATGGTAGAATTTGACTGTGAATCCGTCTGGTCCTGGGCTTTTGTTGGTTGGTAGAATATTTATTACTGATTCAATTTTGGTGCTTGTTATTATTCTGTTCAGGGATTTAATTTCTTCCTGGCTCAATCTTGGGAAGGTGTATGTGTCTAGCAATTTATCCATTTCTTCTAAATTTTCTAGTTTACATACATGGAGGTGTACATAATATTTCTTGGGTCTTCCCTCTTTTAATCTTTATTAGTTTAGCTAGCAGTCTATGTATTTTTAACTTAAAAGAAACAACTCCTGGATTTGTTGATGTTTTGAATGACTTTACATGTCTCAGTCTCCTTCAGTTTAGCTCTGATTTTGGTTATTTCTTGTCTTCTGCTGTCTTTGGGGTTGGTTTTCTCTTGGTTGTCTAGTTATTTTAATCATGATGTTATGTTGCTAAGTTGAGATCTTTTTAACTTTTTATGTGGATATGTAGTATTATAAATTTCTGTCTTAACACTGCCTTAGCTGTGTCCCAGAAATTTTGGTATGTTGTATCATTGTTCTCATTAGTTTCAAAGAACTTCCTGTTTCTGCCTTAATTTTATCATTTACCCAGAAGTAGTACTTCAGGATCAGATTATTCAATTTTCATGTAATTGTATGGTTTTGAGTGAATGTATTAGTCTTGATTTCTAATTTGATTGTGCTCTGGTCCAAGAGATGCTTTGTTATGATTTCAGTTTTTTTGCTTTGGCTGAGGAGTGTTTTATTCCTGATTTTGTGATTAATTTTAGATTATGTGCCATGTGGCAATGAGGAGAATTAACATCCTGTTGTTTTGGGATGGAGAGCTCTGTAGATGTCTATCATGTCCATTTGATCTGGTACTGATTTCAGGTCCTGAATATCTTTGTCTCCCACTATTACTGTGTGGGAGTCTAAGTCTCTTTGAAGGTCTCTAAGAACTTGCTTTATGAATCTGGGTGCTACTATTTTGGGTGAATATATATTTAGGATAGTTAGGTTTTCTTGTTGAATTGAACTCGTTACCATTATGTAATCCCCTTCTTCGTCTTTTTTGATCTTTGCTGATTTAAAGTCTATTTTGTCTGAAACTGGAGTTGCAACCCCTCCATTTTTCTATTTTCTATTTGCTTGCTAGATTTTTCTCCATCTCTTTATTTTGAGCCTTTGGGTGTCATTGTATCTGAAATGGGTCTCTTGAAGAGACCATACCAATGGGTCTTGGTTCTTTATCGATCTTGCCCTCTATGCCTTTTAATTAATCAAGGTTGTTATTGATATGTGTGGATTTGATCCCGTCATCCTGCTGTTACCGGTTATTTTGCAGACTTCTTTAGATGGTTGCTTTATAGTGTCATTGGACTGTGTACTTCAGTTTGTTTTTATAGCAGCTGGTAATGGTCTTTTCTTTCCATATTTAGTGCTTCCGTCAAGATGTATTGTAAGGTAGGTTTGTTGTAAATTCCATCAGCATTTGCTTGTCTGAAAAGGATCATTTATCTCCTTTGCTTATGAGCTTAGTTTGACTGGATATGAAATTCTGGGTTGGAATTTTTCTTTAACAATGTTATATATTGGCCCCCAATCTCTTCTGATTGTAGGGTTTCTGCTGAGAGATCTACTGTTGGTCTGATGGGATTCCCTTTGTAGGTGACCTGGCCTTTCGCTCCAGCTGCCTTTAACATTTTTTCTTTCATTTTGACCTTGGAGAATCTGATGATTATGTGTCTTGGAAATAATCTTCTTGTGAAGTATCTTACTGGGGTTCTCTACCTTTCTTGAATTTGGATGTTGGCCTCTCTAGACATGTAGAGAAAATCCTCATGGATGATATCTTGAGATATGTTATCCAAGTTGGTTCCATTCTCTTATTCTCTTCCAGGAACACCAATGAGTCATAGATTAAATCTCTTTATATAATTCCATATTTCTCAAAGGTTTTGTCCATTCCTTTTCGTTGTTTTTTTTTTTTTTTTTTTTTTTTTTTTTTTTTTTTTCCTTTCTATTCTTGTCTGACTGTCTTATTTTAGAAAGCCAGTTTTCAAGCTCCGTGATTCTTTCCCCTACTTGGTCTATTCTGCTATTAATACTTACGATTGCATCATGAAATTCTTGTAGTGTCTTTTTTAGCTCTATCTGATAGGTTACATTCTTTTCTATTTTGGCTATTTTGTGTCTCAGGTCCCACACTATTTTATTGTCATTTTTAAATTCCTTGGGTTCCTTTCCAACATATTCCTATATCTAAATAATCTTCATTCTTATCCATATTCTGAATTCTATTTCTGTCATTTCAGCCATCTCAGGCTGGTTCAGAACTCTTGTTGGAGAAGTAGTGTGGTCATATGGAAGAAAGAAGACACTCTGGCTTTCTGAGTTGTCAGGGTCCTTGTACTGGTTGTTTCTCATCTTTGTGAGCTGATGTTCGTTCAGTCTTTGAAGGTGCTGACCTTTGGAATTTTTTTTCCTATTATCCTATTTGATGACCGTGAGGGTTTGAATGTGGTTTAAGATGGATTCAGCTGACTGACTTCATTTCTGGACTCTGATGGGTGGTGTCAGGCAAAGTGTTTTGTAGCATGCGTGGGACCCATCCTCATTTGCATGTTCTAGCGGAGCAGCAGCAGCAGCAGTGTAGTAGGATGCATAATTTTTATCTGTGTCAATTAAGAGTAATTCAAATAAAATATTATTTTACTTTCTTTAGTCCTTCTCTGACATTTTCCCTTTATTTAGGTAGATCTGAGTTTCTCACCACCATTTTTCTACTCTCTGAAGAGTATCTTTTAACATTTATTACAGGAAGGTCTACTGGAGATAAATACATGATTGTTTGTCTGAGAAAATCTTTATTTTTCCTTCACTTTTGAAGAAAAATTTTGGTGAATACAGAATTCGAGATTGGTGTTTTTCTTTTTTTCTTCATTCAACACTTCAGATAATTGGAGAACCTTGGATTTAAATTTTAAAAATTAGACAGCATCCAAATGAAAAAAAACATTCCACTCTCTTCTTGATTGCATGCTTTGCGATGTGAATTGTAATGTAATTCTAATAATTTTTCCTCTATAATTAAGATGTTTTTATACCCTCTGGCTTCAAGATCTTCTCTTTGTTTTCAAACTTATATGATCTTCATATGCAGTTTGTATATGATACGCCTTGGTGGTCTCTTTCCTTTTTGGTATCAGTCTTCCTTGGTGTCCTATGAGCATTCCATTTTCCTTTTTTAAAGGCAAATGTGATTTAAATGTATAAAAATAAAATTTAAAAATATGTGGAGTAGGTATCTACTCATCTTCTTGATTTATAAAGCTTTGCTTCTGTTCACCCTCTGTATATCTCTATTTCAGTTGTTTTTCGTTTCCATTCACCCATTCATACAATAAAATTAACTGGACATCAGCCAGGCATGGTGGCTCACTCCTGTAATCCCAGCACTTTGTGAGGCCGAGGTAGGTGGATCACCCGAGGTTGGGAGTTTGAGACCAACCTGATCAACATGGAGAAACCCTGTCTTTACTAAAAGTGCAAAATTAGCCAGGCCTGGTGGTGCACACCTGTAATCCCCACTATTCGGGAGGCTGAGGCAGGAGAATCGCTTGAACTCAGGAGGCAGAGGTTGTGGTGAGCCTAGATAGTGCCGTTCCACTCCAGCCTGGGCAACAAGAGTGAAACTCTATCTCAAAAAAAAAAAAAAAAAATTACTGGACATCTATTATGTGTCAAAACCTGGTTTTGGAAAACAGGACCATGATCTTTATATTTGTTCTGCAAAATTAGTTTTGTCATTAAATTTGCAAAATTTTCAGCAACTATTACTTTAAATATTCTGCTTTTGTGTCTCCCACCTCCTCTTCTGCTTCCTTTTCCCCCTCCCTCTCCTCTTCCTCTTTATCCTTTTGCTTTGCATTTGTTATTCTGTTGTTTCTGCTCTAAGGAGGTTTCCAATTTGTTTCTTCAAGTTATTTGAAGGCACTGCCTGTCTAGGTCAGTCAATTAACTTCAAGCTTAGGAATATTTGTGCAAGATGATATATACTTCGGCTGAAATACTTAAGGCAGTGATTTTCAAAGTCTGTTTCTGAACCAGCAATATTAACATTATCTGGCAATTTTTAGAAATGCAAAATTTCAGAACCTACCTAGATATACTGAATCAGTACCTTTGCAGTAGGTCTCTGCAAACTGCTTTAATAAGATCTCCATATAATACAGATGAACGGTAACTTCTGAAAACCATCAGGTTTTGGAGGGCCAACATATGCCCAAACATTCTGAGACTGCTTTATCCCTTTAAATTCACTGCTAAGATTTGAGAAGATTGATTTTCTTTGCAGATCCATAATGGGGAATAGAGAGAGTAGTTGTAGATTATAGCTGAATTCCTTTACAATGAGGGAGAGACCCTTTTTGGTTCTAGCTACCAGTGGAGTATCTTCTATTAGAGGTCCCACTTCACAAGGTTCAGGAGCTTGGTTTCTGGTGTGGAGCCCCTCAGGCCATAAAAATCTAAGATCAATGATGAAAGCGAGTTGATACCTATACTCTCCTTTCTTACTTCTCTCCTTTTCTATGTATCCAGCCCTTAAAATACTTATTTTTTGTCTGCTCAGGGATGCTTATAGCTTTTGTTTTGTTTTGTTTATCATTTATTTGTTTGATTTAAATTGAAGATTCTTGTTATCTTCAGTAGAATAGTACCCAGAACCATGCTGCATGAAAAGCTTTTTCATCTTTGCTGTTGTTATATACTCCTTTATCATTTCTATTATTGTGGATTGTTTCTTCTGATCTATATTCTACGACTTTTCTCTTTCTTTGGGTTCAATTTGCTAAGAAAAAAGAGAGGACTGTATGTCTAAAGAACTGATCAATTTCATTTTAAATTTCAATGTATCGGTTCTAGATTCTGGAAAAAGAGTTTCTTTAGAACAAGCCTCCCTGGAATGACCTTCCTGGACAAAACTCATATTTATTTAAAAAAAATACACAAACCCCACAGTTTTTTGACAGCCCCATGAAGTGACCAAAATCAGATGAAAAAATCATCTTGTGTTTCTGGTCGGACAAGTAACTGTTTTGAAATATACCCAGAATGTTCTTCACAACAGAAACCTCTAAGAACTCTCTAAGAGAAAATAATTTACCAGAGCTTTATCAAATTAAAGAGCAGTCTATGAAAGACAAAGTACAGTAGGTAAGACTTGTGAAAAAAGAAGTCATAAAATTCAAAAGGAACATGAGAAAGGAAGGGACTTCCCTAGGAAGGAACCACAGAGGAATGAGAAATTTGAGAACGTCTCTCAAATTTCGTAAACTTCTTGGTAATTACTAACAATGTAATGTTTGGGCCACAGGAGACCTGTGGTGGAGAAAGCGGTATCTAAAATCTTAAATAATTCAGAATTTGAGCCCAGCCAAACTGCCTGCTAGAAATATAAACTGGCATTCTTCAGACAAGCATAGCAATTCAGAAACTCTATAGTGTCATTTATGATGTCCTGTTATATAAATCAGTAAGCATGAGAAGAATTAGAAAAATGTGACTCGTACTCAAGATAAAAACAGTCAACAATACCAAACCTAAGATAACCTATATGTTACAAATATAGTAGTCAAATTTAGAGCTGAAAATACTTATGCAGAAAGGAGGCAATACATTGAAATTCATAACCTAATTTTCTACATTAAGAAACTAGTAAAGAAAGAGTAAATTAAACCAAAGTAATAAAATGAAAGAAATAATAAACGTGAGAAAAGGTATTAATAAACTAGAAACAGCAAAACTATAGAGAAAAGTGACAAAGCCAAAAATTGATTTTTTAAAATATTAATAAATCTATAAACTACCAGAAGATTGATCAAGAAAAAAATTAATAATATCAGCAACGAAAGACAGTATAGTATTATAGATCTTACAAGTGTCACAAGAATAATAATATTATGAACAACTTTATACCAACAAATTTGACAACTTAGAAAATAAAAAAATTTAAAAAATACTACTTATTAATACTGACAGAAGATAAAATACAAAATATAAGTATATATTTCTATATTATATATTTACATATTAATTGAATTGTTATTCAAAACTTCCTCCATAAAGTAAATCAAAGCCTAGATGGCGTCAGCCACAAATTCTATCAACTATTTAAGGAGAGAAATAATACTATTATCACACAAACTCTTTCAGAAATAGAGGAGGAAGAAACAGTTCTTTATTTGTTTTATGAGGGCAGTATAACCCTGATAACAAAACCTAACAAATATACATGAAATGAAAATTATAGACCAGTATCCCTCAGGGAGGGAACCTTTCTCAAAATATTTAGCAGGTCAATTCATTGAAGCTGTATTGGGTTAAAATTTATTTAGTCTACTTTTATAGTTTTTTTATGATTTTTTTCAACTCAATTTCATTAAAATTATTTTTAATGGTAGTTCCTAATACTTATATAGAAATTAACATGTCATGGGCATTTTAGCACTATATACATATTAACTCATATTAATGTATTTTGTTAATAAGGAAATGAAGGCACAGAAAACTTTTCTGCTGTCATAAAGTTAGTCACACAAGAATCGAAGTTAGGTCATTTGACTGCAGAGTCTGTGCTGTTAAGTACTTTATTTCTACCTCTTTATATTGCTTGTGATTATTTCATTATCTGTGGACAACTTCTAATGCTTATTTTGTCTGCTGATTCTCTAGTGTGGCTTATTTACTTATGTGTTTTGTACCTATTGATTTACATCAATAAATATAGATATTTGTGGAAATCCATTGATGCTTTTTATGTTCACACCCTTCCAAAGGATAGACTTTATTGCTGCCAGCTTTTTCTGTTAATTTCTGTTTTTGGGTAATATAGCACAACTTTTATAAATTCACAGCTGCAAACCACAGGAGTGCGGACCTGATACTCTGAATTCTCAAAGGAGATGTTTTCCAAAGCCAGTTCAAGACATGCTTCCTTGTAATCTTAAGTCACTGAAGATGACTTTTAAATATTTAGTTTACTCTTTGCCTGAGGATATAGATTGTTGAGAAACCCAACTTCTAAGTCTGCATGAGTCCAAACCTCATTTTCTGAACCTGTGAGTTCATTTTACGTTACTGAACTTAGCAAAAGTGCCCAAACTAGGTGAAGTAGCAGTGAGAATGCACCAGTATCATCTTCAGCTCCTTTGGGTTTGGATTCTGGAGATTTGTTTTTACCTTTTTTGAAAACCCAACAGTGAATCTACAGGGGTTTAACTAGGTATCAAGGACTGTGAGATGCTGTCTCTGGGTAATCATGCGCAGAAAATTGGAGAAGAGGCTTTTGATTATTTTAGTCTTCCCTTAGAGACAAGGAGGCTTTCTTGGACTTGTGACTAGATCAGTCATAGCTGAGTGCATTTGCTTCTTTGGGGAAAGGTTGGTTAAGGTAGGTTTGTGGCATGGGTAAGAAATGTGCAGTGGGGAGAGGGCACACATGATTGCCCTGCTCTTTTCATTATACAATTATTTACTCTCACCAGAAAGCTTCAGAACATGGACTGTGTACTAGTTGCAGTTTTATGGTTGTCTGACCACCTAAAGCTGTAGCAGATAGGGTCATAAACTCTACTCTGTGGCATATCCTGGACACTTGTGTTAGTTGATAGCTCACAGACTTTTCAAATAATTTAAAGTCCGGATTTACTATATGATGTAATTGTTGACTTTTAAGACCAGGAGATTTCTATATTATTGGACTCTTAAAACACAGAGGTAATTTATTTTTAGATGGGGATTCTCTGTAGATAACTGAATATGAATTTTATGAGTCTGTCTTTGCCTGCTTTGGATCGTCTGATTTTTTTAAATGGCATTTGTCCTCCTACAATACTCGCTAAGCCACTAAATTGAACAGTTTGAAACAGCTGTCCCCAGGCATCCCTGCAAATTAATACTGTTGCACTACACTTCATTTTTCTTAACATTAATATTTTGGTTCTCTATAAATTAACTTCTAGCAATCTACCAGTGTAAACATTTATTCTTTTAATTTAAATTTCTTGACACAGGAGGTGTTTTCAAAGTAGAAGAATGTATAATTATTCAGCTTAAAAATGGTAGATGAAAATGAAGGCATAGATAGATCTCTGACATATTTTCTTTCACAGTTGCTGCTTAAACTCTGAATCTTAATTTTTTTTTGGAAGTACTCTCTTTTCCCTCTTCATTTTTTGAACCTAGAGTCATTATGTTACCAAAAACATTTCATTGTATTTTCTCCCTTTCTTTCTCTTCGCCCCGTCTCTCCCTCCCTTCCTCCTTTCTTCCATCCCACCCATCTTCCCCCCTTTCCTTCCTTCCCTTTTGCTTTCTCTCCCTGTCTCTTTCTTTTTAAAATTTGATCCATCTAATATTATAACTCTTGTTGGGAACACAAGTGGGTAAACACAAGTTTTTTTTACATCTTCTTTGCTTCAAGATCTCCTTTTCAACATAGCAAATGAATACAATTTGACTGCCTGTAAAAGAAAAATGTAAAATAACAATGTTTTAAGCAAATTATATATCTGTCTATCTACTTAGTTTCTTCTCGTGTATAGTCCAGAGATAGTATGGCAGAGGCTGGTGTGGTGATGGTGGGTTCATCATTACCAAGAGCTTTTTCTCTGTTTTTACTCCGTTTATTTTATTATGTTAGCTCAGGGTCCACAATATCTACTGGAGCTCTGGTTATCATATGTGCCTTCCAATTGTCAGAAAAACTGCCAGAGCATAAATGAGAGGCTTTAAATTCAAATTTAATCAGTTTTCTTTAAGGTGCTGTCTTGGTCAAGGGGTAGGAACATTACCAATGATAGTCTAATATATGAAAGATAAACACCGTGGGAGCTGGATCATCCTACTGATGTTCCACTTATTCCTGTTACATTATTAACAAATCTTCAGAGTTGAATTGATTCCTATTGTTTCTGAGGCCTACCTTTGTTTTTTGTTTTTGTTTTCTGATTTTTTTTTTTTAGACAAGGTCTTGCTGTGTTGGCCAGGCTTGAGTGCTTTGATATGATCACAGCTCACTGCAACCTCCGCCTCCCATGCTCAAGCCATCCTCCCACCTCAGCTTCCTGAATAGAGAATCTGGGACTACAGGTGTGCACCACCATGCCACACTAATTACAAAAAAAAAAAATTGTAGAGATGGGGTTTTGCCACGTTGGGTAGGCTGGCCTCAAACTCCTAGGCTCAAGTGATCCGCCCACCTCATCCTCCCAAAGTGCTGGTATTATCGGCATGACCCACCATGTCCTGCCCTACCTTTGACTCTTGAACTAACTCATGTAGTTACAGTAAATTCCATTTATTTATTTATTTAAAAACAGCCTGAGTTAGTTTCTTTTTTGGAACCAAAGACACTTAAATAGGAAACATAACAAGAAAACTTAACACACATATTGTTGGCATGATTTTTATGTGTATGGGGTGTGGGGAGAGTGAATGCTGTTGTTGGGTGAGTTTCTTCAGGGTAATGACCATAATTTAAAAATCCACACTAATGAGTATACTCGGTATTTGTTGTGTCAGGCCTTCCCAATTAATTCTCAGATAATAAAAATTATGCCATCTATTTAGAGAGAAAATATCATACATCTTTCAAACCAGGATGGACATTAGAATAAAGAGGAAGGCATGAAAATAATTAACGGTCACTAATTGACTCTTATTTGGACTGTACCAAGCAAACCAGGATATGCATATATTTATTTCCACCTAACAAAATGCTTGATAACTGGCTGCTACTTTAACATTGGTGAATTGGGCGACATATATCTCAATGTAGGTTTGTCAGTTGTGGATAACTTATGGAAACCTTTCCATATAATAAGATGTGTGTGTGTGTGTGTGTATAGTGTATATACAAATATACACAAACACACATATATAGTGTATATACATATATATACACACATATATATGACTGAGCACTAAATTGGTAGAGCTATAAGAAGCTGTAGCAAACATGCTAACAATTTCTCAGAAATGAGTTGTAAATACTTACAGTGAGCAACTTACACTGACTAGAAAACAAAAAGTTACCTAAAAATAGCTCCTCCAAAAAATTCCTAGGTACTTAACAATTTATTGAAAGCAATTTTAGCAATATGCATGGAATTACTTCCATTTGGATATATAATCACTTTTGTGCCATCAGTATGCATTTACTAAATTACCTTTCCAATTATACACTCTTACTTTTATAATTGTACTTCTATTTTTTCAACATGGCAAACTTTTCTGCAATCCAATTAAAGTTTGTAGCACATACATTAGGTTGGGTTTGCTAGAAAGACTTGGATAAAAAGCTGGAAGCAGAATGTGTAGCTGGGAGAGCTCAAGAGCGATACACCTCTAGGATGTGAGGAAGGCAGAGTTGGGCAGAGGGAGAAACTGACTCACACTGTGATAGAAACTTTGGCCTTAGAAAGTCCTACACAGGTGGCCAAAGTATCACAGGTTGAGGCAAGGTCACTGAGTCTTTGTATTTCTCCATCAGGTAGTTAGATATAGAAAGCTCCCTATAAAGGAGGCTTAAACTTGGACAGGGAAGAATCTATGGCTGAGAGCAATTGCTGGTGAGGCTGATAACCATGCACCAGTACATCAAATCCGATGAAGGATCTGGGCAGAGCACTGCAGTATTCACTACATGAAGTATATTTTGCACTGTGGACACAAATTAGAAAAATTGCAAGTAGTGGTATATTGTAACTGGCATTGCCCTATATGTGCAAAGTCAATGTGTCACCTTGTAGAATATTCTCTGATGATAATCACTATTATTCCCTCTCTGCTAAGATTTTTTTTTCTATAACTGAAGGGCATAAAGCATGGAAACTACATTTTTCAAACTCCATTACCAGAAGAGTATGGTTGGATTTCAGCAATGAGTGGGCTTTGCATAAAATTTGGAAGGCGAAAGAGAAGAAAAGCCTGGCTGCTGCAGGTTGGAACACTGGCAACAATAGATGTGGAGTTTGCAAGACGCTGCTAAGCTTCCTCAGGAAAATTATTTTTTTCAATATTTCTGGCATATGAAATCATCAATTGTTTTCAGTGGTTCTGGATGAAAATTGGTTCAATTCTTCTACCTGAGAATTGTTCATTTCTGTGCTTCAGGAAACTAAGACCACTGCTGGCAGTTTTGTTGAGGGATCCTTGTGCATTCATTTTTCCTTAAAACAGCCTTCCTAATTTTTACTCCCCCAGCCTCCATGGTTGTGTAAGCCTTTAATTCTTGGAGTTACATTTCTCTTACTCAGTATATCCTAGTGCGGCTTCTGTTTTCCAGACCCCACCCTGACTGATATAATCTCCATGTGTTTTAGATGGTGGGATAGTTTGGATATTTGTCCCTGCCCAAATTTCATGTTGAACTGTAATCCCCAGTGCTGTAGGTGGGGCCCAGTGGGAGGTGTTCAGATCATGGGGGCAGATCGCTCATGGCTGGGTGCTGTCTTTGTGATAGTGAGTTCTTGTGAGATCTGGTCACTTTAAAGTCTTCGGCACTTCCACCATCTCACTGTGTCTTGCTCCTGCTTTCACCATGCAAAGCACCTGCTCCCGCTCCACTTTTCACCATGATTGTAAACTTCCTGAGGCCTCCCTAGAAGCCAAGCAGATGCCATCGCCAGGGTTCCTGTAAAGCGTGCAGAACTGTCAGCCAATTAAACCTCTTTTCTTTACAAATTACAAACCTCTTTTCTTTAGAAAATAGAATAAAGGTATTTCTTTATAGCAATACAAGAATGGCCTAATACAGATGGCTCTGCCATTAGTGAGAAAATTGAGACACTTTATTTCTCTAGATGGCAAAAAATTTGTAAAAATAAAAGAAAGCTATCAATATACCATCTATTGTGATCATTTGCTATGTTAAGCATGTTATTAAGAAGGTAAGCATAAGTTTAACACAATTTTGGCAATGAAGAAAATTGAAGGAGAAAGAGTGCATATGTTGGCTTTGCTCTGTGAAACGCAGATGAAATGGTCACCTGTTCTAGCAACTCATGAGAAATTCTTCATTGTTTATTATCTATCAGGATCAGCCTTAAATTCAGAGTTATGAAAAGTTTGATGATTATAAAAAAAGGGAAGCACTAAATAATATAGGTACAGAGAAGGAATAGTGTCAAATAGAATTTTCAATCTATGTATAAGGATACATAAGCATTTTTTAAGGAAAGCACAAAAAAGCATGAGAAAGTCTACAATGACATCTATGCCAATATAATGAGCTAGATATTTAGAGAAGAAACTCTTGATTAAATACTTTTTATAATATGAACACACACACATGATATGGCATGACGGTGTTTGTGGAATATGACATTCCTCTGACCAAAGGGAACTGGAAAAAAAGTGAAAGAAATTATAGATTTTGGTGGAAACAACAAGAAATGACAGGAATGTCAAGAAAGTGAAAATCTAGAGGGGCAGATATAAACACTAGGTTGACATTGTTTGGGTGAGTGTTGGTTTATACCTGGTGGCCTAATGATGATTTAAAGGGCAGGAAAGCAGCAGTGCAAAAGACAAGGCCTGGACATTACTGGGTTGAAAGACTGGATAATCACATTTATTGGTGTGTGTGTATATATATATGTATATACATATACATATATACACATAAATATATATATACACATAAATGTGTATATATATGTAGATTTTTTTTTTAAGATGGAGTCTTGCCCTATTACCCAGGCTGGAGTGCAGCGGCGCAATCATCTCGGCTCACTGCAAGCTCTGCCTCCCGGGTTCATGCCATTCTCCTGCTTCAGCTTCCCAAGTAGCTGGGACTACAGGCGCCCACCACCACCCCTGGCTAATTTTTTGTATTTTTAGTAGACACGGGGTTTCACCGTGTTAGCTAGTACAGTCTGGAGCTCCTGACTTCGTGAACCGCCCGCCCCCACCTTCCAAAGTGCTGAGATTACAGGCTTGAGCCACCGTGCCTGACCTATTGGTTATATTTTTTTAAAAAGTAGAGGTGAAGATGGATGCATCAATCTTAACTGTGGGTAGATTAGAAAAATTTTTCCTGTAGAAATTTCTAACCACAAATGCACTTTTATTTTTTAAAAATTAGAATCAAAACTACTTTTTTAGTATGAAAAACCAAAAGCTAAAAGTTTATCTTAAAAGTGGACCTGATAAATGCTGTCAACAAATCCTGTCTTCTTAAAAGAAAAATCTCTAAATCCAGCCTGTATTTTACCTGGATAAATCTTCAGTAAACATGAACTCACAATAAATGACTAACCACTGGAGTAAGATTAGTGCAAATGGAAAATTATGCAGACCAGCAAAGAATGTAAATATTGGAACTATCAGAAATAGGAAGTATGTTTAATATGTTAATAAAAAATAAAGACAGGCTATATGAAGAAGGAATATGATTCTTTCAAAACTCACTACGGAACTTTGTATAAATTCTGAGTTGGGAAAGAAGGATGAAATTATATCTAGTTGGAGTTCCAGGAGGAGATAACATAAATAATGGGAGAAGTAAAATATTTTACAAAATAATGTATGAGATTTTCATTATATGAGAATAACATAGTCCACAGGTTCCAGAAACCCAATTAATCCTAAGTGTGATGTAAAGAAACCTTACTAGCAAACCATAGTGAAACTACAGAATACCAAAGTGAAAGATAAAATCTCAGAAGAAGCCAATTAAAACTGTTATATACAAAAGGATGAAAGGCAAATTGACTGCTGATTTTCTACAGAAACAAGTGAAACCAGGAGCCAGAAAATTATGTCTCTTTTCAAAATTAAAAAAAAAACTAATATTTTAAATTGATAAAAGTAGTATGTGTTTATGGTGTACACATGATGTTTGAAATAGGTATAGATTGTAGAATGACTAAATTGAGTTAATTAACATAGGTATTCACATACCGTTTTTTCTAATGAGAATATTTAGTCATCAAATTACAACATCTTTAAATTAGTGAGATAAAATGATCATCAACCCAGAACGTTATTCCAAGCTATCTTCTAAGAATGAAAGATAAACGAAGAGATTTAAAAAAATACAACTGAGAGTGTTTAGGCCTTTCCTAAAGTAGCTTACAAAGGTTATACTTCAACAAGAAGGAAATTGGACTCAGAAAGGGAAGTTCTAAGAAGCAAGAAGAAATGGTGGGTAAAATAGTGTTAAATATATTTAAAATAGTATGAAAACTCATGTTTAAACTAACAATGACTATGTAAAACAACTAAAATAATATTTAATTTGTGAAGTTAAAAAATGTATAGAACTAAAATCTTGAAGTCAATAATTTAGGAGGAAATTATTGTACTTTGATAATTCCGGGCTCCTGAAATTATTAAAGCATTGTTACATATGAGAGAACAACAAGAAAAATTAAGTAAAATGCATCACTAGTTATAGCAATTTAATGGAATAAATTCTGGCTATTTTATACTAAATTAAAAAGAAGAACAGCCTACTATATGTGATTACAAGAGATACAATATGCGGAACAGTTGAAAATTAATAAAACAAGAGCAATGCTAATGAAAAGCAGCTTATATGCTGTATAAATAGCAGTTAAAGTTATCTTTAAGGTATAAAACAGAGAATAGTATTACTAACAAAGATAGTTATTCCTGGAGTAAAAATTGTCACTAGAAGAGGGACCAATTCACCAGGAAGTTATAAAAGCCCTAAAATTCTATATACAAGTTCTATTCTACATAAAATAAATGTTAGTAGCACTTAAAAATAATATCAAATCTCTATAAGTGTGTAAGGTTTTTAGCACAACTGACTAACTTATAGATCAAGTAGATGGTAAATCAGTAAGAATATGGGAGATTTGAGCAACAAAATATGGAGTTCGATTACATTCAGCAGTAAGAGTATATGGATTTTTTTTCAACATTTAGAACATTTACAAACAATGACCACATACAAAATGATAAAGCAGCTCAATAAATTTCATAATCACTGTTGAACTAACCACATTCTAACCCATAAGAAAAGATAACTTAAAAATCCCCAAAAACCCTATTATTGAGGAATGTAAAAACATACTCTAAATTATCCATATGTTAATGAAAAAAAAGTCCTATCAGAAATTAGAAACTACTTAGAACTGAATGATAACGGAATTATATCCTGTAAAACATGTGCAATTCAGGTAAAAAAGTATTAAGAAAATATACTATATATTTCTTAATATACTGTATATTAAGAAAATATACAGACCGAGTAAAGAAGCCTTAAAATTTTACAAGTTAAGCATCAACAATATTAAGTGAGGGAAAAAACAGGACAAATTTATGAAGAGAAGGAAATATGTAGTAGCAATCAGAGTAGAAACTAATAAAACATAAAACAAACCTAGCACAGAATATCTTAACAAATCCTAAAGTTGGTTCTTTAATAAAACTGAAAAAAAAAAAATATACAAATCTCTGGTAAAAATTGAGTCAGCAGAAAAGAGAAAATGAACAAATAATATTTAAAATGATAAAGAAGACAGATTTTCTGCAGCAATATTAAAACATGGTAAAATAATGTTTAAATATTTTCATATTAATGAACACAAAAAAGGTGAAATGGACAATTCTTAGAGAAATGTAAAGTTCTAAACCAGTAACTCAAAAAGAAGTATAGATTTGCAATTGCTCTATAATGATAAATAATTAAAATAATTGAATGAAAAGTGTATTCGGTACCATATAAAAGGACAGTCCAAAGTATGTCAGTATCTTAAAGGAGCATATGATCAACTCTCCTTGCCTGATTAGGAGGACTAATTAGGGAACAAGTTTTCTTGAGCTGATTCCCGAAGCATAGGTAAGAATTCACTTGTGGATAGAAGAGCAGAGTTTGTGCGAAGGTTGAAGACATTTAATGATGTGGTAAATTCATATTAGTCATTCAGGAAAATGGAGAGAGGTGGGGAAAACAATAAAATGAGGCAGGAGGTGAGAAAGTTGAAACAGGTAGGGCCGTGTCATGTCAAATCAAAAGCTAAATATTTAAAAATAGTAAATATTTATATTTTCTATATGCTAAGAAGAATATAAAATTTCTTATTTTTTTGCATATCTCAGTGGGTACTTACTCCCTGGATTTCAATCACAACACATTAGAGACCAGTATGGTAGATACAGGGGTCAGTCAAAGGATTTTCATGAGGAGTAACATGTTTAGGTTTGTGTGTTAACATGATTCTGGTAACAACTTGGAAGAAACGTTGGAAGGAAACAATGAAATGGTAGGAGGAGGAACAGTTGGTTGGCTATACAGTAATTCAAAGAAAAGGAAGTCAGGCCATAAACTAAGGGAATAGCAGTGTGAATGGATTTTACCACCCTAGCTCAAATAATATATCAGGATTCTGCACACTTTGAGGATGTTTATTAATATATGTGTTGGCATATTACTGTGCATTTCCAACAACCAAGTATCAACATTTAGGTGTCTGGGATAATCTATCAATTTGCATAATCCAGATGTAGACAATGTTATTCCCCAGAATTGCTCCACTGAGATTTTAGAGTGAAAAGCAGTTAGACTGTGGGAACTTCTCTTCAGTGTCTCTATGAGGAGAAATAGAATATTGGTGGTCCTCTAGCCACCAACTTTTTGGTCTCAGGCAATTTGTGTGTGTATTCAGAAACTCCAGTAAAATATAACAGGAAGGAGGCACTAGTAGCATGGGGGGAAATTAGAAGGATAAAAAGCCCATGTAAATGGGGTATCTGGGAGCGTTTCAGGGAGAAAGTTAATAGAGTGTTAAATATGGACTCTGGAGCAATGACAAACTATGAGAGAATTGGAGGTGAGAGGCAAGGGGATTTTTATAATATGTCATCATAGTTGCTGATCTAGGTGTCTACCAACACCTCTAGACTGGTCCACATGAGCATCTAGTCTCTATTTGACTTACACAAAAAGTAGAGGGATCAAAAATGTTTTGCTTGCATGTGGCATTGTAAAATAAACAAATGTAAACATCTGTCTCATGAAATATAGTTTAAATCAGAAGCGTATGGAGAAATATGCTTAAAAATATCTTGAGCTTTTTATCAGGTTATTGAAATATCCACAGATTTTCATATCTTTTCAAATATTAAAAATGAATTGAGAAACATTTTAATAATATAATAATCCTTAGAATATTCATAATCAGATAATCAGTTGACGAAACATTGTGATTCATCTTTGCCATGGAAATTATTTTAATTTTTTATAACTGTGTTAAGTCAAACTCACTAATTTCTAGGTGTGAAAACAAATAAGAAAACTGCGTAAATACTAAGGTCCATTCCTTAAGACACAAATATTCAGAAAAACTTTAGATAACAATTCACTATTCTATCTTGAACTTTTTTTTTTTTTAATTTCAATCTAAAGAGCAAGACCAATGTTAAAATAAGATCACATTGTCAATGGATGCTTGGGTGTGAAAACAAGAAGTGTTTAATATTTGATTTATTATAGACCTAAGCACTTCCTGTGTTTCATACATTGCTAAAGATAACTGGATCTTAATATTTTTCTTATATTTTTGAAAAACTTCAGCTTTCAAAGTTATAATCAAGTTTTACCTCTGGGGTAGATAATTAAATTGTTAAATTCCTGTAGGGGCATATTGTCTCTTCCCTAGACGGAGGGAGGTTTGTGGTGTAATTTTTAGTTTGGTAGATATCAATCATGTTTCTTCTCATTGAAATTAATGGGATAAGGGAGGGTGACAAAAGGGAATTATCATTGGGATAAAAGTCACTTGGCCCAGAGGCATGGTGGCATTCCAAATGGTGAAAGTATTGGGGATGTGGATATTATACCCCTAATATTTGGCAGGTAGCTGAGAATTAAGTAAACAAATAATAATAATAATAATAAATAAAAATCAGTCCTCTAGAGATTCCAAAGTTGATCTGAGGACTCTAAACCTTTTGAGTAGTTGCCTTTAATAACATTTGGAGATAGTATCCCAGAGAAAAGTCATGTTCCCTCCTACAGATAAGAGAATTAGCATGAGCTGAATCGATCGACAAAAGACAACTATATCCAACAAAACAGAGGATAAGCAGTAGCTGAGAAAATGACTAAGTAGCAGATAACACCATACAACATGGTGCAAAGTTATGCCAGAAACTGATGTTTTTGCAACATTTTTATTTATCAGGCCACATATGAGGCATTTAAAATACATTATTTCATTTAGTAAAACTCACACGTTTTTAAAATAAAGTTTTCCTCCCAGTTTGCAGACAAGAAAATTGAATATGAGATGTGAAATAACATGTTCTTTGTCAAACAGCTAATAAATGGAGGAACCACAATTTAACTCAGGTCTAGGTAATTATTTAAATTGTGGTTCCTCCATTTAACTCTACAAACTATGCTTCTTATACTATTGTGTGTGGAATCGTAATACGTCACTATCTGGTTCTGTTTTTATAATTCTTCAAATGCCTAGGTAGTATTTTCATATCCATGTTTTTAACTATCTTTTAAAACAGAGCAGCACAACGTTCTACTTTCATTGCAAAGTATTGTCATTGTTTGATCAAGTATTTCTTCTGAATTTTTGAAATAGACTACTAGTTTGTCTAGTCACTGAGCCAATATCATACTCTATCGTTTTCAGACTAGAAAACATGCAGAAGAAGATAATGTTTCTGAATACTAAAATGGAAAACTTAGAAACCTGAATTAATTTAAAGGGTATGCTATCTGGGCTACAACTTCCAAGGAGATTTCTTTCATATTCATTAAGAAAATAGACCATGGAGATATGCCATATCCTAATAATGGTTTACTTTCACTGAAAACTTAAAATTGAAGTTTAAAAATCACTCAAAGTAATAGTCTTTATATGGGGAGGAATCACAGAGGTCTAAATTTCATGTAGTCAACAAGCTTTTGTATCCATAGTCATATATCCAATCTGTCTAGGTTGCCAAAGAGGCAGTACATAGAGTAGATGAGCCAGCAAGTGTGGCTGCTTCAGGACCACTTCAGTAGCTGATCTAATTGCTGCCTGGGTTGTCATAATGCCACTGTGCAAACTAACAAGAATAATTCAAACAGAAATTGTATGTTTTAACCTACTTATCTGCAAAAAGCCCTTTATGACTGTATAAGCAGTAAATATAAGGTGATTTCGTATACCTTCATTATACTGATGTGATTAGAAATTACCTCCAGTTTTTTTGGACATAGCAATTAACATGAGTTGAAAGATGTAATAGATATTTTTTTTTTGAAGTCTAAGCTATGGAAAGATAAAGACCACAGTAGGAACTACTTGTTACAATGCGGTACTTAAAAATACACATTTTAAAAAAGGATACCTAGGGTAAATTTTTTTTTTTGTATATTTAGTTATACATAATAACTGAAGTGTCTATCTTTTTAAATTTTATTTCCATTTATTAAGATAACTTTATCATTGCTGGGTATCAGAACCTTAATTATGTTTCCTATTTACAGATTATATTACTCTTATGTGATTTGTAGGATTATTTAAAAAGTAAAATCAATCTAACTCTATGATTATTTCTGATATATCACCATATCTAAATTGCATTAGCCTAAATAAGATTTATCATTTTATAGAAACTATAAGATGTGAAGAAAATTATGATAAAGACCATTTTTGCTTCCACTAATCAACATTTAAAATAGTTAACTATATATGTATATTAAAATAGAAGATTAAGTGAAATTGTCACATCTGGAATTTATATTGTTTTTGCATGTGAAAGCAAAATAAATTACCTTTCATCTTTAAATACTGTTGAATGTTTTTCTATGTTGGGCAAATTACTTTTGTGTGGAAAATTTCTTGCATAAGAGGTGGCCAATATTTTAGATTTGAATAATTCATCAGACTACATGCATCACTATAGATACTTAGAAGTGAAATTTTCAGGGCCAAGAATCTTATATAACTAAAATAGATAGATAATTTCCACTTCTGCACCAGAAGAGGAACAGAATATTGTTTAATAATTGAAGCATAATAATGGTGGTACATTAAAAAAGCATATTCATATAATTATCATGTCAAAAAATGTTTGAAACATAAATAAATGTATTGATGGAAAAGACATACAGATAATTATTGAAAATTGCTTTAAAATTAACATGGAGTACTTAAATGCAGTAATTTTAGAACAAGATGTTTTTAAAATTAAATTTCATACTATTTTATCTTATAATAAAGTATGATTATTGTAGGCAATATGGGAAAGTAGAAAGAAGAAAAATATACCCATAATATATACCATCGGACTTTCTAGTATCTTTCTGTTCCATCCCTTCCACTGTACTCATAACAAAACCAACAATGGCCAGTCAATATGCCTAGACAGATTCTCCTTTTTAATCCCAATTCTTTATATTCAACTGCCTACTGAAAAGAACTACAGCATATGGTACTTTAACATATCTCAAATTTAGGCTGAACATGTCAATAAAAAGCCATGAAAGTAAAAAGAGAATGAGAAAAAACTCAAACGTGACTCTATCACTCTGGAATGTACTCTGTAATATAACACAATGTAGGCCTATTCAGGTATCTAACAGATACAGATTTTAAAAAGTTATATAAAACGTGCAAAATTTCTTCCGCTAGGCTTAGCCCTCTCTTTAGTCTTGTCTAGGATTCAGAGATTTTCCACTCTGAGTGAGTAACAAGATAGTGAAAATTAAGGTAGTAAATATTTCCCAAGGATATACATTAATTTTTTTGTAAGGCAATAGCTTTAGGATGGTTCTCTTGGTGTTTATATTTATCTAAACCAATAGGTAGACCTCAGGTGTTTTTTAAGAAAATTGTGTAGCTTACTTTATTTCTATCAAGGACATTTTTGCTTAATGAACTTCTTCTCATGCATTTCTCAAGGCTTTCTATCAAGAATAGAAACTGTTTTTCCCAATATTCAAGCAATGTGGTCTCTAAGTAGGGTATGTGTACATATCAAGGCCCTGAAACACCAGGCTTTATTTTTTTTATCATATCCCTTTTTAATATCTATTTTGGTTTAAATGTTTTATACTGTACATCTCACAGGAAAATATCAGTACTAATTAACACATAAGAGATGTATATGTGTGTATATATATATATGTGGTAAATGAAATATATTTTAAATAGTGGAGATAAACATTAGCAAGTATATACCAAAATTGAATATGACAACAAATAAATCAAAATATACACTGTTGCACGTTGATATCCCTGAAAATGTGCACTGCATTTTTTCTGTACAGTGTATATTTTTAAAATTTGTTTTCTTTGCTTAGAATATATTGTTACAGAGTTAGTAAAGACCACATCCTTTCTTCACTTTCAGTGTTGAACTACTATTAATGTAATGGCTGCTTAGTGACTCGGAGGCACTGAATAGCTAGCTATTCAAGTTAGATTCTTAGTAAGACAAATTGCAAACCTCTAAATAACATTTCTGTTTTGAGTGTGGCACCAATCTAGGAATGTATGTTTAAAGCTTTGCATGCTGTGCTTCATTATTCCATTTCAATAACGGATAAGAGTATTTAGATGACATTGTGTTCCATGATTGATCTACAGTTTTATTCAAGTGAAGACAGGGCATGACTCAGAGAAATATTAACATGCTCTTATGTACCCAATGTAAACTATTAAGTCAGTCCTCTTCATATGATTATAACAATCACCTCCCACCAGTATCAAAGTAAGTTCTTTTAAAAATTAAACAAATGTAGATTTAGATTAGCAATTGAATAGCTCCTTAGTCTCACATAAACATACATAAAACACAATTGGCACTTACTTTTGCATTTGTTTAGTCACTTCAATAAGATTTCTCTTGAAGAGCTTCAATCATCATTGGCTTTGCCTAGAATTCTGGGGTCTGTGGCTTTCCTATACTCAGTTAAGCTGCGTACTACTTGTTTACAGGACAGACAGCTATAGCAGACCATCTCTAAATTCCCGAAGCCAGAGCTATTCAGACAGTATGCCGTATCATTCTTCATTTGTAAGCTCTATGTAACCTAATAGAAATGACCAATTATTTTATGTTAATTAACCTGCTCAATTTTTCAATTTCTGGGGATTTTTAATTTTGACAAATTAAATTTTTATTAGGAGTTATTCATTTATTTAAAATTTTTAAACGTATTGCTATAGAGTCACAAGTATTACTTTAATTTCACCTTTTTTGTGCCTTTGTTTCCTTTCTCTTAATTTTGTATCTCTCCCTCTCTTTTCTCTTGTTGGAATAATACAAGGTTTAGCTGCTTTATTTGTCATTACAGAAAAACAGCTTTTGAATTATTTCTTTCTACTAATTTTGGCTATTTACTTTCTGCTTCATTAATTTCAGGTGTTATCTTAATCCTTTTTATCAAGAGTATTTCAATTTTGTTAATTTTTTCTTACTCATGTATAATTAATTTTCTTTATTTTTAGTCTTTTTAGTAGTAAAAGAACTAAATACTACACAATTTTTAAGCAGTTTTTACTGTGTCTCATAAGTTGTCAGTTTTAAGTATTCTCTTTTCAATAACTTTAAGGTATTTTGCAATTTTCTATTGATTTTCTTTTAGATCCATGGATTTTATAGAGGCCTGTTTCTTAATTTCTAATGAACTAAGCTTTGGTCACGTTTTGCTATTTATACTTGATTTTATTGGATTTAGATCATAAGACTTAGCATGTAACTTTCCACTTTCAAATTTGTGTAGTTTCTATGTGACCAAGAATATAAAGGTTTTTTTTTGTAAGTGTTTCACAGACATAAGACAAAAATTACACTCCATTTGAGAAATCTAAGCTTTTGTACCTGTGCACATGTGTGTGTCCAAAATTGTTAATTTTTAAAAATTCAATTTTTACATACTGTTATTGATTTTTGTGTACTAGATATGTCCAAGATAGGAAGAGAGATATTTTAGTCTCCTACTGTAATTCTAATCAATTTCTTCTTACATTTGTAATAGTTTTTGGATCACGTATTTCATTTGGTTCTTCATTTGGTACACAGTTTTAGGAGTGTTTTATATTTTTTATAGGTTGTGATTTTTATTATTATTCTTCAGTTTCACATTCCTCTATTCTTTGAACCTTAAATTCTACCTTGTCTGATGCTACTTTATTTCTATTTGTATTTTCTCTCTATCCCTTTGTTTTAAGTATTTTTTTTAAACATCAAATAACTGTGTGGATGGGTGGATGTGTCTGTGTGTGTGTGCTTAAGCACAATCCAATTATGTTTCTATTTTAATTGAAGAATTCAGACCTTTCACATTTAGGATAATGCCTACTATGACTTGTTGTATTTTTTCCTTCCTTACTTTGAGTTTAATATTTGTTTTAAATTGTAGTTTTTTATTCACTTTTATCATTTTAGATTTTATTGATTGTTACATATTCCATTTTTTTCTCTTGTTGATTTTGAAATTCTCCATAATTTTCCACACAATATTGATTCTCCTCCAGTTTCCACATCTGTTATTGTTTACAAGTTAGATCTCCTGGATTGATTCTTTCACTTGCTTACCTTTTCTCTTGTTTTCTATATTTGAATAGTTTGTCTTTGTTGTAAAATGTTACATTTTCACTTGATAGTCCAGATTGTCCTTCAAGTGATTATGCTGTTCTTTATTGAATTATTTGGGAACTTATGTTTTTATTTAAGATCCAGAAAGGCCCTGTTTCCTGTGTGATCATGGTATACTTGATTTTGCTTAAATGCCTCTTTTCCCCTTTTAAATTAAAAACATTGCCTGGATTGTCCAAAAGCTGTATTTTATACTGTATGTTTTCGGACTGATCTTCCTCTATCAAGCTGCTCAGCACCTATAGATATACTGCTATTTTTCTTTGTTGGTTCCCTGAGGCTCAGATTCAGTTGCTGGAATACTCTAAGAGGTGGCATCCTAACCAGTGATGGAAGATGAGTTTGGCATTGCAAACTGCAGTTGTAGAAGCAGGCAGATTTCTAAACATGTGCTGAGGCACTTGGAAGCTTTCCTGCTATCTGAATTCATGTTCTTCCTGTACAGAGATAAGTCATTTTTTTTTTTGTCATCTTGTGAACAATGTGAGATCAGGAACACTGGAGAGAAAGAAGGGACAGTGTTGCCTTTCCTTAAAGGATACAACAGATCTCTGAAGAACACTGCTTTCTCCTTCTTTTAGGACTCCTCAGAGTTGATCTGACACCCAACCACTGGAATTGAGAAATGCTGTTGGGCAGGACTTTCTAAAAACCGAGCTTTAAACTTCCTCTTTTGAACCTTGAGCTATGACGCAATGGGAGGAAGGTTATGTTCCCTTCCTTTCTCCTCATGGAAAATTATCAGACCTACTGAATGAAATGAAGTGTGCAATATTCCAAGGAAACACATTTCAGTTTCATTTCGGTATCTGTACTGTGAGCAGATTTGATTTAACCCATTGGCCTGGTGATTGCCCAGTTTTAAAGCAAGAATTCCTCCACGTGTAGCTTTATAAATAATGCTTGAAAATTTCACAAGCCAATTTTAATAGTATCAGTCACTTTAGAGCAAAATCTCTACAAGTTATGTCTTCATTAAATTTGATCATTTTACTTTAAAGATAGAATAAATTTATCCTTATGAGTTGCAAAGACCATCTAAAGTTTAGATCTAATTAGCAAACTAAAGTTATTTTTCATAGTGTTTTATAAAGAATTGAATTCCCTTATTAGCATTCATGATTTATAATAAATAAGAGTAGAGAAGTGACTGCATAAAAATTTAATCTCTGTCAGCTGAATGGTTGGACTTTTAATTATGAAACTTTCTCCTTTATGTCGAAGAAAATGTCCTCTTTCACGTTGTTAACTCGTTAATTATTATTATTTGATGCTCTTCACTTATTTCTCTTGATATTTCTTATCAAAGTTTATTATGAGAATAAGAATATTCTTTGGAATACTTATGTTAATAACATTAAACTATCATTCAACAAATTCAGATCTTTTAATCACAGGAAAGGTTAGCCATACCATTGAGAAAAAAAGTTCACTGAGGAAAAATTCAACAACATTGATAATTATTTTCTGTAGCATGACATAATTGTTTTCGACAGAGAACCGACTTAAAAAAATAAAATCCAATACACCAAAATCACAGAAGAAACAACTGCTTTCATTCTTTTAAATCATTTTTAAAATCTGTTTCTTTAATAAAACTTAATTACTTTTACCCTCTCCTAGAAAATTCCTAGTTTCTCAGAAAGCGACCTCCTTTCTTCAAATCTTCATCTGATTTTTTTGTCTGAGAATTCTAAATTACCTTCTACATGAAAATGATATTTCATCAACTTCTTTGTAAAACTTTTCTACCAACCGTCAACTCACAGTGATTTTCCAAAGTCATATAAAGATATAAAAACATGCTTTAGGAGGATCTTAGAGTTTGTGGAAGGCCATGTCTGCATGTAGACCATGCTATATCATGCTTGATGTGTGTGCCATAATGGGAAGAAAAATGATTCCCACATTTATCTGTGTGGTATCAACTGAGGCTTTCCAACATGTCTTTAGGTGTCTGTCTATGGTCAAGTTGTAAAGGAGGCAAAGTGCTTGTCCACTTGATCTCTAAGCCTATATTTCTCTCCTTCTTCATCCGTGTCTCAATGGCAACCAAAGCCTTCATGCTGTCACCTCTCTGCTTTAGGTCCTATTGTACTGATTATGTTGTAGTGCTTCAATTCTTGTAGCAGACTGCTAATCAATAACCAGCCTGTTCTCTCTAAATTTCATATCCCAGCCTCCCTTGAAATTAGGTGTGAACAGTCTACTGAGTTCCAGACAATGGAATGTGAGCAAAGTAAATTTCTTCACTTCCTGGGTGGGCTCTTAGGAACCTCTCAAAGTTGGATCCTCCATGTCTCCATACTTCCTCCCACCGTTTGGTAATCCTGGTAGCTATAAGTTGAAGACAGAGAAACTCAGGTATGAAAGGTGCCTCAGTCCCCAAATTCACCATTTATATAAAGCTACTTGCCAGGTAAAACCATTTGGACTATTCATAGTGAGAAATAGTCTTTTGTCATAAAATACTGTATACTCAGATTAGATATTTAAGATGAATTACAATAAATATCAGAGTTTCACAGGTGATGCTTATATTCTCCCACTGATCCTCAACTTCGTTTTTCCTAACAAAATTTGCCAATTCCTAATTCTATTTTGTCCCCTAATAAACAACAGTATCCCTGTATGACTACCTCCGATTTCTACTACCTAACACAATAAACCCTTCATCATTGTTTTTGAAGTTCTTTTGGGCCTAATTATTTCCACACTCTTCTGGAAAACTGTCCCTTGGAGACAATTAAGTCAGTTTTCTTGGGAGAGCTCTGGAGCTCTTTGTTCTTATGGCCTGCCTCTCTTACTAGGCATAATCCCTGTCCTGGAAGCTGGAAGCGGGAACAGTGGTCTGCTTCTCTTGGACTGAGGCAATGCACTGGGTGGGGTGGGGATGGGGGGTGGGTAATCATTGGCCTTCCTGGCTTCCTTTCCCCAACAGGAGAACTTCTTCTGTGAGCCAGCTGGGGTAAGGGCGATCTGGTTCCCAGTATTCTTGGCCTGCCTTACCTAAAATGGAGCCTCCATCCTATGAGTGGAGGCTGGTAGAGGAAGAAAGCCTCCAGCTTCCCAAGTGTACTCTCCTATGTCTCTTCAGTACAGAGCTGAGGGGAGGGTATGAGACATGCTGGTGGTCTTCCCCTTCTGAGGATATATGTTGACCCTTGACTGGGAACTGGGAGAACCCTGTTTTCTCAGCCACACCCATCAGAGTGGAACTTCTGTTATGATGAGCTAGAGAAAGGGGTGAAAATGCTGCTGCTCAAGTGATGCAAAATCTTCTATTCTTGCAGAGATTTAATAGAGTTCTTCAATCAATGTTTCTTAAATTTCTATATGCCTTAGGACAATTACCTTGTGCTGCAAATGATTGTTTGCTTGTTTTTAAAAATAATTTTCATCACTTGTGTTTGGGGAGAGAGTGTGAAGAGCTCCTCATGCTGGCACTCAGAAACTGTCTTATTATAGTTTAATAATTTTTAGAATTATTAATAATTCTATATAATTTTATTCACTTTAGTAATTTATATTCCCTATGTTTCTTATTGTGTTTTAAGCAATATTCATTTTCTTTTTATTCATTTAAGTTTGCCTTGTTTATGTGAGTTTTGTTTTCTTCTACTTCTTGTTGGGCTTTATCAGCTGATCTTTTATTTCCTCTGTTGATTTTGCATCTCTATATGTAGAAGACTAATACAAAAAGTTTCTTTAAAAAGAATCATGATGAAACATATGATCTTTCTGTTCCCTGACTGATTTTCTCATAAGTGTATTCTGCCACTTTTGTTGTTGTTTCTTTTCTATAATTTTTGTGTACTACATTTGTATAGATCTTATAATGGTATACTTTTTATTTCTCATTTGTGATGGAGCAAAGTTTTTTCTAAATAAATTATTTACATGTGTTCTATGTGAAGGAAGACTCAAGGTCAATGACTAATCTAAAAGAAATTTTCCTTATAACCTAGTTTTGTGTGAGTTCACTTAGCTTTTACTGTCTCATCAGTAATATCAGAGAGCTGTAGAATTTTAAACAATGCAAAACTTCTCTTTCTCACTATTCTGCCTCTGGATTTTTCCTGTAAGTAGCTTTTCTGGGTGATTCTCATATCCTTTGCTTCTAGAATAGGTTTAGAACAAAACCTATTCTAGAAAATCTCTTATTGCTAACCTCTATGTTCTTTTACTGCAAAAAGGATTTAAGTTTTACTCCCCATGATGTGCTTCTCACTTTTAAGAAGTATATTTTCTGTGTTTTGCTGTGATTTGGAACCATGGCTTGCTTTCTCTGCTTTCATCTACCCTACTCTAATCAATCTTTACTTTTTTTAGTAGCCATTACACCCATTTTCTTTGTAATGTTTAGCTTTTTCCTACTTTTATAAAAATGGGGAACAATTTTATATTTTTAATTCTCCTTTTTGCCTTTGTATGATTTTTTGGAATAGGAGGGAAATGCCACTATCTTCAAATATAAACTTAATAAGAGTTATTATACAGTGATGCTAATAATGAGATTTCATAAATGTCAATCACATATGATTATATGGATACTGGAGATCACTCTTTCCATGCAAGATACGGTTTTTATCTACAGGAAAAGCCAGACTGCACCAGTGATAGCTTGTTTTCAACCCCTGCCCCCAGCTTTATCTTTAGCACATAGTGCTCATATATTTTGTAATAGATAGCGTCGCAGTTGAAATAATTTTTCTGCTAAGCTAATCAGTAGGATTTTAATGAAAGATAGAAACATGTGATCATACTGTAATACCTGGGAATATTTTCATTCATGTACTAACATGAGAACAAGCAAATTTTTCACACTAGTGAGAGTTGGAGGTGGTCCATGTTTGAATTGTACAGCCCAGCTTCATTTTAATATTTAATAAGTTCTCTCTCTCTATGTATTTATGTGTGTGTATATATACACACATACATATATACATATATGTACACACATATATACACACGAATATATATATATCCTTGCTTCCTTCCTTCTCCTTTAAAAGTTCACCAGGGTAGCCTACTAGTTTAGAATAATGCCTGTCAATCTATTAAATATTGTTTTAGATGGTATAACTCCTTATGGGCCACCCAATTGTGTCAGCATTAGTGAAGAATCTAAATACCATGTGTGCAATACAAAAAAAATTAGATATATAGATAGAAAAACAAAGCTTATAAGCAAACAAACCCAGTCTGTGGAGGTCACATATCATAGGATTCAAATGATGTGACATTCTGAAACAATCAAAAGTCTAGATACATTAAAATGATCAGTAATTACCAGAGATTTGGGGAGAGGGTCGAATGAGTGAAGCTCAGGCAAGTTTTTTCAGTGTATGAAACTGTTTTGTATGATATTATAATAATAGATACATGATACTGTGCATTTGTTAAAACTCCTAAAACTTTACAGCATAAACCATAATATATGCAATTTAAAAAATCATTTAGGAGATTGGGTGATCTCGGGAAAGAACACACATTATGACAAGAGAATGTAACTGTGTTACAAATATATAAAACAACCTCAACGAGGAAGATGGGGAAAAAGATGGTGACCTAGATAACTTTTGAAGTGAATGGAGTCTGTAAGATCGATGGCAAAAGAAACCATGAGTAAGCACTGTACCCTAGTTGAAAAGGTTTTCCTACGGAGGTATGGTTTAATAATTCTCATACCATTATATGTGTATACTGGAATTGAATAATTAAGTAAATATTTGAGGAAAGATGGAGCCAGGTTTCTTGTGTTTCTTCTTATTGAAGTGGGAAGTTACAGTCAAGGGGAGGAGGTTAGAAAGATCTATGTAGAAATGCATTAGAATGGAGACATTGGTATGAAGTCATATTTAGCTTAATATAAATAAAAGTGGTTACATAAAGAGATATTAATAGATGTGTGCATGTTGTATGTACATGGGTTATTACACATATATATATTTCCTTGCTTTGTCATCCAAAATCAGCACAAGTAAAGCCCAAATTTCGGTTTCTACCACCTTTCTCTAATACATATTATCAGAATCCTTGAAGAAATTGCTTATTCTAAGACTAGGGAAGGAAATATACAACATTAGCTTAGGGTATTTTAGAGTGCCAAAAAGTAAGGGAATGTATAAAACCAAAGCTTAACATCTTTTGTAAAATATGGGAAGAATTCCATAATCAGGTTTGTCAAGGACATATTTTCATTCTCAGAAGAAAAACATTTTACAATCACCTAACATACACCTGTGCTCTCCTATTCTATGGTATCCTTCTTTAAAATTTCGGAAACTTATCTCTCTGGGTGAAAAAAAAAATTACAGAACCCTACAATGGTTTAATATGTTGGGAATTTTTATATTAGACATTTTGATGTATATCTGCATTTCATTAACACTTCTCTAATCATGTAATTTTCTTTTCAACATTTCCTTTATCTCCTTGTGGAACCATTAAAAGTATAATAGGCTCTGTTTTTTCTTCCTGGCTACTTAGACTCAGTTACTCTGGAAAGAAGAGCTGTCTGTTACACTCATGCTGTCTAAACCAAGAAACTATAAGCTTTTGGTTTTCACTGTTTGTACTTAGTACTTAGAAGTACTTTTGGAATTTGGTATAATTGGTGTACACAACACATTTTTTCAGAAGAGGGAAGAAAGGCAGAGAATAGGCTCACTGTGCAGCTAACGGACTGTGTGCGCACAGTTTGGGAGACAGTGTGTTCCTGGGGGACGGGAGGAAAGTGTTTACTTCTCAACAAAATTCACTTTTTATTTAACAAAATTTACTGGTAGAGTAGCATGCCAAATTATAGAAAGAATAGGACAAAAGAGTGAAGATTGTATTGGAGGATTCTAGGATCATGGTATTATATTGTGAAAGGAAAGAATGATAGGAGGTGCCAATGGAGTCGTAAACCTTGACTACAGCATGGGGGAAATTGGCTCATGGGTATTTTCCCACTCATTTATTCTATTTATTTGGTTGTGCTTCAAAGCAGGATTGTTTGTATGAGAAATAAGAATGAGAAGTAATCTCAGGTGGAAATTCTGCTTTTAATTTTAAATATTCTGAAGGCTTAAAATTACATATACCCGGAGAGTATCAGCAGGAGGTAGGGAAGTCAGCATTAATTAATTCTATTACAGGATAACTCATGGGTCATTCTAGCATTTTGTATCCCCCACCACCACCCTGGTTAGTCAAGGAAGATGAGAGTAAATTATGCCAATGCCTGCTCCAACTCCTCTAACTTTTACTGTCTTGCTGCACTCCAACCTGTCTCCAGCTGCTAGTGCTTGAATTTTTAAATGAAAGATTCTCTAAGCCAGGAGATCACATGCACAGCCAGCCTGAAATGCCAGGGAGTTACTGCCCTCCCCTCACCCCCACATCCTGAAATGATGACTGACTGGAGTCAGTATGTATGTACCTTAGTTCCCCCGCTTCTTCAGTGGAACAACTCTAACTTTTTTCCAGATTTCTCCAAAAATATTAAGATCCAGTTATCCACAGGGATAACTCATTTAATAACACACACTTTATTGATTTCATTCCCTTTCATCCTTTCTCTGTCTCGTTTTTCCTGGGGCTATGGGAGGGAAGTAAAGTGCAGTACTCCTACTGGTGTTTCCTAGACATTCATTTCTCCGTCAAATCACTCCCACTCCTTCTGGAGGAAGCCAACTAAGTGCAGATACATTTGACATAATTTTATTCAGAAACATAATTAATTATTTTTTATGTATAGATGTCATGACTTTCTTACTTCTCCTGTCGGTTTATTGCTTATTCTCTCTAGAGTGCTGTTGGAGGTCAGACTGTATATGCAGCAGTGTCAATCTTCTTTCTCCGACTCTCATATTTCTTTAATCTTTGGAATTTCTGAACATGACATGATACAAAAAGAATATTTTGTAACACATCATTTTATACACAAAATTTCCCTCGGTGTCTTGTTCACAATCTAAACTCTTCATCATTAATATCAATATGTAGGCTCTTGCTAGCCCTAAACAGCAATAGGGGGAAAAATGCTTATTTACTATTTGTTTTTAGAGACTTCTAGATTAAATTCCTCTCTAAATTTTAAAATATGTACAAGACCTATATTACTTTTTAATTTATTGTATGACATGTGTTAAACATAGGTAATAAGATATTCCATGCACATTTGCTTCATGTATATTTTAAACATTCTTAGTGATAGCCTGGTGAAATAGAAAAATATGGTTTAACGAATTCTTACAAAATGGTATTTACTCACTTGTCTGCAAAGAATTACAAGAAAAGAAAAAATGGGATCTTCTAAAAATATCTGCATTTGTATCTTTAATTAATGCAGAATATTTTTCTTGTAATTCTCTTCTTAAGGAGCATGAATGTCATATTGTAAAGGAGAATCTAGCATTTGAAATCTTAATCTAAAAACAACTGTATCTACTATTTATAAAAGCTGGAATTTTTGGAGAAGAGTGGGTGGTAGGAGCCATGCAATTTTTAAAAATTAGAGCATTCTCCAACATAACAAATATTCTGCCTATGACTGAAGCTGGGCTATTCTAGTCTTACCAGTCAGAAATGATAACTCTTTTAGCCAGTCTTTACATGACATTTGTGGAAATAATAAGCTTTCATTTTGTTACTAATGATATAAACTCAATCCAAACTAGCTAAAGCAGTAGAGGGGGATTACTGGTTCACACAAAGTGGAAATCCAGAAGTAGAACTGCCTCTAATAGTGTCTGAATACAGTGTTTCAAATGATAATACACAGATTATGCCTTTCAGTCTCTCAGTTCTGCTTTCCCTTTTGTTGTCTTTTTACCCATTTCTGGCACTATACTTGGTTGCCAAAATAGTCAGCAACTGCCCCAGGTTTACATTGTCTTTAAAGTTTTTATCTTGGAATCCATGCCAGTCCTTTCAAAGGACTCTGTGGCTTGATTGAGTTCCAGGTCAATCTGCTGTGCCAATCTCATTGTGTCATTATGATTGCCTGAAATCAATATCCGTAAAATAGTCTTAAAGAATAAAATTTCACATTTTGGGATGGGAGTACAGATACCAGTATATAAACAAAATGAATCAGCAAGGTATTTTCAGATACTGAGAAGTGCTGTGAAGAAAATGAATCTGGGTTCTATGATGGAGAGTGACTAGAATGTCAAGTTCGGGGTGAGCAATAATCGGCCTACTGAGGAAAAATATTTGGGCAAACGTATAAATGACCAGAGTTTACATTTCAGGCAAAGAACACTGCATTGCCTGGGCATGTTTGAAGAGCAAAAAGAAGGACAATATTACCAGAGAATAGTGATTCAAGAGCCATAATAGTAAGAGTAAGATCATGGGCCTAGAAGACCACATTAAGGTGTTTACACTTTTACTAAGGTCAATGCGCAACCGTTCGTGGGTGTTCAGCAAGGAAAGGATAGAATATAATTCATAAGTTTGTGAAAGAAAAATATTTTGGATGTGTGTTTGTAGGAAATCCTATAGAGAAGTAAGAAAGAAAGCTGGGAGCACAGTTGAGAATCATGGTGGCATCACCGTGGGTCATAACAAGTTATTTGGGCTGAGTGGTAGAAGGAAGATGAGTAAAGTAGACTTATTTATATATTTTAAATAAAGAGATTCCTCATAGAACAGATGTGAGGAATGCCGGAGAGATGACAATCACGAATGACTCCACGTGATAGAATTAAATCTTCACAACAATCCTGTAAGATAAGGACATTATCTGTGTTGTACAATGAAGCCTCTGAGGCTTCAAGAGGTGAGTAAATTTCCCAAAGCAGTGGGGGGCAGAGTAGGACTTCAAATTCAGCTTTTATTGCTGTTGCTCTTGTTCAATCTAAAGAGTTTCTACTACTGTTGCCCCTCTCTATCTGAGGGGAATTGGTTTCAGGACCCTAGGAGATCCCAAAATCTGAACATATTTAAGTCTCACAGTGGATGATGTGGAACCTGCAAATAGGAAAAGTTGGTCCTCCATATATGCAGAATGGCAATACTATATTTTGGTCCAAGTTTGGATGCAGATGCAGAACCTGCTGATCCAAAGGAACAACTGCATTTATTTTAAAATCTTCTTGTAGGTGAACCTATGCAGTTCCATCTTGTGTTTTTTAATGGGTCAACTGTATACGGGTTTGTGTCATAACCTAAAAACCATAATCTCAAGTACTATAATCCCAAATGTTGAAGTCTTGAAAGATCAGGATCCCAAAAATACATTTCTGGAAAAAATAATTTTAAAAATTCTTTAAAAGATATCTATTTACATTTTTAAAAGGGAATTTGAGATTAATAGTAATAGAATTCAGGATTGTGTCTTTCAGGACTACAATCAGCACTGCTGTCATATCATACGACTAACAAGAAAAATACATTTTATTACATTCACAAAGGAAGGATAAGAACTTGACAGCAGCTTAGAACTAGCTGAAGGAAGCTTCCTTTGCTACTGAAGCCCTTGTGACTTACTTTCTCTGTAATACATTAAATATCTGTGACATGGAGATTTTAAGGCTAATGATAATCTCTTCTTATTTATCTTCTCAATAAATATGATCCACTTACGGAATTCAAAATTCTGGTTATGTCTGTTATAGATATAAAATAAATTCCTTAAGAAAGTTTAAGCATGGTGAGTTTTACAAACAAAAGGGTGAGGAGATCATTACTAAATATGAGTGTTTGATTGAGGAAAATTACAAAGAAATGGTCTTCCCCAATAGAAGAAATGGAATTGAAGCCACCACTGCATGGGACGAGGGAAATTGCTAAGCATGGGGCACAGACTTCAGAAAAAACGAGTGACAGCACCAAAAAGACCTGTCATGAGCTATTCTCCTATGAGGAGTGACTAGAAGCAGGAATGTAGAAGATTGTATTGAAGATTGCTCACCAAGAGGACTTGCATTATGAGAGTTTTAGAAACTGGTCTTTCAACACCTTTTAATTGCAAGGAAAATCTATCCAATTTTAAAAGATTCAAGACGAAATGACATATTCTTATTTACTTTTATTTCAGGCATAATTTTGGGGGGGATACTAATTTTTTTGAGTCCCAGCTATTTGCTCATTTTTTTTAAGAACACTGATATAACTTGACAATGGGTATTGTTAATGTGACTATAAATGGCCTTTATAGATTCATTAGAAAATCTCACATAATTAATAGTTAAGATCTCTTAACATGTCAATCTGTCTTAAAATTCTCTTTTAATGATCCTTGAATAATTAATTTCTATGGAAGTGATTATTACTGACAAATTTTTGGTAAACAGTGAGTAGACATGCTATTGCAACAAACAAAATCAGAGGCCTACATAGCTTTCGTTGTTCTCAAAGGTATAATCTCTTCTATATCTTTCTTTTTTTTTTTTTTTTTTGTGATTCCAGTAAAACTTTATTTTTATTTATTTTGTTTGTTTGTTTCTTTCTTTCCTCTTTCTTTTTTTTTTTTTTTTTTTTAAATTTATTTATTATTATTAAACTTCAAGTTGTAGGGTACATGTGCACAACGTGCAGGTTTGCTACATATGTATACTTGTGCCATGTTGGTGTGCTGCACCCATCAACTCGTCATTTACATCAGGTATAACTCCCAATGCAATCCCTCCCCCCTCCCCCCTCCCCATGATAGGCCCCGGTGTGTGATGTTCCCCTTCCCGAGTCCAAGTGATCTCATTGTTCAGTTCCCACCTACGAGTGAGAACATGCGGTGTTTGGTTTTCTGTTCTTGTGATAGTTTGCTAAGAATGATGGTTTCCAGCTGCATCCATGTCCCTACAAAGGACACAAACTCATCCTTTTTTATGGCTGCATAGTATTCCATGGGGAATATGTGCCACATTTTCTTAATCCAATCTGTCACTGATGGACATTTGGGTTGATTCCAAGTCTTTGCTATTGTGAATAGTGCTGCAATAAACATACGTGTGCAGGTGTCCTTATAGCAGCATAATTTATAATCCTTTGGGTATATACCCAGTAATGGGATGGCTGGGTCATATGGTACATCTAGTTCTAGATCCTTGAGGAATCGCCATACTGTTTTCCATAATGGTTGAACTAGTTTACAATCCCACCAACAGTGTAAAAGTGTTCCTATTTCTCCACATCCTCTCCAGCACCTGTTGTTTCCTGACTTTTGAATGATCGCCATTCTAATTGGTGTGAGATGGTATCTCATTGTGGTTTTGATTTGCATTTCTCTGATGGCCAGTGATGATGAGCATTTTTTCATGTGTCTGTTGGCTGTATGAATGTCTTCTTGTGAGAAATGTCTGTTCATATCCTTTGCCCACTTTTGGATGGGGTTGTTTGTTTTTTTCTTGTAAATTTGTTTGAGTTCTTTGTAGGTTCTGGATATTAGCCCTTTGTCAGATGAGTAGATTGCAAAAATTTTCTCCCATTCTGTAGGTTGCCTGCTCATTCTGATGGTAGTTTCTTTTGCTGTGCAGAAGCTCTTTAGTTTGATGAGATCCCATTTGTCAATTTTGGCTTTTGCTGAAGTTGCTTTTGGTGTTTTAGACATGAAGTCTTTGCCCATGCCTATGTCCTGAATGGTACTACCTAGGTTTTCCTCTAGGATTTTTATGGTATTAGGTCTAACATTTAAGTCTCTAATCCATCTTGAATTAATTTTCGTATAAGGAGTAAGGAAAGGATCCAGTTTCAGCTTTCTACTTATGGCTAGCCAGTTTTCCCAGCACCATTTATTAAATAGGGAATCCTTTCCCCATTTCTTGTTTCTCTCAGGTTTGTCAAAGATCAGATGGCTGTAGATGTGTGGTATTATTTCTGAGGACTCTGTTCTGTTCCATTGGTCTATATCTCTGTTTTGGTACCAGTACCATGCTGTTTTGGTTACTGTAGCCTTGTAGTATAGTTTGAAGTCAGGTAGCGTGATGCCTCCAGCTTTGTTCTTTTGACTTAGGATTGTCTTGGAGATGCGGGCTCTTTTTTGGTTCCATATGAACTTTAAAGCAGTTTATTCCAATTCTGTGAAGAAGCTCATTGGTAGCTTGATGGGGATGGCATTGAATCTATAAATTACCTTGGGCAGTATGGCCATTTTCACGATATTGATTCTTCCTATCCATGAGCATGGTATGTTCTTCCATTTGTTTGTGTCCTCTTTGATTTCACTGAGCAGTGGTTTGTAGTTCTCCTTGAAGAGGTCCTTTACATCCCTTGTAAGTTGGATTCCTAGGTATTTTATTCTCTTTGAAGCAATTGTGAATGGAAGTTCATTCCTGATTTGGCTCTCTGTTTGACTGTCACTGGTGTATAAGAATGCTTGTGATTTTTGCACATTAATTTTGTATCCTGAGACTTTGCTGAAGTTGCTGATCAGCTTAAGGAGATTTTGGGCTGAGACAATGGGGTTTTCTAAATATACAATCATGTCGTCTGCAAACAGGGACAATTTGACTTCTTCTTTTCCTAACTGAATCCCCTTGATTTCTTTCTCTTGCCTGATTGCCCTAGCCAGAACTTCCAACACTATGTTGAATAGGAGTGGTGAGAGAGGGCATCCCTGTCTTGTGCCAGTTTTCAAAGGGAATTTTTCTAGTTTTTGCCCATTCAGTATGATATTGGCTGTGGGTTTGTCATAAATAGCTCTTATTATTTTGAGGTACGTTCCATCAATACCGAATTTATTGAGCGTTTTTAGCATGAAGGGCTGTTGAATTTTGTCAAAAGCCTTTTCTGCATCTATTGAGATAATGATGTGGTTCTTGTCTTTGGTTCTGTTTATATGCTGGATTATGTTTATTGATTTGCGAATGTTGAACCAGCCTTGCATCCCAGGGATGAAGCCCACTTGATCATGGTGGATAAGCTTTTTGATGTGCTGCTGAATCCGGTTTGCCAGTATTGTATTGAGGATTTTTGCATCGATGTTCATCAGGGATATTGGTCTAAAATTCTCTTTTTTTGTTGTGTCTCTGCCAGGCTTTGGTATCAGGATGATGTTGGCCTCATAAAATGAGTTAGGGAGGATTCCCTCTTTTTCTATTGATTGGAATAGTCTCAGAAGGAATGGTACCAGCTCCTCCTTGTACCTCTGGTAGAATTCAGCTGTGAATCCATCTGGTCCTGGACTTTTTTTGGTTGGTAGGCTATTAATTATTGCCTCAATTTCAGAGCCTACTATTGGTCTATTCAGGGATTCAACTTCTTCCTGGTTTAGTCTTGGAAGAGTGTAAGTGTCCAGGAAATTATCCATTTCTTCTAGATTTTCCAGTTTATTTGCGTAGAGGTGTTTATAGTATTCTCTGATGGTAGTTTGTATTTCTGTGGGGTCGGTGGTGATATCCCCTTTATCATTTTTAATTGCGTCGATTTGATTCTTCTCTCTTTTCTTCTTTATTAGTCTTGCTAGTGGTCTGTCAATTTTGTTGATCTTTTCCAAAAACCAACTCCTGGATTCATTGATTTTTTGGAGGGTTTTTTGTGTCTCTATCTCCTTCAGTTCTGCTCTGATCTTAGTTATTTCTTGCCTTCTGCTAGCTTTCGAATGTGTTTGCTCTTGCTTCTCTAGTTCTTTTAATTGCGATGTTAGAGTGTCAATTTTAGATCTTTCCTGCTTTCTCTTGTGGGCATTTAGTGCTATAAATTTCCCTCTACACACTGCTTTAAATGTGTCCCAGAGATTCTGGTATGTTGTATCTTTGTTCTCATTGGTTTCAAAGAACATCTTTATTTCTGCCTTCATTTCGTTATGTACCCAGTAGTCATTCAGGAGCAGGTTGTTCAGTTTCCATGTAGTTGAGCGGTTTTGATTGAGTTTCTTAGTCCTGAGTTCTAATTTGATTGCACTGTGGTCTGAGAGACAGTTTGTTATAATTTCTGTTCTTGTACATTTGCTGAGGAGTGCTTTACTTCCAATTACGTGGTCAATTTTGGAGTAAGTACGATGTGGTGCTGAGAAGAATGTATATTCTGTTGATTTGGGGTGGAGAGTTCTATAGATGTCTATTAGGTCTGCTTGCTGCAGAGATGAGTTCAATTCCTGGATATCCTTGTTAACTTTCTGTCTCGTTGATCTGTCTAATGTTGACAGTGGAGTGTTGAAGTCTCCCATTATTATTGTATGGGAGTCTAAGTCTCTTTGTAAGTCTCTAAGGACTTGCTTTATGAATCTGGGTGCTCCTGTATTGGGTGCATATATATTTAGGATAGTTAGCTCTTCCTGTTGAATTGATCCCTTTACCATTATGTAATGGCCTTCTTTGTCTCTTTTGATCTTTGATGGTTTAAAGTCTGTTTTATCAGAGACTAGTATTGCAACCCCCGCTTTTTTGTGTTCTCCATTTGCTTGGTAAATCTTCCTCCATCCCTTTATTTTGAGCCTATGTATGTCTCTGCGTGTGAGATGGGTCTCCTGAATACAGCAGACTGATGGGTCTTGACTCTTTATCCAGTTTGCCAGTCTGTGTCTTTTAATTGGAGCATTTAGTCCATTTACATTTAAGGTTAAGATTGTTATGTGTGAACTTGATCCTGCCATTATGATATTAACTGGTGATTTTGCTCGTTAGTTGATGCAGTTTCTTCCTAGCCTTGATGGTCTTTACATTTTGGCATGTTTTTGCAATGGCTGGTACCAGTTGTTCCTTTCCATGTTTAGTGCTTCCTTCAGGGTCTCTTGTAAGGCAGGCCTAGTGGTGACAAAATCTCTAAGCATTTGCTTATCTGTAAAGGATTTTATTTCTCCTTCACTTATGAAACTTAGTTTGGCTGGATATAAAATTCTGGGTTTAAAATTCTTTTCTTTAAGAATGTTGAATATTGGCCCCCACTCTCTTCTGGCTTGAAGAGTTTCTGCCGAGAGATCTGCTGTTAGTCTGATGGGCTTCCCTTTGTGGGTAACCCGACCTTTCTCTCTGGCTGCCCTTAAGATTTTTTCCTTCATTTCAACTTTGGTGAATCTGGCAATTATGTGTCTTGGAGTTGCTCTTCTCGAGGAGTATCTTTGTGGCGTTCTCTGTATTTCCTGGATTTGAATGTTGGCCTGCCCTACTAGGTTGGGGAAGTTCTCCTGGATGATATCCTGAAGAGTGTTTTCCAACTTGGTTCCATTTTCCCCCTCACTTTCAGGCACCCCAATCAGACGTAGATTTGGTCTTTTTACATAATCCCATACTTCTTGCAGGCTTTGTTCATTTCTTTTTCTTCTTTTTTCTTTTGGTTTCTCTTCTCGCTTCATTTCATTCATTTGATCCTCCATCGCTGACATTCTTTCTTCCAGTTGATCGAGACGGTTACTGAAGCTTGTGCATTTGTCACGTATTTCTCGTGCCATGGTTTTCGTCTCTTTCATTTCGTTTGTGAGCTTCTCTGCATTAATTACTCTAGCCATCAATTCTTCCACTTTTTTTTCAAGATTTTTAGTTTCTTTGCGCTGGGTACGTAATTCCTCCTTTAGCTCTGAGAAATTTGATGGACTGAAGCCTTCTTCTCTCATCTCGTCGAAGTCATTCTCCGTCCAGCTTTGATCCGTTGCTGGCGATGAGCTGCGCTCCTTTGCCGGGGGAGATGCGCTCTTATTTTTTGAATTTCCAGCTTTTCTGCCCTGCTTTTTCCCCATCTTTGTGGTTTTATCTGCCTCTGGTCTTTGATGATGGTGATGTACTGATGGGGTTTTGGTGTAGGTGTCCTTCCTGTTTGATAGCTTTCCTTCTAACAGTCAGGATCCTCAGCTGTAGGTTGTAGCTGTAGGAGATTGCTTGAGGTCCACTCCAGACCCTGTTTGCCTGGGTATCAGCAGCAGAGGCTGCAGAAGATAGAATATTTCTGAACAGCAAGTGTACCTGTCTGATTCTTGCTTTGGAATCTTCCTCTCAGGGGTGTACTCCACCCTGTGAGGTGTGGGGTGTCAGACTGCCCCTAGTGGGGGATGTCTCCCAGTTAGGCTACTCAGGGGTCAGGGACCCACTTGAGCAGGGAGTCTGTCCCTTCTCAGATCTCAACCTCCGTGTTGGGAGATCCACTGCTCTCTTCAAAGCTGTCAGACAGAGTCGTTTGCGTCTGCAGAGCTGCTGCGTTTGTTATTATTTACTGTGCCCTGTCCCCAGAGGTGGAGTCTACAGAGACAGGCAGGTTTCCTTGAGCTGCTGTGAGCTCCACCCAGTTCGAGCTTCCCAGCAGCTTTGTTTACCTACTTAAGCCTCAGCAATGGCGGGCGCCCCTCCCCCAGCCTCGCTGCTGCCTTGCTGGTAGATCACAGACTGCTGTGCTAGCAATGAGGGAGGCTCCGTGGGTGTGGGACACTCCCGGCCAGGTGTGGGATATGATCTCCTGGTGTGCCTGTCTGCTTAAAGCGCAGTATTGGGGTGGGAGTTACCCGATTTTCCAGGTGTTGTGTGTCTCAGTTCCCCTGGCTAGGAAAAGGGATTCCCTTCCCCCTTGCGCTTTCCAGGTGAGGCAATGCCTCGCCCTGCTTCAGCTCTCGCTGGTCGGGCTGCAGCCGCTGACCAGCACCGATCGTCTGGCACTCCCCAGTGAGATGAACCCAGTACCTCAGTTGAAAATGCAGAAATCGCCGGTCTTCTGTGTCGCTCGCGCTGGGAGTTGGAGACTGGAGCTGTTCCTATTCGGCTGTCTTGCTCCGCCCCCCTATATCTTTCTTATGTCACTGCCTTCTTACAGTATATCCCCAAATAAAAGCACATATAGTCTTTATATAGTCTGTGCATTACAACTTCTGTCTGAGGTTATTACATTTGTTTTTTGACTTTGTCTAAGTTTCTCAATAAATTCTAGTTAAATCCTCCCTTAATTCAACATTAAATTCCTTAATAAATCCTGATTAAATGCTACAGCTGTGCTGGTATTCCTGATTTTGTTCTAATCAAAAGCTTCAGAAAGAAAAATATTTCTGTCATAAGAAGATAAAGTAGAAGCATGGAACGCAAATGTATTTAAATTCTTCAATTTTGTGATAAAAAATAAAGAAGCTTCAATCTTGAGGAAATAGAGGTCAAAGTATCTGAACATAACACACTGACAATGCAGTCAATTTGATGAATACATTCATGGAATTAGTCTAATTCACTTTTAAATAGTTATCTAACTTGACCACACCCTAATAATCAGACTGTACCACCTTAATGCCCAAATTAATGCTAGACTGATATAACAGATATTGAGCTTTTATATTTAATGAGATTAGATATGCTATGAAGGAAAAGGGTCATAACAGGTTATGCCCAAGACCTGTCAGTTTTCACATTAATTTAGTCTAAGCTTTAGTTTTTAGATATGTAACACCAATTACATTACTTCACTCATTAAAAGTTATTATTTATTACAGTATCTGTATCCCAAGACTTCTTACTGTGGGTGTAATGTTAACACTTTCCAAAAAAGCTTCATCTATTTATCATGAGTACTGACTGAATTTGAATTTTATATCATGCTATTGTCTAAGCATTAAATAATCTAAAAACTATAACTGTGTTCTTTTACGTTATTAGAAAACCATTGAGATTCCTCTGTTTTCACCACTGATTAGTATTTTTTCATAGGAGCACTTTGACTTAGTAGTTTTTGGGGGGTTTTACCTAATGAGATGGAAAAAAATATTATAGTTACAGTAAATATATACAGCAATTTAATTTATTTGTATGGGTTTTAAGTAGGCCTAGTATACTTTTTGTTCAGGGTATGGATAATTGTAGTACTTTTCCATAAAACTAAGCAATATCAAAATGATATGGTAGAGTTACAGTAAAACTCACAATATTTTAAAAAGTCATAATATTAGGGATGCTGCTTTATCACACCAAAGGAGAGAGATACCCCAAATAAGGCTTAAGTTTGATCTTATAGGTAAAGAGAAAGAGAAAGAGATAAAGAAAGAAAAAGGAAGAAAAGAAAGAAGGAAGAAAGAGAGGGAGGAAGGAAGGAAAGGAGGGAGGCAAGCAGGGAGGGAGGGAAGGAGACATAAATCAAGAAGATAGGCTAGGGAGAATGGCATATTGTAAAGTAGACAATTTTTTTTTTTTTTTTTTTTTTTTGGTTTATGCTATTTTATTAACTTAGAGCTGTCCAAAAAAAAATGGCACAACTTTGTAATTTCTACACTATAAATGGAAATTATCTTTTAACATTTTTAAAGAGAATTAATGTCTTAAAATAATTCAACACGACTGTCTAGTTCTGGATTTTGTCAGTTTCCCCATAGTTCTTCCAATTGTTTGATGTTCTTTTATTTTTTTTAATTATACTTTAAGTTCTGGATTACATGTGCATAACATGCAGGTTTGTTATATAGGTATACACGTGCCACGATGTTTTGCAGCACCCATCAACCTGTCACTTACATTAGGTTATTCCTCCTAATCCTATCCCTCCCCTAACCCCCACCCCGCCACAGGCCCCAGTGTGCGATGATCCCATCCCTATGTCCATGTGTTCTTATTGTTCAGTTCCTACTTGTGAGTGAGAACATGCGGTGTTTGGTTTTCTGTTCCTGTGTTAGTTTGCTGAGAATGATAGTTCCTAGCTACATCCATGTCCCTGCAAATAACACGAACTCATCCTTTTTTATGGCTGCATAGTATTCCATGGTGTATATGTGCCACGTTTTCTTTATCCAATCTATCATTGGTGAACATTTGGGTTGATTCCAAGTCTTTGCTATTGAGAATAGTGCTGCAATAAACATATGTGTACATGTGTCTTTATAGTAGAATTATTTATAATCCTTTGGGTATATAACCAGTAATGGGAGTGCTGGGTCAAATGGTATTTCTAGTTCTAGATCCTTGAGGAATCACCACACTCTTCCACAATGGTTGAACTAATTTACATTCCCACCAGCAATGTAAAAGCATTCCTGTTTCTCCACATCCTCTCCAGCATCTGTTATTTCCTGACTTTTTAGTAAAGCTAACTATCCTAAATATATCTGCACTCAATACAGGAGCACCCAGATTCATAAAGCAAGTTCTTAAAGAGACTTAGGCTCCCACACAACAATAGTGGGAGACTTTACCATCCCACTGTCAATATTAGACAGATCAATGAGAGAGAAAATTAACAAGGATATTCAGGACTTAAACTCAGTTCTGGACCAAGTGGACCTAATAGACATCTATAGAACTCTCCACCCCAAGTCAACAGAATATATATTCTTCTCAGCATCACATCACGCTTTTTCTAAAATTGACCACATAATTGGAAGTAAAACATTCATCAGCAAATACAGAAAATGGAAATCATAACAGTCTTTCAGATCACAGTGCCATCAAATTAGAACTCAGGATTAAGAAATTCACTCAAAACCACACAACTACATGGAAATTGAACAACTTGCTCCCGAATAACTACTGGGTAATTAATGAAAATAAGGCAGAAATAAATAAGTTCTTTAAAACCAATGAGAACAAAGACACAATGTACCAGAATCTCTGGGACACAACTAAAGCAGTGTTTAGAGGGAAATTTGTAGCACTAAATGCTCACAGGAGAAAGCCAGAAAGATCTAAAATTGACACCTAACATCACACTTAAAAGAACTAAAGAAGCAAGAGCAAAAAATTCAAAAGCTAGTAGAAGACAAAACATAACTAAGATCAAAACATCCCTGAAGGAGATAGAGACATGAAAACTGTTCAAAAAATTATTGAATCCAGGAGCTGGTTTTTTGAAAACATTAGCAAAATAGACCGCTAGCCAGACTAATAAAGAAGAAAAGAGAGAAGAATCAAACAGACACAATAAAAAGAGATAAGGGGGATATCTCCACTGATCCCACAGAAATACAAACTACCATCAGAGAATACTATAAACACTGCTGTGCAAATAAACGAGAAAATCTAGAAAAAATGGATAAATTCCTGGACACATACATCCTCCCAAGACTAAACCAGGAAGAAGTCGAATCCCTGAATAGACCAATAACAAGTTCTGAAATTGAGACAGTAATTAACAGACTACTGAACAAAAAAAAAAAAAAAAAAGAGCCCAGGACCAGATGAATTCACAGTCGAATTCTACCGGAGGTTCAAAGAGGAACTGGTACTATTCCTTCTGAAACTATTCCAAACAATAGAAAAATAGGGATTTCTGCTTAACTCATTTTATGAGGCCAGCATCGTCCTGATACCAAAACCTGGCAGAGACACAACAAAAAAAGAAAATTTCAGGCCAATATCCCTGATGAACATTGATGAGAAAATTTTCAGTAAAATACTGGTAAACTGAATCTAGCAGCACATCAAAAAGCTTATCCACTGCAATCAAGTCAACTTCATCCCTGGGATGAAAGGCTGGTTCAACATACGCAAATCAGTAAACGTAATCTATCACATAAACGGAACCAATGACAAAAACCATGATTATCTCAATACGTGCAGAAAGGGCCTTTGATACAATTCAACACCCCTTTATGCCAAAATCTCTCAAGAAACTAGGTATTGATGGAATGTATCTCAAAATAGTAAGAACTATTTATTATAGATCCACAGCCAACATCGTACTGAATGGGCAAAACCTGGAAGCATTCCCTTTGAAAACCGGTGCAAGAAAAGGATGCCCTCTCTCACCACTCCTGTTTAACATATCATTGGCTGTTCTGGCCAGGGCAATCAGGCAAGAGAAAGAAAGAAAAGGTATTCAAATAGGAAGAGAGGAAGTCAGAATGTCTCTGTTTGCAGATGACATGATCATATATTTAGAAAAGCCCATCGTCTCAGCCCCAAATCTCCTTCAGCTGATAAGCAACTTCAGCAAAGTCTCAACTAAATCAATGTGCAAAAATCACAAGCATTCCTATACACCAACAATAGACAAGCAGAGTCAAATCATGAATGAACTCCCATTCACAATTGCTACAAAGAGAATAAAATACTGAAGAATCCAACTTACAAGGGATGTGAAGGACCCCTTCAAGGAGAACTACAAGCCACTGCTCAAGGAAATTAAGAGAGGTCACAAACAAATGGAAAAACATTCCATGCTCATGGACAGGAAGAATCAATATCATGAAAATGGCCATACTGTTCTAAGTAATTTTTAGATTCACTTCTATCCCCGTCAAGCTACCAATTACTTTCTTCACAGAATTAGAAAAAACTACTTTAAATTTCATATGGAACCAAAAAAGAGCCCGTATAGCCAAGACAATCCTAAGCAGAAAGAACAAAGCTGGAGGCATCGTGCTACCTGACTTCAATATATACTACAAGGCTACAGTAACCAAAACAGCATGCGACTAGTACCAAAACAGAGATATAGACCAATATAACAGAACAGAGGCCTCAGAAATAACACCACACATCTACAACCATCTGATCTTTGAACATGACAAAAACAAGCAATGAGGAAAAGATTACCTATTTAATAAATGGCATTGGGAAAACTGGCTAACCATATGCAGAAAACTGAAACTGGACCCCTTCCTTACACCTTTTACAAAGATTAACGCAAGATGGATTAAAGACTTAAACATAAGGCCTAAAACAATAAAAATCCTAGAAGAAAACCTAGGCAATGCCATTCAGGACATAGGCATGGGCTAAGACTTCATGACTAAAACACCAAAAGCAATGGATGCAAAAGCCAAAATTGACAAATGGGATCTAATTAAACTAAAGTAGACAATTTTTAATACATAGTTAAAAATGGAGAATTCTGCTTTCCATTTTCATTGTAATTTAGTAGAATATCATCACATAAAACATTTCGATTCATAGGCTTCTAATTTCTCAATGTTATATTTTTGGACACAGTAAAATTCTAGAAGTAATGCAAAGACATCTTATAAAACATAATGAAACAACATCACACTGTGTTATATCTTTATTTTTATCTATTTTTGTATGAAAACCCCAACAAACTAAAGCTACAGACAGAAGGAAATTAAAAACGTGGTGTAAGAACCTGACAAATGTATGGAGTGTTTAAAGTGTGGCTGTGCCAAAGTGTTCAGTCAATGCCTTCAAGTAGTCAAGGCACTGTTTTATTCAAATATATTCCATTTGGTAAGCAGTGTGAATAAAAGAGAAACCATTCTTTGTTTTGTATTTAACATTTTGCTTTAACGTTCCTTTTAAAAATAGTTATGTTCTCTTAATGATGTGACTGGTGAATTTTCTGTCTAGGAGGGTGCTATCATATTTGGGTGCTATATTTTGTGTCTAGGAAGGTAGGTTATCATATTTGGGAGGGAAATATGTATCCACTGCATGTATTCTTATCCCTAAACCTATACTTCTTTTATATTGGAAACACACACACACACACACACACACACACACACGATAAATACACCTTCTGAATAATGAATGAATAAAGTAATTCAGAGTTTTTCATTAAAAAAAGAGAATTAGTAGTTACAAATTATCTTCAATGTGTATAGGCTCCTGCAATCAAGTGACTGCAGAGGCAAAACTGGCTCTAAAGCGTATGTTCTATGACAGCAGATTCTAGGCAACAGGAGGCAAAGCTTCCGAATAGTAAGAGTGGTGAAAGTCTGTTTTAAGTATTCTGTTACTACTGGGGATAAAAATATAGAAAGAAATGGAAGAAAGCTGATAGCATAATTTAGCTGTATTTACCTTGATGAGATTTTTCCAGGTCTCACTATGGACCATGACCCTCTCATTTACTTTACCACTGACAAATTCAGACTATAGATATAGACATAGTCTTCTCAGAGAACTACTTGGTCTGTGTTTCAGGAAAGTGGTAACTCTCCCTGACTTAATAACTCCATAATAAATGCAATTTCAAATATCCCACATCCATGAACAAAATAATTAGCTTTTTGGGGCTCATAATACATTTAAATTCATTGCGATATAATATACCTTCAAATTTATAAATGATAAATATTTAACTAATTAAGGGGTATCATTGCCATGTAATCCTTCACTGTAAAAATGACAAACTAGCAAAGTTAATCATAATGCAATCAGTAATGGTTGGCTTCATCCTATATTAGTGAGACATAATGCAAATCAGTGAAGATTCAAGAGGAGTTAGTGAAAGAATTCCACTTAACAAGGAAAAGAAATGAAAGATATCTTCTTAAACATTTGTTACAAAGTAAGCTAAAAACTATTTTTGCTAATTTAGTTCAAATTATTTATAATAATCATTTATTTTAGATTTACATGCTAGACATAGTACAAGACAATCAGTAATATTATATTTAATCTTCAAAGCACTCTTATAAATTGGGTATTATTATCACCACTTATAAATTTGGAAAATAAACTTGAGGAGCTAAACTACTTGCCCAAGATCAACCACCAATAAGTGGAAGAATAGAAAATGAAAATTAGGTCTGTGACTTTCAACAAGATACCTTGTGACCTTTCCAGTTGGCCTTCTTTCCTTTGTTCTTTCTTTTTTCAGCCATGACTCATTTTTAACTTATAAGTCCAGAAAGTCAGCACTGTGGAAAGACCAAGCCTACATAGTGTTTTCTGCTACTGCCATTGTTTATAGAATATATTGCCTTAAAACACAGGGAGGGTTACTGTCATTAGTTTATTCAGCATCTGTGCATCCATCATTTGTTCTGGGTATTGTGTTTAAGTGCAGGTAATAAAATGATGAGTAAGTTATCTACTAGGAAATTATTATAATTATATTAATTTATTATATGTATATATGTTATTAAAGTAATTTTTTCCTATATACTTTACCCTAAATATCATTACCAAATAAACATTTGTATTCAAATATGTAGGCAAATATTTTAGCTAAAAGAATTTTGCTTCTATGTGTTTGCATAGCAATAATATATTCCAGCAATAATATATTACAGCGTAATGTCAGATCATCTCCAGTCAACATCATCATTGTGTTAAATAAATTACTGGAAAGAGCTACTGAATTCCCTGATTCACTAGTATTTCTCCTAAGAACAAACTTGGTGGAAGTAATTGCCAAATGAATTAATTTATCAAAGTAGCTCCCTCAGATCTTTGAATTTAAGAGAAAAAAATTAAAAGTACTCCATTACCCCCTGCTCTAGCATACATTCCTATCATCTGTTTTGGCTGAGCTATCTTGAGAGGTAAGTACAAGACAAGGGTAGAAGCAAAATGGAACACACACTTCACCCAACCAGTATGTAGAGGATCAGCATACTAGTAGGCCCTTATATATAATATTCATATTAAAGCCTATTAAGGAATACCACACTTAAATAATTTCCTGGTTTAGAATCATTGTCCTTATTTGTGGGGACCTTCTTTTTTAAAGTCATCTCATTTTGACAGGCTGTGTTCTGTCTCTTGCCAATTCACATTATGTTTTCAGGTAGATTTTCAGGCATATTAAACAGGATTTGATAAGAATACAAGCTGATGTCTTTAAGGTATCATCAAATATGAGATACCATGGAATAAGTAGTGCATATTTGAAATTATTTACCTATGCCCCTAGAGAAGTATAAGATGGAAAAAGTTTTGCAACTTCTTTGAGCTGAATGATGCAGTAATTAAATGGCAGGATGCAATAATATTTGAAAAACTTGATCACTTCTTAGGTCTGTTAATCAACTTACCTACTCTCATATTTTTATAAGCATTTCTTTTATTTAACTTACAATCTCAGAGTAATTCTCCTATGCTTTAAAAGTTATAACCTGAGATGTACATTTATAATAGTTAATTTTTTAAATTACCTCTTTAGAATTTTGTCTCAGAAGTAAATTTACATTTCTATTTTTTATCTGTATTTCATCCAGTGAAGCAGAAACATACAACTTTTTATTACTTTAGATTGTCAAATGATATGTCCCAGTAGGAAGGCATATTTTACAGAAACAACTGAGTAATTTATAAAATTAGTGGAAGACAAGGAAAAGTTTTTAAATATAAATAATATGCAAGCTTTAAATTTCTAATGTAGCTGTAGCCTATAAATTAAAACTTCACAATTTATAACATTACATTTTGATTTTAAAACTCCAGGGATTTCCCCTCATTTACTTTAATATAAAATTTGTTCTATCCCATCCCTGGTTTCATAAAGTCAGTCAGCTCTAAATCTTGTAAATTTCAGATTTTATAACTTAATTGTCCTGAATTCATATGCCTTATTTTGTTACTCTGTAATCATATTAGATTTCTATTGCTGCTGTCACAAATTACCACAAACTTAATGACTTAAAACAATATCATTTATTGTCTCACAATTCTGCAAGTCAAATATCAGAGTGAGCTCAGGTGTTTTCTCCGGTCTGGGTCTTATAAGGCCGAAATTAAGGCATCAGTCAGCTTGGGCTCTTGTCTAGAGGAAAATTTGCTTTCAAGCATTTTTATGTTTTTGGTGGAATTTGGTTGCATGTAGTTGGAGAAAGGAATCCCTGTTTCCTTGTGGGCTGTCAGCTGGGAGCTACCCTTAGGTCCTTGGGGTGTCTCTTATCACATGGCTCTACATGAGAGCAATGGCACACTGAATTCTTTTTTTAAATTTTATTAATTTTTTATTTTTTTATTTTTTTATTATTATACTTTAAGTTCTAGGGTACATGTGCATAACGTGCAGGTTTGTTACATATGTATACTTGTGCCATGTTGCTGTGCTGCACCCATCAACTCGTCAGCACCCATCAACTCGTCATTTACATCAGGTATAACTCCCAATGCAATCCCTCCCCCGTCCCCCCTCCCCATGATAGGCCCCGGTGTGTGATGTTACCCTTCCCGAGTCCAAGTGATCTCATTGTTCAGTTCCCACCTATGAGTGAGAACATGCGGTGTTTGGTTTTCTGTTCTTGTGATAGTTTGCTGAGAATGATGGTTTCCAGCTGCATCCATGTCCCTACAAAGGACACAAACTCATCCTTTTTTATGGCTGCATAGTATTCCATGGTGTATATGTGCCACATTTTCTCAATCCAATCTGTCACTGATGGACATTTGGGTTGATCCCAAGTCTTTGCTATTGTGAATAGTGCTGCAATAAACATACGTGTGCATGTGTCTTTATAGCAGCATGATTTATAATCCTTTGGGTATATACCCAGTAATGGGATGGCTGGGTCATATGGTACATCTAGTTCTAGATCCTTGAGGAATCGCCATACTGTTTTCCATAATGGTTGAACTAGTTTACAATCCCACCAACAGTGTAAAAGTGTTCCTATTTCTCCACATTCTCTCCAGCACCTGTTGTTTCCTGACTTTTTAATGATTGCCATTCTAACTGGTGTGAGATGGTATCTCATTGTGGTTTTGATTTGCATTTCTCTGATGGCCAGTGATGATGAGCATTTTTTCATGTGTCTGTTGGCTGTATGAATGTCTTCTTTTGAGAAATGTCTGTTCATATCCTTTGCGCACTTTTTAATGGGGTTGTTTGTTTTCTTCTTGTAAATTGGTTTGAGTTCTTTGTAGGTTCTGGATATTAGCCCTTTGTCAGATGAGTAGATTGCAAAAATTTTCTCCCATTCTGTAGGTTGCCTGTTCACTCTGATGGTAGTTTCTTTTGCTGTGCAGAAGCTCTTTAGTTTAATGAGATCCCATTTGTCAATTTTGGCTTTTGCTGCCGTTGCTTTTGGTGTTTTAGACATGAAGTCTTTGCCCATGCCTATGTCCTGAATGGTACTACCTAGGTTTTCCTCTAGGATTTTTATGGTATTAGGTCTAACATTTAAGTCTCTAATCCATCTTGAATTAATTTTCGTATAAGGAGTAAGGAAAGGATCCAGTTTCAGCTTTCTGCTTATGGCTAGCCAATTTTCCCAGCACCATTTATTAAATAGGGAATCCTTTCCCCATTTCTTGTTTCTCTCAGGTTTGTCAAAGATCAGATGGCTGTAGATGTGTGGTATTATTTCTGAGGACTCTGTTCTCTTCCATTGGTCTATATCTCTGTTTTGGTACCAGTACCATGCTGTTTTGGTTACTGTAGCCTTGGAGTATAGTTTGAAGTCAGGTAGCGTGATGCCTCCAGCTTTGTTCTTTTGACTTAGGATTTTCTTGGAGATGCGGGGTCTTTTTTGGTTCCATAAGAACTTTAAAGCAGTTTTTTCCAATTCTGTGAAGAAACTCGTTGGTAGCTTGATGGGGATGGCATTGAATCTATAAATAACCTTGGGCAGTATGGCCATTTTCACAATATTGATTCTTCCTATCCATGAGCATGGTATGTTCTTCCATTTGTTTGTGTCCTCTTTGATTTCACTGAGCAGTGGTTTGTAGTTCTCCTTGAAGAGGTCCTTTACATCCCTTGAACACCTCTACGCAAATAAACTAGAAAATCTAGAAGAAATGGATAATTTTCTGGACACTTACACTCTTCCAAGACTAAACCAGGATGAAGTTGAATCCCTGAATAGACCAATAGCAGGATCTGAAATTGAGGCAATAATTAATAGCCTACCAACCAAAAAAAGTCCAGGACCAGATGGATTCACAGCTGAATTCTACCAGAGGTACAAGGAGGAGCTGGTATCATTCCTTCTGAGACTATTCCAATCAATAGAAAAAGAGGGAATCCTCCCTAACTCATTTTATGAGGCCCACATCATCCTGATACCAAAGCCTGGCAGAGACACAACAAAAAAAGAGAATTTTAGACCAATATCCCTGATGAACATCGATGCAAAAATCCTCAATACAATACTGGCAAACCGGATTCAACAGCACATCAAAAAGTTTATCCACCATGATCAAGTGGGCTTCATCCCTGGGATGCAAGGCTGGTTCAACATTCGCAAATCAATAAACATAATCCAGCATATAAACAGAACCAAAGACAAGAACCACATCATTATCTCAATAGATGCAGAAAAGGCTTTTGAGAAAATTCAACAGCCCTTCATGCTAAAAACGCTCAATAAATTCGGTATTGATGGAACGTACCTCAAAATAATAAGAGCTATTTATGACAAACCCACAGCCAGTATCATACTGAATGGGCAAAAACTGGAAAAATTCCCTTTGAAAACTGGCACAAGACAGGGATGCCCTCTCTCACCACTCCTATTCAACATAGTGTTGGAAGTTCTGGCTAGGGCAATCAGGCAAGAGAAAGAAATCAAGGGGATTCAGTTAGGAAAAGAAGAAGTCAAATTGTCCCTCTTTGCAGATGACATGATTGTATATTTAGAAAATCCCATTGTCTCAGCCCAAAATCTCCTTAAGCTGATAAGCAACTTCAGCAAAGTCTCAGGATACAAAATTAATGTGCAAAAATCACAAGCATTCGTATACACCAGTAACAGACAAACAGAGAGTCAAATCATGAATGAACTTCCATTCACAATTGGCACACTGAATTCTTATCCTTAGAATCTTGTTCAAGTCTCCTGCCACATCACTTTTGTTTCCAGTCAGAGAATTTCTCTCCTTTTAAGAATTCATGTTATTCCCTAGCCTATCTGGATAATCCACAGTCATCTTAATTTAAGTTCAGTGTGACCTTAATTACATGTGCAAAGTCTCTTTTTCCATGTTATCATAACATATTCACATTTTCTGAGGATTCGAGTATGGCCATCTGTAATGGTTAATCTTATTTACCTACTTGACTGGGTTAAAAGACGCCTAGATAGCTGGTAAAGTATAATTTCTGGGTGTGTCTGAAAGTGTTTCCCAAAGAGATCAGCATTTGAATAGGTAGGCAGGGTAATGAAGATCCACCGTCACCAACGTGAGTAGGCATTATCCAGTCTATTGAGATCTTGCTCAAGTAGAACAAAAAGGTGGAGGAAGAATGAATTCACTCTCTCTTGAGCTGCAACATCCATCGTCTCCTGCCCTTGAACATCAGAGCTCCTGCTTCTCAGGCCTTTGAACTCCAGGACTACACCAAGGCATCCTGGTTCTCTGGCCTTCAGACTTGGACTGAATTAACACTATAGTTTCCCTGGTTCTCTACCTTGCAGACAGTGTATTATGAGACTCTTTAGCCTTCATAATCCTGTGAGCCATTCCCATAGTAAAACTCCACCTACACGTATCCTATCAGTTCTGTTTCTCTGGAGAACCTTGACTCATACAGCATCTTTAAGGTTCATTAACTTGCCTATTATAACAATATACTATCTTTTTTCACAGTTTAACATCCTTGAAATGGGATGAATTTTAAAGTCAATGGTTTGTCATATTCAAATTGACAACAATTTTCCCCTTGTTCTACATAATATGATGTATATTATCATGATATGTTAATCTATGAATAATAATTTATCATATGCTACTCTTAAATACTATGTAAACACAGAAAGAGCTATGAAAAGTAATAAAAAAGCAATTGCCATGGTATGAAAATAGATGGCTGACATGAACAAACAACTCACAAAAGAAATCTAAATGGACAATATATGTACAAAAATTTTAACTTTACTAGAAATCAAAGAATAAAAGAAACTACAATATTTATTCTATCAAATTAGAAACATTTTCAATAGATGGTACCTAAAAGTAGAAGGAAACAGAGTTGGAGGTAGAAACTATTTTGGAGACTAATTTTGCAATGTATTTCTTAAGACTTAAAAGTCTTCAATTACTTCAATTATAGAAATTTTTGCCATAGAAGTATTCAAAGGCCCATGTAAAACTATGTATGTATTCCACATATATTTTATATATACTTTGTTGTAATTCTGTTTATAATGATGAATGACTGAAAACAAACTTCCTGTTGTCAAATAATAAAACATACTGGTTAAATCAATGTAATACATGTTTATGAAGAGCACTTACAGGGCCAATAAAATGATGCTATATGAAAGAAAATATGCATGAAACATGAGAAAAGTAGATTATGTGATGATAGGTATATAGTAATTTTGAGAAAGAAAAAATAATCAAATATTTATATCCGTCCTTCTTGCCAGTTTAAGTGGAAGAGGTGTCTTTTTTCTCTCAATGCTCATAAATCCACTCATATTCTAGATATACTACCTTTCACTTTCTCATGAGCTGTTCTTCCTCATTATTTTCTCTATCTTCTGTTTCATTTGTTCTCCCAACTTTTACTCCTACCAGCATTCAAAAATGCCAAAATTTCTTCCATCAAATACATGCATACATACATAAACATATGGATAAAGCTGTTCCCTATAGGTATTGATCATTTCTCCTTTTTGTTTCAGTCAGGCTTTTACTATTTTTTTATACACAGATTTTCCAGTTTCTTTGATCACTGCAGTTAATACAAAACTATGCATTTATTCAACAAATAGTTATTAATACTATGTGTGAGATCCAGTTCTATGTTTGGGAGATATGAATATAACTTGTGAATAGGGTAATGTATCTGTATGAATATTGGAGAAACAAAAAATAAAACAAAATCAGATACTGACAAGTACCACATAGATAATTAAAATAAGTTCATGTCTATGACATAGGCAGAGTAGTGACTAACAGGTTAATCATGTCAATGTTCAGGGAAGGCTTCATTTAAGCTGATATCAATTATTAGAAAGTTCAGCAACATGAAATCTGTGAAAAGAGAATTTTCAGGTAGACATTATCTCAGATTTTAAGAAGTTGGCTGTCTAGCAGAAGAGACACTATAGATTAGGGAACAGCTAGAGCAAAGGTCCTGAATTGGGAATGATCTTGGGATGATTCGCATCGATAAATAAGGAGAAAATGGGTGAAATATATTGCCCTGGAGGGAGAGTAGTAAAAGATGATACTGTGAGAGGTCAAACCACATAGAATTTCCCATACTAAGATATCGGTGATGTGGAGTGGTATTTTACAGTGGGAAGTATGTACTGTGATTATCTGATTGTTGGTTTTGAGGATTAGTCTGTTTGTAATGTGAAAATGCATTGTGATGGAGGCAGGAGTGGAGGTAGGAGACTGACTAGGAAGTTCTTTTAGAATACGGTAGCTATTGTGGTGGTCTGAGCGCTGAAGATGTACAGAATTGTACCAACAGAAGACATAGATTTGCTTTTCCACTGGATGGGAAATGGAGTGAATGAAAGGGTTGAGGAAACAGATAACGCTGGGGCAGCTGGAATGACAGTAGTAATCTTTCCTGGGATGAACCTGGATTCTAACTTTAATATGTTGAAATGATTCTGTTGAAGGCCACGAGTGCTCTTTTAGTTTTAAACTCAATTGAGAATTCGGAGTCCTTTCCTCTCTGGACCCCTATGTAGTTTTAGCACACAAAGTCCCTCTCTTTTTGTCTTATGTCTTTACCATTTATCTCATTTTCCTCTGTGCTGCTGCTCATCCTTTAAATGTTGGGCTTCTTTCCCCCAGACTCTTTGTTTTTCATTCTACAGACTCTTGTGACTGTCCATACTGACAACTTCCGATCTGTGTTCACAACACAGATATGATTCTCCTAACAGTCCAGTCAATACGCAACTATCTATAAACAATTATTTCAAGTGCTAGAGGTACCTCAATATGTCCAAACCCAAATTCTGTTTCTCTATGCTCAAATCATGCTCTTTCTTTTAATTTATTTTCTTAGGAATTCTCCCACCGTTGACATGGTGTTGTCATAAACTGAATTATTGGACTGAGTTCTTCACCTGCCTGGAGTAGTATCATGTATACTTGTGTCTGTTATGGCTTCATAAGAGAGTTAACTTACCACCATTTGACTTCAGCTTTTGCCAACATTACTTGTTTTGGTTAATGCAAAAGTGCTGTGTATGACACAATCAAAGGCTTAAAAGGCTATTGGGCTTGTTGCTTATACATCTTCCTTTCATGACGAGAAGAAGATGCTTCAGGCAGGCATTAGTCAAAGAAGGCTGAGGGACATGTGAAGCACATTTGGACTAAGCCTGATGCTCTGAGTCAATCCCAGTCATACTGAAGATACAGCTGCAGTTGTGTGAACAAGAAATAAATCCATATTATTTTATATCATTAAGATTTTGTGATTTTTATTCAGCCAAAACTAACTCATGCAAGACTCAAATGAGAAGCCTAGCAGCCATCCCTGACTCTCTCCTCTAATAACAGTAACATGGAATAATATCTAAATCATATTTTGTGCACAATGTCTCCTGTGCCTCGCTCTCCTTCTCTAACACCCCATTGCACTTATCTCTTCTTTAAGTCACTCTGTATCTTATTACTGGTTTCCTTGGCTTTAGTGTGATCCTATTCCAACCCATTTTCCTTACTGATATTAGAATAATCTTTCCTAAAATGCAAACTAATCAGTCATTCTGCTGTTTATAATCCTTCAAGGACCATCCTTAACTAAACAGTCATTGTAAAACCCAAATTATTTAATACATACTGACCCTCTCAACATGGCCTCTAAGTCTGCCCTTATTTCTTACATTTGTCTTTCATCTTCACCTTGCACTCCAGCAACACCATGCTCATTCTCATTTCATGCTTTTTCATATGTTCCTCACATATTCATAGATTTTTTTATGCCTACTTTTACCCCATGCAGTCTGATTCCATCAAACTCCGGTATTATCTTCTCCAGTGAGTTGTGCCTGCATCCTCTACGCTCCTCACCTTATCCAGCCCTACTTAGGAGCCCTAGTGTTATATGTACATTCACATAAATCGGTGATTTCCTCTGTTGGAACTTCGTAGAATAATTAATTAGTTTCTGTTTGTGGTTCAAATTTATTTCGGATGAACTTTCTTTTTGATTTGTTTACTTTCTTGTCTTGTAACTAGTATATACTTTTCTTGGGGGCATTACTATATCTTTTATTTCTGTATTTCCAGTGACTAATATGATGCCTGAAACTTCATAAATATAATTGTGGAGTAAGTGAGTAAACAAAAGAAAGAAGAAAAGAAAGAATTTTAGAGGAGAAAATTGAAGCCAAGACATTTTAATTAATTTTCTCATTGTTCACCAAATAAGTGATTGGGATTAAGATCACTTGTGTCCTTGAGTAGTACATTTTATGTTTTATCATTTCCATTTCCCAAGAAACATTTTTTAAAAAGCATCATTCCTGGTGATTCCAAAATTACAAGTTATATGTTACTAGGAATAAAAAATTATAAATACATGTAAAAACATTATGAGATAGTCACATGTTTATCCTCAGGATATTATCCTGAAGTTCTGTATCTATTAAACTCTATGAAAATGATTCTATAACATTGACAAACATTATCAGTAAAACCAAGTTATTATTAAACAAGCAAGGGCATTTTGGTACTTAAGAGAATGCCATTGTAACGTAAGCAGTTGCACCATCATTACGTTTGTATATTGGATATATTGAGTGGTTAGACCAAATGAACTTTAAAAGTACATCTCTATGCCTGTCTTTTGTCAAGTCTCCTTTCCTCGCGTGAGCTTTTTCAAACCATTCTACATCATTTTAATCAACTGAGTAAAATTTTAATATGTGCATTCCTGATTCTTTGGCATTTTAGTATATACCTTTAATATATCATCATTGATCAAATATGTCCTTATAACTTCTTTTTCCTGCCTTAGGTTCAGTATATGTATATATGCCTCTGTGTGTGTGTGGGTGGGTGGGTGGGTGGGTGATGCATCTGTGTCCCCTAATATTTTCAAATTCCTTGAAAGTAGAATATGTGTTCTTCTTTCTAACTATTTTCTACATCAGGCTTCAGACATAAAGCTTTCCTCAATTAGCCATTAACTGAGATACCTTAGATATGTTAAACACTGAAAATGACATAAAAGTCACATTTCATAAAAGGATCAATGGGCAAAATCAAATAACGTTATAGTGTACTGGTGGAAATCTGGAACTATAATTTTAGACTCCTATGTGACAGTGCAATTCTAATTCTCCGACACAGTCTCATCTCTTAATTAGTTTGAGAAGTAGCTACTGTACTCTCAGAAATAGCCTAGAATTATAAAATTGTATTAGTTTGAGACTATAAGCATTGCCCTTGAGGTTATTTCAAGCAAATCCCTTTGCTGTAACGCATGACAGGAGATCTTAGAAATGATTAAATAAGAATGTCTCTTGATGATCAAATAGTATTTCAAAAAGAATTAATGCTTTAAATTTTCCTCTGTCAGGGAAGCTTAATTCTTTTTACACTACTTTTGTGATTGCACTTCTGATTCAAAAATGAGTATACTGGTAATAATGTTGATCATATGGCAGCACCACATCATATCCTTTGGAGCTTTATACATTTACCAGTACCTTTTGGTTATTGTTCTAGTGATCTTTGCCATATTCTGAAAACTAAAGTATATATTACTACATCAAGTTGGGATTTTAGTCACTTTTTTCTGTAATTTGGTTTGCTCCCACAAAGTTAGCAATGACAAGTATTATATATTCAACTGGGTGCTGGGTTATAAAGGTAAACCAAGATATAATGCCAGATTTTAAGAATTTGGTTATAGAGCAGAAGAGTAAGTATTGAACAAGAAGTCGGATTTTAATGAGATGTTATTTAAGACTGAAGGGATCAGGGAAAACTTAACAGAAAAGGCAGCTTTGGAACTAGACTCTGATAATCTAAGGTAGCATAGATATGGCAAAAAGATAGAAGACTCAGACCATGGAATTCCCTTGTCACTAACTCATCTTCTGTTGCTGGCTTGCTTAGGTAATTTAATAAATATATGTTCTAGCCACTTATCACAAAAGGTCTCGTTTTCATTTGTCTTATAGAAAAACTTCTGGTTTTTTTCCTCTGAACGAATATTTGAGGATATTACCCATATATATATACACACACACATATATATACACACACATACATATATACACACATACATATATATTTTATATAGAAGACTGACCCTCAGGAATAATGATCTAGAATTGAATAATGTACTTTATAAGACTTGATACATCAGTCTAAAATAAGGGTTACACCATTCCATGTTTGTTTCTTTCCTGAAGTGTTATGACATGGGAGAAAGTAAAGACCATAGGGAAGTGATATTTCTGTTCGTCTCTCTATCTATTTGATTTTAGTCCTCCATTTGCTGCTCACTTTGCATGCATCAGACTCTTAAGACTTTTGTCTTCTCTTTCACCTGATCCCATATTCACTATAATTGCTTATTCCCTTTCAAAATTCTCAAATAATGGATCAGCACCAATACAAGGCTAGACCTGAAGATGCTAATACTTATTTATCACGTTTAGGCCCAATTGACTGTGGCTTCAGTGTGCATGTGTGTGGTGATGAGAGTATGTCTGTCAGTCTGCTTGGTGCAGTTAATTGGGTGGTTTCTAAGGTCTTTCTGTTTAAGGATTCTAATGTTTGAATGGGAAATACATTAAATGTTGAATACTATACACAGTTGTGATTGAAACACTGTTTATATACATTATTGAATTGCTTTATGATCCTCTGCTATCCTCAGCATATAGTACTGGCAAATCAGGGAGAAATCTAGTTCCCTTATGGAAATGGCTTATGCATCATATCAAATATTCAGAAAAGAGTGAGTAGTCTACTGATTTTTCTCAAGAGGATAATAGGATGGTAAAAACTGTGACATTTCAGGTGCAAAATTTTATTTAGAAAATGGGACTCCTAACCAGGCTAATCCAATCTTGTCATTATTTGAAGAATGAGTGTTTTAGACTGGGCTGTTTAAGAAAAATGTTTTCACCGTGTATATTTATTGTACTTCATTGACTTTCTGCCTTACTAAGTCATTTGGAATCTAAATATCCAGAAGATGAGTCTCTTCACAAAAAAAAAAAAAAGAAAGAAAAAGAAAAAGAAAAAAGTCATATCATATTCCATCTTTCACAGTAATTTATTTGCTTGTAATTAGCAAGACTGAGCTCTATATGGGCACTGAAACTACAATGTCAATTTTGTTATCTAGCAGATATAGAAAGAAAACAAAATTTAAACTATTATTTTAAATGTGCACTTTGACATTCCTTAAAACAATATATGTTCTGCAATTCCATTTGAAAAACAAATAGGAATCAGCGATGATTTGGCACCATGATCTGAAATAATGATCTTGATTAGGAAATCAGTATTTTTATTTAGCCAGTTCAAAAGTTAATGTTTTAGCATGTTATTGTAATTGAAACTTATGGTCTACTGATGATGAAAAATAATTTTAGTGTCTGATAACCTTGGACTCAAATACTAGCTCTTTTACTTATTATTTCTGAAATCTTAGTCAAGGTATTTAAACTATTTGGTTCTTGATTTCTTTGCACAAAAAAGAAGATACCTTTCCCTAATTCATAAAAATTTCTTCTACGGAGGCATGATTTCAATATTGGAGACTTGTGACAATTGTTTTCTATTTTTCTGGTTTCTTAACTATACTTTAGAAGTGTAATTCTCTGAATTCTCTAGGGAAAACTCACATTAAAATTTTATATCCATGTTTCAGAAGGAAGATGAGCTTACATTTCATTTTATGTTTTTAAATGAACTATTTTTACATTTTTAAATATACTACTTTCAACTGTGTCTTCTTGAGAGTTCATCATCTGTACCCTTCCCAAATCCTATAATCAGTGCAGCCATCCTCCAGGTGCTCCTGGGCACTTGGGGCTTACTGTTCACAGTCCTTTCCCTCCTGACAAACCACAGTCAAGGATTAACTGGCATGGGGATACAAACAGCTCTCTTACCTCAAGGTGGCTGCAACTCTGGCTTAATTCATACTCCAGAACTGCCCATGGGATCAAATTGCAGGTACAGCCTAGCTGAGAAGACATCCTTACCTAGTTCCTTCACTTGCCTCATCCTTTCCTCTTCGATCTTTTTCTACTGAAGGCATCCCCTCAGTAAATCCATTCAGTCAAATCACTGTCTCAGGCTCTGCTAAAGGCATACCTCATTAACACTGATTTTAAAAACTGAGGTTGTGTGAGCCAGGTGCTTCACTGGAAAATAAGCCAGATCTGGCTTTGAATTTTAGTTTTGTGACTTGGTAGAATATACTCTTGAGTAGATACTTCAGTCTATTTGAGTCTCAGCTTATTTATCTTAAAGGAGGTGAAATATAGCCTACCGGACTGTTATGAAGTTAAATGAGATCATATATATATATGCTTTGTGTATATATTTATGTATACATACATGTGTACATATATGTGTGTATATTATGCACATATATTTATATGTACATATATTATTTATATACATACATATATAAACATATCAAGCACCCAGCACTGATTCTGGAGACATAAGACTCACCAAATGTAAATCATTTTATTTTGTGTCTTCTGCTTTCTATTCCTTCTGCCCCTATTTCTGTCTTCCAGGTTGCATTGGCACTTATACATTTTTGTTCTTATCTCTTTAGAATTTTTTTCTGGATACCTTTTCCTGCCTAAGACGCTAGGAAGTCTGCCATGGGAGCTGATTATGGGAATATCTTCTGTTTCAGATTTGTCTATGTTAAGAGACTAAGAAACTTGGAGTGATAAAAGTTAAGGGTACTGGAAAAGTAGACATTATTGGATCATGTAAAATAAAACCAATGGATACAAAATATAGAGCCAAAAAATTGAAATTAAGAAACTTTGGGTCTAGCAGGCAATTGGGGAACATTTAAATCAAAGACCAGGCAAAGGGCTTTTGCTCTCTACTGGGCTCCACTTGGTCTGGAAGGCAAAGAACTTGCACAGGGGCCTAGGGTCTTTTCAAATGTTCAGAGATATCAGTGAAACTATCTTTTAGTGATAAGAGGTAGAGAAAGTAATTGCCTGGGGGCAAATTTTATCGTCAATCAAGAAGGATAAAACTGACCTAGTAAGAGGTTAGTATGGAACAAGAGAATGCAGAGGAATGAAACAGCAAATAGAGGCACAGGCCTTTCCGGGGGTATCAAAAATAGCAATAGCAGTGAAATACTTTTGAGAATGAAAGAATGGCAAAACTCTTGGAAGCCAGAGCCACTGCATGTAAATTCTAGGGGGAAAGAGCTGTAGTTAGCCATGAGCTAGATTTGAGTTCATCATCAGTAATTTCTCTAATGAACCAAAGACAATGCATTATTAATTAGAAATGTGAGCAACTTTTTAAAATCAGTGAATATAATTTGTTCCATATGAGGAGTTCTGAAAGTCACAGTAACCTCCTCTAGTGGACATAATTTTAGTTTTTAGTATTTTTCTCTAGAAATGTTGATACATAACATCACGGAAACTTGGGACCAAATTCTGCCTCGACATACAATCCTGCCTTTTGAGAACTGCCTGTCTCAGTTTTGTGATCAAACTCTAATAAAATTTTCTTACATAACCTGGGTACTGTGCTAAGAGATTTATGTTCATTATCTTATAAAAGCTCGAATACATGAGTTGAGATTCCTGTCCTGCCCAGTGTTATATGAAGAATCTGCAACTCTGAAAGTTTTGAGTACTTTGTCCAACATTATAAAACCAATAGGTAACTGATTCAAATATAAATCATTCTAATTCCAAATCTTAAGGGAACAATGGTACACAAAGTAGTAATTTGAGGATTGTTCCTCTTTTTTTTTTTTTTTTCTTTTGGGTCACGGTCTCACTCTGTTGCCCAAGCTGGAGTGAAGGGGCACAATCAAACTTCTGGGCTCAAGTGATCCTCCCACCTCGGCCTCCTGAGCAGCTGGTACTACCCATGCATGTCACCATGCCCAGGTAATTTTTTTGTAGATACAGGGTGTCTATATTTTGCCTAGGCTGGTCTTGAATTCAAGAGATCCTCCCATCTCAGGCCTCCCAAGGTGCTGGGATTACAGGCATGAACCACCATGCCCAGCCTTGAGGAATTTTTTTTTAACAACCTTCCTCCACAAAGTGAGATTCCTCCACAGAGTCAAGTTAATTGAGGTTTTCTCAATCTTATATAAAATACAAATAAAAGAAATATCATAAACCTTACCCTTTTTATAGATCTGGTAGCATATAATCTAAATTTTAAAAAAGGAGCTTGTTCTTAAAAATGCCTCTTCTAAGCGGGTCCAATAGCTTCCCCTCTAATCACTAAATTATCCCCTCTGAGCTCTGCTTACTCAAAAACTTAGAAGTCACCATTCAACCATGCTTTTTAGCCATGGAGTAAACAAAGAGAAACCTGCCAATACTGAAAAACTCAAAAATGTGTGAGTACCACTCTTCACTTGGTCACTTTCATTATTTGGGAATGATATTTCCTTTTTCAGAATTATGTCCTATCTGGATTTGACACAGTCATATGTCTTCTGGGCTGACCCCTGAATTTTTCCTATTTTATACAAAAATGTCAATTCTAGTGTTCATAGATGTCATGCATTAAAATTCTTGATCTCTAAAAAAGAACTAGTGAATATGCAAAGTAGATCAACTTTAGAACCGGTTTGAAATATTTGGTAAAATATTTAAAGTTACAAACCAAATCAGAAGAAAGTTCTTAATCTCTGTTCCATCCCTAGGAGGTATTACTGTACCTCATGAATATTTAAAATCAGGGGTCCACAAATTCAACTACCTCAAAAGGCCAGTAGGTATAAATGAATGAACTGGGCTGTATGTAGGAACAAAAATTGGAGTCCTAAGCCTATGTAAGGAAGACACATGTTGTCAATCATTATCATCTGATTATTGCCCTGAAAAAGTCAAGACTAGCATTGTCAGATTAAATATTTCATGAGAAACTGTAAATTCAAATTGTCTTATGTAATGTTTCTGATTTGTAAACATTTTCAACTAATTTTAAAAAGTTTAAAACAGTGTGGAACAAACAAAACACATTTTTTAGTCAATTTTGTCTATATTCTACCAAATTTCAAACGCTGTTTTATTCAGTATTTTCAGTAGTGAGTCCAAAGGTTATTCATGCTAATGACCTGTTGATCTATAGCTCTTGGCTCAGGCTAATGTGTGATCATGATTTATGTAGAACCAGGGGCGTGAAAACTTTTTCTACCAAAGGTCACTAACTCAGCATCTCTCCTGCAATATTGAGAAGTAACAAGAAACCTAATTATTTTTCCTATAAGATTTTGGAGAGTGATTAACATAAAGTGGACCACAAAATTATTTAATTGATATGATAAAATATATTAGTTCTCAGTAACAACCTATTAGTGTTATTTTAAAAAGTTAGAAAATAAGATAAAAGGGATAGAGAAAAAATGAAGGGCATTAGGAGAAAATGGTAGGTGGACAAAAGAATGTAGGGAAATGAAAGGGGTAGACAACCATAAGTTGAATACTCTAATAAAGTATTAGAAGTAAACTTTTTTTTTTTTTTTTTTTTTTTTTTTGGCTACATGATACATCAGAGAAAAAGTCTTTGTCATAGTTAAGACCCAAGGCCTGGCTCTATTGATCATCCCTCTGACTTAAACCTCTCTAAATCTGTTTGCTCATCAGTAAAATGGGGATAATATCTACTTATGGTATTAATTAAATACATAAACCAGTTAAATATATGTGAACTGACTAGAACTATGGCTATTTCTTAAGCATAAACAAATCTTAATTATCTTTGTTATTATATTATTTTAAATTTAAGCTTTAATTTTCAGTAAAAATTCTTTTTTTCTATTGGTAAATTTTTTATGATGTTTTTATTTTCAAATTTTATTTTTCAAACATAGGCTTCTTTTCTCATGCTTTTGTGAAGATTTCTGGAGTTGACAAATCCTGTGACTATGAATACCTAATGTTCTGGGAATGCAGCCCAGTAGGTCTCAGTCTTATTTTACCCAGCCCCTATTTAAGATGGAGTTGCTCTGGTTCAAATGCCTCTGACAATACTGCACAATTTGTATTAATATAAATCTTCATAAATTACAAAGTTGCTTTTAAACTATGTTCATGTATGTGCTTTTACAGAATCATCAACCCAGTGTTTAATGTATTATCTCTTTCATTTCTTGAAATATGTTGCAAAAGATATATAATAACATTTGTGTTTCCTAAGAAAGAAATATGTATAATTTTTGTGAGGATATCAGCAACTTGATATTGTGTTGGTTAGATCTATAGAGTTAGGAATGATAGAAGCCAACAGAGAGACAAAGATTTTAAAGCTTAACAGAGGTTTAAGATTTCTCTTTAAATCAAAAGTACCAAGGAGTACCATAAAATCATTCATCCTCTTTTTCAACTGTCAAACATCTATGTCAATACATTTTAGACCCTGTTCAAGAGGACAGCAGAGAGAACAGAGGATAGCTTAAACGGCTTATCCACAATCATATAACAAATCAGAAAGGACGTGGTAATCCATCATTATATAACATTTCCTCATAAGGATTTGGGATGTCTTGAGATCTATTTGAAAACTATTTTAATCCCCTGTTGGGAGGGGCTATCTTCTCTATGAGTTAATGGGAAAGATTCCAATATCGTTTCTTGATGCCTTTTTTTCTTTTTCTAATTTTATTTTGTATTCTTTTCCATTTACCTTTTTAGAAAACATAGAGAAATATTTTTATAGAAGCTGCCATATATGATAAACACATATTTTATTAATAATTCAGAATGTTGAAAAATTAAAATAAAAAATATACTCAATATCTGTGATATACTGTGCAGGAATACATGAATTTCCTTACAGACATCAATCTAATTTAAACCTCACCAAAGAAATTCAATTTTAATTTTACTGAGTATTGATCCCAAGTGAGGTTATTTCAGGCTCTTTGGAGGGGAGTTATCTGTTACAGCAATCACGACTCCCGAGAGCCAGAGAAGAAATTGAATCAGAGAAACTATTTGCAAATGGCCAAACTGATAATTTTAAACAAAACGGACTCTAACACAGAGAAAGTATAAGCCCTATTTATTTTTTTCTGCTAATCACAGTCGTTTCTCTTCAGCCAGACAATATGAGGCTGATGGGGTTGTTATGGCAAAGCCATTCAAAGGCTTGGAAAATGTGTTTCTGGAAATGTCCTTTCATTCTTTGGCTTTGGTACAGCTAACACCCCTGTGCAGCCTAGTGCTTACACATTCTTTCAGAGTCCCTACTCCCCTTAGGTAACTTCCCATTGGGGACATTTTGAAGACTTCCAATCTGGCCAGATGAACGCTTTCAGGGCTCAATAAAGACATAGCTCTCCCTGGAGCAATCGTTACAGTTGGGAGGTATTTGGGGAAGCCAATTGGAAAGCAGGTCACTGATTGCTGATTAGAGAGCCCTGAGCAGCCATCTCTGGGCTTGGTTTAAGCACAGAAGGTTATAGATCTAGTGTGACATTCCAAATAGTGGAAGGATAAACCAACAAACAACTCACCCCTTTTTTTGTTATGAGTGCAGCCATTCTTGTCTACTTTCAGCCAAAGCTAAAAAATATAGCAATTTGATATAAAGTATTTGAGGTTAGATATCACCTTTACTATTTTTAAAAACTAAAAATATTTTCTTGGTCCCTATGTATCCATTAATAGGATTTTAATTTTTTTTTAATCTCCAATAATAACTAAGAATTCTCAGTAATACCTCATGTTGGCTGTTTGTAAGCCCATGTTAAATGATTCCCCAACTTTATCAGTCTTGGAAAGAATAACACAGCATTGCTTCCATTTTTGCTTAGAATAAAATAATTTTAGCTATATATAGAAAATATTTGTATATGTTTAACATATGTGTATATGTACTTTTTAAAGTAACAATAAAAATGAATATTTCATACCCTCCACCCAGCCTAAGAAATAAATCACTACAAATGTCTTTGAAGCCCTGAGTGTACCCATTCCCAATGCCAGTTCCTTTTCTCCTTGCCACTTAAGGTAACCATCAACTTGAATTGTTTATTTATTATTCCCTTACTAATCTTTGTAGGTTTCCTATAAAATTATGGAATTCCAAATAATACATAATTTAGTTTTACACTTAACATAATGGAGTAACACTATAAGTATTCTTTTTTGTCTTTTGTTTTTTTAAATTAGAGACAAGGTCTTATTATGTCACCCAGGCTAGTCTCAAACTCCTGGACTCAAGCAATCCACCCACCTTGGCCTCCCAAAGTGCTGGGATTACAAGCATGAGCCATCATGCCACGCCATTGTGCCTTGTTTTAAGGATCCTTTAAAAAAGGGAGATTGTTTTCAACTTTTCCCCATTCAGTATGATGTTGTCTGTGGCTGTGTCATATATGATCTTTACTCTTTCAATGTATATTACTTCTATGCCTAGTTGTGAGGGTTTTTTATCATAAAGGGTGTTGGATTTTTTCAAATGCTTTTTCTGCATCTATTGAGATGATCATATGGTTCTTGTTTTTACTTCTGTTTTGCGATGAATCACAATATATTGATTTGCATATGTTTAACCACCCTTGCGTCTCTGAAATAAATCCCACTTGAGCATGGTGTATTATCTTTTTAATATGTTGTTGGATTCAGTTTGCTACTACTTTGTTGAGGATATTTGTACCTATGTTTGTCAAGGATGGTGGCCTGTAATTTTCTTTTTTTGTTGTTGTGTCTTTCTCTGGTTTTGGTATCAAGCTAATGCTGGCCTCATAGAATGAGTTAGAATGAATTCTCTCATCTTTTATTTTTTGGAATCACTTGAGAAGATTTGGTGTTAGTTCTTCTTTACAAGTTTGGTAGAATTCATCACTAAAGTCATCCTGTCCTGAGTTTCTTTGTTGCGAGATATTTTATTTCCGAATCCAACTCCTTACTGGTTATTAGTCTTGTTCAGGTTTTTTCTGTCCTCCTGTATCAATCTTAGATTTTATTTATCTGTTTCCTCTTGGTTTCCTAATGTTAGTGTGTAGTTTAACATGATGGTCTCTGATGATCTTTTGTATTTCTGTGGTATCAGTTGTAATAATTCCTTTCTCATTTCTGATTTTGCTGATATGGGTCTACTCTCTTTTCTTGCTTGGTCCAGCTAGGAGTTTATCAATTTTGTTTATATTTTCAAATAAATAACTTTTTTATTTAATTTATTTTATTTGTGTTTCTTTGTAGTGTCTATTTCATTTACTGCTTCTTGACCTTTATTATTTCTTTATTCTACTAATTCCTGAGTTTCATTTATTCTTACTTTCCTAGTTGCTTCAGGTTCCTTAGGTTGTTTATTTGAAATCTTTCTACTTTTTTGGAGTAGGTATTTATTGCAGTAAACATGCTTCTTACCACTGCTTTTGCTGTATCCCATAAGTTTTGGTATGTTGTATTTACATTTTCATTTGTTTCAAGAAATTTTTTCATCTTCTTAATTTCTTCATGGACACAGTGCTCATTCAGGAGCAGGTTGTTTAATTTCCATGTATTCGTACAGTTTTAAAACTTCCTCTTGTTTTTGATTTCTGGTTTTATTCCATTGTGGTATAAGAAGATACATGATATGACTTCAATTTTAAAAAATTTGTTGAAGCTTGTTTTGTGGCCTGACATATGGTCTATCCTGGAGAATGTCCCATGTGCTTATAAGTAAGCATATTCTGCAGCTGTTGAATGAAATGCTCTGTAAATGTCTGTTGCATCCATTTAGTTTAACCTGCAATTTAAATCCAATGTTTCTTTGTTAATTTTCCCTCTATATGTTCTGTCCAATGCTGAGAGTGGGATGTTGAAGTTTCCAACTATTATTGTAGATTTTTTTCTGTGCAAAATTTGAGGTAGACTTTCATTTTGGGGAATTTTATGGCCTGGATTGAAAGTGTATTTTTTTACGAAAGAATCCGTTCTTGTTTCTGTCAGGTCTTCAGGTATACTCCTAATCAAATATCACCTAAAATAAAGTTTTAGATGACGTTGAATGTTCCCAGATTGAGAGTGTGAATTTGGGCCTTAAATTCATGTGGGGACAGGATTTGAGTTACAAACTTTCTTCGTTGTACACCATCATGGTTGAAACAAGGGAGTGTCTTTCCTATCTCCATTGGCAGGTGAATGTCTTCTTCTACTGAGGATACAGTTTTTTTGGTCCTGGTTCTGGGGAATAATCTTCTTTCAATTCCCCTAACTTATGCAGACTGGGTTTACATTCTTTCCCCCAACCTCTGAAAATGGACCTTCAGAGTTATCATTAACTGATAATTGCCCCAGTATGGCCAGCTATTCTGTGCTTGCTGAACTTTCTGAACTTATGCTTACATTCTGTTTTGAGTCTCTGGATATTTTCCTTATTTTCTTTTCAGCTCAATACATCATGGAATACTCTGCAGCCATAAAAAAGATTGAAATCATGTCCTTTGCAGGGACATGGATGGAGCTGGAGACCATTATCCTTAGCAAACTAACAAAGAAACAGAAAACCAAATACCACATGTTCTCACTTACAGGTGAGAGCTAAATAATGAGAACACATGGACACATACAGGGGAACAACACACACTGGGGCCTTTCAGAGAGTGGAGGGCAAGAGGAGGGAGAAGATCATGAAAAATAACTAATGAGTACTATGATTAATACCTGGGTGATGAAATAATCGGTACAACAAACCCCCGCGACACAAGTTTACTTATGTAACAAACCTGCACATGTACCCCTGAACTTAAAAGTAAAAAAATAACAATAATTAATATATTTGCTAATGTTTTTTCAATGTTCTAATTATTTTGAAGTGAAAGGTTTGTTAAGGATTTTTGGACCACTATACCATCAGAAATGAAAACTCATATATTTATTCAAATTGCTTACCTGAAAAACCTTATCAACTAATGGTAATGTAATTCATATTGTTGGTACCAAAAACCAAAAAAAGACAAACTAAGTGTTTGATAGTTTGGGAGTAAACTGGATAGATCAATATTATACTGATTTTGATGTAAATATCTGAGGTTCCAATTATGAAGGATCTTTAAAAAACAATCATTTTCTGCATTCAATACATCCAAAGATTATATTCAAAATAGCACAAGTACCAGTTGATTAAACAAAAACAGACAAGGTCCATACTTGTGAATACCTGCAATATTTCTACACTGACAGGTAGAGAGGTGAAGAGGGAAGGGTACTGTACATGAACCCACTTCTCCCCAGCTTTCAAGAAGGGATTTTAGTGGTGCACATGTGAATAAAGATAACAGAAAGTAAATGAACAGTGAGTTTGCCCAAAGACTCTTTTTTACATCTTGTGTGAATCTGAAAAGTAGGTAAAAGACTGACTGAGGATTTTTTGGTTCAAAATTCAAAAGAGTTAAAGGCAACATTTAAATAAGGGTGGTAAGTTATACTGCTTACCAGATACTAACGTTGGTTTTTGTACTTGGGCCCCTATACTTTAACTTTATTTTGGAGGCCCATAAGTACTCCACAATAGGCATCTCTCACTCTCTTTCATATAAAGGCTATGTATGAAAAGAAGATAAGTCATGTCAATAAAAAGAACAAAATAAGCTATCTTCATTAAGTCATTCAGCTCAGCACATAAATACATATTTTAATTTTTGCTCTTTCATTTACTTTTTCTTAAAAATATTACCTTCGGTGATGAAGACAATTAGGAGAAGGTAATATTTTTAAGCAATTGCCTTCAGTGATTAGGACAATTGCTTAAAAATATTACCCTGGGTGATTAGGACAATTAATATCCTAATTCTAAAAGTCCTAAATCTCTTAATGTGTTACATCAAAAACCAAACAAAACTCATCTTATTGTGCTCTTAGACAGCCTCTAAAGAAACCAACCCCAACTCTTTCTAATCATCAGTTAATTCACTGCTCACGATCAGCCTACTTTTAATTCCCATGAAACACCACCAAGATTGCTGTCAGGGATACGAACATCAGTCAGGCAGGCCTCATTGCTTCTTTGTACTATCCTTCATTTCTACTAACAGGGTAGAAGTTTGGGGAGTTGCCACATTCCAACAGGAATCTGGCAAGGTTCAATGAGGATTTTTCATAGTAGCTTATGGTCTAAGCTATCACTAAACTTCATCATCATACTGAGAAGCCAACACTAGTTATAGACATGCTGCTGTACTGGAAACACCAATATAAAGATTCAAGATAAAGCACAGGACAGTGATTAGTGGACTCAAATGCCACCTACAGGCTATACCTTTATTTAATTTTTTTATTAAGACAAAATTAAATGCAATATTTAGAGAGGTGGTAAGTTACACTGCTCACAAGAAACTAAAGCTGATTCTTGTGTTTGGACCCTTCGGTAGTTTAACGTTATGTTAGTGACCCATAAGTACTCCACAGTGAGTACAATACAAAATAAAACAAAGTTCTAGTATTCTAGTGAGACTACAATCTGGTATATTTAAAAGATGACAAAAGTATTAACAAATGAATATACTGACATTAATACAATTTCCTTTTTGTGTTTTTTAACCTGCTTAGATCATTCACCTTTGATGGTTAATAAAAAGGATCTCATTACAGGTATAGATTATGTCTACACAGTAATCAGTGAGGCACTTAGATGTTATTACAGATAACTTATCTGTATAGTAATTACCAAAAATCATCAAATATTAAATAAGTACCTACCCTGAAATGGGCACTGTGATAATCAAAAAAATCTATTCTGGAGATTTGCATTATGCAGTTTGCCTATCTACCTTAATTGAAACTAATTGCATTATAAGATTTACCTGCCTTAATTGAAATTAAATGATTAAAATTAAATAACCAAGCAAATATTTGTGAAGCTTCTGCTATATTCCCAACACTGAGCTAGTTAGAGGTGATACAAGGAAATGAAAAGTGCTTGTTTCTGTCCCCAGGTGGTTAACAATGTAATTAGGGAGACACAAAGGAGAGTTCCAGGGAGCAAGGGTCATAAAAATTGAGAAACACAAGAGATTATACAATAACTAGGCTTTTAATTAAACCTAAAACTGATAAATTTAGGTGGAGGGAAAAATAGAAAAAGAGATGTGGTAGCAAAAATGCATGAGGTATACATGCTCAAGAAACATTCATGGCCAAAACCATATTTCCTCAGCATCTGTTCTATTAAAGATCTAGAAACTTTTTTATTTCTCACAATAACTCTTTAAGGTGACTACTATTATTATGCCTGCCTTATAGATGAAGAGATTGAGACTCAGAGAAGCTGAATAACTTGACCAAAGCCTTTGATCTGATAAACAGTAAAATCAGAATTCAAACCCAATACTTTATCATTCCAGATTGGGTGTTCTGAACCACTATGCCTGCAATAAATAAACCATCTGTCTTTAAAGGAAAAAGTGTATGGCATGAGATAAATTTGGGAGGTATAACAACCAGGCAACAGATGGCACACTGAAATTGGATTATTCGAGTTGAGTTTTGATACAGGGAATATTTACAAAGGTATGTGCTGGGTGTAGGAAAGCCACAAGAATATGGCAGTATTCCAGTGCTAGTAAAAACCATTTCCACCCCTCAGCCTGAAGGATGGAGTGAGGAGTGAGAATTTCCAGACCCAGAAGGAGAGAGCCTTATGGAGTGGGGTGCCTGACAAGATGCATGACTTTTAGTAGAAAAGAGGAAGCTGAGTAAATAAACTCCCTGACCTGACCCTCTTCCTTTGTTTCTATTTCCCACTGGAGATCCCATTGATGTAGTTTATGCAGATCAGTCACCCAGAGCCAAAGAGTAACTGAAAAAGAGTGGAGAATGGATCTAGAGAGGCAAAGACAAGGTAGACATCACCAGGATGTTCTACGAGGGCCTTTAGGCTGACTTATTTAGATTTTATTCTATTGGGAATGAAGGACCAATAAATGCTTGGCTGTGAGGGAATTATATATGGAAGAACTCCTTCAGAGAAACTAAAATTTTTATTAATGTAGCTAGAATAAAAAAGCTGACTGCAAAGACACTTTTGGAAAAAAAAAAACAAAAACTTTTTAGAAAGCTCTGGTAGTGACTTTATGAGCCTAATAGTGAATAGTCTAGCAGAACAGAAAGAAAGAGGCTTAATGGACTGTCTATAATATTATAAAGAAATAAACTTGACTCCTAATCACATAGATAACATGGTCCATTGATGAGATAATTTAGTTCTCCCTTCTCTCTCTTCTGTTTCTATTTTGCACGTTTGGGGATTTATTTTAATGGCTTCACATTCATGCCTTTCAGTCCATCATCAAATTCCTTATGCAACTATCTGGTAACATAAGCTGAGTAGTTAAGACCATAGCTGTCAGGATTGACGATCTTATTTTGGATATTAAGGGGGAAGAGGGAGAGAAACGGGAAGATAACATATACTGAAATCTTATGGCATGCTGTTTAATGTGCTCAGCAATTTTACATTTAAATTCCCCAATACACCTAGGAGACAGGTATCACTTTTATTTAACAGAAAAAAAAAAAAAACTTGTTCAAGTTCACTAAGTAACAATAATCATTAGAAATAATAATGATGAGCTAAGTTACAAAAAAGACATTATATGAATGTTAACGGAATCTGAGTAATTTATCTTTGTTTTGTATTACTTTGTGCCTTAGTAACCCTAATCAAAACATCCTCAGTATCACAATATATGGTTCTGTTTAAAATAACATTAATTTTTCAAAATGTATTAATTTTATTCTTAAAATAATCAATTAAGTAAAAGATGATTTTTAAAAAGAGGTCTAGGAGGTAAAATGACTCCTGAAAATGGAGAATGTCAGAGACAATATCAAACTGCATCTTACATGATTCTTCCTTCGGACTCACAGTATATTATAATCTTTTGAGTTAACATTACATCAATATGTAAATTTTATGCATAATGAAATCTTTAAAAGCCCCCAAACCAATGCTGTGTTGAATGCCTATAAAAGCGGCTTAGTCTCTAGATACACCCAAAAGCAAGAGCCTAATGGTAGAAGTTGAAGTTGGGAGAGAAAGTGAAAGGTACATTTCAGGACTATAGTTTTTATTAGTTTCCATCTCTGATTGATGCTACCAGTGAAGAGGTTGCTGGAAGGGCAAATAAAGAAAAAGAAAATGAGTGGACTCAAACCACAAAGTCATGGCAAGAAGAAAGGCGCTCAGTTCTAAGTTCAGGACATGCAGAAATAGTCAAATAAAATGTTATTCTTAGTAATCCAACAGTAGCTATAAGGTGCTGCCAAGACAGAAAAACTTCTAGCCTACACAATTAGAGAATAACATGGCTATGTGACAAACAATCTGAAAGAGCTACTGTCAGGCAATAGCTATCAGTCAATACTACCTTAAAGAGCTATTGTCAGGCAATACTATCAGTCAATAGCTTTACTTCTAAGAGAAGCAAAGGAAGCAGAAGCAAAGGAAGCAGAAGACAAAGGAAGATTTTCCAACACCAGAAAAGGTAAGACATTCTCCAGGTTTTTCAAATAATTTCAATCTCAGGCTTATGTTCTTGAAATTTCCCAGGTAACCTCTGTATGGTGAGTCTGTAAAGACAGACTTATAGACAGAACTATACGCTACAGGACTGAGCTGGCACTGGTACCAAAGCACTCAAAACGTCATCATGCTTCTTCACATCACGTATTAGGTTTATAGAGGATGGGTAATAAAAGGAGTTTTTGTTCAATTTTGCTCACAATAGGTCCAACAGGTCTAAGGACTCACTTCATAAGCATATACTAGTCCCCACATGTCTAATTGAATAAATGCTCTGTGTATCTGGCCCCAAAACCACTTTCTGTACTGGAGCCAAAAGAATAAATCAAAAACAAAACTGTATCTTGAGAATACTTTCAAAGATTAGAGCTACTATTAGAGCTTAGAGGATATAGGAGTGATAGTCTCAATCAAATCATTTTTATAGTTATTTTATTTTGTCCCGGAAAAAAAAATGTACTATGAGTAGATGATAATCAACTAGCATAAATATAATCAACTAGTAGCCTCAATCAATCAAGCAAAGCTACAATGCAGGATGTGGAATTTTTACTAAGACAGTTTAGTGCAGCACCTGGTGATCAGCATACAGCTATTAATTGAGCAAATGCTTATTTTCCTACCCATTGGTAGAGATAATCAATACCAGTTTGCTTTTTCAGGGCAACAGCAGTACACATTCATTGTTTTGCCACAAACCTATATTAACTCTCATGTTTTCTACCATAACATAGTCTATAGGGATTTTGATGACTTGCTATTCCTCAAAACATCAGGTGGGTCCATTATATTAATGATATCAGGCTAATTGGATGTAGTGAGCAACAAATGTCAAGTAATTTATATGCCCTAGTGCTCACAAGCTAGAGGTCTGCGATTAAACACTAGGAAGATTCATGAGCCTGACCTATCAGTGAAGTGTGTATTGATCCACTTGACTGGAGAATGCCAGAATAGCCCTAATAAAGAAAAGCAGGAAATTGTTCAAGCTATGCCTCCTACCATTGCAAAAGTGGCAAAGCATTTGGTGGACTTGAGTCCATTTTTGAGGTAGAATATACTGCACATGGGAATACTGCTTTGATCCACTTACGGCATGACCCATAAGTTTATCTCTTTTGAGTAGAGCAGAGAGTAAGAAAAGACTTTGCAGTAAGTCTAGCTATGGTGCAAGCTTCCCTATATCTTGAGCCAAATAATCCTGAGGTTTCAATGATGCTAGAAATATCTGTAATGGATAAGAATTGGTTCCTTATCAAGACCCAATAAAAGACTCCAAGTACAAACTCCAGGACTTCTACTTCTAATCAAGATGAAGTAACAAGAACCAGAGTTACCCTGTTTCCAGAACACAATTAAATACAAGACAGAGTAATTGAAGCAATGGTTTTCCTGACTACAGCAACAAGCATAAAAGGTCAGTGATGCCAAGAGATGTGAAATGATTTATGAGAAAATTATAATTGTCCAGTTCACTGCCTACAGATAATTTACAGACCACAGTGCAGGGCCAGAAAACCCAAGAAGAGATTCACAGAGACCACTGGATCTCTCTGAGTTATGGGAATAAATATGAAATATAAGGAGGCAAAACTGACTCAAAAATAACAGAGTGTAAGAGAGAAGAAAACTTACAGGAGAGAGAGTTTGGAAGAGCTTTAGAGGTTAAATGCAAGTCTTCAGTTTGGTACTAATCAGTACACGCTTGTAATTCATCTGCTTAAGGAAAGAACCAACAAAAATGATTAGAGGCTGAAAGCTATGAAACTTACACAGAGACAGCAATATTTCCCATTCTCAACAGCCAGAGTAGAAATCCTCACAATTCATTAGGCATTAGATAGAGCCACAAAATGAAATTGCCTCAATAATGGGACAAAATTGCCCTAAAATAAATGCTGTCCTGGTTCCATCTAACAGTTTAAAAGCAAGATTCAAAATAATCAATCTGTTTTAACTTTATTTTATTTTAATATTTAACCAGGTCAGGTAACAAAGGTCAACTCTTTTTTCTTTTTTTTTTCTTTTTTTTTCTTTTTTTTTTTTTTTTTGGTATAAGAATACAGAACTATCCATTTCTCAGCAGGGCACAGTTTACATTTTTGCATCCAATAAATAATTTCCAGGCAATCAAAGAAATGGGAAAATAAGACCAATTACTAGAAGAAAAGTCAATCAATAAAAATTGACCCTAAAATGACATACATGATTGAATTATTTGCCAAAAACATTATATCCACCATTATAACTGAATTCCATATATCTAAAAGCTAAATAAAAGATTAAATCTGTTAAGCAGAGACATGGAATATGTAAAAATACCTAAATTGAACTTCTAGAGATGAAAACCACAATGTATGAGGTGAAAAATACGGCAGATAGAATCAACATCAAATGAAATAATGCAGAAGAAAATTAATAAACTTGAAGAATAGCAGTAGATAGGATCTGAAGCGAAGCACAAAGTACAAAAAAGACTTAAAAAATAATCAGACCATTTAGGAAAATATTAAGCATATGTGTAACTGGAATTAACCAAAGAAGAGAAGAATGAGAGAAGACAAAAATTAAAGAAATCATTGTCAAAACACTACAAATCTGATAAACACCAAAAATCATGAATCCTAGAAAATCCAAGAAACCTCTAAGTATAAAAATAGGAAGAAAAGTACTGGATAGCACTTAATAATCAAATTGAGTAAAACTAATGAAAAACTAAAATATTAAAGAAAGAGAAAAAATATAGACAGAAGAAGAAAGATAAGAATGACATAAGATTTCTAGTCCAGGCGCAGTGGGTCACGCCTGTAATCCCAGCACTTTGGGAGGCTGAGGCAGGTGGATCACGAGGTCAGGAGATTGAGACCATCCTGCCTAAAAATGTGAAATCCCGTCTCTACTAAAAATACAAAAAATTAGCGGGGCATGGTGGAGGGTGCTTGTAGTCCCAGCTACTCAGGAGGCTGAGGCAGGAGAATGGCGTGAACCCAGGAGGCAGAGCTTGCAGTGAGCCAAGATAGCGCCACTGCGCTGCAGTCTGGACAATAGAGCGAGACTCTGTCTCAAAAAAAAAAAAAAATAGCTAATAGGTAATCATTAAAATCAAAAGATATTGGACTAACATTTGGAAATACTAAAAGGAAAGGAAAATTGTCAGTCAAGAATTCTAAACACAGCTAAATTATCTTTGAATAACAAAAGGGAAATAAAATACAAAACCTAAAAGGAAATAGCACCAGCAGAACTACATTGCATTACAAGAAATGTTAAAGAAAATAATCCTGTCAGAATGCTCTATAGAAAGGAATATAGAAGACCAGAAATGATAACTCACTGAATAAACATAATTTTCCTTAAGAATTATTAAAATTGTTTAAAATATAATTTAGAGTTTAAACGAAAATTATAAAGATGTGATATATCTGGAGCTTACAAAATGTAGAAGGAAAAGACAAGAAACTAAGACAATAATTAGGATATGAGAAATAAAACATATTGTAAAACTCTTATACTATATGTAAAATCATCTACTACAAACTGTAAGCAACAACTAGAATAAAAAGAATAAATTTTAGTTTTAACTGAATTTTGGCAATTCATATACTAGTGATGCTGGGGAAAGGTGGTAAAAGAGATGAGTATCAGAGCAGTTAACATTAGTTGCCCAGCTCATTTTTCAAAGCTGGAATATTAAGACAAAAACAAGAACCTACAAACATCCTGGGAAAATTAATTAGGCAATGAAGTTAATCTTAATTAGGCAATTAAAATCATGGAATTTTGAGAGAAAGGAATCATGTGGATCTTGAATATGTAGGTTAGAGGTTTTCAATGCCCCAATCGCCTTATAAGAAACAATATGTCATATTTTTGCCCTAACAAAATTTTATTCTATAGCTACCCATGCCGTGTAAGTGCCAATAATAAAGAATTAATTCACATATTTACAAGACGTAGTTTTAAATTACAAGTCAACAAAGGAGATAATATAAAATAATTTGAATGCTCAATTAATTTAAAAAAGGAGAAAAAAAGAAAAAGAGGAACAAGGGAGAGATGAAGCAAATAGCAAAATGTAGGCTTAAACCTAATCATATCAATAATATATCAAATGTAAATAGTCCAAACACACTCCAATTAAAAGGTAGAAATTATAAGATTGTATAACAAAGCAATACTCATTATTTGCCTACAATAAATCCACTTTATAAAGACATAAAAAGTTAAAGGTAAAAGGCTGAAAAAACAATACTATACAAACATTAATCAAAAGAAAGTTGGAATGGTATATTAATATTAGACAAAATATATTTCAAAGAAAATAATATTACCAGAGACCAAGAAGACCATGTCATAAATATGAGTCAATTTATCAAGAAGACATAACATGCCTAACCATTTATGCACCTGATAATATAGCTCCAAATTATGAAGCAAAACCTAACAGAAATACTTTTAGAAATAAATTTATAAATATAATTGGAGGCTTCAGTGCCTTCCTTATCACAATTTATAGAAAGCGTGGGTTCAAAATCAGTGAAGATATAGAAGTCTTGAGCAACATTTTCTATTTGACCTAATTAACATGAATAAAACACAATAAGAGCAGAAAGTATATTTTTTTCAAGTACACAAAGGACCTGTCTCAACTGACAAAGAGCAACCAAAAAAAATTCACAGTTGATATCATTCTAATAGTAAAATGTTTGCTCCTATCTCACTAAGGTTAGGAATGATCACTTCTATTCAACATTTGACAGGAGGTTGTAGCCAGTGTAACAAGGCAAGAAAAAGAAATAAATGGCACTAGGATTGTAAAAGAGGTAAAACTCTTTATTTTCATGTGATATAATCATCTAAATAGAAAGTACTATAAAATTGACAAAAAGTAGAATTAAAAAGGGAATTTAGCAATGTTGGCTAAATTGATACAATATTGTATCAATATACAAGATCGATATATTCTAACAGTGAACAGTCAGAAATTGTAATTACAAAAGCAGTATCATTTATAATAGAATTGAAAATGTAATACCTAAGCCTCAATCTGACCAAATATCTATACCCTGAAAACTACAAATTGTTGCTGAAATAAATTTAAAAAGATATAAATAAGTGGAGATGTATGGTATGTTCACGGATCAAAATACTAAATATAAAGTTGTCACTATTTATCACATTATTTACAAATGTAAATTCAACAGAAGTCCAACAGAAGTCTCAGCAAATTTTTTGGTCAAAATTGACAAGCCAATCCTAAAATTCATATGGAAATGCAAAAGACCTAAAATAGTCAAACAACTTTGAAAAGAGGTAATAAAATTGGATTTCTTACAATATCTCATTTTGAACAACTTAATATACAGTAATAGTGACAACAATCAACATGATATGATATTGATATAAAGATAAACAGATCAACAGGATATAATAGAACAGAGTTTAGAAACAACCCTGCATATACACAGTCAATTCATTTTTGACAAGGGTACAAAGGAAATTTGTCAGAGAAAGAGAGCTTTATACAGTGTTGGAGTAATTAAATAACTACATAAATTGCAAGGTCTACCCCAGTTTCTGAAGCACAGTGATGCTCTCCTTATTGGAGAACAACTCTGGAGCACATGTGGGCATTAGTAGAGACTTAGCACCTGGCCATGATGCATGAAGTGACTGTTATCTGAGGTGCCTACTGAGACAGTTCTATTGAGTCATAATGTCAGGGGTTGAACAAGCAATCTATTTTATTATGGAAAGAGTGCATTCATACCCAGCCTTGAACAGGTCTCTGAATTTAAGGAGTCCAACATTTTTATAAAAGAAATTAAGCATGTATTTTGTTTGTTCTGGAGATAGATGCTCTCTCTTTATTCCAAGGCTGTTTGCTATACAAATGTGATGTCCAATAACAAAAAGATGTCCAGAACAAAGTAATACAGTGCTTCTGTTTACAAGATGGGCAGAAATGTAAGAGACCCATGGGGAATTATCTCTCAACACCCAGCTATGGGGGTGGAGAAATTCTGAAGAAGTCACAGATCATTTTTTTTTAAATCTTTATAAATGAAGCTAGCTTACAACTGTGCCTGTGCCTGTCAAATGTTTTTTTTTTTTTTTCCTTAACCCTCTAACTCTTCCACCAAAAATGCCAAAACCATGAGAAATCAGTAGCAGAAGCTAGAGAGAGATTGATCGAGGACATTCATAAGAAAGAGAGAGAATAAGCTAATATGATTCCTCAAGGTTTTTCTAGGCTTATTCCAGAGCAGCCTTAACTGGAGCCAGGCATTGTGACATCTAATCTCTGAATGAATACTGATATATTAACTAATACATAGAATTGGGTATTCTGAATCCAGACTGATCATCTTTTTATCTTAAAATAAAACCAAAATTTATGGAATCTCCTACATTTCCATCCAATGAATAAACTAATTACATTGAACAAATTAAAAGGCTATGAGAAGAAAAAAGTTTGCTTCACACTTGGATGTTACTAGCAGGCTTCTTGGATATATAACTTGTACAGAAAAATATTTGTTAAAGGAATTCCTCTAGGGAACTGAAATTTTACTATTTCACCTTATAAGTTTCAGCAATGTTTGATTTTTTAAAATAGCTTACACTATTTTGCTAATTTGAAAAATAAATTATTGTACATTGAATACAATGAAACAAAATTGAAAATATAGAAATTTGGGAGTCCACATAGATTCAGGAATTAAGTAACACCATTTAAAACGTCACTTTCTTTCTTTAAGTATCACTTTCTTATATTAAAAGGCACTTAAATAAAGCCAGGGACACACTTGCTCAGTCATACTCAAGAAGCTAAGATATATCCCACACACCTATCAGTCGTCAACAAACAGAGCCTGAGACTATGAGAGCAAAATTAACTTCATTATGATAGGACTTTGGAGAAACATTACATTCTGGGCAAAAGGTAACTAAGGACCAGAACTCCTTTATCAATTGGAGAGCAGTGACACAGAACGCAGAGAATTTAGAATCACCACATGGGAAATAGAGAAGCAAACTAAGTCAGTGGAACAAGACTTCATTCTGTTTGCAGCAGTCAGAATTAACTTCTCTCTGAGAAAAAGTATAGGTTCTTAAATAAGTGTCTACAGGAATCAATTTATCCTCCAGGCTGCTTTAAATATAATACTAGTTGTCAATACTACATAATATTATTCAATGTGATATTCTGAATTAAACTGAAAATTAATGCAGTAGCACATACCTTTGGGTATACAGATTCAATCAGAAGTAGTTTATTTAAAATATTAGTAAAAAAATTATCTCTAGAAACCAGCTTTAGAAGGATGCAACTGGACATTTTTTCCCCATTTTCAAAGAAATTCATAAGAATTATCTTGGCTAGTCATACTAAATGTCATAATCTCTAGATGATTTCATATACAATTTTATTGAAAGTCTGGCAAAATGTTTTCTTTGCAAATGAAACACATCTATTAAATGTCTAATCTAAATATGAGTGTTTCACAAATGCTAGAACTTCTGAAATCTTGAATCAAATCAATGCTAACTGTGCTTACCCAATCAGGCTTTAACAAGTATACTTTCAATAAACATAATCTGCTCATTTCCTTACATGATAAGGAAGGAGCTGGATAAGACTGATGAGATTTACAACCTTTCCCATCACCATATTGCCCAGAAACAGAGAGATATTTTTTTAAGGAAATCCTTAATTTAAAATTAAGTTGGATATTTGGGCACATAAAAGAATAATCAATGACCTGAAAACTTTGATGAAATATATGTAAAGAGAAAAGCAAGAACATATCATCGACCTTTTATCAAAGATTAGAATATGTGTATTTGGTGGGAATGGTAAGTTGGTGAGAGTCACTTGTTAGAAATGCTGAAATTAAATTTCTTATTACAAGAATTCCCAGTATTTATATCTCTTGTCATGAGAAGATTGGAAGCTGGTCTCCCAGGAAGCAACTTGTCTTCTGGATCTAGAGATGGAAGTATTCTCCGAATGCAGCAAATCTAGTGTACTGAAGTTAAAAGAAGGCGCTGATCCAAAATCATACCAGAGAGACATGATTCGAAAAAGACAGGAAAGGAGTCAAGAAGGGTCCCCAGATCAGAGGAACCCAAAGGCAGATATGAAAGCTCAGGCACAGTGATAAGCATCTGAGCCAAAACTTCTGAGAGCAAAGGAACAAATGATGTCTGCTGCGAGTTCTGAACAATTGTTAGGCTTATTCCATGGAGTTCACTCTGAAAATCTGTTGTGATGAAGTATGGTGCTTTCTTTACAACAGGCGTGGGTGTGGCAGGTGGCTTCAAGAGGAGTTATACATATTTACCAAATGCTTAAAGAGAATTCTTGGTCTATTTATCCAGGAATCAGAGAAAAGAAGGAGCTCTCCAGTGGCTTTCACAACCTGGCACAGACTAAATTTGAAAGAGCATGTAACTAACAGAGTTCTCTGCAGAACACAAAAATGACATTTTGTATAAGATATGGGTAGGATCTGATAAGGTATTTTAATTAACATCACTTTTTAGGCCAAATTTTCATTCTTTGTATTCTGAAGATAAATGGACATTTATTTCTAACATGCACTGATTATATGCAAATACAAGTGAGTCATGCATGGCCCATTGCTAAAAAGTATAATTTCTAGAAGCAATGCATACTAATTACAGTACTTATTGAAAATCACCATTTTGACAACTATAATTTCGCCATCACCTTTCCAAATCCTAAAGTGAAAAGTATCTTGCAGCATATGTATTTTAAGTAAAGTGCACTATATTGCAGCTGTTTAAAAGGTCCAAGGCTGAGTCCTCTTTCATGAACAATTTTGATTGTTCAGGCAAATAAATTAAATAATAGTGAAAAACATCATATGACATTTTCAAAATATTCTGTTTAATGATGCTACTTCTCAACAATTGTCTTATTTTTAAGATTAATACCTCCCCATGGTGTATACAATAATTTTAATAACAAACCTCTGTAAGATGATACCCAGCTCATATTTATTGAGGGAAAACTGCGTACCAGATATTGTACTAACCAGTTTACCACACATTCCATCCATTTTTACATCTATCTATCAAACTACCAATCTATCAGACAAATCTGCATAATTCTCTTCTAAATTCTACTCTAGTCCACTAACATAAGCAATTTGGAAAGAATCAAAAATATAAATGACAAAAAATAATCTATTTCTACATAAGTTAATGAACATACTATATAATTCATTTTAAAAGGTGAAGATGGCAAACTAGAAGCAGCTCGTGTGTGCTGCTCTCACAGAAAGGAAACAAAAGGACTAGTGAACACAGATCCTGCAGGATAGTCATCTGAGAAACCACATTGGGATCCATCAGGCAGCAGGGTGACACAGAGAGCAAGAGAGGAGCAAAGGTAGGTACCAGCCCATTTAGGCTCAGCGTGGAGCCAGGAGAACGTCTCCAACACGGGAAAGGTGAATGAGTCAGAGCCGTCTGGGAGATTCACATTCTCCAAAGGGAACTGTGAAAGACTAAGAATGGGAGAATGCGCCTGGCCTCCTACACTCCCCACTGCACTATTAGACAAGCACAGCGCCACGTGAATGCTTTGCAAGGGCAACTCTCAAGTCCAAGGGAACCTCTACAAGCCTTGGGACTTGGAGCTGACCAGCATGGGCACCATAGCCCCAGCAGAGTCCCTGGGAGCAATGTCATGGTCCCTGAGAGCAATAAGATTGCTTCACCCTCCATCACCAGACAAAGTTCAGTGCCAAATTCTGGCCCAGCAGTCCCACTTCTCTCTGAACTCAGCTGGTGGCCACAGCCTCCTGTTGCCCCAGGCAAAAAACAGATAGCATGGCCAGCAACTCCAGCCACTCTCATCACTGGTAGCCAAGTGGTAAATACCTACTGAAGGCTCCAGCCCAGAAGTCCCACTCTGTGTGAACCCAGCAAGAGGGTGCAGCCTCCTATTGTCCTGGGAAATACATGGATGGCAGGATGGGCAACTACACCTACCTCAACTTCTCATAGCCAGACAAGCCATACCTGCTAGAGCTTCCAGTCCACGAGTTGTACTTCTGCCTGAACTTTGCAGGCAGGCACAACCCCACAATCCCCCAGGAGGCACTTGGACAGCAGATTATGTCCCGTGATGACTGGCTAGCCACATGCAGAAGATTGAAGCTGGAGCCCGTCCTTACACCATATGCAAACATTAACTCAAGATGGATTAAAGACTTACATTTAAAACCTAAAAATATAAGAACACTAGAAGATAAACTAGGAGATATTATGCTGGACATAGGGCCTGGAAAAGATTTCAAGATGAAGATGCCAAAAGCAATTACAACAAAAACAAAAGTTGACTAATGGGACCTAATTAAACTAAAGAGCTTCTGCACAGCCAAATAAACTATCAATAAAGTAAACATACAACCAACAGAATGGAGAAAATATTTGCAAACTATGCATCTGACAAAAATCAAATATCCAGAATCTATAAGGAATGTAAACAAATTGGCAAGCCAAAAATAAATAACCCCATTACAAATTAGGCAAAGGATATGAACAGACACTTTTCAAAAGAAGATATAGAGGTGGCCAATAAGCATACGAAAAAATGCTCAACATCACTAATCATTAGACAAATGCAAATCAAAACCTCAATGAAATACCACCTAACTACAGTCAAAATGGCTATTACTAAAAAACAAAATAAAAAAATACTTGCTAGTGAGGTTGTGGAGAAATGGGCTGCTCATACACTTTTGGTGGGAGTGTAAATTAGTTCAACCATTGTGGAAGCAGTGTGATGATTCCTCAAGGAGCTAAAAACAGAACTGCCATGAGACCCAGCAATCCCATTACTGGGTATATACCCAAAGGAATATAAATCATTCTATCATAAAGACACATGCATGTGGATGTTCATTGCAGCACTATTCACAATAGCAAAGGCATGGAATTAACGTTAATGCCCATCAATGACAGATTATATAATGTGGCAACTTACAGAATGGGAGAAAATTTTTGCAAACTACTCATCTGACAAAGGGCTAATATCCAGAATCTAGAAAGAACTTAAACAAATTTACAAGAAAAAATCAAACAACCCCATCAAAGAGTGGGTGAAGGATATGAACAGACACTTCTCAAAAGAAGACATTTATGCAGCCAACAGACACATGAAAAAATGCTCATCATCACTGGCCATCAGAGAAATGCAAATCCAAACCACAATGAGATACTATCTCACACCAGTTAGAATGGTGATCATTAAAAAGTCAGGAAACAACAGGTGCTGGAGAGGATGTGGAGAAACAGGAACACTTTTACACTGTTGGTGGGATTGTAAACTAGTTCAACCATTGTGGAAGACAATGTGGCGAGTCCTCAAGGATCTAGAACTAGAAATGCCATTTGACCCAACCATCCCATTACTGGGTATATACCCAAAGGATTATAAATCATGCTGCTATAAAGACACATGCACACATATGTTTATTGCAGCACTATTCACGATAGCAAAGACTTGGAACCAACCCAAATGTCCATCAATGATAGACTGGATTAAGAAAATATGGCACATATACACTATGGAATACTATGCAGCCATAAAAAAGGATGAGTTTATGTCCTTTGTAGGTACATGGATGAAGCTAGAAACCATTCTGAGCAAACTATTGCAAGAACAGAAAACCAAACACTGCATGTTCTCACTCACAGGTGGGAATTGAACAATGAGAACGCTTGGACACAGGGTGGGGAACATCACACACCGGGGCCTGTCATGGGGTGGTGGAAGGAGAGAGGGATAGCATTAAGAGATATACCTAATGTAAATGGCAAGCTAATGGGTGTAGCCATAACAAACCTGCACATTGTGCACATTTACCCTAGAACTTAAAGTATAATATAAATTTTTTTAATTTATTTAATAAATTTAATTAATTAATTAATTAAAATAAAAACTACCTATTGGGGACTAAAAAAAGATGACAATATTCATTTGATCTATAAATATAGGTGTATTGTTTGTAAATATAAAATAAAATACATTTTAAAAAAAGGAAATGAAAATGTGGTACATACACACCATGGAATACTATGCAGCCATAACAAAGAACAAGATCATGTCCTTTGCAGGGACATGGATGGAGCTTGAGGTCATATTCCCTAGCAAACTAACGGAGGAACAGAGAACCAACTACCAGATAGTCTCACTTATAAGTGGGAGCTAAACACTGAGTACACTTGGACAGAAAGTATAAAACAAGAGACATGGGGACCTACTTGAGAGTGGAGGGTGGGAAGAGGCAGAGGACTAAAGAACTGTCAGATACTATGCTTCTAACATAGGTGATGAAATAATCTGTACACTGAAACCATGTGACACACAATTTACCTATAAAAGAAACCTGTACATGTACCCCTGAACCTAAAATAAAAGTTTTAGAAAAAGATTTTTATAGACATATAGGACATATGAATGTAAACTTAAAAATTTTAAATCTTAGAAATCATTGTGTTAGCACAGTGAAGCATTATATCATGATCTCATAATCTAGTGCCCTTTATGCCGGATATGCACATGAAATTTAGCATTTGGAAAGCCAGTAATACAATGAATCACATTAATAGAATCAATGAGAATGTCATGTGTGCACGTTCATAGTTTTTAAAAAGTACTTTACCAAGATTCTATCAAAAGCTATCTTTAAAAATGTAAATATTAGGAAATTAGTGTAAGGTATTTATGAAAAATATAAGAAACAGATCTGTACAAATAAAAAAGTTGACAAGAGATGTTTGGAAAAGAAGATCCAACAGTATGAGGGGGTCAATAATTCTCTGTTGGGTTTATAAGTTGAATTTGATTCCAGTCTAGATACCATCCACTTGTGATCAGGAACACAGGCTTTACTGAAAATAATAATAAATGAATTTAAAGACTAGAAAAGTCTGAACAGGAAAAAAAAGAGTTCATAGCTGTTTTTCACTTTTAGAAATTCATAAATATTTCATTCATGTGAATCCTTATTTGTATTTATTACAGCAAAACGAATGTGTTTGATTTCTTCTCATTCTATTCTTTATGTATAATTATATTTCTATCGCTATTTTGAAAAAGAACTCATTTGTACAGGCAAAACTAAAATAATTTGAAATGTTCAAATAAGCAGTTTGGTGATTACATGATAATTAACTATACCACAAAACCAATTTCAAAAACAGAAGTTTACAAAACACTTGAGAGTAGCCAAAATTTTCTACAAAATACTTATAACTATTTTCACCAAATAGAATATAAAATAATCTTGGGAAAATTGAGTTACTTTGCATTCTTACATTTAAATAAGGACTCATTCTAACACCAAATGGGAAAACTATTTCACTCTACAGGAAAACTGAAAAATTGGGGAAAAATAGTTATTTGTTTAATTGGGTGTGCACATTTGCTATTACTCCAAAAGAAACAACTTCAAGACTCAATGATTTAAAACAAAAAGCATTTATTATTGCTCATAAGTCTATGGGTCAGTGAGGTGGTTCTACTAAACTAAGCCAGTCTCAACGGATCCTGATTGAGCTTGTTCATCGTGCATCCACAAGCAGCTGGTGAGTTGGCTGGAAACTGGCTGGTCTAGAAAGGCCTCAATCACATTGTGGCCACAGGCTGCACAATAGCACTGTTAGAAGCTGTCTTTTAGAATTCAGAAGGATGGTTTGGGCTTTTTCACAAGCCATGGATTGAGATAAAAGAAAAAAAAAAAAAAAAAGATGCTAGAGGCTAGGCCTCAGAACTAACACTACATAACTTACAATGTCTTTTGACCAAAATAGGGCCAGCTCAGATTCAAAGACTCCATCTCTTGATGAACAGAGCTACAAGACCACATTATAGACTGCAGATTCGGTGAAGCAGGTAGTATTTTTGCCATGTTTGTAATGCATTTATTACATGGGAGAAGGAAGGAAAAATAACTTTATTCTGATGGTTTTCCCAACTGTAATATTAACATAGATCATATTGGCGTATATATCCTGGTATGTTATTTTGAGAACTGCCTACCTCATCTATAAAGATATCTACCAACAGCAAGGATCTTTTTTCTTTTATTAAGGGAACATGGCCCTCTGGCCAGAAATAATAGAACAGGGTGGGCATATAATGTGACATGGGCCAATCAAATTATCACCCAATAATTTGAATTGGGTGATTTAGAGATAAGTCTTTGAGATTAATGGCTAACCCATAGAATGAGGGAACATTAAATCCTCTGCTAAGATTCGTGGAGTAGAGCTGATCTGAACTCCATCCCCCATAAGATCTGAACATTAATATTTCCTTAGATTTTGTGACATTCCAGACTATTCCAATCAATTCCCTGTCTTGCATAAACTTGCTCATATGATTTATGTTACCTAGAACCAAAGTAGTTTTTAAAAAACCACATGTTGTTAAATAAGCTATTTTAACATTTTCTTCACTTACAGATTTTCTAATACAAAGAATTTCCACAGATATTAACAAAGAAGCAAAGACAAAAGAATGCCTAGTTTTAGCATCTATTCTTAATATCTCCTAGGGATGATATTTTTGTCACCCTGGACACCATAATAGAATTCACTCACATCATTATATTATTAAATAATTATAAATACAGTATTACCAGAGTTTAAGCAATAAAATCAGATGATGTTACAATTGCATGAAACCTTAGTAAATGCAGACAGAAATATCTAAGTGACTTGCCCAAATTAGTGGAAGTACTGCTTTTTAGTCCACTGATAGGGCTACTATTCTCATACAATGAAGTTGTTTTCATAAGCCACTGAAGGATTTGGCCATTATAAATAAACTGTGTTGTAACAACCCTTCTACAGTTGCATTTTGCATAAAACAAAAATAATACTAATACCTAAATTATAGGATGGTTTTGAGAATTATAAAAATAATTAACACAAGTAAAGCTCATAGAACAGCACTGGCTTATATAATAAGTGCTTAACACATACAAATAATAGACATTTAAATGTGGGTTTTTTGTTGGTTTGTTTGCTTTGGATTTTGTTTTAGAGACAGGGTCTTGCTCAGTTGTCCAGGCTGGTCTGAAATTCCTGGCCTCACAGGATGCTCCCGCCTCAGCTTCCCAACATGTTGAGACTACAGGTGTGAGCCACCACACCTGTACAGCATGTTACTATACAAATATTGTAGGGCATTGTAACACATGGCAAGTATTGGTGTATCTAAACATATCTGAACAGAGAAAAGTACAGCAGAAATACATTATAATCTTATGAGGCCACCGTCATATATGCAATCCATCATTGACCAAAGCATTATTATGTAGTGCATGACTATACTTGCTTTTATATGGACTAAAAGAACAAATGGAGAATCTCCTGGCAAAGTCTCATAAACTTGATAAAGTTGACATATTTGGTTCCTTCCAGGTCTGACATTCTCAGTTCTCTAATTCAGCTCTGATTAAAATGAAGTATTGAAAGACAACAAAACCACACAGAAAAATCCCTGCTTGCTCACTACAATAGCAAATGTGTTTACTAGGTAGGCTAATTGAGATGTTACGGCAATATATAGTGTTCTAGACAACAAATTCCCATCTTGTCAAATTGAAATGTGCTTTTAGTTACCAAATAAATATTTTCAGCCTTCTGAAATATACTTTATATATACTAATAATTTATGAAGTATTAACATTTCATGAGACTTCTGATCGCATATAAAAATGATATATCAAAGAAACTTTCTTCAAGTTTATAGAACTGATACTTTTTAGCAAAAATTTAATGCCAATTATTATAACACTAAAAAGTAATTTCATAAGTTGTACGTAGTAAAACACAATTAGAGACACAGATAACATTTTTGAAAGTTAAATTATATATTAATCCGTGAAATAGAGAATAACATTATTAAAATGAATAATGTGAAATTAAGCTTCTATAGCTAATAAGTTCATTTATGACCCCTTAACATTCTTCTATATGAATAAAACAAAAATTTAAAAAACAATATTTCCTGCTCTGCTGGCATATGTGCCCACGCATGGACCCCACTGCTACCACTCTGATGAAGTACTTTTTCCAGCACCCGCATCAGAGTGTTGGTGACAGTGGACCAGTTACACCTTGGTCCCTCTAGCAAAGCAGCTGCTTAACCTCAAGGGCCAGAGAACAAAGTCCTGGGCCTGGTCCCAGCCCCCCAGCATTACAGCAGGCAACCCAGGAGTAACAAGCTAAGTCTTGGCCCACTGAAATTATCCAGAAAGTAAACTAGTTGACTGAACCCACAGTCAAATCCTCAAGGGCATAAAAGAATATAAAAGCAATAAAACCCCATCCAAAGGAAAGCAACTTCAAAGATTAAAGGAGTATCAGCCCCCACAGACAAGAAAGAACCGATATCAGAACTCCAGCAACTCAAAATGTCAGTGTCTTCTTATCACCAAACAACTGCACTAGCTCCTTAGCAATGGCTCTTAACTAGACTAAAATGACTGGAATAACATGCATAGAATTCAGAATCTAGATGGCAAGCAAGATCATAGACATTCAGGAGAAAGTTGAAACCCACTTCAAGAAATCTAACGAATTAATTAAAGTGATACAACAGCTGAAAGATGAAATATCCATATCAAGAAAGAGTCAAACTGATCTGATCGAGCTGAAAAACTCACTACGAGAATTTCATAACACAATTGGAAGTTTTAACAGTGTAATAAACCAAATGGAGAAAAGAACCTCAGAGCTTGATGACTGGATATCTGAACTAAATCAGTCAGAGAAAAATCAAGAAAAAAGAATGAACAAAACCTCCAAGAAATATGGGATTATGTAAAGAGATCAAATCTACAACTCACTGGAATCCATACACGAGAGGGAGAGAGAAAGCAAGCAACTTTGAAAACAAATTTGAGAATATTGTCCATGAAACATTCCACAACTTCACTAGAGAGGTTGACAGTCAAATTAAGGAAATTCAGAGATACCCTGTAAGACACTATACAAGAAAACCATCTCCAAGACACACAGTCATAAGATTCTCCAAAGTCAATGCTAGCAAGAAGGGGCAGGTTACCTGCAAAGAGAACCACATCAGGCTAACAGTGAACATTTCAGCAGAAAGGCTAGAAGCCAGAAGAGATTGGGGCTTATATTTAGCATCCTTAAAGAAAAGAAATTCCAACCAAGAATTATCCAGCCAAACTTAGCTTCATAAGTAAAGCAGAAATAAAATCATTTTCAGACAAGCAAATGCTAAGGGAATTTGTTACCACCAGACCTGCCTTACAAGAGGTCCTTAAGGGAGTGCTAAACATGGAAATGAAAAAACATTAGCAGCACCACAAAAACACGCTTATGTACAAAAACTATTGACACTTTAAAGCAACTACACCATGAAGTCTACATAACAACCAGCTAATAGTACAATGACAGAGGATCATTCCACACGTATCAATATTAAACTTGCATGTAAATGGGCTAAACACCGCACTTAAAAGGTATAGAATGGCAAGTTGGATCAAGAAGCAAGACCCAACTCCATGCTATCTTCAAAAGATCCATCTCACATGCAATAACATCCATAGTTTCAAAGTAAAGAGATGGAAAAAAATCTATCAAGCAAAAGGAAAACAAAAAAGAACCGGGGTTCTTATTCTTATCTCAGACAAAAGAGACTTTTAAGCAACAGTAATCAAAAAGGATAAAGAAGGACATTACATAACAATAAAGGGTTCAATTCAACAAGACTTAACTGTCCTAAATATATATGCATCCAACACTGAAGGACCCAGATTCATAAAACAAATTCTTAGAGACTTATAAAGAGACTTATATAATCACACAGTAATAGTAGGAGACTTTAACACCCCACTGACAGTATTAGATAGATCATCAAGATGACAGAAAACTAACAAAGGTATTCAGGACTTAAATTTGACACTTGACCAAATGAACCTAACAAACATCTACCAAACATCCCACCCAAGAACAACAGAATATACATTCTTCTTGTGTGCACATGGCACATACTCTAAAATCGACCAGACCCTAGCCATAAAGCAGTTGTCAACAAATTCAAAAAAACTGAAATCATACCACTCATACTCTCAGACCAAAGCACAGTAAAAATATAAATCAATACTAAGAAAATCTCTCAAAACCATACAATTATATGGAAATTTAAAAACCTGCTGTTGAAAGATTTTTGGGTAAAAAACAAAATTAAGGCAGAAATCAAGAAGTTCTTTGAAACCAATGAGAACGAAGATACAGCATTCCAGAATCTCTGAGACACAGCTGAAGCAGTGTTAAGAGGAAAGTTATAGCACTAAATGCCCACATCAAAAAGTTAGAAAGATCTCAAATTAACAACCTAACATCACACCTAGAGGAACAAGAAAAACAAAAGCAAACCAACCCCAAAGCTAACAGAAGAAAAAAAATAACCAAAATCAGAGCTGAGCTCACAAAATGGAGAAAAGGAACACTATACAAAATATCAACGAATAACTAAGATTGATAGACCACTAAAAAAACCAGCAAATAAAAATGGGAGAAGATTCAAATCAATACAATCAGAAATGACAAAGGGAACCCTACCACTAGTCCCGCTGAAATACAAAAAACCCTCAAAGACTATTATGAACACCTCTATGCACATGAACTGAAAAACCTAGAATAAATGGATAATTTCCTGGAAACTACAATCTCCCAAGATTGAACCAGGAAGAAACCGAATTCCTGAACAGACCAATAATGAGTTTTGAAATTTAATCAGAAAAAAAAAAAAAAACTACCGACCAGAAAAAGCCCTGGACCAGATGGATTCACAGCCACATTATACCAGATGTATAAAGAAGATCTGGTACCAGTCCTAATGAAACTATTCCAAAAGATCATGGAGGAGGGACCCCTCGATAACTCATTCTAAGAGGTCAACATCATCTAGATACCAAAATCTGACAGAGACACAATGGAAAAAAAAAAAAAAAAAGCTTCAGGCCACTATTCCTGATGAATACAGATGCAAAAATGCTCAAAATATTAGTAAACCAAATCCACCAGCACATCAAAAAGCTAATCTTCCATGATCAAGTAGGCTTTATCCCTGGGATGCAATATTGGTTCAATACCTGCAAATCAATGAATGTGATTCATCACATAAACAAAACTAAAGGCATGATCATTGTAACAGACTCAGACAAGTCTTTTGATAAAATTCAATATCCCTTCATTTTAAAAACCCTCAACAAACTAAGCATCAAAGGAACATACCTCAAAATAAAAAGAGCCATCTATGACAAGCCCACAGCCAACATCATACTGAATAGCCAAAAGCTGAAACATTCCTCTTGAGAACCAGAACTAGACAAGGATGACCTCTCTTATTACTCCTATTCAGCTTAGTTCTGGAAGTTCTAGCAATCAGGCAACAGAAAGAAATAAAAGGCATCCAAATATGAGAGAGAAAGTCAAACTATCTCTCTTCATGAATGATATTTTTCCCTACATAGGAAACCCCATAGTCTCTGCCCAAAGGCTCCTAGATTTGATAAACAACTTCAGCAAAGCTTTGGGATACAAAATCAATGTTCAGTATAGAATTTCATTCACAACAGCCACAAAAAGAATAAAATACCTAAGAACACAGCTAAACAGATTTGTAAAAGATGTCTATAGCAAGAATTACAAAACACTGCTAAAAGAAATCAGAGATGCCACAAACAAATAAAATAATTCCATGCTCATGAATAGGAAAAATCAACATTGTTTAAATGGCCATTCTATCCAAAGCAATTTACAGACTCAATCCTATTTCTATCAAACAACAATTACATTTTTCACAGAATAAGAAAAAACTATTCTAAAATTCATATGGAATCTAAAAAGACCCCCAAATAGCCACAGCAATCACAAGCAAAAAGAACAAAGCTTGAGGCATTACACTACTGGACTTCAAACTGTACTACAAGGCTACGATAATAAAAGCATCATGGTACTGATACAAAAACAGATACATAGACTAAGGAAACAGGTTAGCGAACCCAGAAATAAAGCCTCACATCTACAATCATCTGATCTTTGACAAAGTTCACAATAACAAGCAATAGGGAAAGGACTCCCTATGTAATAAATAGTGCTGGGATAACTGGCTAGACACGTGCAGAAAAATAAAGCTGGAGCCTTTCCTTATACCATATACAAAAATCACTTCAAGAAGGAGTAAACACTTAAATGTAAAACATAAAACTATAAAAATCCTAGAAGAAAACCTAGGAAATACCATTATGAACATAGGCCATAGCAGAGGTTTCAGGAAAAAGATGCCAGAAATAATTGCAACAAAACCAAAAATTGACAAATGGCACCTAAGCTAAAGAGCTTCTGCACAGTAAAAGAAATTACCAAAAGAGTAAACAGACAACCTACAAAATGGGAGAAAATATTTGCAAACTCTGCATCTGACAAAGGTCTAATATTCAGAATCTATAAAGAACATAAACAAATGATCATACAAAAACAAACAACCCCATTAAAAAATGGACCAAGGACATGAACAGACACTTCTCAAAAGAAGATATACATGTACATGTGGCCAACAAGCATAAGAAAATATATTCAATATCACCAATCACTAGGGAAATGCAAATCAAAACCACAATGAGATATGATATCACACCAGACAGAATGGCTGTTATTAAAAAGTCCAAATATAACTGATGCTGGTGAGGTTGCAGAGAAAAGGGAATGTTATACACTGCTGGGTGGGGGTGTATTAATTCAGCCATTGTGAAAGGCAGTGTGGCGACTCCTCAAAGAACTTAAAACAGAATTACCATTGGACCCAGCAACCCCATTACTGACTATATACCCAAAGGAATATAAATTGTTCGACCATAAAGACATATGCACACGTGTGTTTATCACAGCACTATACAACATAGCAAAGATGTGGAATCAACCTAGATATCCATCAATGGCAGACTGGATTAAAAAATGTTGTACACACATCATGGAATCATATGTAGCCGTAAAGAAGAACAAAGTCATGTCCTTTGCAACAACACAGATGGAGCTGGAGATCATTATCCTAAGCCATGTAACGCAGAAACCAAAAAACAAATACTGCATGTTCTCTCTTGTAAGTGAGATCTAAATATTGAGTACACGTGGACACAAGAAGACAATAACAGACACCACTGCGTACTTGAAGGTGGAGGATGAGATGAGAGTGAGAATCGAAAAACTATCATTTTGGTTTTTGTCATTACTTTTAATGCCAATAAATGGCAATTACTTTTGCACCAACCTAATACTTATTGGGTACTATGCTCATTACCTGGGTGATAAAATAATTTGTTGACCAAACTGCTACAACATGCAATTTACCCATGTAACAAACCTGCACATGTACCTCCTGAACCTAAAATAAAAGAAAAATAATAATGATAATATCAAAGAAAAGTGAAATAGGTGTTTTCTGTTATTTTAAATCAGCCCTACTTATGCATTTGACTAAGCAATAAGCTCAATTTCTATACTATTTTCTGTGGAACCTATTGTTAAGGCAAAGTCGAAAATAGGGAGTGTGGAAATAAGATTTCCAAAATTGTTTCAGTGTTGAATGGTATCAGGCACAGAACAAATTTTGATTCATTTTTTAAGATTAAAGCTGTCTTGATTAATAATAAAATAAGCCCTTGTTCCATATTGATAAGCAACGCATTTTTTTAAAAAGAGAGAAATTACAATAATTTTTTAAAATCTGATTAGTCACTGAGTTTTCCTTCAAATTTTAAATACTTTTTCATCTTCAATGCATGGATTTGTTGAATATTTCAAAATAAGGCAATATTTGCATTCAAAAATAGTTTAAGTAATGAATAAATTTTATATTAAGTGTTTAAAGCCATAATTACTAAAAATGCTACAAAGAGCGTTACACTAAAAAAATCCCTATTATATTGATTTAAAACATTTTTGGAAGGCTTATATTTATGTAACTTTTGCAACTCTCCCACATCTTCACGTAAAACACGTATACCCTTAAATGTCATAGATAAAAATACATGTAAGTTCATGATATGCAATAAGTTAGTTTTAAAATTGTGATATTAGATTAGTTTTATATCAGGTTAATTTTCTTTTCAAACATTTCTAATTAGTGACTACATATTATGATAAGTACGGCACTCTGTAGGAATAACTAAAATGTACCTGAGATCTTACTGAATCCAAAAACCATTCTTATAAACACATTTACTTTCATAATTACTTGGAAGCTGGCTCATTATTTCAGTCAGCATGTAGCCCTTGAATCTTTCATCACCATAACCATGCGTGATACATTGTCCAAAATGGCTAAATTCAGACTATGCCATAATCTAATAAAAAGTTGTAATATCCAAGAATTTAAAACTCTTGGACAAAATCTATTTGCCTCTATGTGTAAAGTCAATGTATAGAGGACAGGGAAAAAAAGGGTTATCCAAGGTAAGTACTTCCCCCTGGGATTTTAAGTGGGCCAACTGAGAAAATGTAAATTCAGGATGGAGAGAAAAACCTCCCTTATTACTATTCCACTCAACTTTTTAATAAAATGTTCATCAGATAGCACAACTTCCTTTGGCATTTTGAAGAATAGGTCTATTATCAGCAACATGTAAATTTTTTCTCCTCCCAGTGAATATTTTGAAAAGCTCAAGTCATCACACTAACAGAAAAATACATTCCGATAATCAGAGAAAAACTGCTTTTCAATGACACATTATTTAAAGCAAAACTAAAGTGTTTGTACAATATTTCTTAAACCTGACAAATATTAGGAAATTTGAATAAGCAAATATAAAGTACATCTTCTGATTTTAAATAATATTTTATGGCTAGAAGAAGAAAGTTTCAGAAAAAATAATAACACTTTATCCATGAAAAGTAAAATTTAGCCAAAGTCTAAGTACAAACTTTTCAAAATTTTAAATTTTGAAGTATAAATATATTATTTACATTTAATTAATAATATATTTTTGATGATGCCCCAATTCCAAATATATGTAAAATTATTTATTTTGTAATCTATCCATAGATCTTACAAATTACATTACTATGTAACTCAGTTTTCAGTGTCTTTTACTACAACAAAAATCACATTTTTAATTAAGTGCCAATCAGAAAAAAAAAAAGGTATTTTTAAAAGTCACTTCATCAAAATGAAATACTGGTGTTAGATTGTTTCCGAAATTTAATTTTTTTGTCTCAAATGGCTTTCTTTTCTAAGCAATTCTCTTTCACTACCTCTTAGAAATCATTCAGTGAGTAACAGGGTAGTGTTGTAGTAATTACATATTGTAATTATTTCTAAAATTTCTATGGGGCATTGTCTTAACCATTTTACTAAAGAACTGCAGGAACAGTAAATAATAGTTTTCTGAATACAATATGTTACATATATTTACTATTAACTTCCTTAAGTTTATCTAATACTGGATTGAAAGTTGGTATTGGGTTACACCAGAATTTCTAGCTTCTAGAATTTTCCTGCTGATAAAAATGCTAGATAAGCTTTTACTATTCAATGTAAAGAACAATGTTTCTTGCCTATATGTAAAGGAAAATATATAGAATACTTTTTTTTTTTTTTTTGCTTTTTCATTTTTTCAGTGTTGGAAAACCTAATATAGCTAGGGCACTATGCCAATGCAGGAAATTGATTCTGACTTTAAGATTAAAAAAAAAAAAAAAAGCTAAGAAAATTAAGTATGGTTGAGACAAAATATAAAGCAAAATAAGAAATATAGCATAGAAGACACATGAGTCCATTCTCTAAAAGTTTAAAGAAGAATAAAAATGGTTTCTGGCTAAGGTTCAATTGAGGGCAAATCAAGGTACATACATAATAGAAATCAGTTGCATATGGCTTTAGCTGATGAGAAGAATTTGGACATTAAGTCTAACCAAATGTTGGAAAAAAACACAAAAAGTTTATGGGATACATTTATGTTATTGATAAGTGTTAATGGCCTTTCTTGTGCTTAGAAAATTATGACTTAAAATGGACATTTTCAGTTTGCTCCATTAGGACATTAAAAAAAAAGGTCTTTTCATTTATGTATCTCTTACAAAAAGGCACCTTGCCTGTAGTAGTTGCTCAATAAGACATTGCTAAATTGGTGAACTACCTAATGTAAACCTACTTCATGGAACACTTATTTGATGGTATAAATAAATAGCACAAAGTATACCAAGAAACTATACTTCTATTGTAGATATTCACTTATTTATGCTATTAACTTGTATGGCAATAAATCAGTTGTCAAATGCTTTATGATATATATTCCTAGTTCCTCTTTAACTTATAAAAACTCCATGTGTTTACTAAGAAAACTAGTTTTTCAATAGCTCAGGCATTGTACATTTTTGTTGTACCACGGTTTATAATAAAACTGTCAACTTTCATTTCATTCAGATGAAAAGACAACTAACCTCATTTTAAAACACAGACTTCTACGTCTCTTTGTACACTATCTGTTACAAATAAAGAAGAGTTGTGAGTATGAGAAGCAAATAATGTTAGCATTAAAACATAAAGAACAATAGCAAACAGTTTGAGAACTATGAGAGAGATTATAAGAAATTTGCCCTTAAGATGGTTTCTGTACTATTTCTCAAAGTGAGTAAATAAACCTTTCATGGTAGATGCCATTTTTATTTTGAAACATTTGCAATTTTCTACTTCTTATAATATTTCAAGAGCAAGAAATAGGATACCCATTGTTAATCTTAATAATATCGGGAGAACTATACTGTTTCACAAACAATAAACGTTGGTATGAACTAGGCTATTTAAATTGTAAGCCCTTTTTTATTTTTATTACTTAAATCACTGCTTTATTTTTTCCCTAAAGCTGTAGAGGAATTTGAGAGGGTTGAGTTAAGCATTTTGGAAGAATAATCTTTTCTGTATTTTCTCCGCAGGATCAAATAATTCAAAGGACTTCCTTTTCAGGGAGAAACAAAGACTGCATGACATAGCTGACTATCCCAATGACTAAATGTTTTAAATGTAGGATAAAGTATTGAAAACATTACATAAAATGTATATGAAAAGGATGGCAAACATAGAAGTTTGAAGACAAAAAAGAAGAGAGAGACTAAATATCAGTGGAAAGAGGAACACTGAATACAAATACTCCATAAAAACGTTTGCCATTCACGGTTGGCCATGAAATGTGGTTATCAATGGTCTCTTAGTGTTCAGAAAACACACGAAAAACCGGCAGGGCCTGCCCAAGGTGTGAGTATCTAATATAAGAAGCCCCCATTTATTTGGACCTGAGATCTGTACTGTCCAACACTGTAGCCACCAGCCACATATGGATATTGAGAACTTGGCACCTGTCTGATGATATTGAAAAACTAAATTTCAATTTTATTTAAATTAATTTTGCTTTAAGAACTGATACTCAATTCAGTTATTTGAAAATTTTAGCTACGTTTGGAACAAACTAGGCATTCAAATCTACTTTTTCAACTGTAACATTTTTGAAACATAAACACAGATGGTTTTTCAATAAAACTGCAATGTTGGAACTGATCTGTGCTCTGTGTGAAGAACCACATTTCAAAGACTTAGGATGAAAAACATGTAAAAATCTCATTAATAATTTCTATATGATTATATACATATTAAAATAATATTAAAGAAAAAATATGACTATAATTATTTTACCTATATCTTTTTATTTTTTAATATTGCTACTAGAAAATTTTACATTATGTATATACGGCACATGTTACATTTCTGTTGAACAGTGCTGGCCTAGCAAGTTAATGCCCAATGTACATGTAGACTAAAAATGTGTTTGCCAAACCACTAGCAAGACAAATTGTCTGCCTTGAACTTTAACGATGGGAAGAGGAGGAAAAAAGCAAACAAACAAAAACATCCCAAATCCAGATTTTTATTTGATGCAGCCTGAATTAATACTACTTAGGTAGTCTAAAAACCATAAAGCCAGTAATTAAGTTTCAAGTTGCTCCAACTTTGCAGTGCATCCAAGAAACTGGCAGAAATGAACACAAGTCTTCTCTAGATGAACACAATTTTCATAAATAAAGTTAAAAGAAGATGAGCTTAAATCAAAAATAATAAAACATTCCTGTAAACAAAGCATGATGATCAAGAACCAAGAGAAAAAGTAGGCAAGAAGTGAGACACACAAATACTTTAAAATCAGAGCAATAATAGTGTATCATTTATTTATACAACAGTATCACAGAGTGTCTTCTATTTGGCAAATATTGTCCTATATTCTTAAAATACAGTAGTGAATAAAACAAAGAAAACTCTCTGTCATCAAGAAGTTTGTATAAATAGACATCTGAGGAAAATGGTAGATAGGAGACAACACTAATATGCATCTCCCACTCAGATGGACAGAACAGCCTGTGGAGATTCACATAGTGAACTTTTGCTCCAAGAACTACCACAGGAACATGCCAGGAAAACCTAAAGAATTCACAGACCCTTTAAAAGGATCTGCTTGTCGCTGTAAACTCTGTGAGACAGCCATATGAGTTCCCAAAGTGTGAGAGGGGCAAAAGTCTACCTCTGAACACACATCCCCACTGGAGAACCTGAAAATCCCAATCATGGGAGAAAGATTTAACCTTACCTAGAGCTGAAATGGATTTTGGGAGCTGAGCAAAATATAAAAGTACAAAAAGCAGTGGGAAAAGCCCTATAGGAATTCCTGATCCAAGCTCAAACCCAAGAAAGTCATTTCTGGCCTTTTCTCGCAGGGGTCTTTGGGAGTGGAAGGCAGCCAGTGGAATTAGGGAGGGGTCACAGAGTGAAGGAAGCTCCTAGCTGAAATTGTAGTAAGTCTGACTAAGCACAAATTTTCCTAAGCAGATTCTGGGGGTAGGAGGTGAATAGGAAGTACAGATATAAATACAGAAGCCAAAGCTAAAGGTTCAGGCAGGTGGGGAGGGGTGAGACCTGAAAGCTTTGTTTGCTCTCTCAGTGGGGAGGATCGTAGCCTGGGAAAGATATCATCCCTGCTCGATGGCTACCTGGATATAAACTCAGTGCAGCTGGGGGTTCACAGTGGGAGTGAGACTGGCCTTGTTGGCTGCATGGAGGCTGTGTGAGGCCTGTCACTGCTGGCTTTACCCCACTTCCCTGGCAACCTGTATGACACAGCAGAGGCAGCCATAACCCCCCTGGGACCATAACTCTATTGCCCTGAGAACCATCCTCCCATCCCCCACAGTGGCTACAGCAAGCCCTGCCCAAGGAGAGTCTGAGATCAGACCCACCTAACCCTGCCCCCACTTGATGGTTTTTCACTACCTGCCCTGGTAGCAGGGACAAAAGACATAAACTCTTGGGAGCTCTATGCCCCTACCCATCACCTGAGAAACTCAAGTACTTATTCTGGCCAACACAGGGCAAGATTATATCCCCTTTCTACTACTGCCACTGGCGCTTTCTTGAAAGCGCCACCTCCTGGCTGGAGGCCAACCAACTCAAGCCATTACAGCAACTTATAACCAAATGAACCTACTCCAAAGAAGGAGAACACAATGGCTAACTCCACTGCCTGCAACATCTTGACTAACCAGAGGTTCTGAGTTTGTTCATGTGACAATTTTGCTGCTCGTATAACCAGCATTTGAGAAAACCAGTGCACTAAACTAAACTACAACCAAGGACTCCCACAGAGTCCACTGCACTCCCCTGCCACCTCCACCAGGGCAGGTGCTGGTATCCATGGCTTAGAGACCTGAAGATGGATCACATCACAGGACTCTTTGCAGACATTTCACAGCATCAGCCCAGAGCCCAGTGACCCTGCTGGGTGGCTAGACCCAGAAGGGAATAACAATCACTGCAGTCTAGCTCTCAGGAAGCCCCATCCATAGGAGAAAGGGGAGAGCACCATATCAAAGGATTACCCCCTGGGACAAAAGAATCTGAACAACAGTCCTTGAGTTCCAGATCTTTCCACTGAAACAGTCTACCCAAATGAGAAGGAACTAGAAATGTAATTCTGGTAATATGACAAAACAAAGTTCTATAACACCTTCAAAAGATCACTAGCTCTTCAGCAATGGATCCACACCAAGAAGAAATCCCTGAATGGTCAGGTAAAAAATTCAGAAGGTTGATAAGTAAGCTACTCAAGGAAGTGCCACAGAAAGCTAAAAACTGACTTAAAAGAAATTTTTTTAAAAATACAGGATATAGGTGAAGAAGTCTCCAGAGAAATAGATATCATAAAGAAAAGAAAATCACAACTTCTGGAAATGAAAGACACACTTAGAGAAATGCAAAATACACTAGAAGATCCCAATGATAGAATCAAACAAGTAGAAGACAGAACTTCAGAGCTTGAAGATGAGGCTTTCAAATTAACCCAATCCAACAAAGACAAAGAAAAAATAATTTTTTAAAAAATGAACAAAGCCTCCAAGAAATTTGAGATTATGTTAAATAACCAAACACAAGAATAATTGGTATTTTTGAAGAAGAAGAAAAATCTAAAAGTTTGGAAAACTTATTTGAGGTAATAATTGGGGAAAACTTCCTTGGTCTTGCTAGAGATATAGACATCCAAATATAAGAAGCTCAAAGACTGCACTCCAGTGTTTATCACAACACTATTCACAATAGCCAAAATTTAAAAGCAACTCAAGTATCTGTCAACAGATGAATGAATAAAGAAAATGTGGTACTTATACACAATGGAATACTATTCAGCCTTTGAAAAAAAATGAGATGCTGTCATTTGCAACAATCTGGATGGAACTGGAGGTCATTATGTTAGGTAAACCAAGCCAGGCACCCAGAAAATTAATCCCCAAAAGATCATCACTTAGGCACATAGCCATAGTTAGGTGATCTAAAGTCAAGACAAAGGAAAGAATCTTAAGAGCTGTGAGGCAAAAGTATCAAGTAACTTATAACAAAAACCTATCAGATTGACAGTAGATTTCTCCACAGAAATGGTGCAAACCAGAAGGGAATGGGGTCCTATGTGTAGTCTCATTAAGTAAAATAATTATCAGCCAAGAATTTTGTATCCAGCCATACTAAGCTTTATAAATGAAGGAGAGATGAAGTCTTTTTCAGAAAAACAAATGCTGAAAATTTTCAGAAAAACAAATGCTGAAAAAATTTGCAACTACCAAGCCAGCACTATAAGTGCTAAAAGAAGTTATAAATCTTAAATCAAAACCTTGAAATACACCAAAATAGAACCTCCTTAAAGCATGAATCTCACAGGATCTGTAAAACAATAACAAAACGGAAAAACAAAAAACAAGGTATTCAGGCAACAACTAGCATGAAGAATGGAATTGTATCTCACATCTCAAAACTAATATTGAATATAAATGGCCTAAATGCTCCACTTATTAAAAGATACAGAATGGCAGAATAGATAAAACTCCAGCAACCAACTATCTGTTGTCTTCAAGAGACTCACCTAACACATAAGGACTCACATAAACTTAAGGTAAAGGGGTAGAAAAAAAGATATTCCATGCAAATAGAAACCAAAAGGAAGCAGGACTAGCTATTCTCATATCAGACAAAACAGACTTTAAGGCAACAACGTTAAAAAAGACAAAGACAGACATTATACAATGATAAAAGGATTAGTACAATAGGAAAATACTACAATCCTAAATATATATGCACCTAACACTGGAGTTCCCGTATTTGCAAAATAATTACTACTAGAACTAAGAAATGAGACAGATGCCAACACAATAATAGTGGGAGACTTTGGTACTCCACTGAAAGCACTAGACAGGTCATCAAGACAGAAAGTCAACAAAAAGACAATGGACTTAAACTATACTCTAGGAAAATGGACTTAACAGATATTTACAAGAAAACTCTATCCAACAACTGCAGAATATACATTATTTTCACCAACACAGGAAACGTTTTCCAAGATAGACCATATAATAGGCTACAAAACAAGTCTCTATAAATTTAAGAAAATTAAAATTATATCAAATACTCTCACAAACCACAGTGAAATAAAATTGGAAATTAACTCCAAAAGGAACCCTCAAAATTATACAAATACATGAAAATTAGATAACCTTCTCCTGAATGATGTATGGGTCAACAACGAAATCAAAATGGAAATTAAAAATTCTTTGAGCTGAAAGATAATAGTGACAACACCTATCAAAACTTCTGGGATACAGCAAAAGAAGTACTAAGAGGAAAGTTCACAGCATTAAATGCCTTCATCAAAAAGTCTGAAGGAGCACAAATAGACAATCTAAACTGATATCTCCAGGAACTATAGAAACAAGAACAAACCAAACCCAGCAGGAGAAAAGAAATAACAAAGATCAGAAAAGAAATAATGAAATTCAAACAAAAAAATACAAAAGATAAATGAAACAAAAAGCTGGTTCTTTGAAAAGATAAACAAAATCAATAAAACTTTATAGAGATTAACAAAGAAAAGAGAGAAGATTGAAATAGGCTCAATTAGAAACTAAATAGGAGATATTACAACCAATACCACAGAAATACAAAAGATCATTCAAGGCTACTATGGATACCTTTACGTGCAGAAACTAGAAAATCTAGAGGAGATGGATAAATTTCTAGAAATATACAACCCTCTTCAACTAAACCAGGAAGAAAAACAAACTCTAAACAGACCAATAACAAGTAGTGAAATTGAAACAGTAATTTAAAAATTGCCAAAAAAAAAAAAAAAAAAAAAAAATCCAGGACCAGATGGATTCACAGTTGAATTCTATTAGACATTAGTACCAATCCCACTTAAACTATTCCAAAACATAGAAAAAGAAGAAACCCTCTCCAAATCATTCTATGAAGCCAGCATCACCCTAATACTAAAACCAGGAAAGAATGAAGCAAAGGAAAGAAATCTACAGATCAATATCCCTGATGATCATAGATGCAAAAATCCTCAACAAAATACTAGCTAACTGAACCCAACAGCATATCAAAAGGACAATACTCCATGATCAAGTCAGTTTTATAAAGAGATGCAGGGTTGGTTTAACATATGCAAGTCAATAAGTGTGATACACCACATAAACAGAAGTAAAAACAAAAATCATATTATCTCAATAGATGCAGAAAAAGCATTTCACAAAATCCAGCATCCCTTTATGAATAAAACCCTTAGCAAAATTGGCATAGAAGGGACATACCTTAAGGTAATAAAAGCCATCTATGACAAACCCACAGCCAACAGTAAGTATACTGAAAAGGGAAAAGTTGAAAGCATTCTCCCTGAGAACCAAAACAAGACAAGGATGCCCACTTTTACCACTTCTATTCAACATAGTACTGGAAGTCCTAGCCAGAATAATCAGACAAGAGAAAGAAATGAAGGACATCCAGATTGGTAAAGAGGAAATCAAACTGTCAGTGTTTGTTGATGATATGATTGTATACCTAGAAAACCCTAAAGACTCATCTTTAAAGCTCCTAGATCTGGTAAATGAATTCAGTAGAGTTTCAGGATATGAAATTAATATACACAAATCTAGCATTGCTATACACCAACAGCAAGCAAGCAGGGAATCAAATCAAGAACTCAACTCCTTTTACAATAGCTGAAAATTAAAATAAAATACTTAGGAATATACCTAACTAAGGAGGTGTAAGACCTCTACAATGAATACAACAAAACATTGCTGAAATAAATCATAAATGATATAAACAAATGAAAAACACATCCCATGCTCATGGATGTGTAGAATCAACATTGTAAAAATGACCATACTGCCAAAAGCCATTTATAAATTCAATGAATTTCTTATCAAAATATCATCATCATTCTTCACAGAACTAGAAAAAACAATCCTAAAATTCATAAAGGACCAAAAAAGAGTCTACATAGCCAAAAAAAGACTAAGCTAAAAGAACAAACCTGGAGGCATCACATTACCTGACTTCAAACTATACTACAAGGCTATAGTCACCAAAACAGTATAGTATGGATATAAACATAGGCACATAGACCAATGGAACATAATAGAGAACCCAGAAATAAAGATAAAAACTTACAGCCAACTGACCTTTGACAAAGGAAACAAAAACATTAAGTGGGGAAAGGACACGTATTCAACAAATGATGCTGAGATAACTGGCAAGCTTCATGTAGAAGAATGAAACTGGATCCTCATCTCTCATCTTCTACAAAAATCAACTCAAGATGGATCAAAGACTTAAATCTAAGACTTGAAACCATAAAAATTCTACAAGATAACATGAGAAACTCTCTTCTAGACATTACCTTAGGCAAAGAGTTCATGACCAAGAACCCAAAAGCAAATGCAACAACAAAAAAGATAAATAGATGAGACTTAATTAAATTAAAAAGCTTTTGCACAGCAAGAGATAATCAGCAGAGTTAGCAGACAACCCATAGAATGGAAGAAAATTTTCACACACTATGCATCCAATAAAGGACGAATATCCAAAATCTGCAAGGAACTCAAACAAATTAGCAATAGAAAAACCAACAATCTCATCAAAAAGTGGGTGAAGGACATAAATGGATAATTCTCAAAAGAAGATACACAAATGGGCAACAAACACATGAAAAAATAATCAACGTCACTAATTACCAGGTCAAAGCAAGTCAAAACCACAATGCAATACCACCTTTCTCCTGCAAGAATGGCATGATTAAAAAATCAAAAAAAATAGATGTTGGCATGGATGTGGTGAAAAAGGAACACTTTAACACTGTTGGTGAGAATGTAAACTAGTACAACCACTATGGAAAACAGTATGGAGATTCCTTAAAGAACTAAAAATAGAACATTTGACCCAGCAATCCCACTAATGGATATCTATCCAGAGGAAAAGAAGTCATTATATTAAAAAGAAAATTCCAAACACATGTTTATAGCAACACAATTTGCAACTTCAAAAATATGGAGCTAGCCAAAATGTCCACGAACCAACGAGTGGATAAAGAAAATGTGGTGAGTATATATACCATGGAATACTACTCAGCCATAAAAAGGAATGAAATAATAGCATTCACAGCAACATGGATGGAGTTTGAGACCATTATTCTAAGTTAAGTAACTCAGGAATGGAAAACCAAACATCATGTGTTCTCACTTATAAGAGAGAGCTAAGCTATGAGAATGCGAAGGCATGAGAATGTTATAATGGACTCTGGGGACTTGATGGACTCTGGGGACTTGAGGGGGAGGTGGGAGGCTGTGAGGGATAAAAGACTACACACTGGGTATAGTACACATTGCTTGGGTGATGGGTGCACCAAAATCTCAGAAATCTCCACTAAATAACATATCCATTTAACCAAATACCACCTGTTCCTCAAAAACTATTAGATGGTAATAATAATAATAAAGTTTGTAGAAATATAGTGTTTAAAAATTTTCAACAAATTTATTTTTAAAATCTAATTGCTTTTATTAGGAGTTCATAAGTCAGGCAGCATCCATTTTAAGCATTTAGAAAAGGTGCTCTGATGAGTAGAGCAGAGGAGGTGGGCTTCACAGGCAGAAAGGAGCTGAAAAAGCAGAAACAAGGAATGAAAAGCAGATTGGTCACTTTAAAGATACTTTCCTGATAGATTTCAAACAGAGAGGACTTCCATATCATGCTGGCTCAGGTAAACTGGGCCCTTTTTTATTAGTTGCTGTAAATATCCTGTTTTAAGGAAAAGCTGGTGTGTTTGGGGATTCTTCTTTTTATTTTTTTTTAAGGCTTCAGTTTGATTATATGGCACTAGTGATTCTATTTTGCTTTACTCTGTTGGAACCTAGTGCACAAGCTCACCCAAAACAATGGCCTGTCATAAATTTTACTTAAAAATATATCTCTGAAATAGTTTAAGATATATTTTTAAATATGAAGTATAAACTATTTAAACATGAAAAATCATAAAATTAATATTAAATAATAAAAGGCCAAACTGACAGAGAAATAAGTCATAAAAATGAGTAAATGAAACTTATAAAAACTTTATAAGATCAAAATTTTACAAATTCATCACTTGATTAAATAATAGATTATATATTAGCGATATATAATACTAGAGATATTCACTATTACATGTCTATGTGTGTGCATGTAATGCACAGAGAGACAAGGAAATCGAAATATAAAAAAGAATTTAAGAGACATGAGAAAGGAACTCTCACATGAGAGTTCCAGAAAGGATGAAAAGACAAAGTAAAAAAGGTCAATTTAAAATATATATATTACTGAAGATGTTCCAGTATGTTGATAGATATCATCCTGCTGATTCAATAAACCCAGTTAACCCAGAGCACAATAAATAAAAAGAAATCCATGCTCTGGATAATATAGCAGGAAAAAAAAAAAAAAAAAAAACCCAAACAGCACGAAAGAAGAATTTAAAACAACTTACAAGGGATGTAAAGGACCTCTTCAAGGAGAACTACAAACCACTGCTCAGTGAAATCAAAGAGGACACAAACAAATGGAAGAACATACCATGCTCATGGATAGGAAGAATCAATATCGTGAAAATGGCCATACTGCCCAAGGTAATTTATAGATTCAGTGCCATCCCCATCAAGCTACCAATGAGCTTCTTCACAGAATTGGAAAAAACTGCTTTAAAGTTCATATGGAACCAAAAAAGAGCCCGCATCTCCAAGACAATCCTAAGTCAAAAGAACAAAGCTGGAGGCATCACGCTACCTGACTTCAAACTATACTACAAGGCTACAGTAACCAAAACAGCATGGTACTGGTACCAAAACAGAGATATAGACCAATGGAACAGAACAGAGTCCTCAGAAATAATACCACACATCTACAGCCATCTGATCTTTGACAAACCTGAGAGAAACAAGAAATGGGGAAAGGATTCCCTATTTAATAAATGGTGCTGGGAAAACTGGCTAGCCATAAGTAGAAAGCTGAAACTGGATCCTTTCCTTACTCCTTATACGAAAATTAATTCAAGATGGATTAGAGACTTAAATGTTAGACCTAATACCATAAAAACCCTAGAGGAAAACCTAGGTAGTACCATTCAGGACATAGGCATGGGCAAAGACTTCATGTCTAAAACACCAAAAGCAACGGCAACAAAAGCCAAAATTGACAAATGGGATCTCATCAAACTAAAGAGCTTCTGCACAGCAAAAGAAACTACCATCAGAGTGAGCAGGCAACCTACAGAATGGGAGAAAATTTTTGCAATCTACTCATCTGACAAAGGGCTAATATCCAGAACCTACAAAGAACTCAAACACATTTACAAGAAAAAAACAACCCCATCCAAAAGTGGGCAAAGGATATGAACAGACATTTCTCAAAAGAAGACATTCATACAGCCAACAGACACATGAAAAAATGCTCATCATCACTGGCCATCAGAGAAATGCAAATCAAAACCACAATGAGATACCATCTCACACCAGTTAGAATGGCGATCATTAAAAAGTCAGGAAACAACAGGTGCTGGAGAGGATGTGGAGAAATAGGAACACTTTTACACTGTTGGTGGGATTGTAAACTAGTTCAACCATTATGGAAAACAGTATGGCGATTCCTCAAGGATCTAGAACTAGATGTACCATATGACCCAGCCATCCCATTACTGGGTATATACCCAAAGGATTATAAATTATGCTGCTATAAGGACACATGCACACGTATGTTTATTGCAGCACTATTCACAATAGCAAAGACTTGGAATCAACCCAAATGTCCATCAGTGACAGACTGGATTAAGAAAATGTGGCACATATACACCATGGAATACTATGCAGCCATAAAAAAGGATGAGTTTGTGTCCTTTGTAGGGACATGGATGCAGCTGGAAACCATCATTCTTAGCAAACTATCACAAGAACAGAAAACCAAACACCGCATGTTCTCACTCATAGGTGGGAACTGAACAATGAGATCACTTGGACTCGGGAAGGGGAACATCACACACCGGGGCCTATCATGGGGAGGGGGGAGGGGGGAGGGATTGCATTGGGAGTTATACCTGATGTAAATGACGAGTTGATGGGTGCAGCACACCAACATGGCACAAGTATACATATGTAGCAAACCTGCACGTTGTGCACATGTACCCTACAACTTGAAGTTTAATAATAATAAATAAATTAAAAAAAAAAAAAAAAAAAAAAGAACACTAAAGAAAAATTTAAAAGACAAATTTCCTACATAGGAATAAAAATAAGACTGAAAGCTGGTTTCTCAATCACAGGAATAAAACCCAGACGACAAATAAATGATCTCTCCAATGTCCTTAAAGAAAATAACTGTCATTCTATACTTGTATTCACAAAGAAAATAACTTCCAATTAGGGTAAAATATATGAATTTTTTAAACACACACAAACTTAACTTTGGCATGAATAGAACCAAGAAATTCAAAAATTCTCAAGCAGAAGGTAAGTAATCCAAAATGGGCATCTGAAATGCATGAAAGAATACTGAAATGAAAATAAGAGAAATATGAAGATTAAACAAACATTGAATGTAAACAATATTGTTATGTGGGGTTAAAAATGAATGGGATAGAAATAAATGTCACATAAGAGTGGAGAAGTGTTATGACTGTTAACAGATTCTAAGACCTTCAAATTATTCAAGAAGAACATAAAATTGTTCATTGACTTTTGATTTTCCAAGAAATTGTCATCCTTAAATAATGAGAATTAGAAAATATGATTAATTATAGAGTTTATGAGAGTATAAAATGTGATAATCGCATTATCTGGATAACAGACTCCAAACGAATGCAGTCAGTGCTCCTAAGGAGGGAAGTTAAGGCTTCACTTATATAAGCCAAGAGAGAGAAACTTAACAGGGTTGCAACATTTTCCACACAAGGCCAATACATACATTACAGCAATTTGATCAGTTACAGTTTGCTACATTCCAAGGAAGATTGCTTTAACATTCCATAAGGAGGGGTAATGGACTCAAGGGGGCTCTTATCCGTGGCACAGTTCAGTCTTTCCTAATCATCCACTGTACAAGAATAAGAAAGGGAATTAATCCGTAATTGTAGAAGCAGAAACTGGAGCTTATGCTATGTGACTCAGGCTACATAGTCACATTTTTCTCAAGGCTAAATAGTTTAAAGTTCCAACAGCTTTAGGCTTAAATTATTTAATTTCACAAAGAATGGATATTAAAACGTCTAGGTTAACTATAAATAAAAAGCCCATTGAATATATAGCTTCTATAAGAACAGAGGTTTGAAAATTTAAAACAAACACACACATACAAACAAAACACAAAAAGAAAGATACAAAAGCAAATTGAGTAAAGGTAGAATGAATAGAAAGTATGAAATAAGATGATAGAAACAAATCCAAAAAAGAGTGGTAACAATAAATATAAGTAAAGACAAGTTTACCTGACTGAAGTAAATATATGAGTAAATATACATATACATATATGAAGTAAATATACATATGCAAAAATAACAACCAAAAAAATCTAATGATTGCCATCTATTTAAACATAAAAATAAAGAAAAATACAGGATATATATTGGGAAATCGCTATTCAAAATCAACCATGTGTGCCATTATTAATATCAGAAGATACAGATTTTAACTCAAAAAGCATTTGTAAAGAAAATGTAGGTCAGGAAGATTTACCAGTTCTAAACTTAGATACATCCAAATTAGTTTCAAAATATATGAAACAAACTGAGAGATACTTTTTAAAAAGGAATTGAAAAATCACCCAATGTGCTTAGATTTTCACATACATTTTTCTTTAGCTTTTATAGATCTAGAACAATACAAAATCAGTAATTAGAGGACAAACAACTTGATGTAAATTTGAAGTAATGGCATATAACAAATGGAAAATATCCATTATTTTCAAGGATGCATAGAATATTATGAAAACTGACCACTAAGTCATGAAGCAAGTCTCAAGAAATTGGGAAGATTTGTATCATAAAGACAATTTGTTGTTGTTGTTTTCTGTTCATAAGAAAATCAATTTAAAAATCAAAAAATTCAAAGATAACACTTTTTAAAATGCACGAGTCATAGAAAAATCATAATTAAAAATTCAAAATATTTTAGAAGTGAGTTATAATGAAAATAGTACATAAACATTTTATGAAATATAGCAATCATGGATATTTTTTTAAATGTATATTTCAAATGTTTGTAATAGGAAATAAGAGACATTCAAAATTATACATTAGGCATTTAAGTTAAGAGACTAACACACAACTAACAAAGAATAGCCCTCCCCCCAAAAAAGAAATGAAATGATAAACATAAGAAATGTATAACTAGTCTTTTGAATTGTATAATAAATTTAATTAACTTCTGCCAAAACTTACCACAGTAAAAAAAGACAAGGCACAAATGAACAGTATTAGAAATAAAAAAGAAAAATGTACATAAAAATCAGTGTAGCAGATATTAAGCAGATAAGAGGATATGATTACTTTATGTCCATAAACATAAAAATTTAGATGAAATTAACAAGTTTATCAAAAGATAAATAGAAGCCACAAAAATCCTATAAACATTAAGAAATAATGAACTAATGGTTTCATATTTTCCCAGACAATTTTACTGGTGAATGCAATCCAAAACCAAATAATGGCAGTTTAATACACACTATGACAATGTATATAAATAAAGCAAGCAGTCTCCATCTCATTGTAAGGAGCAAGTATAACCTTGAGAACAAAGCTTAAGAAAGAGAACATAAAAAGAAAAATTACAAAGAACGATCACTCAGGAACACTGATGCAAAATTTCTAAAAATATAATAACAAACCTAATTTAGCAATGAATGAAAAAGATACTATATTGTGAACTAATTGGGATTTTCTCAGGAATGCAAAATTGGTTTAACATTAAGCAAGCAATTAATGTAATTTGCCAGTTTACAAGATTAAAAGTAGAAAAATAGTAACTAATTCTATAGATAGCAAAATATAATTAACATTCATTCCTTACTATAAAAAAGAACACAGCTTGCTTAAATAATATCTATAAAAACCTACAGCAACACAATGTTGAACTATTTAAATTGTTTCTTTTAACATCAAAAACAATATTTATGCACTCTCACTACTTTTATGTGACTGCTCTTAACAATGCATTAAGATCAAACATTTAAAATCATTAAGATTGTTAAAAGACATTTTAAAAACAGAAAGGATGAAATAAATGATAGTTATTCACATATAATATTTTTCTATGGAGAAACCCAAAGGATGTATCAATAAACTTTTAGAATAAGCAACTACAATGTTGTAGGAATTAAAATTAATATACAAAAGACTGTCACATTAGTGACACTCATTAGTGTCACACATCATAATTAAAAATAATGGTGTTGTGAAAGTCAGCATTTAGTATTCTACTATCCTTTTCCCAAATTTCTTTTAAAAATAAATAAAAATAAAAAAGAGAGTAGCCAAAAGCTGAGAGATCCTAGAGGGATTTGACCTTTGAAGAAAGTGAAGCATCCTGAGTGAGATGAATGATTACATGGCTTTAATGCTAAAGACATTCAGCAGGGCTCATAATGCAGAGGTTAGAATTTAGCTTGAGGTACTAGAAGATGAATCCTAGACTGAAAACTGAAGAGAACAGCATTCGAAAGGAGGGAAGCACAGCGGAGAACTAAATCTACATATAACTAAATTCAAATATTGACTAATTCCCAGGATTGCATATCCACATGGAAGACTGAAAGAGGATTGGGTGGACAACATCAACTGACCAGCTGAAAGAATTCAGTAGAGGTTCCAGCTGTTACTTACCACAAGGGAGACCGGGTTGGGAGTTTCCCAACTTAGAGGGGCTTGGTAAACACTTCAGCTTTCCTGGAGACTTACCCTAGGAAATCAATGTGTGATATATCGTGAAGAAAAAAAATCAATAAGAAGGGAATATGAGATGACATAGATAATGACATTACCAGGAAAAAAATTTTAAAACATCAAAACAGTTCTATATGTTCAAAGGCTTACAGGAAAAGTATAGTAATAAAGGTTAACATATCAGAAATCTCAGCAGAGAAATGTAAATTATGAAAATAAACAAAATAAAAATTCTAGAAATCACAAGCATAGTAATTAAGGATGTAAATTTTGCTGGAGAAGTTTAATAGAAGATTATGTATGGCAGTAGAAAAGATCAATAAATTTGAAGTTAAAGCAGCTGAAATTATCCAATTTGAAGGAAAGAGACAAAAATATCGAAATAAACAGAATTTCAGTGAACTCTGGAACAATATTAAAGTCTAGTATATGCATAATGGAAATACTAAAAGGAGATGAAAGAGAGAATGAGGCAGAAAAGCTAATTTGAAGAAAATATAAACACATGAATGGAAGAAGCTTAGCAAGAAGAAAAGTACAGAGAAACACATACCTAGGCATATCATCATCAAATGCTGAAAACCAAAGAAGAAAAACCTTGAAAACAAACAGCAAGAAAAAAAAAAAAGAAAAAAAAAAAAACCCACACACCCCCTACTAGAGACTCGATGATATAAATGATGACTGACTTCTCATCAAAAAACAATGAAGGGCCAAATACAATGGAATAATACCTTTAATGTGCTAAAAGAAACAAAAACTGTCAGCCTATAACACTATCTTTCAAGAAGTGTAAAATAAAGACATTTTTAAATAGACTAAGGCTAACATAATTCATCATCAGCAAACCTGCACTACAAAAACTGGTAAATAAATTCATCTAAAGCACATGAGTCTAGGTATAGTAGGCTTCAAAACGTGGAGTATTACTAGAGATAAAGAGGGAAATTTTTCAATAGGAAATATTAATTCTTGATAGTAACATCTCTAAATGTATATGAACTTAATGAGCGAGCTTCAAAATACTCAAAGAAACATCTTCCAGAACTAAAGGAAGAAATAGGGAAATCCATAAAGTTAAATATTTTAACACCTATCTCTTTGTAATTGATAGAAGAACTAAACAAAAAATCATAAGGATTTATAAGATTTGAAAAATAGTGACCAACTGCAACATATATTCAAGAAAAATAGAAGAGTGTACAGAGAGAAGGAAACTGTCAAAGAAATAGTTTAAAGAAATTGCCCAGAATTTAAAAACTTGTTTCTAAGTTGATGGGCATTTGTGTAGCACAACAAATGGGAAAAGACCCACACTAAGTCATGTTATCATGAAATTTCAAACTTCTGGTAAAAAACAAAAAAAAAGACATGTTTCTAAAAGCTCTCAGAGACAAAACAAAGAACAAACAAAAACAAGTAGCATACCATGAATCAGAAATCTATTTGAATTCATAGTTTCAGACATGATGGAGTCAGTGAAACTGGACTCACCATCCTGCTATAAACAACTATAAAATTGAACACAGTGTATGAAGTATCTATATTCAGACATTAGGCAATGGTAATATGAAGCTACAATCCTTGGGAGAAGAGAAAAACATGAGGCAAAAGCCACATTCTTCCTGGGGGCACTTCACAAACCATGGCACAGAGAAGTGGAGCCTAAACAAAGCAGTAATCTTTCTGGGAAAAGATACTGGAATTTATGAGTGTTGTATTAATTTTCTATCGCTGCTGTAACAAATGCACACAAACTTAGTGGCTTAAAACAATACACATTGATTATATCACAGTTTCCATGAATCAGAAATCTAGGTACTGCATAAATCAGCCAATTCTCCACTTACGGTCTCATAAGACCAAAACCAAAGTGTTGCCAGGGCAACATTACTTTCTGTGGGCTCTAGGAAGAATCCACTTCTAAACCCATTCAAGTTTTTGGTAAAATTTAGTTCCTTGAGATTAAAGAGCTAAGGTCTCTGTTTCTTTGCTGGCTGTCAGCTAGGAGCTTCTTTCATCTCAAGGCCACATGCATTCCTTATCATATTGCCTTTCCATCTTCAAAACTTGCAAGGGCATGTCAAGTACTTCTCATATTCTAATCTCTCTGATTTCCCCTTCTGTTACATCTTTCTGATTCTAAGTGGAGAAAGTGCTATGTTTTTAAGGGCTTGTATGATTAGATTGGATACACCTGTACAATGCAAGATCATCTCCCTATGTACACTCTGTCACCTTAATTATATTTGCAGACTATCTTTTGCCATGTAATGTCATATTTTCACAGGTTCCAAATATTAGGGATGTACCTCTTTGGCGGATTATCCTGATGCCTGTAGCTTCTGAAGTCGCTAAAATTTGAAGAGCTGGGCACCAGAAAGGAAAGAGAAATTCACAGAAGGAACACCCCAGGAAACTGCATAGGTTTCCCCTTGAATCACTGACCAAAAAAGTTAGTGGCTCATGTTTAGGAAAAGACTTTGCAAGGTATAACGGAGAGCACCTACTAAGAAACTGTGAGCTGAATGGAGATTACTGAGATTGCAAGATGTGTGCAGAACTCATTGAAAATGTACCTCCTTCTTCTGTCAGACTTTGCCACAGGGGTTCTCATCATGTGTGCCATGGCCCTTCTCACATCAGGACCTTCATGCATATTGTTCTCTCAAGCTAAAATCCTCTTCATGTTCTTTTGTCCAGATAATCCCTATGCATTCTTCAAGTATTTGGCAATAATAATAATAATAATAATAATAATAATAATGACGGTACCCCCACCCCAAAGATGTCCATGTCCTTCCTAATCCCTAGAAGCTGTGAATATGTTATGTTACACAACAAAAGGAATTAAGGTTACTAATCAACTGACATTAAGATAAGGAGTTTATCCTGGATTATACAGGCAAGCCCAATGTAATCACCAGGGTCCTGTAAATGTAAAACAGAAAGGCAGAAGAGACAGAGTCAGAGTGATGCAATGTAAGACAGACTCAAGCAGCCACTGCTGTCTTTGAAGAGAAGGGGAAAAGGAACCAAGGAGTCACAAGAGCTCTCTAGACACTAGGAAAGGCAAGAAAATGCATTCTCTTCCTTAGAGCCTTCAGAAATGAATGCGGCTCTGCTGATACTTTGATTTTAGCCCCCTAAGCCTTATTTTGAACACTCTGACCTCCAGAACTATAAGATTAACAGATTATTTTGCTTTAAGACACTGAGTTTGTGGGAATTTGTCACAGCAGCAATAGGAAACTAATACAAGTATCAAACTACTACTCAAAGGAGCTCTCCCTGGAAATCCAGATCAGGTCATAATCCACTCCTCTATGTTTCCATGGGACCTTTATAGTACTTATTGCTCACTGCATTCATAATCTTGTTCAGTAGCTCTATACACCAATAAACTACATGCCTGTCGTGTTTATCACTCTATCCCTAGTACTTGTTCCTAAACCTGCATGATACATGGTTCTTAAAACATATCATTGAATGAATGAATAAATAAATAAATTTAAGTTCTGACAAACTTATCTTCTTCCAATCACCATATGGTAAGATATTTACAAAAGAAATGATTTTAAGTTACTGTTGAGCTTTTACAAATTGAAGTAAAAAAGAACACCTAAAAAAAATACACACAGCATCTGCAATCTTTGAGTAAAAATCTGTCGTGCTTTATTTCATTTACTGCTGAAAGCTTTATGTTGTTTGAAAAGTAAGTGGAGCTTTTTCTTGAAAGTCTGAGTGAGTGTGATGAGAGCGTTTGGAATCACAGACTTTAGATCCCATCTTACAAATGCATAGTTGGTCATTCACTTCACACATTCTTTTGGATCTTGTTAAAAGGTGATATATGTAAGCACCATATTTGCACAAAACAATCTCGGTTATTCTTCAACCTAACCAACAGAAAGGTATCACTATCTTAGAATATCTAAGCCAGTGGTTCTTGTGCCTGATTGTATACTGATATATTAAAAGAAGAAAAAGAAGTCTGAGGAAGGTGGCAGGAAATTCAAAAAAGAAGAAATGGTAAGGCAATTTAAATTGTTTGGCTAGTGTACAGTGGCTCAATCTTGGCTCACTGCACCCTCTGCCTCCTGGGTTCAAGCTATTCTCCCGCCTCAGCCTCCTGAGTAGCTGGGATTACAGGCACGTGTCACCATGCCCTGTCAGTTTTTGTATTTTTAGTAGAGATAGGGTTTCACCATGTTGGCCAGGATGGTCTCGATCTTGACCTCGTGATCTGCCCCCCTCGGCCTCCCAAAGTGCTGGGATTACAGGTGTGAGCCACCGCACCCAGCCAGCTAGCACAGGTTTTATATGTTCAGTATTAAAATACATATACTGTATATGTGCAAAATATAATGCAAATATATATTACCTACAAACATCTTCAAGTAAGACTGCTGAACTACATTTCATTGTAATTGAAAGAAAAGCAAGAGTTCTCTAAGTCTACAAAGTTTCTATGTGGTCTTGAGCAAACTCATAGATGTCCATTAGCTTCAGTAACTGTTCCTCGAAGCAGCCTAAATTTTGTACCTCAAAGTGGGCCTTGAGAAGTACATGTCTGTCCGCTTCTATCATATAAGCTTATTAAGGGGCATTTGCTATTAAGGGGAACTAGGGACCATTTTGGGCTCTTGAGCAAAAAAAAATCTTGAAGGACATGCTTTCCTCAAGAAGCTCCTGGGGAAAAATTCCTTGGAATTTAACATCATAGCTGTAAGCTGAAGTCACACTTTATATCAGAACCACAAAAGACACTGTTTCTCAAATAAAACATATTTCAGAAATGGGTTCACTACTTGTTTGTAGAGAGACCAGAATCTATACTCATAATGCTGATCCCCAGACCACCTTAGCAGTAATGGACTTCTATTATATGTTTTTTAAAGAGGCAGTCAGCAATTCCTCAACTCGTGCCTCCCCAGTTGCTTCCTCCCTCCCTACTTCAACAGCACTATACACACGTGTGCACACACACACCCTATCATACACAGAAAACAAAATTGTTTTCTGGGGTTTTGTTAAACTTATTTATGCATAGTACACATGGTTTGTACTAAAGAGTCAATAACTATTTAAGGTGTGTACTCTTGGTTATTGCTTAGGCTCTATGCACATATGCAACTCATATGCACAGTCACATATGGCTTACATGTACCTGTGCCTAATCTGTAGGTGGCCCCATAGCTCATAGGAAAGTCCTACAGTTAACAAGTTCAGACACATGGTATCATTTATATTTGCTCATTTGTTTTCACATATATCTTCAAACCTGTCTACTATATTGCCAGTTTCCTTCCCCTCCTTTCGGGACACTATCAGTTATATTCAGAGAAACAAATGTGTACTAGAAAATTGAAGCCTTATAATCAGTTTTCAGTCTCCTTCTCAATTTGAGGCATGTTTCGTATCTGGTGAAATTTTGTCACAAACTCTAAGATTCAGTTCTCTTGTTTTATTAGGATAGAAATCCCTCCCTGTTTTTCACGTTTTATATTTAATAGCTAGGTTTCAGGGAAGGGAGGTAATTAACTCTACATGAATCTTACCCCTAAGACTGTCAAATAAGGAGGGACATTTTAAGTATTTAGGGACTCCAATGTAATATGCAGTCATGATATGTCCCTGAGGGCACAGTCTTGTTAAAAAGAAAATACAATAACAAAGCCATCTTAAGGATCTAATAAAAGTGATGTTTGCAGTCAGAATACCATCATTTCCCTTCTTTCTAGCACAGAACAGGAGGATTTTGGTAGCATATTTGTGTGACTACTCAAATGTGTCAAAAGCTGTGGTTTTGAGACCAATGAATAGTGACTATAGGTCTGCATGGGGACCCTTTATCAACACTTAAAGGTGTTTCCCCCAACCTGCCAACAGTCTTACTGGGATTCTATTATTTTCACAGCCAAATATCTGACTAAACTGTATTCATAAACACTGAGTACTTGAGAGCATCAAAGGGAGAGTGGCTTAAATATGATATTGAGTGATCAGAAAATGCTACAGGGCAAGAAAAAGACATGAAGCTGACCCAAAAGCAGGGAATAATTTATGTATATAAAGGATAGGAAGGAAAGAGACTTCTGTGGATTAAACAACACATGAAAATATGTAGAGGCAAAATGTTAATGGTATGTGAAGGGAATAGCAAAGTGTGACACAATTTCATCAGCAGTTGTTGGGAGAACTAATGGATAAGATAAACACAAAATGACAAACCCATTATGGGACACCAAGGACGATGAGCCATTTAGAGTCTTGGGCAGGAAGAACCTTGAGGAAGTTGCTTCAGATTAGCAGAGCCTGCAAGATATATTAGTGACAAAGAGGCAGGAACCAGGAGAGATGTTAAGAGACAAACTAGATAACAGTGACAGCAAGTCACTGAGGCTTTGATGGATTCATTGTAGTCTATCAAAGAAACCCTGAATATGCTGAATGTAGTTATTTTGCAAATTTGACAGAAAACATCAGCTCTGAAATCTTTTCTCAATTAAACCTTTTTTAAAATAAAAATTGACTTCAGTTTATCTTTCAATTAAGATGGTCACTACCTCCTTAGTTGTACCACAAGCTCAAGGCCAAATAGAAGGTGACAATGGTAGACTCCTACAGTGGCACTGTTGGAGTGAAGGTATAGATCTTTAAATATGAAGATTTCAGAGAACTCAGAGGCTTTGGTTTGGAAAAACTTTCCATGCTCTACAATCCAGGTTCTCAAGTCTACCAAACTTTTTGAGCAATGATAATCAGATTTCTCTGCCACTGAACATAGATAAGTCTTGAACATTTTTCTAGGAGACACTGGAATTCAAGGCAGAGAGATTCAACTCAAGTTATCAGAAGGATCAGAAAAGGAATGTCTTGGAAATATATGAGAAATCTTATGAAAATCTAAAAATAGCAATAAGACATTGCCAATCCACAAAGAGTCAACAAGTTATTTTATTTCCTCCAGGGTTATTGAGCCTTCATCTCTGCTTCTCTCTGACCAGCTGTCCTGTTATCTCACTCTTGTACACCTATTTATATGTTTCCTTGGGGTGTCACTGCTCCTCTCTGCTACAATAAGATACATGACTTTAATTTTCCATTGTGATGAACCTGGTCCTAAACTTACATGACCTTTCATTTCCAGTGCCTATTACCTTCCATTCATTTTCTTTTTATATCACTTAAAATATATTTACAATAATGACTCTAAATAATTTATTCTTGTGGAAAAAGAGATCATATAGCATGCACACTAAGGAAAAAAGTACCAAATCACCTGAAATGCTGAGGTGACTCACATTATTTTGATAACAATATTAGTTTGCTAGGACTGCCATAACAAAATACTGCAAATCAGGTGGCTTAACCAACATCAATTTATTTCTCACAGTTCTGGAGGCTGGAAGTCTAAGATCAAGGGGTCCAGAGGTTTGGCTCCTCCTGAGGCCTTTCTCCTTGACTTGCATGGCCACCTTCGCTCTGTATCATCACGTGGTCTTTTCCCTATACACACATATTCCTGGTGTCTCTCTTCTTACCAGTCATACTGGATTCAGGCCCTACCCTGTGACCTTATTTCACCTTAGTAACCTTTTTAAAGATTCTATTTTCAACTACAGTCACATCAAGGATTAGGGCTTCATTGTATGAATTTTGGGGGTATACAATTCAGTCCATAATAGTTACAATAATTTTAAAACTCTCTGCCCTTTCCACATGTATATATACATTTACACACGTATGGTTATACTTTTGCATTTTCATACATTGAATTGTATATAATGTACTTCTTTATTTTTGAACTTTCTATGTCTTATAGTTTTATTTTTGGTCTCTCCCTTCTTTTCTTTGCCTGACCAACACACATTGATAAATAATGCTAATAATTCTATGTGTTTATTTTCATATTTTACAAGCATATATAATAAAATCAAAGGGCTTTTTGACATTGCTTACTTTTCTGCAACTTGCACTTCCCACATAACAATGCATGGTAAAAGTTTATCCTAGTCAACAAGTAAAACTCCAACCCACTCCTTCTAATGGATGCATAACATTCTGTGCAATTGATGTACTGCAATTTATTTAGTCATCCTCCTTCTTAATTGCCATTAATTTCATTTTTAATTAGTTGCTATCACCAACTACATAGCACTAGACATTTTTAAATGGTAGAGAGATAACTTATTTAGGATAGATTCTCAAGAGTTGTATCGCTGGATTGAAGATTAGGTATATATTTAAGTTTTACAGACCCTGCCTAACAGCTTATTTAAAGTCTATAACAATTCATGTTTCTACTACAATTATATGAGTGTACACTTCCCCCAACATTTACACCAGCAGAAAGAATTATCACTAATTTTACTATCTGCCAAACTGATAGAGATGAAAACGAGAGCTCACTGTTACTTTAATTTTCATTTCCCTGAACACAATGAGACTGAGTATAAATTTACTGGCAATTTTCTTTTGTATGAATTGTGTTTTTATACTTATTTTCCATTTTCCATGGTATCATTAATGCTTTTTTATCATTTTGTAAGAACAGTTTGTATTTTATTGCTATTGTCCATTTACCATTCATATGTATGCAAGTATATCTCCCAATCTATTCTTAAAATTTTGTTTATTTGGTAAAATGCTTGCAGTTTCTTTTGTCTAAATTTGTTATATGCCTGGTTTTTCGAAAGAAATATTTTAAATCAATGAATATAAAACACCTCAAGGTATTTTTATGATTATAGAAGCTATTTGTCACTTACAGTTCACCAATATTATCAATATTATCTAGCAACTTTGAATGATCAAAAATGAATTTTAACAATTTCCTTTAATGTTTTCCAATAACACTACTATATTTCTTTTTAAAATTTTAGACACATGAAAAGTTTATGTTTATCAGCTTTGAACTGTAAAAGACATTAATTTATTCTTTCCCAGGGAGTGCTGAGTGGACAGTTGTTATCCACTCACTCCATTGCTATAGAGTATATATTACTACACTGATTTACAGTAATGAAGTTATTTGAGAACCCAACTGACTGCACTTATTTGTTCTAAAATCAGCATGGACCGAAGCTCTTAATTATTTCCACTGTGCCTAATAGCAATTCCAAAGGCTCTAACTGCAATCAAAGAGCATATGTAATGAACTAGCCAAAGAGACACTTTTATGATGCATATTAAATGCAATGAAAATGTAAGAGTTGGAGATTTAAAAGAATGAACACAGGGAATATTGTAAAGTAAGGATCCCTACACCATTGCTGATTTCCACATTATGCATTTGTCAAATTAAAGGAATAAAATTAGTATTGCTTAGCTATGCAGCAATTAAGGAAGCTGATATGAACTCATAAATCTGTGAAAGGCACAAAATTCAATGAAAATATATTATTGAGCACAATTGTGAGATGAGTTATAATTAGAAACAATAAGAGGACACTTATTATAAAATCTGATGGATGTGTGCAAAGTTCCAAACTTTTCTTAAGAGCTGTCAGAAAATTCATATTTTCAAGCTTTCTGAAAAAGCCTGGAAATCACACAGACAGAAAAGCAATAGGCTCAACGGAAGAGCACAGGCTTTGGAGAAACAGAAAACTGAAAATTCTGCTCTGAATCTACCATTTGTTTACTGTGTAACATTAGGCAAGTTACTTACCCTTTCGGAGCCTCAGTTTCTTCACTCACAAAAATAGGATAGCTATAGTTTTTCCCCTGGTGGAATTGTAATAAACGTTAAATGAATAATATTAATGTGAAGTGCTTAGCACAATGTTTAACACATAGAGCTCAATAAATGGCACCTGCCATTACTAAAGTAACACTGGGGTTGTTGGGGTTTTTTTCAAATTCCAGAAACACACTCTTAGCCAAATCAGGAAGATGATAGCACTTACTAGATACATTTTATATTCTGGAATTCTAAAATATTTAAGAAAAGAGTGATCCAAGGTACAAGTATTTTATCATTTAAATTCATTAATGATTTCATCAACAGATGAATGGATAAAGAAATGTGGATATATACACACACATGTCCACACACACAACAGAACACTATTCAGTCTTAAAAAAGAAGAACATCGGTCGGGCGCAGCGGCTCACGCCTGTAATCTCACCACTTTGGGAGGCTGAGGCAGGCGGATCACAAGGTCAGGAGATCGAGACCATCCTGCCTAACACGGTGAAACCTCGTCTCTACTAAAAATACAAAAAATTAGCCGGGCGTGGTGGCGGGCGCCCATAGTCCCAGCTACACGGGAGGCTGAGGCAGGAGAATGGCGTGAACCCGGGAGGCGGAGCTTGCAGTGAGCCGAGATCGCGCCACTGCACTCCAGCCTGGGTGGCAGAGCGAGACTCCGTCTCAAAAAAAAAAAAAAAAAAAAAAAAAAAAAAGAAGAAGAAGAAGAAGAAGAACATCCTGTCATTTGTGACATGGATCAACCTGGAGGACATTTTGCTAAGTGAAATAAGTCAAGCACACAAAGATAAATGTCACGGGATCTCACCTATGTGAGCAGTTTTTAAAAGTCCACTCATGGAAGCAGAGAGTAGAACTGTAATTGCCAGGGGCTGAGGGGGATGAGGGCAGGGGAATAAAGAGATGTAATTTAAATTTAACAAAGACTTAGTTTCAGTTAGAATGAATAAATTCTTAAGATCTATTGTATAGCATGGTAACTGTCATTAATAATACTGTATTGCACGCCTGAGAATTGCTAAGAGATTAGATCTTAAATGTTCTTACCACAAAAAAAAATAAATATGTGAGGTGATGATATGTTAATTAGCTTGAGTTAATCATTTAATAATGTATACATACATCAAAAATCACATTATAGGGGGGGCGGAGCAAGATGGCCGAATAGGAACAGCTCCAGTCTCCAACTCCCAGCGCGAGCGACACAGAAGACCGGCGATTTCTGCATTTTCAACTGAGGTACTGGGTTCATCTCACTGGGGAGTGCCAGACGATCGGTGCTGGTCAGCTGCTGCAGCCCGACCAGCGAGAGCTGAAGCAGGGTGAGGCATTGCCTCACCTGGAAAGCGCAAGGGGGAAGGGAATCCCTTTTCCTAGCCAGGGGAACTGAGACACACAACACCTGGAAAATCGGGTAACTCCCACCCCAATACTGCGCTTTAAGCAGACAGGCACACCAGGAGATCATATCCCACACCTGGCCGGGAGTGTCCCACACCCACGGAGCCTCCCTCATTGCTAGCACAGCAGTCTGTGATCTACCGGCAAGGCAGCAGCGAGGCTGGGGGAGGGGCGCCCGCCATTGCTGAGGCTTAAGTAGGTAAACAAAGCTGCTGGGAAGCTCGAACTGGGTGGAGCTCACAGCAGCTCAAGGAAACCTGCCTGTCTCTGTAGACTCCACCTCTGGGGACAGGGCACAGTAAATAATAACAAACGCAGCAGCTCTGCAGACGCAAACGACTCTGTCTGACAGCTTTGAAGAGAGCAGTGGATCTCCCAACACGGAGGTTGAGATCTGAGAAGGGACAGAGTCCCTGCTCAAGTGGGTCCCTGACCCCTGAGTAGCCTAACTGGGAGACATCCCCCACTAGGGGCAGTCTGACACCCCACACCTCACAGGGTGGAGTACACCCCTGAGAGGAAGATTCCAAAGCAAGAATCAGACAGGTACACTCGCTGTTCAGAAATATTCTATCTTCTGCAGCCTCTGCTGCTGATACCCAGGCAAACAGGGTCTGGAGTGGACCTCAAGCAATCTCCTACAGCTACAACCTACAGCTGAGGATCCTGACTGTTAGAAGGAAAGCTATCAAACAGGAAGGACACCTACACCAAAACCCCATCAGTACATCACCATCATCAAAGACCAGAGGCAGATAAAACCACAAAGATGGGGAAAAAGCAGGGCAGAAAAGCTGGAAATTCAAAAAATAAGAGCGCATCTCCCCCGGCAAAGGAGCGCAGCTCATCGCCAGCAACGGATCAAAGCTGGACGGAGAATGACTTCGACGAGATGAGAGAAGAAGGCATCAGTCCATCAAATTTCTCAGAGCTAAAGGAGGAATTACGTACCCAGCGCAAAGAAACTAAAAATCTTGAAAAAAAAGTGGAAGAATTGATGGCTAGAGTAATTAATGCAGAGAAGCTCACAAACGAAATGAAAGAGACGAAAACCATGGCACGAGAAATACGTGACAAATGCACAAGCTTCAGTAACCGTCTCGATCAACTGGAAGAAAGAATGTCAGCGATGGAGGATCAAATGAATGAAATGAAGCGAGAAGAGAAACCAAAAGAAAAAAGAAGAAAAAGAAATGAACAAAGCCTGCAAGAAGTATGGGATTATGTAAAAAGACCAAATCTACGTCTGATTGGGGTGCCTGAAAGTGAGGGGGAAAATGGAACCAAGTTGGAAAACACTCTTCAGGATATCATCCAGGAGAACTTCCCCAACCTAGTAGGGCAGGCCAACATTCAAATCCAGGAAATACAGAGAACGCCACAAAGATACTCCTCGAGAAGAGCAACTCCAAGACACATAATTGCCATATTCACCAAAGTTGAAATGAAGGAAAAAATCTTAAGGGCAGCCAGAGAGAAAGGTCGGGTTACCCACAAAGGGAAGCCCATCAGACTAACAGCAGATCTCTCAGCAGAAACTCTTCAAGCCAGAAGAGAGTGGGGGCCAATATTCAACATTCTTAAAGAAAAGAATTTTAAACCCAGAATTTTATATCCAGCCAAACTAAGTTTCATAAGTGAAGGAGAAATAAAATCCTTTACAGATAAGCAAATGCTTAGAGATTTTGTCACCACTAGGCCTGCCTTACAAGAGACCCTGAAGGAAGCACTAAACATGGAAAGGAACAACCGGTACCAGCCATTGCAAAAACATGCCAAAATGTAAAGACCATCAAGGCTAGGAAGAAACGGCATCAACTAACGAGCAAAATAACCAGTTAATATCATAATGGCAGGATCAAGTTCACACATAACAATCTTAACCTTAAATGTAAATGGACTAAATGCTCCAATTAAAAGACACAGACTGGCAAACTGGATAAAGAGTCAAGACCCATCAGTCTGCTGTATTCAGGAGACCCATCTCACACGCAGAGACATACATAGGCTCAAAATAAAGGGATGGAGGAAGATTTACCAAGCAAATGGAGAACACAAAAAAGCGGGGGTTGCAATACTAGTCTCTGATAAAACAGACTTTAAACCATCAAAGATCAAAAGAGACAAAGAAGGCCATTACATAATGGTAAAGGGATCAATTCAACAGGAAGAGCTAACTATCCTAAATATATATGCACCCAATACAGGAGCACCCAGATTCATAAAGCAAGTCCTTAGAGACTTACAAAGAGACTTAGACTCCCATACAATAATAATGGGAGACTTCAACACTCCACTGTCAACATTAGACAGATCAACGAGACAGAAAGTTAACAAGGATATCCAGGAATTGAACTCATCTCTGCAGCAAGCAGACCTAATAGACATCTATAGAACTCTCCACCCCAAATCAACAGAATATACATTCTTCTCAGCACCACATCGTACTTACTCCAAAATTGACCACGTAATCGGAAGTAAAGCACTCCTCAGCAAATGTAAAAGAACAGAAATTATAACAAACTGTCTCTCAGACCACAGTGCAATCAAATTAGAACTCAGGACTAAGAAACTCAATCAAAACCGCTCAACTACATGGAAACTGAACAACCTGCTCCTGAATGACTACTGGGTACATAACGAAATGAAGGCAGAAATAAAGATGTTCTTTGAAACCAATGAGAACAAAGATACAACATACCAGAATCTCTGGGACACATTTAAAGCAGTGTGTAGAGGGAAATTTATAGCACTAAATGCCCACAAGAGAAAGCAGGAAAGATCTAAAATTGACACTCTAACATCGCAATTAAAAGAACTAGAGAAGCAAGAGCAAACACATTCGAAAGCTAGCAGAAGGCAAGAAATAACTAAGATCAGAGCAGAACTGAAGGAGATAGAGACACAAAAAACCCTCCAAAAAATCAATGAATCCAGGAGTTGGTTTTTTGAAAAGATCAACAAAATTGACAGACCACTAGCAAGACTAATAAAGAAGAAAAGAGAGAAGAATCAAATCGACGCAATTAAAAATGATAAAGGGGATATCACCACCGACCCCACAGAAATACAAACTACCATCAGAGAATACTATAAACACCTCTACGCAAATAAACTGGAAAATCTAGAAGAAATGGATAATTTCCTGGACACTTACACTCTTCCAAGACTAAACCAGGAAGAAGTTGAATCCCTGAATAGACCAATAGTAGGCTCTGAAATTGAGGCAATAATTAATAGCCTACCAACCAAAAAAAGTCCAGGACCAGATGGATTCACAGCTGAATTCTACCAGAGGTACAAGGAGGAGCTGGTACCATTCCTTCTGAAACTATTCCAATCAATAGAAAAAGAGGGAATCCTCCCTAACTCATTTTATGAGGCCAACATCATCCTGATACCAAAGCCTGGCAGAGACACAACAAAAAAAGAGAATTTTAGACCAATATCCCTGATGAACATCGATGCAAAAATCCTCAATAAAATACTGGCAAACCGGATTCAGCAGCACATCAAAAAGCTTATCCACCATGATCAAGTGGGCTTCATCCCTGGGATGCAAGGCTGGTTCAACATTCGCAAATCAATAAACATAATCCAGCATATAAACAGAACCAAAGACAAGAACCACATCATTATCTCAATAGATGCAGAAAAGGCTTTTGACAAAATTCAACAGCCCTTCATGCTAAAAACGCTCAATAAATTCGGTATTGATGGAACGTACCTCAAAATCATAAGAGCTATTTATGACAAACCCACAGCCAATATCATACTGAATGGGCAAAAACTGGAAAAATTCCCTTTGAAAACTGGCACAAGACAGGGATGCCCTCTCTCACCACTCCTATTCAACATAGTGTTGGAAGTTCTGGCTAGGGCAATCAGGCAAGAGAAAGAAATCAAGGGGATTCAGTTAGGAAAAGAAGAAGTCAAATTGTCCCTGTTTGCAGACGACATGATTGTATATTTAGAAAACCCCATTGTCTCAGCCCAAAATCTCCTTAAGCTGATCAGCAACTTCAGCAAAGTCTCAGGATACAAAATTAATGTGCAAAAATCACAAGCATTCTTATACACCAGTGACAGTCAAACAGAGCCAAATCAGGAATGAACTTCCATTCACAATTGCTTCAAAGAGAATAAAATACCTAGGAATCCAACTTACAAGGGATGTAAAGGACCTCTTCAAGGAGAACTACAAACCACTGCTCAGTGAAATCAAAGAGGACACAAACAAATAGAAGAACATACCATGCTCATGGATAGGAAGAATCAATATCGTGAAAATGGCCATACTGCCCAAGGTAATTTATAGATTCAATGCCATCCCCATCAAGCTACCAATGAGCTTCTTCACAGAATTGGAAAAAACTGCTTTAAAGTTCATATGGAACCAAAAAAGAGCCTGTATCTCCAAGACAATCCTAAGTCAAAAGAACAAAGCTGGAGGCATCACGCTACCTGACTTCAAACTATACTACAAGGCTACAGTAACCAAAACAGCATGGTACTGGTACCAAAACAGAGATATAGACCAATGGAACAGAACAGAGTCCTCAGAAATAATACCACACATCTACAGCCATCTGATCTTTGACAAACCTGAGAGAAACAAGAAATGGGGAAAGGATTCCCCATTTAATAAATGGTGCTGGGAAAACTGGCTAGCCATAAGTAGAAAGCTGAAACTGGATCCTTTCCTTACTCCTTATACGAAAATTAATTCAAGATGGATTAGAGACTTAAATGTTAGACCTAATACCATAAAAACCCTAGAGGAAAACCTAGGTAGTACCATTCAGGACATAGGCATGGGCAAAGACTTCATGTCTAAAACACCAAAAGCAATGGCAGCAAAAGCCAAAATTGACAAATGGGATCTCATCAAACTAAAGAGCTTCTGCACAGCAAAAGAAACTACCATCAGAGTGAGCAGGCAACCTACAGAATGGGAGAAAATTTTTGCAATCTACTCATCTGACAAAGGGCTAATATCCAGAACCTACAAAGAACTCAAACAAATTTACAAGAAAAAAACAAACAACCCCATCCAAAAGTGGGCAAAGGATATGAACAGACATTTCTCAAAAGAAGACATTCATACAGCCAACAGACACATGAAAAAATGCTCATCATCACTGGCCATCAGAGAAATGCAAATCAAAACCACAATGAGATACCATCTCACACCAGTTAGAATGGCGATCATTCAAAAGTCAGGAAACAACAGGTGCTGGAGAGGATGTGGAGAAATAGGAACACTTTTACACTGTTGGTGGGATTGTAAACTAGTTCAACCATTATGGAAAACAGTATGGCGATTCCTCAAGGATCTAGAACTAGAAGTACCATATGACCCAGCCATCCCATTACTGGGTATATACCCAAAGGATTATAAATTATGCTGCTATAAGGACACATGCACACGTATGTTTATTGCAGCACTATTCACAATAGCAAAGACTTGGAATCAACCCAAATGTCCATCAGTGACAGACTGGATTAAGAAAATGTGGCACATATACACCATGGAATACTATGCAGCCATAAAAAAGGATGAGTTTGTGTCCTTTGTAGGGACATGGATGCAGCTGGAAACCATCATTCTTAGCAAACTATCACAAGAACAGAAAACCAAACACCGCATGTTCTCACTCGTAGGTGGGAACTGAACAATGAGATCACTTGGACTCGGGAAGGGGAACATCACACACCGGGGCCTATCATGGGGAGGGGGGAGGGGGGAGGGATTGCATTGGGAGTTATACCTGATGTAAATGACGAGTTGATGGGTGCAGCACACCAACATGGCACAAGTATACATATGTAGCAAACCTGCACGTTGTGCACATGTACCCTACAACTTGAAGTTTAATAATAATAAATAAATTTAAAAAAAAAAAATCACATTATAGACAGTGTATTTATAATTTTTTTCAATTATACCTTAAAAACCAAAAACTAAAAAAAAACGTAAGATTTTACGATCTTCATAGTTTAATAACACCACACTTTGCACAAATCAAGGGCTTAGTAAATTTTGATTTGTTTTATTCTAAATAAATCATAATTCATCAATGCTTTATAATGAAATAGTCCTTTATAATTTTAAAAATTTCTTTGAGGAAAACATGCCAAGGCTAATGCAAGAACATATTTTACAGTTATCTCAGGAAATTCAGATATGCAAAGATAGGTTGGGAATTCTACAATTATATCTGCTTAAATATAAATATGCCATTTAGTTATTATAAAACATTCTGGATCCCTCCATTTTCTTTATCCCCCATCCAACCAGTTACCAGTTCCCAAATATTTCGGACTTCACCCACTACTCTCCAACTCCACAGCTACTTCCCAGTTTAGGCAGCCACCTAGATTTCTATAATTGTCTCCTTAACTAGTCCTCCCTCCTTCCCTTCCCTCTCTCATATCAATTTTATGTGTGGCAGCTGGTGTGATCTTTCTAAAATGTATGTCACTTCTCTCCTTGAAACCCTTGAGGGGCAGCTATTTTCCTCAGATAAAATTCCTAAGTTATTAGCATGGTATATAAAGCCTTTCTGGCAAGTCACTCTGTACTTATGTCATATCCACTGCCACTTCCCACCCACACACCCTGTCCCAAATACAAATTACACACCGGTTGCAGTCAACTACTTTAACTCCTCAAACATGCCATTCTTTCTAACATAGTCATTTTCCTCCATCTGAAGCACTTTTTTCCTTCATCTCAGCTGGTTAACACCTACTCATATTTCAGGTCTCAGCTTAGAAGTCACTTAAAAAAAAAATCTTTCCAGAGCCCCTAAATTTGGATTATGTCCTGTCTTTAAGTGATTATAGCTATCTACATTTTATTTAATCATTTATTCATGCAAGAAACATTTGAAGGCCTACTACTTACCAGACTCTGTTCTAGGCACCAGGATATATTCATGCAGATAAAGCCTAAGCTCACCAAGAACTTATTAACGGAGTGGGCAGAAAACTAAAGAATAAATATTAATATATATAAAATGGTAATAAGTTCCTTGGACAAAAAAGAAATCAGAATAAGAGGAAAAGGATGTGTTCAGTTGGGGTGTGATGTTATCTTATAGGGTGTCAGGGAGAGCCTCAGAGAAAAGATGACATTTGAACAGAGATGTAAAAGAATGAAGCAGCAAGCAAGATGAGTTTGGAGGAAAGGAACTTACAGGCAATGGGAAGAGCATATTGGTATGGCCTTCAGGTGGTGAAGTGCTTGGCTGCTTGGCTTATTTGAAGGATAGCAAGGAAGCTGGTGAGACTGGAGCAGAGTAAGCAAGGGAGAGGAAATGAGGTCAGAGAGATGGGGGGCCAAGGGGAGCTGCAGATCATCTGGGGCCCTGGAAGCACTGTAAGGTCTTTAGATATTCCACTCCATGAGGGCAGAAGGAGGAGGGTATGAGGAAATCACTTAACCTGACTTGTGTTTAAGAGTACAGCATAGCAGCAGCTGTGGAAGCAGAGAGACCAGTTAGCTTACTGCAATACACAGGGCAAGAGATGATGGTGGTTTACACCTGACCCCAGATAGCAAGAAGAGTCAGATTCTGCATATATTTTGAAGGTAGGATGAACAGAATTTACTGATAGGGTGTGAGGTGTGAGATACAAAAATCAAGGTTGTCTCTAAGTTTTCTGATCTGAGTAACTAGAAGGATGGAATTCCCATTTCTAAAATGATGAATACTGCAAAAGAAGGAGGAAGCATGGGAGAAGCATAGAATGTAGAATGGTATATCTAATAGTATTTAAGTGACATCAATTAAGCAATTGTGTAAACAAAGAGATTTTCAGGATGGATGTTCCTTGGAGAGCCAGCAGCAATCCTAGAAGAGATTACCCAGAAAAGGAGTAGAAACAGAAAAGAGATGATGCCCAGGGACTGAGCCCTTATTTAGGAAGATGCAGAGAAACCCATAAAGGGGATTGAAAAGGCATGACTGGCAAAATGAAAATAGGGAGAGTGATATCCTGAAGGCTATGTGAAGAAAGCATTTTAAGTAGGAGAGAGTGATCACTGTCAAATGAAGTTAATAGGTCAAGTAAGGTGAAAACTAAGAAACAACATTTAATTTGGCAACATGGAGGCCATCAGTGATGTTTATAAGAGCCATTTCGGTGGAGATGTACAGCTAAAAGATAATTAGATAAGAAAGAACAATAAGAGGGAAAAGTGGAGAAGTTAATTTATTGACCACCTTTTCTGATGAACTCTGTTCTAAAGAGACATAGAGATAGAAGGGGCTGGAGGAAACTGTGGGTTCAAGAAAAAGTTTCTCTTTAAATAAGGGAGTTAATAAAAATGTTTATGTGCTAATTGGAAATTAATGAATGAATGTTCTGTAGCAATAGGACCATTTACAACATTTACCAATGACTTAATATCCAGTATGTGTGGTGTGCTTAAATACAATATTCTGCCACTGACTTTTAAGTACTAAGGTTTTATTTGCAAAACAATAATAAGAAAAACAATAGTAACAATACCAAAAAAGACCAGACATATATAGTTCCAAAGATTTGTATCCATTTTATTAATACAAGGATAAAATCATTCATTTTCAAATATTAAAGCAATATATTTATAGATTTCACCTCCACTCTCAATCTCTTTAAAACTGAATGAATAATAGAACTGATGTGCTCTATTTCGTCTTTCAAAGTTTTTCATTATCTACATCAAAGACTAAGGGAGAGGAAGAAATCAAAGAAAAAGGACAATAGTGATGTAAATAACCATTTATCTGGTTTTATAATGTTTATCTTTTTTCAAAAAGCTTTCTTAATGAGTAGTTTAACATTTTGATATGAAAGCCAATACAAATGTCTTTATGAGAACCCATATGGCTCGCTTCTGTAGGAACAAGGGTGGGAACAATAGGGGCATCTGAGACTGGGAATAACTCAGGTAATAAAACCACAGAATGACAACCATAACCCCAACAATAACAATTGGCACTCACCAAATATCTGAATATTTATTCCACACAATGATTGGAGCTTTCCAAGCATTGTCTCTAACTCTTGAAAAGAAATCCTAACTACGTATTATCATCCTCACATAAAAGAGGAAGAAGCTGATACTTGTAGAGAATAAATAATTGACTAATACTCCAATTGACTGAGATATAGAACTGAGATTCAAACTCAGGACTGCTTTGTACCAGAACTCACCACTTTCCAATACACCATGCTACCTCTCTACTATCAATCTTCTACATTTAAGTAGGTTAAATCTATGTATAATTTTAAAAGAGATCACTCTTCATATTTTTCCTACTATCTATATTCCCCCAAAAGCTGTTCTACCATTATTGCAGATGATCATTAAACAATTATCTCATCCACTAATGATATATCTATCCTTCCAGGTTTCCATTGCCTCAAAGACTGTAGCCTAAAAGGAAACTCTGCCTTATTCTTGTCCCATACAAAACTGTGATGCCTAAAAGGTTACATAAATTAGAATCTTATGGGTATGCTATGTACTGTCTCTTTAATGATTCTGAATTTTCCTTTGTTACATAATTGCATTCTGAGAAAATGTAAATGCTAAATGTTAACAAGCATCATATTGCTATGACAATAAAAGGCATTTTTTGATATCTTTGGTGACAATGAGAGAAGTTGCAAACTTGGAAAAGGAAGATCTGAGTGGAGTCTTTTATAGGGATATAAAAGTTAAATGACAGAGCCCTTTATAATCCTGCCAAAATGTAAATTCTTGAGTATATTAAAGACTAAAAGCTTCATCTGTATAAAACTGACAAAATACATCAGACTTTAATTGGCAGTAGAGTGATAATGGAAAGGAAATGTGGCTTAATTGGAGTTCTCTCCCTGAAAAGGCAGAGCTTAGTAGTGTCATTTTAATTATTTCTAGCCGTTAATCCTGTAATCATCTATTATTTTCTCCATATATTACACCAGGAAGCACTCCCTGCTGTAAATGCTATGATATTTAAAAAGCAAATGCCTAGTAAAAACAAAAAGACCCAGTCTGGATTCATTGTCTCAGCAACTACTCTGGAGAACCATAAACTGACTTTTAAATCATTAGCGGTCAGGATGACAAATGTGACTAATTTAATTATTAACAACAGCATTCTTGATTCAGATGCCATTTAATCATTACTTGTATCTGTTGCATTTATTAACCAATTTAGCAGTTAATGTGACACTTAAGGTGTTTCCCTTCAATATGAGTCTTTGATTTTTTTCTATAGTGCTTTTATACAGCTGTATAAACATATCACAAAAATATACTACAATAATGAGCACCAGCGACAAATGTAACTGGCAGTCTTTTCAAAAATGAGAAGCACTAGAAGAACAAAGATAGTCTTAAGACTTCCATGAACCATTTTAAGTACAAGCACAGCAATTTCTTTTTTTTTTCTTTTGCTTTTTCAATGATCCGTAGACTCATTTATACAGTAGATTCTTTTTCAATTTTTATTGTATGTGACTACATAGAATGTGTAAGATTCCAGTGTTCACTAATCTGAGTAAGATTTTAATCTACACTGAAACCCATGTACTTTTCTAATTTTGGGATTCCAATTTTACCTACCGTTTTTCAGACTTAATTTAAATTTAATTTACAAATGCTTAAATGTGGCCTGGAATGGCATCTCACACCTTTAATTCTAACACTTTGGTAGGCCAAGGCAGGATGATAATTGGAGGCCAACAGTTTGAGACCAGCTCGGGCAACATAGCAAGGCCCCTGTCTCGATTTATTTTCTTAAAAGAAAAAACCTTAAACTTATATTTCACCATTTTTAAAGGTAAAATTTTCCAATTATATCTTAACTTCCAATCATAATTTTTATGTCTTAGACTGTAAACTTAAAATCAATAAATTATTGCAATCTAGCCCAGAAATATGCCAAAAAGTACATTTCAATAGGAGTTGAATGTAGCCTCAAAATTGTAATTATCCTAATTTTCCAAATTCCATATCATTCCTCCAGTTCTTTTTGTAGAGGTTTCCAGATTACAAATCTCTGAAATTTAATAAAAAATTAATGTTTATTGGGTTGCATTCAGTTGACCAATTTTTCCCACTACTTCCAAAGCAAATACATGGTTTTTTTTGGTTTTTTTTGTTTTTTTGAGACGGAGTCTCGCTCTGTCGCCCAGGTTGGAGTGCAGTGGCGCCATCTCAGTTAACTGCAAGCTCCGCCTCCCGGGTTCATGCCATTCTCCAGCCTCAGCCTCCGGAGTAGCTGGGACTACAGGCGCCGGCCACCACCCACGGCTAATTTTTTCTATTTTTTAGTAGAGACAGGGTTTCACACAAATACATATTTCAATATGTTCATACCATAGCAGATTATGAAATACGTATTGTTGATGGTGATTTGAGTTCCTTTTTAGCAAGGGCACATAATACTGAATTCAAAACACATTTGCAAGAACCTATCTAAATAGGACCATCCTCAAATATTTTTTTTCGTAAGAACTCTACTTTTAGGGGAAAAGTATTAGGAAATTTATTTTAAAATCCAATTGCCAAGGTAGCTGCTGATGGAAGTAAAAAGTCAACTTAATCTTCTACATATGTAATCTTCTAGAAAAGAAAAGATGTCTAGACTTGAACTTTACACATGAAAAATTATTCAGTAGAGGCAAAATTGAGTTATACTAAAAAAATTGAGGCACAAAAGTGAAATCATCTTAGGGAAATTTTCAACCACCAGTACTGAAGACAAAAAGGGTATTTCTGGCCAACTAATCACAATCTGGGAATAAACTAGTAATTAAGAGTATGTGTTCTGGAATCTGGTCACCTGAGTTCAAAGTCTGACCTACCACTTACTAGCTGTGTAAATTTACTAAGAAGATAAATTTCTCTCTACAACAATTTTCTCATTTGTTAAAGAGGATAATAATTATCCCTACTTTATACACTTGATATGAGGATTAAATGGGATAATAAATGTATAGTATTTCCTGGCATATAGTAAATATTCAACACAGTTATGATACTTTAATATATTTTAATAATTAATGTTATTTTTTTGTATTCAAACAGCTCATTCTGTGTGAATTCTGACTTCCTCAACCCAGTGTGGGTGTACTTGCTGATCTATCCACAATTCATGCTTTTAACTGCTTTTAAATTTTTAATCAGTTTCTAATGCACTAATTTTGTGATCATAAAATATTAGAGCTGAAGAAATAATCAGCTTAGAAATCTTAGAAAAAGATCTAGAAATAATATTATTTGAACAGATCTTAGAAATAATCTCATGCAAATTTCCTCATTTTTAAGGCTCAGAGAGTTTGTTACATGCTCAAAGTCAAACAGCAAACTTAAAACATTATAGAGATGCATGGAATATTAATGCATCTGGAATACAGATTATTGGGAGCTTCCTAAATGTTTTCTTTGTTAAGATTCTCTTATTGCAAAAAATTAGATCAACAAATTGGTCCTTAAAGAAAATTTCTGTAGACTCTATTTAGTCATTAGTTCTTTTATTCAATTTTTATTTTTTAAATTATAAATGGACAAATTATAGTTTTATATCTCTATGGGGTATAATGTGATGTTACAATTTATGAATATAATTAGAATGATTTAATCTAGTTAATTAACATATCCTTCACCTCAAAAACTTATTTTTTTGTGGTGAGAACATTCAAAATTTACTCTCTTACACATTTCATAATGTACATTATCTACTGTATTTACCACACTGTGCAAAAATAATCAAATTTATTTCTCCTATTTGAGTCTTTGTGTCCCTGGACCATCTTCTCCCCCATTACCCACCTCTCCAGCCTCTGGTCACCACTATTGTACTCTCTGCTTCTCTAAAATTGATTTATTTAGATTTCAGGTATAAGTGAGATCATGCAATATTTATCTTTTTGTGTCTGGCTTATTTCATTTAGCATGATATTCTCCAGGTTTATCCATGTTGTTGCAACTAACAAAATTCCTTTCTTTTATTAAGGCTGGGTAGTATCCTATTGTGTATATATACCACATTTTCTTCATCCATTCATCTGTGATGGCTGCCTAGGTTGATTCCAGAACTTAGCTGTTGTGAATAGTGCTGCAATGAACATGGGAGCTCAGATATCTCCTCCACATACTGACTTCAAATCTTTAACTTAAAATTGTGAATACTATGGTAATCCTATTTTTGGTTTTTTGAGGAACCTCCATAGAGCTTTCCATAATGGCTGTACTAATTTACATTCCCACTAAGAGTATACAAGCATTCTCTTTTCTCCACATCCTTACTAGCACTTTTTATCTTTCATCTTTTGAAAATAGCCATTTGGATAAATGGGAAGTAATATCTCATTATGGCTTTGATTTGCACTTCCCTGTTGATTAGTGACGTTGAGCATTTTTTAAACATACCTGTTGACCATGTGTATGTCTTCTTCTGAGAAATGACTATTCAGATCCCTAATTTAACTTTTAATCAGATTATTTATTTTCTTTCTGTAGAGTTGAATTACTTATATATTTTGGATATCAACCCCTTAACAGATGTATTGCTTGCAAATATTTTTTCCCAATCTATAGGTTATCTCTTCACTCTGTTCTTTCCTTTGTTTTGCAGAAGCTTTTCAGTTGGATGTAATTCCGTTTGTCTATTTATAGTTTTGTTGCCTGAGCTCTTGGGGTCAAATCTAAAAAGTCATTACCCAGACCAATGGATCGTAGCTTTTTCCCTATGTTTTCTTCTAGAAGTTTTACAGTTTCAAGTCTTATGTTTAGATCTTTAATCTACATTTGACCCAATTTTTGTGTATGGTATGAGATAAACATTCAATTTCATTCTTCTGAATGTGAATATCCAGTTTTCCCAGCACCACTTGTTGAATAGACTATCCTTTTCCTATTGTGTATTCTTCACACCTTTGTTGAAAATCAGCTTAATACATCTGTGGGTTCATTCCTAGGCTTTCTGTACTGTTCCATTTGTTGATGAATTGATTTATACACCAGTATCCTATTTTAATTACCATCACTTTGTAGTTTGAAATCAGGTAGCGTGATGTCACCAGTTTTGTTCTTTTTGCACATGATTGCCTTGACTATTTGGACTCTTTCGTGGTTTCATGTAAATTTTAGTATATTTTCTATTTCTATAAAAAAATTACATTGAAATTTTGATAAAGATTGCATTGAACCTATAGGTCACTTTGGATGGTATGGACATTTTAATAATGTTAATTATTCTAATACATGAACACATGATATCTTTACATTTATTTGTGTCTGCTCCAGTTTATTTCATTGATTGTTTAAAGTTTTCAGTATACATAAAATTCTTAGAATTTATACTTATGAAAATATTGGCTCATGACACATTTTAATGCCTTTTATCATTCCAAAAGTAGGTTATGAATATTGGAACAAGAGAAAGAATTTTCCCGTTGTCTGCTTCCACGTATACTCCTCAGACATAATCACTATAATTAGAATTTGGTGTGCATATTTCCAAATATTTTTCTGCATCCTTTATTTAAATAAATTTTAGGTACCTTTTCTAGGCCAGGATTTATTTTACAAAGAAGGGCCAACTAAAGGAATGTCAGATAATATGTGTTAATACTATGTTTTCATGACTTGACCATCTTTCTTCTTCAATCATTTTTTCATCTCTTCAATGTAATAAAGATAAAATAGTTTAATTTATTATGGGAAGAGTTTGACTAGGTATGGAGAAGGCCTGGGTAAAAGTATAATATATGTATTTTATATATGTATATATATTTTTATATTATACATATATTTTAGTATATATATACTAAAAATGGGTGCATATTATAAAGTGAGAGCCAAACTATAAAGACCATAGCTTATAAATAAATTATGTGCTTATGAAAGGAACAAAAGTTTATAATCACTCCAATGCACTCCACCAGACATTTAATAAACACTCAACTGTGCTGTTAGTACCAGGACAATAAAAAGGAAGAAAATAGAGCATCAAGGAGTACCCACTCCCACAAAATGAATATACCAACATAAACTTGATTAAAAGAAAAAATTCTGCATAAATGCAAAGCAGTATAAAATAGATTGTTGTACGGCCTAGAAAATTCATTGGCTAAAAGGAAGCAAGCTGGAAATTGGGCACTTGAATTGACACTCTTGTCTGATTTCAAATTTCTTCAGCAAAAGAAACTGGACCCCAAGAACACCCTTTAAATATCCCAAGCTACGAATGCTTGCAGAACAGAGAACAGACTTCAGTTTGTCTTTATTTTAGCAATGAAAGAGAAAAGTTACACCTAAAAGTCAAGGTAATTCTCATTTTAAAGGCATACACATAAACATACATAAACTGTATACATTTACTTTTACTGAAATGCAACATCTATGAACTATTTTAATTAGTTACATAATGCAGTATTTGCCAAAGACAAATGAAATTATCCTTTTTGAACATCTACGTTTTATTTCCTCCCTCTAAGGTTTCAGTTCAAATATGTGACCTTATAAACCACAGAACTCCATGGTTCTCATTTAACTCAGGAAGAGAAAGTTTTAGAAAGTATACCAGCATTTCATAGAGTTAATAAATATTTTAAAGCAGTGGATTCACGTATAGTTTTATGAATTATGACACTTGAAGCAAATGATTTCTCAACGTCAGCAAGTATTTTTAGGGGTTTTTGATAAATTGTTCTAAAAATTGTTCTAACAAGGCAGTTTTCAAGTGTTATGAAATAGGGAACTTTACCAAATATCTTCCAAGAGTTCTCCTTGATGCTGTACTTAAAAAGTTGATATGCCCAAACTTTAAAAGACAGTGGAATTAACACAAATAACGGTATTAAATCTCTTGGTTTCACAAAAAAGCAAGTGACCCCAACAAGGCCTTATGCAGCCAGATTTTTTTTTTAATCCAATTGATTATCATTCAACGTACATTGTCTTTTAGATCATTGATATTATGTAATAAATTTAGGCATTGCTACATTTAATAAAACAAATGATTTCTTTATAATTGGTAAGATAAGTAAAATAAGTCACAATAGTTGTTTCGCTACTCAAAGGCAATAAAGATGAAAAAACATGTAGTGGTTATGCAGTATTATTTAAATAAAACAAGGAACACTAATTTTCAAAGAACTCAAGATGCTCGGAAATCAGGTACTCTCCCCCCATGAAATTACCATCTCCTATTACATTCCTCCCTGCCTCTTACATTGAAAACACTCCCAGATGTAGCTGTTCCTCCCTCTGATCCAACAGTCCTATAGTGTATTGTTTGTCTTTGCTAATGCAGCTTCTATATCAAAAAAAAAAAAAAAAAAGCAGTCGCTTCCTTCTCCACTATTTTTTTTCCGAATTTTTTCTGTAAAGCTTAAATGAAAGTGCCATCCCCTCCATGAGACTTTCCCAAATTTCTTTCTCTGCCTCCTGGTTCTGAGGATAAAGCTCATTTTTTTCCTCCATGAATCCACAACACTTTGCTCACGATTGTCTTCAGACATGCTGGAAATTTCTTTACAAAAAATCCTCAATAAAATATGTTTTATCTTTTTGAATGGGGTGGGTAAGACTAGTCATGACAGTCACTGGTTTATCTCCTTTGAATTGCACAAAATTTGAGCTAATATGCATTATAGATTGGACAGGTAAGTGGCAAAGAAAGAACTAACTTTCTTAAGCATGAACTTTTTTCGTAGTATAAATGTGTATTAATAGCTAGGATATGACTTAACAATTAATAGATATTTCCTATATATTAACAACTTTAACCCTAAAAATAACCCTATGTGTTAGATTCCATTATGGACATTTTCCAGACTAGACATTGAAAACCAAGGAGTCACTTGCTTTGCTTAATCCAGTGGTAAATCTGAGTTGCTGTTCAAATGATTTAAAGTGTAAATCACCTGGGTAAAGGCTAATATGCAGTATAGCATAGCAATTAAAAACAGGTGTAAGCCAGGTGCAGCGGTTCATGCCTATAATCCCAGCACTTTGGGAGGCTAAGGCAGAAGAATCACTTGAGGCCAGGAGTTCAGGACCAGCCTGGCAACATAGTGAGACCCTATCTCTACAAAAAAGTTTTTGAAATTAACTGGATGAGGTGGTGCACGACCGTAGTCCCAGCTACTCAGGAGGCTGAGGTGGGAGAATCACTTGAGACCAGGAGGTTGAGACTACACGATCGCATCACTGCACTGCACTCCAGTTTGGCTGACAGAGTTAAGACCCTGTCTCAAAAATAAAATAAAATAGCAAATAAAAACAGGCCTGAGAATAGTATTACAAGATGGTAGAATAGAAGGCTCTGGACTCTCCTTCCCTTCATGGATACACCGACCCAATGGCAACAGAGATTAATTCTCATTATGAGAAACATAGTAACTGTCTGAGAGTCTCCTGTACCTTGAGTGAGTGCAAAACTACCCACATTAGGAAAAGCTTGGACATACTCTCACCAACATCCCCACTCCTGGCACAGGGCCATATAGTCAGGAGGGAATTTCTTAGATTTTTTCCTGAGGAGTGAAGGGTTTTGACCACGTATTCACTGCCCCAACTTTTCTGGCTGATATCCAAGGATATGGCTTCTAACTTGCCTATATTTGAGGGCTAATGGGGCTTGGGATACCCAACACATGGGGGCTGCAAAGAACAAAGATGGTGGTTTGGACTAGCATGAAGTTTTGAGAGGTCCAGGATCTCTGGCCAGGTTGATTATTCAGGGTCTTCCACTGTACAAGTCCAGTTTGTGAAGAATGGGAACACTGGATATCTTGTCTAATTCGTAGACACCAACACAGAAAGTCAAGAAAAATTAAGAAACAGGAAAATATGTTCCAAATAGAAGAATTAGATTCAAAAGAGGGGTTCAAAAGCAGACTAGATCAAGGAGTAGAAATAATCAATGACCTCAAAGATAAGCTACTGAAAATTAATCAGTCAGATTTTCAAAAACAGAAAAAAGGGGGGTAAAGATGATAGCTTAAGGGACATGTGGGACACTATCACGTGGACCAATGTACACATTATGGAAATTTCAGAAGGAGAAGAGAAAGAAAAAGGACAAGACAGCTTATTTAAAAACAATAATAATGAATAAAAATTTCCAAAATCTGAGAAAGAACATAGATTTCAAGATTCAGGAAGCCTAAAAGTAGGTGTGAATTTCGAAAGCAAACAAACTTAGGTTTGAGTCCCAGTTCTGCCACTTAAGAGCTAAGAAACCTTAGGCAAGTTTATATACCCGTTTACATTCAGCTGCTCCAACTGTGCTATGAGGTCATTATCATTACCAACATCTCAGGGGTTTTATGGAGGGTATTAAATACCGGAAACCATTAGCACAATACATATAATATAATGTCCAGCCCATCTACTTAAAATTATGCCAAGTTTCCTTCTTATAAAACTTTACAAGAGAAGTTGCTGTCCTAAAGAATGATTCATTGTTTATGTTAAGCATGAGGATTTTAAAGGACAGGGATCTATAAAGTTATAGAACACAGGCCATCTTTCTTACCAATTCCTGCCCTATAACCTCCTTCTGACTTCTTAAACCAAAGTAAAAACTTCTTTTAGGATTAAAATAAAGATTGGGGAAAGCAGAATGAAAAATAAGACACATGCATCTCTAAGAGATAGAGCAGGGGGTGAATTTATTTGAACTGGTTTTATGATTTTTGTTAAGCTTTCACTTCTTATATAGTTCTTTGCTCATAATAAGGAGGATTCCTCAGTAATCCAGAGGTTCAGACTTTTAGAACTGCATTTACCATAGGCAAGTTGAAACAGAAAGTAGCCCAGCAAAGAGTAGCCGAGCTCCAAATACAATTTCCTCACAAAATTCTCCAACTCCTAGGATAGTAAATGAGAGGAGACATCAGAGGTTGCCACCATGCCACAAGATTAATCTACCACTAAGGAAGCTACCAAGTTTAATCCAAATGATTAAAATGTGCTCAGGCCACCAATGCAAAACCATTAAGCTTGTGAAGCCTGGTTGTTATTGAAACTCCTGAATTATGCCTTTCCATCAGCTCATGATTCATCCTATTTGACTTCAAGAAAATCCTTTAACTGTTCTGCTCCCTGCTTTCTCTATGATCTTCCATTTTACTAGGATCTTATGGATCTTATGGGCAATAATGAGATTGTCCAGTCTATATCTTGGATTTCTCCTTAAAAGCCACAAATTACATTTAAATACAAAATGTTTGTATTTTCTAATTATATGAGGTAAGACAAATGAATTTTAATGAAATGAAAAATTACAGATGTCATAGCAAATTAGAGAATACTTCTAAGAGGCAGAAAAAATATGCCATATTTAAGGATGTAGTTAATAAAGAATAACTAAACTTAAAATGTTTTGTTCTTTCTTTTTAGTATTAAAGGAAATATTTTTAGAAGAAGATAGCTAGTTGGATTTATTCACGTTTATACCTATTTAATCATGGTCAGAGTCTCTTTTTCACTCTCCACTGTGAAATATTCATTTCTCCAAATGCCATTTGAAACATAACCCATAACCAGGCTAAAGCCTTTTCCCTACAATTATCTGCTATATCCAAGTTTAAGTTATTCAGCAGCTATCGCATTATGTCTATCTGTGAAATTATTCCCATAAGTCCTATAGACATTCTTTGAAATAGAGCATTCATTTTTTATTTATGCATATTTTATTATGTTACTGAACATTTTATTAACGAAAAGCAATCATACAAATTGACTTTTATGATAAATAACCTAATATTCACAGTCCTTCCCATATGTTTGCTTAGTCATGTTTATTTTCATAATGTTATGTGTTGGAGAATAGAAAAACTGCTGCTTATCCACATTGCCAATTTTCTGCTACTTTTGTCACATTTTACTGTTATTGTTTCCCATACAATATTGTGTTGTGTTATTTTACATACAAACTCTCACTTGAAGCTAAAATGAGGTTGATGGATATAACTATTTTAAAATATTATTCAGTTATTTACAGCATAAAATTAAATTACCAAGATATATAAAATGACCAGTTGATTCCATCTGGGGGAGCATTTTAGACATACAATGTCTACAGCAGAATATTTCTGTATTTCTTATTTCTTCTACAGTAGAAATGGCAAAAAAATTATATACATGTATAATAGATATATACATTACATAAGATTATACATGTATAATACATATATACATACATATATTTCCACAACCTTTAAAAAGGTTGTGGAAATGTATCAAAAGATAAAATTTAAAAATATAAATTTTATTTCTCAGCATAAGCTCTATCAAGTTCAAAACACTTTGTTAAGTAATGATACCAGACATTTGGTCCATCCATAAAGAACTGAGGGTCTCGAAATTTTAACCAAGTCAATGTAGTATTTTTTACATTATTAACTGAAGAAAAGTGAATGTCTTTTAAAGACTTTTTAAAATTAGGAAACAAAGAGAAGTCAGAAGGAGCCAAATCAGAACTGTAAAGGCTGCCTAATTTCTCACCGAAACTCTTACAAAATTCCCACTTGATGAGAATAATGAGTAGACACATGATCGTGGTAGAGAAGTGCTAGTGGTGGCAGAGTTACCAGTTACCCCGGGTTACCAGTGGTATATTCTCCCGGGTTCACAGCAATTTCAATCCCTGCCTTCTCAAAAGAACCAATCCAACCGGCGCAGTGGCTCCCGCCTGTAATTCTAGCACTTTGGGAGGCCTAGGTGGGTGCATTACGAGGTCAGGAGTTCGAGACCAGCCTGGCCAACATGGTGAAATCCCGTCTCTACTAAAAATACAAAAATTAGCCAGGTTCAGTGGCAGGGACCTGTAATCACAGCTACTTGGGAGGCTGAGGCAGAAGAATCACTTGAACCCAGGAGGTGGAGGTTGCAGGGAGCCGAGATCACAACACTGCACTCTAGCCTGGGTAACAGAGCTAACAGAGCAAGACTACGTCAAAGAAAAAGAAAGAAAAGAAAGAAAGAAAGAAAGGGAAAGAAAGAAAGAATTCGACTGAGGGGCATAAAGCAGGAAAAGAGACTGAAGCAAGTTTCAGAGCAGAAGTGGAAGTTTATTTAAAAGGCTTTAAACAGGAGAGAAAGGAAAGCACCCTGCAAAGAGATCCAAGTGGGCGTCTGAAGGTCGAAGAGAAAAAATGGGCAGAGACAAAGTGCCTTTAACCTTGATCCTAGGACTTTATAGTCTCCCCTCTTTCCCATGATTCTTCCCTTAGGGTGGGCTTTCTGCATAGCGCAGTGCCCTCCTTACCTTTGGGAATTGAGCACGCACAGCACAGTGTGTTTAGGGAGTTTTATCCGCATATCTGAGGCTTTCTTCCCTTTTCCAGTGGCGTGTGACCCGGAAGACCATGTTTGTCTCTTTAACAGGCACGCCCAGGAAGTTGCTTCTCCCTGGGGCCTGCTTTCAATTAGCATTTTTAACGTTAACAGGTGTGGGCCATCAGGAGCTTGTCTTTCCCTGGCTGCTGAAATACTATTTTTAGAGAGGCAATGTGATAATTGCCAAACCAGCACCTGACATTCCTAGTGGGCGTGGGGAAAGCCCTCCCCTGATCTGCTCATTGCCTTCCTAACTACCTGGAATGGTAAGTGCTCTATGTAGGTGTACCATTTTTTATCTTTTATTTCATATTCCCACTGTACCTTTTCTATGTTTAGATATGCTGAGATACACAAATACTTACCATTGTGTTATAGTTGCCTATAGTATTCAATATAGTAACACACTATACAGGTTTATAGCCTAGAAGCAAGAGGTTATACCAAATAGCCTGAGTGTATAGTAGGCTATACTACCTAGATTCTTGAAAGTATATTCCATGATGTTTACACAATGACAAAATTACCTAACAATACCTTTCTGAGAACAGATCTCTTTCATTAAGCAATACATGACTATACTAGTCAGGTATCTTTCTATACTGATTAAAAAAAAAGAATTAGTAGGAAAACAAAAGCTAAATCAGTAACTAATTGATAAAGAAACAGCTAAAGAAAGAATAGGTAGGGAAAAAAATTTTACAGGAAAGTGTACAGTCTTCTTTTGCATTTAGAGGTAAGAGATAAGAGTAAATATAAATGAATAAATTTTATTTACAGAAATAAATGTTCTGCAACATAAGGAAATATGCATATAAAGAAAGGAAGTTAAGGAAGAGATTTAGAGGTAAGAGATAAGAGTAAATATAAATGAATAAATTTTATTTACAGAAATATTCTGCAACATAAGGAAATACGCATATAAAGAAAGGAAGTTAAGGAACTCAACAACCCATTTTCTATTTTAAAGAGAGGCATAGATAGACAGGCACATTGGTACATGCCTGGAATCCCAGCAATTCAAGAGGCTGAGGTGAGAGAATCACTTGAGCACAGGAGTTTGAGACCAACTCGGGCAACATTGCAAGATCCCATCTCTTAGAAAAATAATTTAAAAAGGCAAAGTTGTCTGTTGAGATAGAATGAATTTGGATATTTACAACTAAGGCTGTGAATTGACAGCAGCACTTTTATATTTGGGTGATTTATTCAAGCCAATTTGTGACTCAGTGAATAATGTATAGGGTAGGTAGTTGGAAAAGACTTTGGAACTTAATGTTACAGCTCTTGGCATTTCAGTGATTAAAGTCATTATGGAGGTTCAGGTGGGTAGACAATATATAAAGCCATGAAGAATTGATGGCTCTGGAGAACAAGCAGTTCAACACAGGAGAGCTTCATGATGTTTCGTGATAGGACTGAAGAGATAGAAGTTGGCAGTGAGTGTTTGGTGTATCGGAGTAGAAGACTTTAGAGGTGATAGAACTATGAATGTTATAACTGAATTATGTCCACTCAAAAGTTCACATGTTGAAGTTATGACTCTCAGCGCATCAGAATATAATTGTATTTGGAGATATGGTCTTTAAAAAGGTAACTTAAAGACATCAGGGTGGGCCCCAATCCAATATGACTGTCTTCCTATTAAGAGGAGATTGGGATGTAGATATGCACAGAGACGGATCAAGGAAAAACACAGGGAGAAAAATGGCCATTTACAAGAACTAGGTTTTACTGTCTTAGTATTTCCGGTGTCCTCATAGTTCCTACACATAGAAAGCATTTTTGCAAATTTAGTCAAGTTAAACTAAACAAACAACTCCTTTGCATATAAAAGACAGCATGCTTTATTTTTGTATATAACCACAGAAGTAATACATGCTAAAAGTGCTTATACAGTGGTCTTGCAGTTAACCAGTCTGAAAATATTAAATAGAAAATTCCAGAAATAATTCATAAGTTTTAAACTGCATGCTGTTCTGAGTAGCACGAAAAAATCTCACTCTGTCCCACCTCATGCATCCTTTTGTCCAGCAGATCCATGCTGTAGATGTTCATTGCCCTTTAGTAGCCATTGTGGTTATCAGATCGTCATGATGTTGCAAAGCTGGCATTCAAGTAACACTTATTTTACTCAAAAAAGTGCAAGAATAATGATGGTGGCATTTTGGCTATGCCAAAGAGAAGCCATAAGGTGTTTCCTTTAAGTGAAAACTGAAAGTTCTCAACTTAATAAGGAAAGAAAAAAAATCGTATGCTGAGGTTGCTAAGATCTACAATAAGAACAAACCTTCTATCCATGAAATTGTGAAAAGGAAAAATAAAATCTGTGCTAGTTTTGCTGTTGCACTTTAAACTGCAAAAGTTATGCCCACAGTGCATAAGTGCTTAGTTACGATGAAAAAGTCATTAAATTTGTGAGCGGAAAACATGAACAGAATCCTGTTCTGACTGAGGGCAATTGGGTTCGGTATTATCTTCAATTTCAGACATCCATTGGGAGTCTTGGAACATCTCCCCTAAAGATAATAGGAGATTGCGGTATTTATAAAGTTTATTATCTGAATTCCTCTTAGCAGCAACGGTAGGCAACAGAGCTTATAAACATACAATTTACTACTATAAATTACAATAGAAGAATTGTTTAAAAGATGAGTTAGTATCATAACTGTAAAAGCTATATGTATATTCTTAATTTCTTTTAATGGTAGAGGAAGAAATACAGAACGATAAAGTGGCATTTTCATTGTTGGCATGTCTCTAGGAACCTTATGCCAAAGTAACAAGAAGTTAGATGCTATTAAACACATGCAACATAATATCACAGTAGAACTGTTCATTAGCCAGAGTGCTCAGAGACCATGTAGCTTTCTGAAGGGTCATATATAATAACTTTGATCTCAAAATTTATAGTCAAAAAGTCCTTGATCATATTAACACCATGGTTTTTTGTCTGTGTTTCACTGTAATCATGATGGATTTTCTTAAGATGTACACCTTTCATGTTCAGGTACAAATAGCCTAAGATATGATTAATGGTTGGCACTAAATTGGATTTTTTTCCATACACAGGAAAACAATCATAAGACAGACAAGGAACCACATCAACATTCACAGGAGAGTTGCTTTTTCAAGGAATCAGCATAAAGAAAATTATTGGAAATCTGGTGCAGTGTCAAGTTTTTATGGGGGAATTAGAAAGTAGCTGTCTCAGCCTGTCTCTTGACTTTAAAGTTGTACTGTTTCTACTTCAAATAGTCTGAAAGTTGCAACTATCTAGAGTAACAGGGGCTATAGATAAGAAGAAGGGGCACTGGAGACCCTTGCATCTGGCTCTGAAATACTCATTTAACATCTAATCTATATTTACAGTAAAGATGCCCAACAAATGTTCTGCTTCCTAGTAACTTTGTTGGATCACTGAACTAATCAAAATCAAGAAAACAAAACAGTTTTTGAGGTGATTTTCCTCCTAAACTTGATGTAAACTTAAATATAGGAAGAATAAATGAGGTTCTTTTGGAAGTGGAGGTTGCAGGAATTTTCATATGATTGTGGATTTATCATCAGAAGGCATGTTAAAAGGCATTTAGACCCTTCCCATCATCCAAAAGTCAAGCAAACCATCTGAGATCAATAGTTCCCAAACTTTACTGTATATCAGAATCACCTGGAAGGTTTGTTAATCCACAAATTGCTGGTGCCCAAAGTTTCTGATTCAATAAGTCTGGAGTGGAATTGGAGAATTTGCATTTCAAACAAGTTTCCAGATGACAGTGATAATGTTGGTCTGGAGTCATACTGGGAGAACCTCTGCACTAGATCACATTCACTAACTTACTTCAGCAATTATCAAGTGTGCTCTCTGATTGGAATTGTGCTGGGATATATAAATAATACAAAAAGTAACTGATCTTGAAGAGCTTAAGTTTCATGAGAGAAACAGAAAATAAAAAGGATTTCAATGAACTGTAATAAAATGATAGGAAAGACCAAGACAGGGTGTTATGAGAGCATAAAGGAGTGTCATATTCCCAAACTAGAGTTAGGAATGCCTTCCTAGGAAGACGTCACTTGAACATGGCCTTAAAAAGGGGAAGCTGGGAAAGGTAGTCCAGGCAAAGGGAACAGCAGGATGAAAGATACAGATACATGAAGTAGCTAGGTATAGGTTAAGCAACAGAAGTTGCAAATATACAATTTTATATTATAAATTATAATAGAAGATTTAAAAAAGAAAATGCACGTAACTATAAGGAATCTATGTGCATTTTCTTAAATCATCTTAATAGTATCATCTTAATAGTAATTAAAATATCAAATATAACGAGGTTTTGCATTTCTCTATTATCTCTATACACCTCTATTACATATCTCATTAGAATATTACTTGATTTTAGGAATAAATGTACCATGCATAAGAGCACCTACTGTACAATGCCCCAAATGGCCTAGAAGATTTCTTTCTATCTAGAAGGACATGAAAGTTATTTTTATATTGCCATCTCAAAGTGAGGAAAAAGTATTTTACCTTGTTTTTAAATGAACATAAAATGATAGTAAATGCAACAAGTGATTGCCTTTTCAGGGCACCTAGAAGTCAATTAATGAGGGCTCAGGTAATGAGTCCTGTCTGTGAAAGCTTTCAGAAGGTAGAAGCTCTACATGGGGAAGTAAGTCACTGAACCCTTCCCTCCTCAGCACCTTCCCTCAGGCTGCCTCCTGCCCTGCTGGAACCCTAGGGGAAGGAAAAAGAGCCTCTTTGTGAATTTCACTCTCGTCATGGAATCTGATGAGAGAGAGAATAATAAAAGAACAGGGGTTATATGTAAGTGAGATGCTCTCAGGCCTGAGAAAAGGCAACTCTTAGCTCAGTTCATACCCACATTGAACATGGCGTCACGACAAGGGAAGAACTGTGAAACGCGCACAAAATGTTGAGTAAAAGGCTCTAGATGTAGCATACTGTATGATTCCATTTATATATCGTTCATAAAGAGGCAAGACTAAACTGTAGTGGAAGTCAGGAAAACAGGCTATGTCTGGGGAGGGAAAAATAAATTCTTTGAATTTATTGCCGGGATTGATTGAGAGGAACTAGAAGGGGAGTTTCTGGAGTATGGCAACTCTCCACCCAAATTCTTTCCCGGGGTGGTGGCTACATGAGTGTGTGTGTGTGTGCGCGCGCGCGCGTGTGTGTGTGTGTCTGTGTGGTAATTCACTGAGCTGCAAATTTGTTGTATACACTTTTATATATGTGAATTATACTTCATAATAAAACAGGTTTTTTTTAAAAAAAAAAAAAGTAAAAAAATAAAAAAACTGTGTAAACATCTCTTCCTCTTATTTGGTCGGAATTTTTGTTCCTGAATATATTGTATGACTTTCAGGTATCACAGCTCACATGAACCTAGGCTACTGTGCATATCATATTTGGGGTAAATCTCTGTTTTCTAGGTGAAGCAGTTAGGAAGCAATTGTTTTAATTCAAATAAGAGATTAGGGCAAGAATTAAGGCAGAGAGATGGGAAGAATAAAATAGGATAAAATCAAGGGTTTTCAAACGTAGCCCTAATAGGACTTAGTGACCAATTAAAATGGGTTGAGGTAAAATTGTCAAATCACTTCAAGACTTCAGACTTGAGTGACCATGTGACTGGTGCTGCTTTAACCAGGATAGAGAAAATCTGAGATGCCAGTTCTCCATTCTAGGTCATGTTACCTGCTAAGCTAGAAATGTACATAAAGGCAAAAATTTCCTTTTTCAAGGAGACATTTCATTTAGTTGTGTTCCTGCCTCAGTTAAAAAAAAAAAAAAAAAATGATTGCCATCTATACAGAACTTACAAATGCTTTTGCAACAGCTAAGTAGTGTTCCAAGGAGTCTTGCTTTGTTTAGGTTTTTATCTCCGTATGTTCCAGGTTGACATGTTGACACTAAGAGGTGGGATAATTTCAAAGTTGAAACTAAGAAAAGATGGATCAGAATTGGCCATGGGTAAAATAAGGATAGGAAAAAAGAATGAACAGATAATGTCATTGAGATAGAATGTAAAGTCACTTCTTCTAAAGATATTGTTCTACCTGATGCCTGAAGTTTCATTATTAGAGATCCAGTCTAAGCTTTAGAATTTTCTTCTCCCTGACATTTTCTTTTAAGTTCAAATATTCATGAGGGAGATGGGTCTATTGTGTCACTTTCATCTTTCATTGGCAAATTGAAATAAGCATGTACAAAATTTTGTGGAAATTAAAGCTAATTTAAATATGATTTTTAGTATAATGCCAGGGATATAGCAAGTGCTAACTACTGTCTCCAACCCAGAAGCCAGGAAATAGTAATTACAACAATTTTACAATTTTTAATTCTTTGAATTGATTACCAGTATTGTTTAGTAGCTTCTCTGAAGAATTTAAAAAATGAACAATTGATTTCGGGGCGGAGCAAGATGGCCGAATAGGAACAGCTCCAGTCTCCAACTCCCAGCGCGAGCGACACAGAAGACCGGCGATTTCTGCATTTTCAACTGAGGTACTGGGTTCATCTCACTGGGGAGTGCCAGACGATCGGTGCTGGTCAGCTGCTGCAGCCCGACCAGCGAGAGCTGAAGCAGGGCGAGGCATTGCCTCACCTGGAAAGCGCAAGGGGGAAGGGAATCCCTTTTCCTAGCCAGGGGAACTGAGACACACAACACCTGGAAAATCGGGTAACTCCCACCCCAATACTGCGCTTTAAGCAGACAGGCACACCAGGACATCATATCCCACACCTGGCCGGGAGTGTCCCACACCCACGGAGCCTCCCTCATTGCTAGCACAGCAGTCTGTGATCTACCGGCAAGGCAGCAGCGAGGCTGGGGGAGGGGCGCCCGCCATTGCTGAGGCTTAAGTAGGTAAACAAAGCTGCTGGGAAGCTCGAACTGGGTGGAGCTCACAGCAGCTCAAGGAAACCTGCCTGTCTCTGTAGACTCCACCTCTGCGGACAGGGCACAGTAAATAATAACAAACGCAGCAGCTCTGCAGACGCAAACGACTCTGTCTGACAGCTTTGAAGAGAGCAGTGGATCTCCCAACACGGAGGTTGAGATCTGAGAAGGGACAGACTCCCTGCTCAAGTGGGTCCCTGACCCCTGAGTAGCCTAACTGGGAGACATCCCCCACTAGGGGCAGTCTGACACCCCACACCTCACAGGGTGGAGTACACCCCTGAAAGGAAGATTCCAAAGCAAGAATCAGACAGGTACACTCGCTGTGCAGAAATATTCTATCTTCGGCAGCCTCTGCTGCTGATACCCAGGCAAACAGGGTCTGGAGTGGACCTCAAGCAATCTCCTACAGCTACAACCTACAGCTGAGGATCCTGACTGTTAGAAGGAAAACTATCAAACAGGAAGGACACCTACACCAAAACCCCATCAGTACATCACCATCATCAAACACCAGAGGCAGATAAAACCACAAAGATGGGGAAAAAGCAGGGCAGAAAAGCTGGAAATTCAAAAAATAAGAGCGCATCTCCCCCAGCAAAGGAGCGCAGCTCATCGCCAGCAACGGATCAAAGCTGGACGGAGAATGACTTCGACGAGATGAGAGAAGAAGGCTTCAGTCCATCAAATTTCTCAGAACTAAAGGAGGAATTACGTACCCAGCGCAAAGAAACTAAAAATCTTGAAAAAAAAGTGGAAGAATTGATGGCTAGAGTAATTAATGCAGAGAAGCTCACAAACGAAATGAAAGAGACGAAAACCATGGCACGAGAAATACGTGACAAATGCACAAGCTTCAGTAACCGTCTCGATCAACTGGAAGAAAGAATGTCAGCGATGGAGGATCAAATGAATGAAATGAAGCGAGAAGAGAAACCAAAAGAAAAAAGAAGAAAAAGAAATGAACAAAGCCTGCAAGAAGTATGGGATTATGTAAAAAGACCAAATCTACGTCTGATTGGGGTGCCTGAAAGTGAGGGGGAAAATGGAACCAAGTTGGAAAACACTCTTCAGGATATCATCCAGGAGAACTTCCCCAACCTAGTAGGGCAGGCCAACATTCAAATCCAGGAAATACAGAGAACGCCACAAAGATACTCCTCGAGAAGAGCAACTCCAAGACACATAATTGCCAGATTCACCAAAGTTGAAATGAAGGAAAAAATCTTAAGGGCAGCCAGAGAGAAAGGTCGGGTTACCCACAAAGGGAAGCCCATCAGACTAACAGCAGATCTCTCGGCAGAAACTCTTCAAGCCAGAAGAGAGTGGGGGCCAATATTCAACATTCTTAAAGAAAAGAATTTTAAACCCAGAATTTTATATCCAGCCAAACTAAGTTTCATAAGTGAAGGAGAAATAAAATCCTTTACAGATAAGCAAATGCTTAGAGATTTTGTCACCACTAGGCCTGCCTTACAAGAGACCCTGAAGGAAGCACTAAACATGGAAAGGAACAACCGGTACCAGCTATTGCAAAAACATGCCAAAATGTAAAGACCATCCAGGCTAGGAAGAAACTGCATCAACTAACGAGCAAAATAACCAGTTAATATCATAATGGCAGGATCAAGTTCACACATAACAATCTTAACCTTAAATGTAAATGGACTAAATGCTCCAATTAAAAGACACAGACTGGCAAACTGGATAAAGAGTCAAGACACATCAGTCTGCTGTATTCAGGAGACCCATCTCACACGCAGAGACATACATAGGCTCAAAATAAAGGGATGGAGGAAGATTTACCAAGCAAATGGAGAACACAAAAAAGCGGGGGTTGCAATACTAGTCTCTGATAAAACAGACTTTAAACCATCAAAGATCAAAAGAGACAAAGAAGGCCATTACATAATGGTAAAGGGATCAATTCAACAGGAAGAGCTAACTATCCTAAATATATATGCACCCAATACAGGAGCACCCAGATTCATAAAGCAAGTCCTTAGAGACTTACAAAGAGACTTAGACTCCCATACAATAATAATGGGAGACTTCAACACTCCACTGTCAACATTAGACAGATCAACGAGACAGAAAGTTAACAAGGATATCCAGGAATTGAACTCATCTCTGCAGCAAGCAGACCTAATAGACATCTATAGAACTCTCCACCCCAAATCAACAGAATATACATTCTTCTCAGCACCACATCGTACTTATTCCAAAATTGACCACGTAATTGGAAGTAAAGCACTCCTCAGCAAATGTACAAGAACAGAAATTATAACAAACTGTCTCTCAGACCACAGTGCAATCAAATTAGAACTCAGGACTAAGAAACTCAATCAAAACCGCTCAACTACATGGAAACTGAACAACCTGCTCCTGAATGACTACTGGGTACATAACGAAATGAAGGCAGAAATAAAGATGTTCTTTGAAACCAATGAGAACAAAGATACAACATACCAGAATCTCTGGGACACATTTAAAGCAGTGTGTAGAGGGAAATTTATAGCACTAAATGCCCACAAGAGAAAGCAGGAAAGATCTAAAATTGACACTCTAACATCGCAATTAAAAGAACTAGAGAAGCAAGAGCAAACACATTCGAAAGCTAGCAGAAGGCAAGAAATAACTAAGATCAGAGCAGAACTGAAGGAGATAGAGACACAAAAAACCCTCCAAAAAATCAATGAATCCAGGAGTTGGTTTTTTGAAAAGATCAACAAAATTGACAGACCACTAGCAAGACTAATAAAGAAGAAAAGAGAGAAGAATCAAATCGACGCAATTAAAAATGATAAAGGGGATATCACCACCGACCCCACAGAAATACAAACTACCATCAGAGAATACTATAAACACCTCTACGCAAATAAACTGGAAAATCTAGAAGAAATGGATAATTTCCTGGACACTTACACTCTTCCAAGACTAAACCAGGAAGAAGTTGAATCCCTGAATAGACCAATAGTAGGCTCTGAAATTGAGGCAATAATTAATAGCCTACCAACCAAAAAAAGTCCAGGACCAGATGGATTCACAGCTGAATTCTACCAGAGGTACAAGGAGGAGCTGGTACCATTCCTTCTGAGACTATTCCAATCAATAGAAAAAGAGGGAATCCTCCCTAACTCATTTTATGAGGCCAACATCATCCTGATACCAAAGCCTGGCAGAGACACAACAAAAAAAGAGAATTTTAGACCAATATCCCTGATGAACATCGATGCAAAAATCCTCAATAAAATACTGGCAAACCGGATTCAGCAGCACATCAAAAAGCTTATCCACCATGATCAAGTGGGCTTCATCCCTGGGATGCAAGGCTGGTTCAACATTCGCAAATCAATAAACATAATCCAGCATATAAACAGAACCAAAGACAAGAACCACATCATTATCTCAATAGATGCAGAAAAGGCTTTTGAGAAAATTCAACAGCCCTTCATGCTAAAAACGCTCAATAAATTCGGTATTGATGGAACGTACCTCAAAATCATAAGAGCTATTTATGACAAACCCACAGCCAATATCATACTGAATGGGCAAAAACTGGAAAAATTCCCTTTGAAAACTGGCACAAGACAGGGATGCCCTCTCTCACCACTCCTATTCAACATAGTGTTGGAAGTTCTGGCTAGGGCAATCAGGCAAGAGAAAGAAATCAAGGGGATTCAGTTAGGAAAAGAAGAAGTCAAATTGTCCCTGTTTGCAGACGACATGATTGTATATTTAGAAAACCCCATTGTCTCAGCCCAAAATCTCCTTAAGCTGATCAGCAACTTCAGCAAAGTCTCAGGATACAAAATTAATGTGCAAAAATCACAAGCATTCTTATACACCAGTGACAGTCAAACAGAGAGCCAAATCAGGAATGAACTTCCATTCACAATTGCTTCAAAGAGAATAAAATACCTAGGAATCCAACTTACAAGGGATGTAAAGGACCTCTTCAAGGAGAACTACAAACCACTGCTCAGTGAAATCAAAGAGGACACAAACAAATGGAAGAACATACCATGCTCATGGATAGGAAGAATCAATATCGTGAAAATGGCCATACTGCCCAAGGTAATTTATAGATTCAATGCCATCCCCATCAAGCTACCAATGAGCTTCTTCACAGAATTGGAAAAAACTGCTTTAAAGTTCATATGGAACCAAAAAAGAGCCCGCATCTCCAAGACAATCCTAAGTCAAAAGAACAAAGCTGGAGGCATCACGCTACCTGACTTCAAACTATACTACAAGGCTACAGTAACCAAAACAGCATGGTACTGGTACCAAAACAGAGATATAGACCAATGGAACAGAACAGAGTCCTCAGAAATAATACCACACATCTACAGCCATCTGATCTTTGACAAACCTGAGAGAAACAAGAAATGGGGAAAGGATTCCCTATTTAATAAATGGTGCTGGGAAAACTGGCTAGCCATAAGTAGAAAGCTGAAACTGGATCCTTTCCTTACTCCTTATACGAAAATTAATTCAAGATGGATTAGAGACTTAAATGTTAGACCTAATACCATAAAAATCCTAGAGGAAAACATAGGTAGTACCATTCAGGACATAGGCATGGGCAAAGACTTCATGTCTAAAACACCAAAAGCAACGGCAGCAAAAGCCAAAATTGACAAATGGGATCTCATCAAACTAAAGAGCTTCTGCACAGCAAAAGAAACTACCATCAGAGTGAGCAGGCAACCTACAGAATGGGAGAAAATTTTTGCAATCTACTCATCTGACAAAGGGCTAATATCCAGAACCTACAAAGAACTCAAACACATTTACAAGAAAAAAACAAACAACCCCATCCAAAAGTGGGCAAAGGATATGAACAGACATTTCTCAAAAGAAGACATTCATACAGCCAACAGACACATGAAAAAATGCTCATCATCACTGGCCATCAGAGAAATGCAAATCAAAACCACAATGAGATACCATCTCACACCAGTTAGAATGGCGATCATTCAAAAGTCAGGAAACAACAGGTGCTGGAGAGGATGTGGAGAAATAGGAACACTTTTACACTGTTGGTGGGATTGTAAACTAGTTCAACCATTATGGAAAACAGTATGGCGATTCCTCAAGGATCTAGAACTAGATGTACCATATGACCCAGCCATCCCATTACTGGGTATATACCCAAAGGATTATAAATTATGCTGCTATAAGGACACATGCACACGTATGTTTATTGCAGCACTATTCACAATAGCAAAGACTTGGAATCAACCCAAATGTCCATCAGTGACAGATTGGATTAAGAAAATGTGGCACATATACACCATGGAATACTATGCAGCCATAAAAAAGGATGAGTTTGTGTCCTTTGTAGGGACATGGATGCAGCTGGAAACCATCATCCTTAGCAAACTATCACAAGAACAGAAAACCAAACACCGCATGTTCTCACTCGTAGGTGGGAATGGAACAATGAGATCACTTGGACTCGGGAAGGGGAACATCACACACCGGGGCCTATCATGGGGAGGGGGGAGGGGGGAGGGATTGCATTGGGAGTTATACCTGATGTAAATGACGAGTTGATGGGTGCAGCACACCAACATGGCACAAGTATACATATGTAGCAAACCTGCACGTTGTGCACATGTACCCTACAACTTGAAGTTTAATAATAATAATAAATAAATTTAAAATAAAATAAAATAAAATAAAATAAAATAAAAAATGAACAATTGCCATCCTTCTGAGATTATTTGTGCAATATCAGAAGTTGGGGGGTACCAATAATTTGTTCTAATTTCTCACTCATAAAAATATGTAGTAAACTCTAAGCTAATTGGAAATAACTATTTAGAAGTCACATTGGGCCCATATAAAGATAACAACTAAATAAACATTGTATTAGTTTGCACACTGGCAAACTGAAATACAGCAACAAAATCTCTGCAGGGATCTTTGATTCCTACAAAGCCAGAATAAAATGTATACCAGAATTTCAGAGAGTAAAGTAGTAGTTCCAAAAGTTTGCTGCACATTAGAAGCACCTAGGGAGCTTTTGAAAATCCCAGTGCCCAGATAACAGCTAATGCCAATTAAGTCAGAATGTCTGGGGAGGGAACTAGGCATAAATATTTTTTTAAGATACCCAGGTGGTGTTTTAAAATGTGCAGCAAAATTTGGGAACCACTGGTGTAAGGTAACAGTTTTATATCTACCACAGCTGTTTGGAAAGCATTAGAAGTTGTACATGAAAAGTTTAAGTTGGGAAAAACACGCGAATAATGCCTTGATCCTTTTTCCCACTAATCCGTGACCACTACCCTTCCCAAACTACATCCTTGACAATCCAAAATTATCTGGCTTTGGGGAGAGGAGAAGAGAAGAAAGAAAAGTGAAAAAGACCAGAGAAGCATCAAAGTATCAGAGAGTTTGCTATGATTCAGCACTTGGGGGATTTGAGTATTCTAATTCTGATACCCTTATTATCTCATCCACAGATCACTTTGTGTTCAACACTATGGGCAGGTATTTGTTGTACCTCCCTGGACCCAAGCAAGCAGATTTAGAAATGGATGAGAAGCCCTTGGGTATTGATAGCTGCCTGCAAACTTAGCCCAAACTGAGCAGTGAGAGGGACATGATTAGTAGTGAGTCAATAAGCCATTCCTTTCTTCTTGGTACATCTCTGAGGTCTAGCTTCCCCATCACTTTCTCAGGATCACAAGCCTCATCTTAGCCTTCTGTTGTCTTCATTGTGCCATGGAATTCTTCATACTGTTCTCATTAAAAACTTTCCAGGACCTTCCCAGGAGATGCAGAGTGAGTTTCCAGTTTTTATATCTCTGAGACCTCTTTCACAGGTAACTATAGTTAACTACTGCAGCATCCTATAGTATGTATAAAACTAAATACTTAACAACAAAATGCATCAGTCTCACATACGTTTTCTGCTTTGTGACCTTGAAAATACAATTTTACCTACAAGATAGGTGGTGCCCCATTTATCTATTCTAAATTGATTTGAAATTTAAGCAAAGTAATCAAGAAGCAGACCTTGGTTGAAGAATTGATGACATGCCAGGCAAAAACAAACAGGTACACAATATGCTGCAGAAAAACAACTGAGTAAAAGAAAACCACCAGTATTTATAATAGTTAAAAAGGTCACCTCTTTGTCAATAAGTCTTACCTGTATATTTCACTTCTATTGCTTATTGCAAGAAGGACTACAGTACATATGCTGTGAGGTTAATAAAAACGTCTCTTTGAAGATGACTGACATGTATACATTACTGCAAACTATATTGGTCAATACTTACGGGCCTGACTTATGAAAAGTTTCTGTTCTGACTGCAGCTTTACATTTAATTCCAGAGAATTTCTTCTGTTTGTCCTCATATATAAGATAATAACTTTTCCTACTTCTAACCTTAAAGTCTGAACATTCTAACTGAATTTTAGTTACTTCACTAATTTACATAGCCAGGCTCAAAATTTTTCTAGAATCATGAGGATATCAAGTGCATGGAATTGGTGTTACATTAACATTTAAATAATTACTTGACCATTTGGTGTCTCAATTTTTTAGGCTAAAATAGTTAAAGATACATAACATCATCTTGTTTGCATCATGAAAAAGACGGTTAAATAGGGAATGTCTATAAATGTTTTGAAAACCACAGATAAAATTTATTAAAGGAGTCCAACATGGATATTTTTGTAACTGCAATTCAGATTTTATCTCGTTTTAAAAGTTACAAAAGTTGCATTACTCTTCTAGGAAAACATTCTAATAGTGATATAATATTAAAATATAGGAAATCAGCATATTTAAATAATATACACTGATAAGGACATTATTTTATGGTTATACCATTATCAAATAGAGCCACTGAGTACCAAAAAAGTTTATGCCAGCCAATATTTATAATAAGCCAGTTTGTGATTTCTGTTTTTAGTGGCATGTTTGGTTTATTTTAAAGCTTGAAAGAGAACTTACAGTTTCATCTTTGACATATAAAGACCGTGCAAGTCATAACCCTCATCTTTACAACAAGGAAAAGCTGGACAATCTGAAATTAATGTCTTTTCTTGGATTCAAAGCAGCTGAAGTCACACGAAAAATCACCACCAGGAAATCTGAAGAGATAATCCCATTAAAGAGACACATCCAACATCTTCTTACTGTGAAAAGACACCTCTGAATATAGTAACTAGTAGTAACACTTAAACAGTAATTTTCGTGGCTTACTGGAGGCTGTGTGTGGACTAGCTCCAGAGTAAGAAACTCTTTAGGGCCACAGTCTTAGTGAGATCCTCACAATGTTTTGGACCTTACCTCCAGAAACTTCACCAGATTCTCACAGTGATGATCCTAGAAAGATCTCTTTGGCCCCTTGGGTCTCTGTTAAAGGGAAAGGAAGAATAGTCATTGTGAAATATGACAAGGGGTTTCTCCATAACCAAGATCTATTGGTCAGGTGAAAAGCCCATTGCCATAGTCTATCACAGATGGAAGAGGAGCATTCCTCCTCTTCCACCTCCCCTAACCCCTCTTACCCTTAAGAGAAGTAAAGGTCAACAAGGGGCAGGGTGTCAAAGAACAGGCTGGAAATGCTGCAGCCAGGAAAGGTGGTAGGGAGCAGGGGAGAACCTTATCACTGGAGAAACAGTCGGGAGATCACAGCGCTGATGCACAGACCCACTAAAAGTCGGAAATCTAATCAGAAAATTATAAAATACTCTCCCTCTCCAGCATCTTACCACACACAAAGCTCCAGTATAATAATCGTGGTTTACAACGGAGACAGCTGTAAGACACGGACTTTCTCTGACCGGGAGAACTTAGGCAAGCCCAAAGTCAAGAGGGGAGACAAAAATAACAAACTAGAAAAAATTTGAATTATCTGGCTCTTATGGCTACAGAAGACATTAAATACAGATAAGATCTTTGCCGTATTCATATATGACCTCTCACTACAGGCCTATTTACCTCAGTTTCTGTTACTCTATCCAACAAATGTGGTTTCGAGAAAGATCATGAAGACAAAACCAAGAGAAAACAGTCTGCAAAGCAGACTGCAAAGCAATCATCAGACTCAGACACAGATGATGTGACATAATTTCTGAAATTATCAGAAAGAGAATTAGTAGATCCAACATGACTGAGAAGAGATTAAAGATAGATGAACAGCAACTTTCCAAACTGAAATGCAAGGGAAAAAAGACTAATTTTTTAAAAAACAGAACATTCAAGAATGTGAGACAGTAACAAAATGTGTCACACATAACAGGAATACCAGAAGGGGACAAAGGCAAACAAAGATAATTGGAAAAATCCCCAAACATTTGGAAACTAAATAGCACTGTAAGTAATCCATGAAATAAAAATCTCAAAAAATTCTAAATATTTTAACTAAATTAAGATGTAATGCATATATTAGAAAATAGAGAAGATATAAAACCAATAAACTAAGTTTTCACCTTAGAAAATTTTTTAAAAAGGAATTTAAGCCTAAAGCAAGCAAAAGAAAAAATTATAACAAAAAGAGCAAAATGTGATAAAATTGAAAAGAGAAAAATAATAGAGAAAAATCAAAGAAACCAAAAGTTATACTTTGAAAATATCAAAAAAATTGATAAACATCTCTACCCAAACCCAAAAAAAGACACAAATTATCAGCATCATAAATGAAAGAGGAGTCATTGCAACTGATCTCATGAATATTCAACAGCTAATAAAGGCATACTATGAAAAATTCTATGCTCACAAATTTGATGATTCAGATGAAATGGACCAATTCCTTGAAAGACATGAGCTATCAAAACCCATGCAAGAAGAAATAGATAACCAAAATACTTCTATATCTACTAGAGAAATTAAAGCAGTAATTAATAACCTTCCAAAAAAAGAAAGCACCAACTTTCTTTCACTGGTGAATTCTACCAAACATCTAAAGAATGATACCAACTTATCCCAATCTCCTCCAGAAAGCAGAAGTAGATGGAGCACTTCCTAATCATTCTGTGATACCATAATTACCCCAATACCCAAACAAGACAATGACATTACACGAAAATTCCTGACAAGAAAAAGGAAAACCAGACCTTGAAACATAATAACTCATCTAACACTAACAGCTAGGTACTGGTGTTATTAGGAGCTGACCTGGCACTCTCAGCTAAGCTGTGGCATTCTTCTGTTAAAATTAACCTCATGGAGCATTGACACCAGATCGGGTAGCTCTAAGACTATAATAAAGTGAAATTATAAAAAAAAGAAAAAGAATATTTCGTGACCTTGGCAAAGCACATACAAAAACAAGATAACAGTGGAAACAGCAAAAATCACCAGCATCCTCCTTATTACTATGAATAATAAGTGCTGTTTTGCCAGTTATGGACTTCCCTTCATATTAATTCTTCCCACTCTCTAGATAAGATGCATTAAAATATTCAATTGAATAATTACCCTGCTTTCTGACATTACTCAATCCAGAGAAAACTCCATTTCCTTCGACCCTCCTGAAAAATATCTAACACAAACACAAATCCTATAGCAAATCATTCTTAACATCTTCCTCTTATGAAGGTTCATGGTTCACCACGTGTGTGGTTTCTCTCTTAGCCATAAGTCAATAAATCTAACTTCATTTGACTATAGATATATTCCTGATGGTTTTGGGCTTACAGATTTGACACAGAGATTATTCATCGCTTTACTCCCAGTACCTTATGGCATTTCATAAGAATTTTTTGAACAAATACATTAAACTCAGATTCAAGTTAGTTCCAGATATCCTGACCATATTTAAAGGCTGACACTGGTGATTTTCAAATTTACAGTCTGTAAAATAATTCAGGACATATAGATACCAACTGAACATAGTATAACAGCATTAGGCAGACTTGAGATATATAATTTAAAAATCATAGTTCTGGGCACCTGGCCATCAATAGCAGTAATGAAGAATAGTAAATCAAAGACTTCAGATAAAACTCTAAAATGACAAACTTGTGAATATTATAGATACTGCAAAGACAGATGCTGCTACAAATCAAAGAAGCATCATTATCTTGCGTGCATTTTATAGAGAAGGCTATCTAAATGGATATTCCCAAGTTCTCACAGTACTCTTTGAAATCACGGCACAGACTATTGCAATCTTGGTGCAATGCCATTTTTACAGTCTACAAATGCACTTAGGGAAGAGAAAATTCATACTTTTTGCTCAATAATAACTTAAGCAGACAGCCAGTCCAACTGATGGCAAAACAGAAAGTGAAACAGTGTAACTAATCTATAGAATATACTTTTTTGCAGCAGTTGAAACTCATATATACACCATACAATAAGTCTCTGTGCCATCTATAGGAGTAATATATTTCATAATTCTACATCCACATCAGTCCTTGAAACTCCATTGTGAATTTTTTCCATTCAAGTTGATGGTTAAAGGACAAAATGTGTTCTACATTGAAGTTTGATCCCTACTAAGTCTGGCTCTGATTTGGATGGTCTCATTGGTTATATTGGTAAAAATGAATGATTCCTGTTATAAGGTAAAAATGAAAATTATTTCTACTTTTAATATTTAATTTAATTGTGTCATGCTGTCAACATTGTAATATAAGCTCATATGTATGTATATTTGGAATTTATATTCTTGGAAGGATATAGCAATATGGACTGATGACACAATGCTTAGTTTACATTATCAATTAAATCGCCCTGTTTCTAACATAAATTCTGTGCTTACTATAATTTGACGAAATGGCAATTCTACATTATAAATGAGTGCTTTTTGTTTAAAAACATTAAAAGCTGGCAAAAAAAGAAAAAAATTTAAAACACCCAAATTTAAACATCAAAATGTGTCCATAGTTTGGTGCATAGCCTTCCTCATTTTCCTTTTCATGTTATACTATTTTTTCCAAAATGATAACTGCTATAAATGATACTTTGTAACATAAATTTTGACTCAATAATATTAAGTACATGTTTTTCATATCAATAAATTATTTGTATACTGTTATTTGAAAATATCAATTCCCTTTATATTAGGCAATTCTTACTTTCAATTTTTAGTTGTTTTTTTAAAAATGCAAGACTTCCAGGATAAACAAGTTTTATAAATCAGTATCTCAACATCTTGTATAAATTATCCAAAAGCAACAATGAGAATTTATAAAGCAAATGCCATTTTCAACAGATAGAAAAATCCCTAACTTGTAAAATATGTGTAAGTGTTGCCAAAACAACTGAGGTAAAGGAAGTGGATAGGGAGGGAAAATTTGAAATAAAAATTTAGGGTGAAATTTGCCTTATGCAGCACCTACCCAAAACTTCCATCAAAATGTGTTTTATAAAAGTGAGAGGTTCTAACTGATGATCAAAAACATATCCCTTGGGGTGATATCACCAGGATGGCAGAGTAGGAGATACTATAGCCTTTATTCTCCCACAACACAAATAAATGCAGATAACTACCCAGAAAACAAACCATTATGGTTCCAAGCGGCCTGCTCCACAGAGGACACTGGCATCTTTTGCCACTGAGGTGACTGACAGTCATTCTTGTTGGGGAACTCCAGAAGGAGACATAATGCACACCTCTTCCCTCTTCTCATCCACCAAGAAGCAGCTACTATAGAGTTGTTTCAGGAAAGAAGCCACCACCTCACAACCTCACATGTACCCTGACCGCCAACTGATGGCTGCACCACAAGTGCGTGCACTCCAAATGTGGATGCACCGAACCCACCCATGTCTCAGATACTGGAGGCTTTGCCATAGTGAGCTTGTTCACAATCTGGGTCAGAAGACAAGGTCTCTCTGAGCATGCCTGCTCTCTGGGCACTAGCTCACCCTCCATAAAGAACTAGGCCTTGCCGTGACCCTGAAGTCACTGTAACTCTGCACATGCCTATGTTCCCATTCTTGACTCCCTGGCTGCTTTACAAGCATCTGTACCTTACACAGTGTTACCAGTGCAGCACCAGGAGCTGCTGCACTCAAAACATCAGTACCTTTACCACCTCATATCCCGGAACTATAGTTCCTCCACACATGCCTGTGTTTCAAGCCTCAGCACAGGACCACACCTTTGGGCATGACTCATCAGACACTGTCACTACCACCACTGTGAGCAGGCCGTAAACCAGACCCAATTTCAAGAGAGATGCTCTGAACCCAACTTACCTAGTGGGAGAAAGAGACCAGGAGGACATTAGCAATCACAATTACTGAAGACCCCAAGAATCCTCACCATCACTGCCAGCATCCACTGTATTAACTGCTGAGAATTCCTACAATCTGTGACAACACCCATCTCAACTCATAGGGCTACACAGAGAGTACACAGCTGCACCCTCACTGGTGCCAAAACTGCTGTACCATACCCAATAAGTGCTTTCACACTGCTCTTACATAGAGGGAGGTCTTTACATGCCAAAGCTAGCTTATAAAATCTGACAGAGGTGACTGTGCCACCAAGTGCAAACACGTCAGTGTACGTCAACGAGGAACATGAAAAGCGAAGGAGACATAACACCACCAAAAAGACACAATAATTTCCCTGTAGCTGACCCAAAAGAGCAAGAGATACGATAACTACCTGGCAAGTAATTCAAACTCAAAATAATTGTTTTAAGGAAACTCAAAAAAACCTGAATAAAATACAGAGAAACAATTCAGTGTTGTAAAGAAAACAATAAACAACCAAAATAAAAATGTTAACAGAAAGATTTATATTTTTTAAAAAATCAAACAGTGGTTTCTGGAACTAAAAAATACAATGTATGAAATTAAACCCATGATAGAGTAAAACAGCAGGATTGATCAAGCAGAAGACTGTGAACTCAGACAAGTTGTTTGAAAATATACAGAAAGAAAATAAAAAAGAATGGAAAGGAATGAAGAAAGTTTATGCAAGTTATGGAATAGCAACAAAAATGAAAATATTTGAGTTACAGGAGTTTAAAAAGAGAGGGAAAGAAAGTGGTAGAAAGCTTATTTAAAGAAATAATAGCAGAAATCTTTCCAAATCTTGGAGAAGATGTAAATATCTAGATATAGGAATGTTAAAGGTCTCCAACAAAATTCAATCCAAACAAGACTGCATCAAGACCTATTATAATCAAAATGTCAAAAAATAAAAGAAAAAGAGAGGATCCTGAAAGTGGGAACAGGAACAAAATAAAGGAAATTATACGTAAGCAAGTTTTGATAAGGCAAGCAGCAGATTTCTCAGAAGCAACCTCATAGGCCAGGATAGAGTAGGATAATACATTCAAAGTGTTGAAGGAGAAAACTTGCCAAAAAAGAACACTGTACATGGCAAAACTGTCCTTCAGAAATAAAAAAGAGATAAAGATTTTCCCCAAAAAAAAGCTGAGGGAGTTCAGTAACACCATATCTGTCTTACAAGAAATGCTAAAGAGTTCTTTAAACTGGAAAAAACCTGAAAGAAAAGGATGCTAATTACTAACACATAAACGTATGAGAGTATAAAGCTTATAAGCAAAAGTAAATGCGTAGTCAAATTCAGAACACTTTAATATTGTAATGGTGATATGTAAATTACTTATGTCTTTAGTATAAAGGTTGAAAAACAAAACTATTAAAAGTAATAATAGATTCAATAATTTGTTAAGGCATATTTAATATAAAAGTAATAAATTATGACATCAAAAACATAAGATGAGTTAGAGGAGGAAAAAGTAAATACAGTCTTATATGCAATCAAAGTTAAGTTGTCAGCTTTAAAAAGCCTTTTAAAATGATATGATGTTTTATGTATGCCTTATGGTAACCACAAAGCAAAAACCTATAGTAGATATACAAAAGATAAAACTTAAGAAATCAAAGCATATCACTAGAGAAAATTACCTAATCACAGAAGAGGACAGTAAGAAAGGAAAAAAGAAACAATGGCTCCATAAAACTACCAGAAACCGATTAACAAAATAGCAGCAGTAAGTCATTGTCTATTAATAATAACCTTAAATGTTAATGGATTAAATTGCCCAATCGAAAGACATAAAGTGGCTTAATGGATTTTAAAAACACAATTCAACTATCTGCTGCCTCCAAAAGACTCACTTCACCTGTAAGAACGCACATAGAAGAGATGGAAAAAGATATTTATGCACATAGAAACCAAAAGAGAGCAGGTGTAACTGTATTTATACCAGAAAAAAATAGACTTTAACTCAAAAACTGTAAAAATAGACAAGGTCATTATATAATGAAAAAGTGCTCAATTCAGGAAAAGAAGAGAACATTTGTAAATATATATGCACCCAACACTGGAGCACCTAAATATATAAAGCAAATATTAATAGATCTGAAGGGAGAGATGCACTGTAATACAATAGCTAGATAATTTAATACTTCACTTTCTGCAACGGACAGATTATTCAGAGAGACAAACCACTTAAAAAATCATTGAACTTGTACCACATTTTAGACTAACTGGACCTAACGGACATATGCAGAACAGTCCAGCCAATAGCAACAGAATACACATTATTCTCAAGCACAAATGAAACATTCTCCAGAATAAATTATATGTTGATCCATAAAATGAATCTTAACTAATTTAAGAAGACTGAAATTATACCAAGTATCTTTTTCCAACCATAATGATATGAAACCATAAATCAATAACAGGACAAATTTCAAAAAGTCACAAATACACAAAAACTAAACATGCTCCTGAACAACAAGTGGGTCAATGAAATGGAAAAAAAAAAAAAAATTAGAAAAATCTGAGACAAAGAAAAATAGAAGCAAAACATATACCAAAATTAATGAGATACAGCAAAAGCAGTTCTAAGAGGAAAGTTTATAGCAATAAATGCCTACAGCACAAAAAAATTGACAATTATTTGGTTAGACAAAAAAGAGAGAAGACAAAATCGGAAACAAAAGAGAAGACATCACAACTGATACCACAGAAATACAAAGAATCATAAGAGGTTACTAGGAACATGAGTACACCAAAAAATTGAATAACCTAGAAAAACAAATAAATTTCTAGTTATATACAACCTACCAAGATTGAATCATAGAGAAATAGAAAATCCAAACAGAATACAAACAAGAAAGGTGATTTAATTCATAATAAAAAGTTTCCCATCAAAGAAAGAACAGGACATGATGACTTCACTGCTGAATTCTACCAAACATTAAAGAAAAACTAACACTAATCTTTCTCACACTCTTCCAAAAAATTGAAGAGGAAGGTATACTTCCAAACTCATATTACGAGCCCAGCATTACTCTGATACCAAAACCAACGAGGTTATTACAAGAAAAGAAAATTACATGCAATATCCTTGATAAACATAGATGCAAAAATCCTCAACACAATACTAACGAACTGAATTCAACAGCACATTAAAAGAATCATTCATCGGCCGGGCACGGCGGCTTACACCTGAAATCCCAGCACTTTGGGAGGCCAAGGAGGGTGGATCACGAGGTCAGGAGATGGAGACCATTCTGGCCAAAATGGTGAAACCCCGTCTCTACTAAAAACACAAAAAGTTACCCGGGTGTGGTGGCAGGTGCCTGTAGTCCCAGCTACTCGGGAGGCTGAGGCAGGAGAATGGCGGGAACCCAGGAGGCAGAGCTTGCAGTGAGCCGAGATCTCGCCACTGCACTCCAGCCTGGGCAACCCAGTGAGACTCTGTCTCAAAAAAAAAAAAAAAAAAAAAAAAATCATTCATCATGACAAATGAGATTTATCCCAGGAATTCAATCAATAAATGTGGTATATGACATTAACAGAATAGAGGACAAAAACCATAGTGTGAAAAATAGCATTTGAAAAAAATTCAACATCCTTTCATGATTTAAAAAACTCTCAAAATATTAGGCATAGAAAAAATGGACCTCAATACAATAAAGAACACATATGATAAGCACATAGCTAACATCATACTGGTGAATACAGGTGAAAGATTTTCCTCTAAGATCAGGAACAAGACAAGAGTCCTCCCCCTACCACTTCTTTTTCTTTCATCTTTTAAAAATCTTTTTATTATTTCAATGGTTTTGGGGGAACATGTGGTGTTCGGTTACATGAATAAATTATTCAGTGGTGATTTCTGAGATTTTGGTGCACCCATCACCCGAGTAGTGTACACTGTGCCCAATATGTAGTCTTTCATCCCTCACCACCCTCCCACCTTTTCCCTCAAGTCCCCAGAGTTCATTGTCTGATTCTTATGCTTTTGTGTCCTCACAGCTTAGTGCTCACTTATAAGTGAGAACATACATTGTTTGGTTTTCCATTCCTGAGTTACTTCATTTAGAATAATGGTCTCCAATTCCATCCAGGTTATTGCAAATGCCATTATTTTGTTCCTTTTTATGGCTGAGTAGTATTCCATGATATGTATACACACACACACACACACACACACACACGATCTACTTTTAGTTCTTTAAGGAATTTCCACACTGTTTTCCATAGTTGTTGTACTAGTTTACATTCCCACCAGCAGTGTAAAAATGTTACCTTTTCACCACATTAATGCCAACATCTATTATTATTTTATTTTTTAATTACAGCCATTCTTGCAGGAGTAAGATAGTATAACATTGTGATTCTGATTTGCGTTTCTCTGATAATTAGTGATGTTGAGCATGTTTTCCATGTGTTTGTTGGCCATTTATATATCTCCTTTTGAGAATTGTCTATTCATGTTCTTAGCCCACTTTTTGATGAGATTATTTGTTTTTTTCTTGCTGGTTTGTTTGAGTTCCTTGTAGATTCTGGATATTAGTCCTTTGTCAGATGAATAGTTTGCAAAGATGTTCTCCCACTCTGTGGGCTGTCTGTTTACTCTTCTGATTATTTCCTTTGCTGTGCAGAAGCTTTTTAGTTTAATTAAGCCCCATCTAGGTATCTCTGTTTTTGTTGCATTTGCTTTGGAGTTCTTGGTCATGAACGCTTTTTCTAGGCCAATGTCTAGAAGAATTTTTCCAATGTTATCTTGTAAAATTTTTATGGTTTCAGGTCTTAGATTTATGTCTTTGATACACCTTGAGTTGATTTTTGTGTAAGGTGAGATATGAAAATCCAGTTTCATTCTTCCACATGTGGCTAGCCAATTATTCCAGCACCATTCATTGAATAGAGTGTCTTTTCCCTACTTTATGTTTTTGTTTGCTTTTCTGAATATCAGTTGGCTAAGTGTTTGGCTTTATTTCCGGGTTCTCTATTCTGTTCCATTCGTCCAGCCTCACACCACTTCTATTTAATGTAGTACAAGAAGTCCTAGCAAAAGCAATTAGGCAAGAGATAGAAATGAAAGACATCCCAATTGGAAAAGAAAAAGTTAAATTGTAAAATTGTCCCTGTTTGTTGATGACATTATCTCATATATAGAAAACCCTGAAGATGCTACTAAAACACCATTAGAACTAATAAACTGACTTAGTAAAGTTACATGATACAAAACCAACATACAAAAGTCAGTAGCATTTCTATACGCTAATAATGACAAGAAAACAATCTTATTTACAATAGCTACCAAAAAATAAAAATATTGAAGAATAAATTTAACCAAGGAAGTGAAAGACCTGAAAACTATAAAATACTGATGAAAAAATGAAAAAGGCAGAAATAAATGAAAATATATTTCATTGTTGTGGATTTAAAGAATAAATATTATTAATATTGTTCATACTACCCAAAGTGATCTACAGATTCCATACAATACTGGCAAGGTGGGGTGGCTCACGCCTGTAATCCCAGCACTTTAGGAGGCCGAGGTGGGCAGATTACCTGCGACCAAGAGTTCGAGACCAGCCTGGCTAACATGGCGAAACCCTGCCTCTACTAAAAATACAAAAGTTATCTGGGTTTGACGGCACTCACCTGTAATCTCAGCTAGTCAGTAGGCTGAGGCATGAGAATCACCTGAACCCAGGAGGCAGAGGTTGCAGTGAGCCAAGATCGCGCCACCGCACTCTAGCCTGGGCAACAGAGCAAGACGCCATTCCATACAATTCTTATCAAAGTTCCAATGAAATTTTTCACAGAAATAGAAACAGTGAAAATTTCAAATTTCACTAAAATTGTATGAAACCATAAAAGACTCCAAATTGTCCAAAACAATCTTAAGCAAAAAGAACGAAGATGGAGACAACACGCTACCTGACTTAAAATTCTACTACAGGCCGGGCATGGTGGCTGATGCCTGTAATCCCATCACTTTGGGAGGCTGTGGTGGGTGGATCATGAGATCAGGAGTTCGAGACCAGCCTGACCAACATGGTGAAACCCCGCCTCTACTAAAAATACAAAAATTAGCCAGGTGGGGTGGAGGATACCTGTAATCTCAGCTACTCAGGAGGCTAAGGCAGAAGAATTACTTGAACCTGGGAGGCGGAGGTTGCAGTGAGCCGAGATCATACCACTGAACTCCAAGCTGGGTGATAGAGCAAGACTCTGTCTCAGGAAAAAAAAAAAAAAAACTCTACTACAAAGCTATGTTAATTAAAATAGCAAGATACTGGCATAAAAACAGATTCATGGACCTATGGAACAGAATAGAGAACCCAGAAATAAATCCACATATTTTTGTTCAATTGATTTTATGACAAAGATGACAAGAACAAGCAATGGGGAAAGGATGGTTTCTTCAATAAATGCTGTTAGGACAACTGAATATCCATATACAGAAGTGTAAAATTAGGCCCTTATCTCACACCGTATATTTAAAAAGCCTCAAAATGAATTAACTTAAAAGTCAGACCTGAAATTCTAAAACTACTAGAAGAAAACAGTAGAAAACTACATAGCATTTATTCGAGCAGAGACTTTTCGGGTATGACCCCAAATTCAAGGCAATAAAAGTGAAAATAGACAAATAGGATTACATCAAATGAAACAGTTTCTGCACAGCCAAGGAAGCAAGAAACAGAACGAAGAAACAAGCTGTGAAATCGGAGAAAATATTTTCAAATCACATATCTAAAAAGGGGTTAATATTCAAAATATATTGGGAACTCAACTCAATAGTAAGAAAACAACCCTATTAAAAATGGGCAAAGGATAAGATACATAAATGGTCAATGAGTATATGAAAAAAATGTTCAATACCAGTAATCTTCAGAGAAATGCACATTAAAACTACACAATGAAATATTACCACACATCTGTTAGAATGACTAGTATAGGGAGATAAAAAATAACAAGTGACAGCCACGATGTTGAGAAAAGGAAACCTTTGCACACTGTTGGTGGAAATGTAAGTTGGTGCAGCCCTTATGGAAAACAGTATGGCAGTTCCTCAAAAACTGTATAATAGAAGTATCACATGTTCCAATTACTAAGTTATATACAAAGGAAACGAAATCAGTATGTCAAAGAGATGTCTTCCCTCCCATGTTCATTGCAGCATTATTCACGATAGATACGCAAGTTCTGGAACCAACCTAAGTGTTCATCAACAGATGAACAGATTTTTAAAATATGGCATATATACACACATTCCTTCTTTTTGTTGTTGTTGCTTTTGGTTTTTTGAGACAGAGTCTTGCTCTGTGACTAGGCTGGAGTGCAGTGGTGCCATCTTGGCTCACTGCAACCTCTGCCTCCCAGGTTCAAGCGATCCTCCTGCCTCAGCCTCCCAAGTAGCTGGGACTACAGGCATGTACCACCACACCCAGCTAATTTTTTGTATTTTTAGTAGAAACAGTGTTTCACCATGTTGACCAGGATGGTCTCGATCTCTTGACCTCATGATCTGCCCGCCTCAGTCTCCCAAAGCGCTGGGATTACAAGTGTGAGCCACCACGCCTGGCCGCATTCCTTCTTTTTAAAGGTTGTAATACTATTCAACCTTTAAAAAGAAGGAAATTCTGTAATTTGCAACTATAAGGATAAACCTGGAGGACATTATGTTAAGTAAAATAATCCAGGCACAGAGAGACAAATACTACATGATCTCACTTTTATGTGAAATCTAAATTAAGTTGAATGCATAGAAGTAGAAAGTGGAATGCTGGTTATCAGGGGTTATGGGATGGAGGAGATTGTCAAATATTATGAAATTTTAGTTCAATAGGAGAAATAAGTTCAAGAGCTCTATTTACAGCAGAGTGACTACAGTTAGTAACAATGTATCATATTCTTGAAAATTTCTAAAAGTGGATTTTAAGTGTTTTTAGCTTGATTTAGTCATTACACAATGTATACATATTTCAAAACATCATGTTATACACAATAAGTATATACACTTTTTATTTGTCAATTTTAAAAATACATAAATACATTATTAAAAAGACACAGCTACAATTAGATGCAGCAGTCCACTATTTAGCAGCAGAGAAGAAAGATTTTCTAAATTGAAAATAGCAGTAAAACTGGAATACTATCTTCAACTTCATCTTCTCCTCTCAAAGAGTTTCCTGGAAAGTGCCTGTGTATTGAAACTCACTTCATTCAATGATGAGACAGAGGAAGGAACCGTAATAGTATGAAAAATATATCCTGCAGACTTCTATTTCTGGTCAAGGCGGAGTAACAGGGAACAGATTTATTTTTCTGGCTTAATCAAAGAAACTGCAAAAAATATGTAAAACATATATAAAACAATGTTTTTAAGACAATGGACAGCAAGCATAAATGGGCAGCAAACCCTGAGATACAGCAAACAAGTGAGGTGAGCTTTGAGATTGTCTGTTTACTGACCTGAGAGTTTCCAGGCCAAAACACAGGCAACATAAATCAAGAAAAGGGCCAGTATAGTCCCTAAGTCAAGGAGACAGAGGTTGGGTTCAGGAATGCCAGGGCAGCTAGAGTTCATGAGATAGAGAACGTAGTTGTACAGTGAGAGAACACGAGACGTCTCCAAAGGGTCCCCACTAATCAGTTTATGTGTTAAGAAACTATGAAGGCTGAAGAAAGTGTCACCTAGAAGGATTAGAAGCTCATTGTTCAGGATTTACACAAGACTATGGAGAGTGCCCCTCCATATCAGCCAGAATAAAAAGCCCCAAGATTCACAGGGCAGTGGGTAGAGTATATGTGTCTTCATAGTGGAGAATAATTAGCTCCAGAATAAATTTTGCTCTGCTATCTAACAAAGCTTCCAACCTAACAAAGTAAAATATAAACCTGAAATGATGCAGGTCACAATAACTAAATTTTATTTAAAAAGCACTAGGCATGAAAAGGAAAAAGGAAGCATGATTTTAATAAAAAGGAAAAGAAATCAATCAAAATTGACCCAGAACTGACACATAGATATTAGAAATAAAAGACAAGAACATTAAAACATTTATATAACTTCATTCTATACATTCAAAAACTATATAGTATATAAACATGAGATACACAGAAGACCCAAATGAAACCAACAGAGATGAAAACTACAATGTTTGAGGTAATAAATACACTAGATGAAAATGTCAATCTGACAACTGTGGATCTGTTTACTTTTGACTTTTCCAGAATGTCATATAAATGGAATCATATACTACATAGCCTTCCAAGTGTAGCTTTTTATTTAGCATAATACATTCAAGATTCATCAATGTCATTACCTGTATCAGTAGTTTTCTCCTTTTATTGCTGTTATATTCCATTGTACCATTGTACATTAATTTTGTTTATACATGCATCAGTTTAAGGATATTTGGGTTGTTTCCAGTTTGTGCAATTATAAATGGAGATAAAATAAATATTTGTACAGAAGATTTTGAAAAGGTCTCTATGGAGGTCTTCATTTCTGTCAGGCAAATACCTAGGAATGAGATTGCTGGGTCATATGGTATGAGTATTTCTTTAACTTTATAAAAAACTGCCAAATTATTTTCCAAAGTGGGTGTACTATTGCACATTTACATCACTAAGAAATGGCCATTCTAGTTGTCCTGCATACTAATCAGGTATTTTTCTTTTAGCTATTCTAATAAGTGTGTAATAATGAGTTCTCTTTGTTTTAGTTTGCATTTCCCTATTACCAAACTATGTTGAATATGTTGAAATTACATTTAATAATGATTTTGAAAATATTTTCATGCACTTGTTTCTCAATTATATTTCTTCTTTGGTCAAGTGTCTATTCAAATCATTTACTCATTTTAATTGAGTTTATTGCTCTTATTTTGAGTTGTGAGAGTTTTCTACATTCCTGATTTTGTCAGTTATATGTTTTGCAAATATTTTCTTCAAGTCTGTGTCTTACCTTTTCGTTTTCATAACATTTGATAACACAGCGGGCAAATGAGGGGTGTTATTTTAATTAACATTAGTTTATCAATATTTCCTTTTATAGTTTACGATTTTTGAGTCCTGGTTTTAAAAACTTCATCTCACTGAATACTTTAAGACTTTATTGTAGATTTTTTTGAGAAGTTTCATAGCTTTAGCTCTTACATATGGGTGTATTATACATTTTGATATAATATTGTATATGGAGTGAGGTAATTTTAGCGTTTACTCCTTTGCATATGGATGTCTAATTAGTTGAGCATTATATGTTAAAATGCTGTCACTACCCTCCATTGAATTACTTTGGCATCTTTATGAAAAATTAATCAACCATAACTGAATGCGTCTGTTTCTTTTTTTTTTTTTTTTTTTTTTTTTTTTTTTTTTTTTTTTGAGACAAAGTCTCACTCTGTCACCCAGGCTGGAGTGCAGTGGCACAGTCTTCGCTCACTGCAACCTCCGCCGGCCAGGTTCACGCAATTCTCTTGCCTCAGCCACCCAAGTAGCTGGGACTACAGGCATCTGCTACCATGCCCGGCTAATTTTTTGTATTTTTTTAGTAGAGAGGAGGTTTCACTGTGTTAGCCAGGATGGTCTCTATCTCCTGACCTCGTGATCCGCCCGCCTCAGCCTCCCAAAGTGCTGGGATTACAGGCATGAGCCACCGTGCCCGGCCTGAATGTATCTATCTATATTACTCTCTATTCTGATTTATTGATCTGTTGTGTCTGTCTTTCAAGCAATATGACATTGACTGCCTTATTATGCCTTTATAATAAGAATTGAAATCAGGTAATGAGTCCCCCAACTTTGCTATTGTTCAAAATTATTTGACCATTCTAAGTTCTTTCCTTTCTATATGAATCTTATAATGAGCTGGTCATTCCCTAACCAATAAACAAAATTTTACTGGAAATTTAATTAGAATAGCATGGAATCTATAGATTTGGGGAAAATTGACATTTATTCCAACACAGAGTCTTCTAATCCATGACCATGGTGTATCTACATAATTCTCCTTTGATTTCTATAATTGGAATCAATATTTTGTCATTTCAGAATACAAATATTTTAAATATTTTGTTAGAGTTATTCCTGCTTTTCATGTTTTTAGTCCTTCTGAACCTATTATAGTTACATTTAAATTTCCAAACTTTCATTCCCAATATATAAAAATATAATTTATCTTTATTAATCTTATATTATATAAACTTGATTAGTTTATTTTTATTAGTTTTTTCTGAATTTTTTGTTATTTTCCAAGTGGATAATAATGTCATCTCCAAATGGAGATGTTTTTGTATTTTTCTTTCTAATATGTATGCCTTTTATTTCTTTTTCTTGCCTTAGTGCTCTAAGATCTACATGATCCCAAAGAGAATGTAATCAGCCCTTTACCATAAAGTATAATATTGGCAGTAGGTTTTTTTGTAGACTCCCTTTGTTGGTTTAAAGAAGTTTCCATTACTTCCTAGTACATTAAGAGTTTTGTGTTATTTTGTCTCTGTCAGTCTGAGTGGATGCTGATTTTTTCAAATATTTTTCTGTATCTATTGAGATGATTATGTGACCTTTCATCTATTGATATGGTAAATTTTATATGATTTAAGTTAAACAAGACTAAATTCCTGCAATAAATCCCACTTGATCATGATGTATTATCATTTTAATATATAGCTGGGTTTAATATGATAATATTTCTTAAGGATTTTTGAAAATATGTTTTGATTTAAATTAAACAAGACTTAAATTCCTGTAATAAATCCCATTTGATCATGATGCATTATTTTAATATATAGCTGGGTTTAATTTGATAATATTTCTTAAGGATTTTTGAAAATATGTTTATGAAGTACTGGTCTGTAATTTTCTTGTAATACCTTTGGTTTTAGTATCAAGGTAATGCTGGACTCACAAAATAAGTTGGTAAGCAATTTTTATCTTCTTCTACTGGTAAAGTTATGTAGGATTTGAATTCATTCTTCATTAAATGTTTGGTTGAATTTTCCAGTGAAATAAACTAGGCCTGAAGTTTTCGTTGTTGGAAGTTTATTAATACTGAATTCATTTCCTTTAACATAGAACTAGGCAGACAAAATCCGAATATGATCTCCAAAATTTCTTTCCCTGGTGTAAATGCCCTATATAATGCCCTTGAGTGTGAGTTGAACCTGCGCATATGATGAAATATCATTCATGTGATTATGTCACATTATATGACAAAATGGTGTTTATCCTGAGTGGACAAAAACTAATTTGGTAAGTTATTTAAAACCAAAGTTTTCTTCAGCTGGTAACGGAAGAGAATGGTATAGAGGCAGGCACAATATGACTAGTCTGGAAGAAAGCAAACATCCATATTGTAAACTATAGGAGATGTGTCAACAGCTAGGAGTTGAATGCAGTTCCCAGCCAATAGCTAGTAGGAAAATGGAAGCCTCAGACCTATAACCACAAGAAAATGATGAGGCCTGCTATAATTAGGGATGTTCTCTTTGAAGACATGATCTGTGAAATAATATCTAAGTTGTGAAATGGAGACACGCAAGAAAAAAAAAGGAAAATCTTTCCAAGTCAATAAAATATTTGTTAGGGTTAGGGTTAAAAAAAGAAAAAGAAAAAGAAAGAAAGAGATAAACTTGGCACTTTTCCAGGCATTTTAGCCAGAGTGTAGTGAATAAGAGGAAGAATGCAGATTAATTAAGTCATAAATGTAGGCAGAAGGCCAGAAAATACAGATCAAGGTAAGAAGTTTATTTGCATTTTATTCAGGTTGCAGTGGAAGCCACTGGAGGATTTTCAAACAGAAAGAATGCCATAATCCAATGTATACATGGAAAGAATATTTGTGCCATGATATGTTTTATGACCTTTTAGGAGAGGCAAAAGTAAAGCAAAGATTAATTAGGTGGGTATTAAAATATTACAGCTGAGAAATGATAGAGGTTTACAATTAGGATATTTTGGGTGAAGGTAATAAGAAGTATTCAGTTTCAAGATAATATTTCTTTTATTTCCACAGGTTTTGGGGAACAAGTGGCATTTGATTACATGAGTAAGTTCTTTAGCAGTGATTTGTGAGAGTTTGGTGTGCCTATCACCCGAGCAGTATACACTAAACCAAATTTGTAGCCTTCTCTCACTCTCTTCCCACCCTTTCCCCCCGCAGGCCCCAAAGTCTATTGTATTATTCTTCTGCTTTTGCATCCTCATAGCTTAGCTCCCACTTATGAGTGAGAACATACGATGTTTGGTTTTCCATTCCTGAGTTACTTCACTTAGAATAATAGTCTCCAATCCCATCCAGGTTGCTTTGAATGCCATTAATTTATTCCTTTTTATGGTTGAGTAGTATTCCATTGTGTGTGGAGATTATATATATATAAAAATCACGGTTTCTTTATCCACTCATTGATTGATGGGCATTTGGTTTGGTTCCATGATTTTGTAATTGAGAACTATGCTGCTATAAACATGTGTGTGCAAGTATCATTTTCATATAATGACTTCTTTTCCTCTGGATAGATACCCAGTAGTGAGATTGCTGGATCAAACAGTAGTTCTACTTTTTGTTCTTTAAGGAATCTCCACACTGTTTTCCATAATTCAAACCAACAAGACTTAATTATGAATGAGCTTGTGATATGAGGAAAGAAGATAAATCAAGGATGATTCCTAAAATGTTGTCCTAAACTATTGGGTGAACAATACTGCTATTCTGAGATGAGGAAAATCTGAAGGGAAAGAGATAGGGTGGGAGGTAGATCTACATTCTAAGTTGGCCATGTTGGGTTTGAATTGTCTATCAGACATTGAAACAGAGATGCCAATAAGGCAGTAGATGTAAAAGTCTAGGTTTCAGGGGAGAGGTAAAGATTGACCACATAAATTGGATGAACCTCAACCTATAGATAATATTTAAAGTCAGGGCTATGGAAGTTATCATTTAGTGAACCCATTAGGTAGCAGAAAAGAAGACAAAGACAGTTAAGGGGTGCTTCAGTATATGGTGGAGAAGGGTAAGTTAGAAAATATGACTCAAAGAAGTGACTGGTGAGATAGCAAGAAAACCAAGTGAGTGTGATATTACAGAAGCACAGAAAAGCAAGTGTTCTGAGAAGGAGAGAGGTGTCACTTCTGTCAAATGATACTTGCAAGTCAAGTAAGATGATGACCCATCTTGGTAAGTGGCCCCTCAAGCAAATACTATAATGCAGGGAGACTTTATTTGATCACCAGATTATCTGTTAATGTAGTTAAAGCTCGTAGACTTTGATTAATAAAGCTAGCAGATAAACATCTATAATACTAAAGTTGCTTGAAGTTAGAAGCCACTTATACATTTGAAGTTTAAGCATATAACTGAAATTTAACTATATCCGAAAAATGTTTGGTGGATTAATTTTGCTAAGGGAATCACAACCCTTACTTGTCTGAACCAAGAAGAGACAGAAACCAGCGGACCTCATGAAAGGGAGGTCTATATGAATGACCATCTAGCTTAAGGCTAAAACATACACACGTGGTCCATGTTGCTGTTACTGCACCTGCTGCCTAAACGTTTTTAGAATAACCATTCAGCCTCTCTTCAGTCAGTGTGGCCCAGGTCTTGCCTGCTGGTGTAGTGCACTGTAATCTTTAGATTCTTTTCTTGACTTAAAATCCTTTTTTTTCCAGCTCTACTAGGACTCACAAAAAGGAACAGCAATATTAAAACTTGCCCAAACTTTGCAATCTGGGAGTCTGAGATTGTAGGTAAAAACACACTCTAAAGAAATAAATTGTCTACTGTCTCCAATTATAAAACTGGAAAAATTATCTTTGAACATAATAATACAGAAATTAAAATAAAAGTTGAAAAATTAAGTCTAGTGAAGAAAAGGTGAGGTCAATAGATGGAAGGCCTCATAAAGTTTGGGGAATTATTCAAATAAGAATATTAGACCAAGAAAGCTGAAAGGCTGAGAAGTGATAATAAGAGAATGAAACGTTTGAAATCAAGAATATAGAGTCAGGATAGTAACTGGTGATGATTATGGCAGTGGTTGGTTTAAGAAGATGCAGAAAACAAAAATTAAAATTTAGGAGTTTAACGAAATGAGAGACCTTGTACTGGCTAGATCCTCTAGGTGGATGTCGAAGTTTCCACCAGTGATGACAAGTCATCATGAGGTTAATGAGAATGTGGGATGAGACAGGTGAATAGACAGCATGAGAAGGAGGATGAAGAAATGGGGCCTGCACAGCCTGAAGCTGTGAAACTGTCCAGGCTAGAAGAGCATAAACTAAGGGAGTGAGGTGGCAGTGAAGTAAAAGGTAGCAGTCTATCTGAAATGCTATCCCTGGGTAGAATCGATAGGCCCTTGGAACTAATTGAATGCAAGAAATAAGAAATAGGAAGAGCCTAGGATGGCATGAGAATTTCTTATTTGGAGATATTAGGCTGATAGTGATGTCATTAGTCAAGGCTATGTAACTAGGAACACAAATCAGAGATGATCAAGTTTCTGCCTTCCTGCCAGCCCAGTCCTTCTCCATCCCACTCCAACTCATACCAGCAAGCACACACATATGCATGCATACATGGAATTTAGGAAAAGAGCCCTTTGCATAACAATCAGGTATTCTAGACTTTAAATAAGTATCTTCAAGCATATTCTATGAAAAATAGGTATAATCACTTGGTCTAAGATACTAGACAGTAGTCCAAGAAAATGAGCTTCTCAGGAAGGGAAGGAGGAAGGAATGAAAGGAAGGAAGGAAGGAAGGACAGAGGGAAGGAAAAAGGGAAAGAGCGAGGAAGAGAGGGAGGGAGGGAGGCTGGCAGTAGGAGATTCTGACAACACAATCACAAACAACACAAGGGAGAAAAAGAAACAGATTCATTTTAAAAGCACAGAAAAAGAGGGTTAAATCAGTATTTAAAGCAGATGGCATAATGTTAACAGATGGCAAAAAAGCACAGAACTTCTCAAGTCCTATTTTTCTTTTGTCCTTTCTATCAAAGAATCAATCCTCAAAACTGCAAATGGAAGAACAAACAAGACACTGAAGTAATTGAAGCTCAAAGGCCAGGATGTGTGATTCAGTATGCAAATGCGAGAAGTGTTGAGTATGAATCATTAATGACCAAAAGAAGATCTATTAAATTTAGTAGAAGAGGTTATTAGACCAACTCAGAAGAATAGGTCTTTCACGGGAAAAGGGACTTTGAATATATATTTGGAAATATTTGGTGTGTTATGCTAACAAAAATAAAAACAAATAAGAATAGCATAAATGAATCAACAAAAATGCCTAGATCATAATTGAAGATTAAGTCCTGATAATAAGAAAACTATATAGTGTTAACATTCTTATCACTACAAGAAAGAGGGATGAACAGGGAGTGGTTTGTGCAGGGGACTCACTGAGATCAGATAAATGAAGATGAGTTATTAATCAAAGTAAATTGCTTTGAGCTTGAGTTCTTCTCGGGCAAGGTACTTGCCCGCCATTTCTTTAGAGCTCACACCTAATGCAAATAAACTTTCCAGTCCATCAAACTAAATATCTTGCTGTCCTACTGTCAGCGCTTGCTTTTCTGGAAGCTATCATAAAGAGCTTGCATTGTTACCATTTTGCCTTGTTTACTTACCCAGTTCATTGTGACTGCAATGATACGTATAACTTAGATCTTCCAGAAACTCAGTGCTGTGAAATTGAAAACTGTATACAAACATGATCTTTTGTTGTATTCATTAAAAGAGTCTACAGTTTAAGTCCCTAACACAGATAAATTATACTGCCAAGATGTTGCAAGAACATGAACATATTGTCACAGAATTGTTTTAGAGAACATATGAAGACTAGTGGAATATACAATTAATATTAGAGGTTGAGCACTGGCAAAACCCATTTCTAAAACTACTGTTGTTGAGACCACCAAAGACTCCTAACCAAAAAATCAAAATGTTGGCCAGGCGCAGTGGCTCACGCCTGTAATCCCAGCACTTTGGGAGGCCGAGGCGGGCGGATCACGAGGTCAGGAGATGGAGACCATCCTGCCTAAGGCGATGAAACTTGGGAGGTTGAGGTAAGAGAATGGCCTGAACCCGGGAGGCGGAGGTTGCAGTGAGTCGAGATCGCGCCACTGCACTCCAGCCTGGGCAACAGAGCAAGACTCCATGGCGGAAAAAAAAAAATCAAAATGTTACCTTCAGTACTCAACCAAGTGACAAAGTAACCATTCTGTTTATCTAAATTCCTTTCTCTCTTAGCTCACTGGGTACTTCACATTCCTAATTCTCCTACTTATCTACTAAGTCTTCTTTTCATTTGTCATGCTAGATTAGGCCCACATCAGTCTCTAATTCTGCATCTTATCTGCTTAGTCCCACATCTTTTTCTTCTCTCTGGATGGTCTTCTCCCGAGCTACAGATTTCTGTTCCCAAGTATACCTTGTTATCCATGAGCATTCCAAATATAACATACTCTCTAACACCTGCTCAGAAATTGCCTCTCTACCTCTGTAAATGGTATCGCTATCAATCTATTCTACCACTGGAAATTTCAGTTTTTCTTGACTTATTTTATTCCCCGTCAATTATGGTACTTACATCTCAGAAGAGTCTCTGGAATCTAACGTCTTCTCTTCATATTCATTTTTACTGCCTCAATTTAACCCTTCAGCATCTCCCACAGAAATTTATGTTGACCCTCCTACCTGATCCCTCTATCACTAGTCCAGGTCACTATTTAAGTGAAGTAAGCCAGGCACAGAAAGACAAACTTCACATGTTCTCATTTATTTGTGGGAGCTAAAAACTAAAATAATTGAACTTATGGAGATAGAGTAGAATGACGGTTAGCAGAAGCTAGGAAGGATGGTGGTGATCGGGGAGGAGTAAGGATGGCTAATGGGAATAAAAATATAGTTAGAATGAATATAATCTAGTATGTGATAGCACAACAGAGTGACTACAGTCAATAATAATTTATTGTACATTTTAAAATAACTAAAAGAGTAAAATTGTATTATTCATAACACAAAGAAAGAATAAATGCTTGAAATGATGGACATCCCATTTACACTGATGTGATTATTATGCCTTGTATGCCTGTATCAAAATATCTCATGTACCCCATAAGTATATGTATACACCAATATGTACCCACAAAAATTAAAAATAAAAATTTTTAATAACATAAAATGAAAAAGAAGAAATAGAAAAAATGATAATATTATAATAAATAATAGAGGCCAAGCACAGTGGCTCATGCCTATAATTCCAGCACTTTGGAAAGCCACGCGGGCAGATCACGAGATCAGGAGTTAGAGACTAGCCTGGCCAATATGGTGAAACCCCATCTGTACTAAAAATACAAAAATTAGCTGGGCATGGTGGCAGGCACCTGTAATCCCAACTACTCAGGGGGCTGAGGCAGGAGAATTGCCTAAACCCAGGAAGCAGAGTTTGCAATGAGGCAAGATCGTACCACTGCACTCTAGCCTAGGCGACAGAGCAAGACTCCATCTCGGAAAAATAAATAAATAAGAGACACTATAGACATACACATGATACATTAGATTTAAGAAGTAAGGAGAGTGGTGAGTCAGTATATTCACAGAAAAGTTAATAATAATTGTAATAATAGCAAACAATTTTTGAATAGGCACTATGCTAAAAATTCCTGTACATCATCGTTGAGTCCCCAAAATAGCCCTTTCAAATAGGTTTCATTATCTTCATTTTACAGTTGAGGGAAATCTCTAGGTCAAAGAAAATTGTTCTAAGTCAGGGGTTCTTAACTGGGGATCGTTTTGCCCACCAGGGCACATTTGGCAATGTCTGGAGACATTTTGTCACAACTTGGGTGGAGGGATGGATATTACTGGCATCTTGGTGGAGGTCACAGATGCTGCTAAACATCCTACAATGCACAGAACAACGTCCCCCTCAACTAAGCTGGCCCCAAATGACAATAAATCTGAGACTGAAAAGCCCCTTTTGTAGGAGTACTCAAAGAAATTAAGTGATAAAAGTGTGTAAGAAAAGAGACTTGGGGCTGGATGAAGCCTTAATAACTGTTATACCAAGGGCTTTTCATACTAACTCAAAGAAGAAAACTGACAACCCATACCAAGAGAGAAATCTAAGAATGAAGATCATGCATTAATTTTAAGTGGCAAGATAAAGACATAGCGATAGATGGAGAGAAATGTTGATGTACAGGTCAATTTGGAGAATGAAAGAGTAAAGAAAATATAATTGTATGAAAGTGAAATGTATTAATATTGATTGAGCACTGCACTTTAAAGCAAGGAGCAGGATACCTTACCAGACATTGGAGGCATGCTGGAGTGAAATTGAGGGAGGTTATGACTGATCTTTTCTATTTACTCAGAGAAGAAAAACTCTAGAAATCTACAAAAACAAATCTAGAAAAGATTAGATGGAGCATAAGGAGAATAGTAAAGATTAGGAACATCCACTGTAGGTAGACGGAAATTGAACAAATTTAAAGGATTCAACAAATTTAAAGTCAGTAAATTTTGATAAACCAATCTTTGAGGGTTCAGCTGAGTGTAAGAGGTTCAAGAATATGTAAAAAAGAAGTCACAGGATTTTTGCCATTGACCATTTGGAGTAACAACAAACATATTTAGCCTCATACCGAAACAAAAAATTGAAAAAATACATCAGACTACTGTTTTCAGACGTTGCACAACAACTAGTGCAGACATATGATCCTGAGAATAAAAAAAAAAAATGAGTGAACCTCACGATCATTTTGGCTTCTATGTCATCCAATATTCTGGATCATGAAGCTGGGGTAGAGAACCCCAGGCAGAGCACAAAAAAATTAAAGAATGTGAGAAGACAGAGATTAGGGCTTCAGAACAATCAGGTGACTGGAAGTTATGAAACAGAGAAGGAAGCTACAAAAGAAAAAGGAGGAGGAAGAGGAAGTTATCAAAAAACCTGCATAAGTTCCTTTAAAAATGAACTGAGTACTAATCTGTGCATGTAAAATTTTAAGAAGCAGGGAAAAGAACAACCAAGGAGTGTATCATTCACAAGTCAATTGACATTTAGATTGTTTTTGGGTTTTGGCTAAGATAAAGTTGCTACAAAAATTTCTGTATGTCTTTGAATATTTGTATGTTTTCATCCTCTAGGGTAAACCTAGACGTGAAATGACTGGGTTATAGGACAGGCATATATACAAGTTTGGAAGAAAATGCCAGTTTTCCAAAGTTATAGTTCCAAAGTTAAATGTTATATATTCATCAGAATGTATGACAGTGTTATTACTTTACACTCTTGTCAACATTTGGTATTGTCAGTCTTTTTTTTTTTTTTTGAGACGGAGTCTCGCTCTGTCGCCCAGGCTGGAGCGCAGTGGCCGGATCTCAGCTCACTACAAGCTCCGCCTCCCGGGTTCACGCCATTCTCCTGCCTCAGCCTCCCGCGTAGCTGGGACTACAGGCGCCCGCCACCTCACCCGGCTAGTTCTTTTTTTTTTTTTTTTTTTTTTTTTTTTTTTTTTTTAGTAGAGATGGGGTTTCACTGGGTTAGCCAGGATGGTCTCGATCTCCTGACCTCGTGATCCGCCCGTCTCGGCCTCCCAAAGTGCTGGGATTACAGGTTTGAGCCACCACGCCCGGCCTGCAGTCTTTTTAATTTAGCCAATCAAATGGGTGTGTAGTGGTATCTTTTTTTTAAATATTTATTTCTCTGATTACTAATGATATTGATCATTTTTTCAAGTGTGTACCTGTCAACTTTTTATTTTCTCTCTCATCTATCATCTATTTATCTATCTATCGGTCATCTATCTCTATCATGTATCTAATCTTTCTATCTCTCTCTCTCTCTATCATCTATCCTATCTATTTATCTATCTATCTATCATCATCATCTATTTATTTGTATTGAGAAACAGAGATAGTGTGACCCATTTGCATTTTTCCTTAATGTCCCAGATGATTCCCAAATGCTCTGCCCTCTGGAGGATTGGAATTTGAGTGTTTCTCTTTTGTTTGAGCTCTGGGAATTGTTCATCTTAAGACTCCTTGATTGTTCTTTTCCCTGCCTCTGTCTTCTCACATTCTCTACTTTTTCAGCAACATCCATACAATAGAGTTGTATTCAGATATAAAAAGGAACAAGTTGCTTATACACACAACAATATGGATGAAACTTACATATATTTTTCTGAGCAAAATGTCAGTCACCAGAGTACATGCTGTATAATTTCATTTTCATGAAACTTTGTATTGTCTATATGAAATCCTAATCTATTGTGGTAAAAAGTTTATCACTGGTTGCCTGGAGACAGGGAGAGGGGATTGTTCAGGAAGGAGACAGAAAAAGGGTTTTGGGATAATAGAATTCTATACCTTAATGGGGGGTAGTTACATTAATGTATACATTCGTCAAAACATGGAACTATTTAATTAAAATGGATGTTTTCTATTATGTAAATTATACCCCAAGAAAGTTGATTTTAAACAGAAGGTAAGAGAACATTCAATTTTGCTGAAAATGAGAAGATGGCCCTGCCAATACAATTAAGGGTCCTATTGAAAGCTTCATGCATCACCATTAACAGAAACAGAAGCTATCTCTAAGGTGTTCAAGGCACTAAAAAAGAGGACAAGAGGGAGAGTGGTAGAGACAAGCAGGCATGTGCCTCCTGATGAAAGAACATGATACCACTCTATGAAAAAAAATGCAATCTTATCAATTGTCTAGATCTAAAGACCAGTTGGATCTAGATCCAAACAGAAAATAAAACAAATGGAGGAATCTGTTTTAACAGACGCCATGGGAACACACAGCAACATCTAGACTGCAGAAAACTCTGCAGGAAAAAATGACAGGATTTTTAGAACTAGGGAAATATCTAGAGTAATATTTATACTAACAGAGAATTCAAAGATATGTTAGACAATCACAATTATAAACTTTATTTGGATCTCAATTGGAACAAATAAACTGTAAAAACAATCCTTTATAAGACAATTGGTGAAATGAGAATACTATTTGATGATATTAGGGACACTGTTAATTGTTAGCTGTGAAAATAATATTATGATTAAATTATAAATGTTCTTTATTTTAGAGACATATACATAAATATTTACACATAAAATTATGTGATGCCTAGGATTTGATTTATATAATTGGAGTGGAGAGAAGAGGGGGAGGAGTAGAAATGGGTAAGACTGGTCATGTGTTGATGGGTATATTGGGTTATTATATCATTCTCTCTGGTTTTGTATCTATTTAAAATTTGCCCACAACAAAATTAAGTTAGAAGGGAAGTGAAGACCACCACTGTTTTGCAGGATTCAATGGAAACAGGCTCTGTGGAAGAATGTTGCAGATCCAGCTAGCTGCCTGGCCAGTGTCTGTTAACCTTTCTTCTTCAGTCTACTAGTCAGAACAGACTAGCTTATGTTGTAGTAACAGACCTGAAATAACAGCTTAACAAAGTCAATTTCTTGTTCATACCACATATCCCACATGGGTTGGCAAAGGGGACCAGCTTGATGAAGGCTCCACCCTTAGTTAAATGACTGATCTACAAATGCCTTTTCTCCTAATTCTTAGGGAAAGTGAATTCGTACAAATGAAGTAAATTTCTTGAGCACCTGGTGTAAGAAAGTCCTGTATGAAATGTTGCAAGGGCCTCTCTAGGCCTTCATAGCCTAATGAAAACTAGAATATACAATTATAACACAGAACAACTATGATTTTTTAAAATAAGATTAAAAGTTACAAAGTCTCAGTAGTTTATCAGAAGAGATCCTATCAACGAAAAAAATAAAAGATGCAAACAGTTCCAAACTGAAGGAAATATTTTCAAATGTTTGTTCAATTGATGTAGATAAAATTCAAACTTACCCAGATAAAAATAAAAGTCCTCTAATCTCACAGAACACTTATAATTAGAAGTTACACCATGAAATATTTAGTCATTTCAAGTTCAAGTTAGTAAAAATGTTTTTCGATGGAGTTTCTGGAACATAAACCACTGTGCTTTCTGGTGGGAAACATAAATGACTGTGTAAGTTGAATATAAAATGCATGAACATCTGGAAGTCTGCTAATTGCAGACAGAATGTCACATAAAACAAGAAATCAAAGAACTTCTTTCTGGCTCATATGTCTTTAGGAGAGAGAAATCACTTTCCCTGGCCCAAGTATACTGGCATAATTGACAAAATGTTGAGATGGCACATTTCCCCATATGTGCTTTCTTGGATCCAGTCAAGTCCCATGAACACTGGACTCATAAACTCCACATTTGGTCTAGGGCAGTACATGATAAATTCTTAAATCAGTGGTAATAAAAAAGGTAGAGCAGAAGTTTAAATACAGCAAACAGACAGGAAACTGAAATGTCTTATCCAATTGGAATAAAGTAAACTCCTAAGAAAGAAATTCAAATCTAAGTACATTGGGGGGCAGGTCCCCAACATGCTGAAAGGGATATCATTTCTATTACAACAGTCCCAAAACCACTTCAAGTCTATAGACCTGTTTTAATTGGCCAAGAATTTTTTCCCATAAATTTTAGCCAACATTTAAAACTTAGGGAATTTCTTATAAAAATACTTACATCAGCATTTTCTTAAAAATAAGAAGACCCAACAATTCCCCCATAGCTACAGGCTGCTAACACACACAAGAACTTGTACTCTGGAGGAGACACCTGCCCCCCAGTGATCACCTTTGCTCACACAAAAACACATAGGTCTAGCCCTTTGTTACTTTTCATTTCACCTACCTGGTCCTTGTAGACATTTGAAATCATAACCACTGCTTCAGAAAAAAAAGTGGTCATAGTTGGCCGGGTTCAGTGACTCATGCCTATAATCCCAGCACTGTGGGAGGCTGAGGCGGGCGGATCACGAGGTCAGGAGATCGAGACCATCCTGGCTAACACAGTGAAACCCCGTTTCTACTGAAAATACAAAAAAATTAGCCGGGTGTGGTGTCAGGCACCTGTAGTCCCAACTACTCTGGAGGCTAAGGCAGGAGAATAGAATGAAACTAGGAGGCGGAGCTGGCAGTGAGCCGAGGTCGCACCACTGCACTCCAGCCTAGGCAACAGAGCGAGACACTGTCTCAAAAAAAAAAAAAAAAAAAAAAAAGTGGTCATAGTCACAAGTCATCGTTTTTATTCTGCTTTTGATGACCCAAATCTTCCTCTTATGTTTCTGAATATATGGTGCCCCGTGAGGGGCTCTCCCAGCTCACTGCCTGCTCTTGCACTCACTGTGCCTCCTTCATTAGTTGGTACTTCTCTAAATCTCCTGGGGTTTTAGGAATGATAATCACTCTTGTGCCTATAGCCTCCCAGAGTAAAAATATAGAACAGAGAGTCAAGGAAATGAATATAAAAATTCAACTGTACTAGTGATAACATTAAACTGAAGAACATGGTTTGGATCAGTGGTCAAATGGGTCTCCTAATCCATTTCACTTTGACCTGAATTCAACCCCATCCGAGACTGCTGACTGCTCTGCTGCAGAGACAGAATCTGCCCTGGTAAGCTTCCCTCTAGTGTGTGTTTCAGTCAGGTTGACTCCAAAGAAAGGAAAACCCAGAAAGATCAAAACCATTCATGCTCAGTACCTTTCCCCAGTATATCAATCCCAAAAGTCATCATTTGAACTTTGGCTAGGAGTAAAGTTGGTAGAGAAAAGTCTAGAAGGATTTTAGCCCATTTTACTTCTTGGAGATTGAATACATATTATTTCCTACTTGTGGAAATATGAGAAGTAGTAAATAAGATTCCCACACATGTATACACATTCCTCTGGTTTCCATTCTCTTCATGTATTTGGTTTAACAGCTAAGCAAATGGCTAATGATGGATTCAGCTCATCCCCAGGGACAGAGATGAGCTTCAGAACAGCCCTGTTGATGAGGCTTCTCTGCAAATACCAACCAATGCTCCACTGTGTCCAAAGAATCATACATTAAGTAAACTTATTCCAAAGTTCTACTTCTACCCTCATACGAAGTTCTGTTTTTACTCCCTATTTTGTTTCTCATTCTAATTTGTGCCCAGCCTCACTCTCCATCATAATTCACCAGAGGTTACACAATGAAGTCAAATAGAGGCACAATTATTCTCCAATAATAGCATCAACAACATAAAAATTACCAAATGGGAATATAAATATGCTCCCTTATGAAGTTCTCAGGAAGAAATTAAAGCCTCAATGTTAACACACCTGGCTTTAAATTCAGAAATATAAATTTTTTTTTTCTCAAGTTCTTTGTGTACTATCTAGAAAAGTCCTGACTAGTTGACTTGTAATCTGGGCTGTGTTCCATAGGAATGGATATTGTACAACAAGACATCAGAAATTAAATTATTTTCCCCATGGGCTCCTCTACTAAGAAAGTCCAAAGAGTTAACACAACACAAAAATTATTAGAATCCTAGTTTTAAAACAACTTAATTGCAGCTCCAAAGTGAATATCTCCAATTTTTTAGAAAAAGATCTCCAAAAACTAGGAACCAATATGTACTGTCCCCAAAGACCATAAAAGGCTCAGTGCTATCTAACGAAAGGATAGTCAATTCAGAGAAAAAATTTCTGCTACTCTAGACTCCCCGTTAGTCAGTGTCGCTTATTCAGGGTCCAAAATCAGTGAATTGTGAAGTCAGCCATAAGATTAATTATGCTTAACAAATATCAAGGGGAAAGGAATTCATTTTTACATTCTCTCTCCTCAATCAGAGAGTGGGAAAAACTCCTGACAAAGTTTTGAAATTTGCAGTAGTCATGGCCCCAAGTCAGCGGGTCTTATTGAAGTTTCCTTCTTTCCCATGCAGCGTACTTAAAACTTGTTAACTTCATTTTCCCTTTGAGCCTAATTTTCTGTCCCTAGCCCCCATTCCAGGATAGCAGTTGAGGGTGAGATCTGACCACGATGCAGGCCTGTTTCAAGGGACTATTGCTGCTTGCTCTGGAATGTCTTAGAGAATGAGACTTGCCTTCAAGGGAAGATTCCCCTCTCCCCAGTCTTGGTCTCTGCTGGAGAATCACTCTCTGCAAGGCCCTTCTTTTCCTTAGCTTTCAAATGTTCCAGGCTTTCAGCAACATCTCTTTCTGCTTAATAGTTTTCTGCAACAGGGAAGGTCTCTAATGCTTTATTTCTGTCTGCTATTCTCTTATTCCAAGTAGGCTCACAATAGTTTACCTTGCTTCTTAAATGGATTACTTTCCTTCTCTACCATAGGCATAACTATCCGCAAAACCTGAGTATCTGCTTTTCTTTCTCTCTTTTTTTTTGTTTGTTTGTTTGTTTTTGTGTTTGTGGGTTTTTTTGGTTTTTGTTTTTGGTTTTTTTTTTTTTTTTTTTTTTTTTTTTTGAGACGGAATCTCGCACTGTCGCCCAGGCTGGAGTGTAGTGGTGCAATCTGGGCTCACTACAAGCTCCGCCTCCTGGGTTCACGCCATTCTCCTGCCTCAGTCTCCCGAGTAGCTGGGACGACGGGCGCCGACGACCATTCCCGGCTAATTTATTGTATTTGAGACGGCATTTCAACGTGTTAGCCAGGATGGTCTCGGTCTCCTGACCTCATGATCTACCCACCTCGGCCTCCCAAAGAGTTGGGATTACAGGCGTGAGCCACTGCACCCGGCCTCTCTTTCTCATTGTTTTTAAGTTCAGTTGTCTGTTTTCAATGACATAATTTTCTCCAGGTTTTTTCTGGTAGGGTACGCTATCTTGAGATCATTACAGTCAGTGAGTTCTGGTGCGCTGCCAAAACATCCACTGTTTAAAAAAATATTTTCAACCTTCACCTCCTGGGTTGAATCATCTCAATCATTGTCTCATCAGAGACAGGCTGAATTAGATGTATTATTTTCTTTCTCTTTCAATATATAGTAGCTCCCATTACTTTCATTAAAGCCCTTATTTTATATTTCTTCTCCTTGAGAGAGAGACAGTATCTTCCTGCCCACTTACAACAGGTGTATCACCTTGCATCAGTACTTCTTTTAATGTAGGCTGCTATTTCAATCATTCTCTTTCACATGTGTCCAGATATTCTATACCCATGTGGTTAGTTCTCATTAAAGACTCCTTATCTACAACTTTAAGAGGAACATTTTCAAGAGTCTGTTAAGTCCACAATTTCGTAGATGACTCTAAAAAAACAAATTCTACCCAAATACGAAACATCTGTCTATAACTGTGTCTATAATCACGGTGTCTATAGACAAGGATATTTATAGACTAAGTAAAGTTTCTAAAAATCTTTCCCTTTTACAATGAAATTGAAAAGTAGATTAGCCTAAAGTAGAGTCAGTTATATCAATGGCTTTTATTTTTCTTCTAGATCCACATAGTAGAAAGAGAAAACGGTACAAAACAAAGCCTGACATTGTCAGTCTGTTCCTAAAACATCTCATTATTAGGTTTAGAATAAAGTTTACTCAAAAGTTCTTAAAAAAAAAAATGGCTTGTTTGATCTGGTATTGCTCAACATAACAATTACACTACAGTCTCTTTGCCCCTGCTACTATGCTACAACCATGTTTTTCTATGCTCCATTTACCCTCCTTAATTCTAGAAGAACTAAAAAATCCCCTCTTTTACAGTCCCACTTTAAAAAGTAGATAAATTGGGGCTTATTTTCTTTAATTTGTCATATCTAGCTAGTCAAACCTCTAACTAAGATTTTAACATTTCTCCTAAGAAAATGTCTTTCTTACTCCAATGGAATTTGTCTATGTTACTTTATTTTTCTTTCATTCTTCCCAAAATTCTTATTCTAATAATAACACAAAGCGTATTTTTAAATCAAGACATTCTTCTTAAATTCCAAATAAAACCATTCCAGAAACAGAGTGTAGGAGGCACAATCTATTTTAATCGCCATTTTAAGCTCTGGATTCACAATAGTTTTGTTGACTTTTTGCACTATCCACTATGTACTAAGAACATCTATTCTTTTTTATTTGTTCTTCCAACTTCTATGGGTAAAACTAGAATCTGAGTCTCTGAAATAAAAATCACTGTCAGAGTTAACATAATTATTATTTTTAGAACCCATGTGAGTCCATGAAGTTGGATGGAAGAGTGCACAATTCATGAGATTCTAAGCAGTTAGCTCCCCCACAGTTCCCTCCCTTGTTGCTGAATGTAGTTGAGAATAACATAAATAGGAACGGAATTTGGGGCAATGGATGAAGCACTGCATTTGTATGCCAGGCATAAAATTCATACTAGTTATTTGTAGCCCACATGGACTTAGCTGTCTTTACAAACCATCTATAAACCTGGCTTAAAAAAAATACAATAAAAGCAGCACAATTATTCCACCCACCAATGTTTATTAAGAATGTATGCTTAAGCTCTAACTGTTTTGATGTGAGCCTTAACAACAAGTAACAGTTCTCTTTTTCTTGGATAGGAATCAGCAATAGACCTGAGATGCCTAGGGCATTAGCCTTCTATTCAGCTAGCTTAGCAATAAATACTTAGGAAGATTTTGTTACTTTCAAAAGGTCAAGACTCTAAACAAAAATTTTAAAACAACTAAAATTAAGCAATATATTGTTTAGGTACTGAGCACAAGTCCCAGAAAGTGGTTACATCAGCACAGAAAGAAGAAAGAAAAACGAGATGGAGAAAACAAATAGGCAGATGGAAGTTTTTGTTAATGTTTTCGGGTCTAGTTTTCTGATCACGTGATGGTTTCATGGAGGTTAATTCATTAAAAATAAGTAAATTATGAAACAAATAAAAGAGGACCATGATATGTCAATAATAAAAGTGGACAATTGATCAAATATTCTGAACAATTCAATTTTGTGTACCTAGAGTACAGTAAAATATATATATGTATACATAATGTTCCTATGCAAAAAAAAATTATTTACAATAGCAGATAACTTTTGCTTTCATTTGTATTGTTCTGAAAACTGGAAATGAAATGTTTTAATTACATAAAAATGATTCTTAATAATTTTTTCCTTAACATTATGGAATGTTCAATAGTATATCAATAAAAGAAAACTCTATACTTACTAATTATATTCCACAATACAAACATTCAATCAGGAAATAAAAATATTATCTCTTGAACTTCTGGAATAAACATATGATATCAGCTGAAACAACGCTGGTATTAAATGAATGATAAAGAAGATATAGCATGCTACATTTCCTCCACTCCCAAACAATTCTACTGAATTTGTACCTCCAAACCTTAAAAGCAGCATAGTAAAAATACTAAGTTAAATTTCTTCTTAGCTATGTTATAGCTTTGTATCACTAGTAAAAAGAAAAAGAAATGCACAGCAGCTCACTCCCTCGCAAAAAAAAATCTTGTTAGTAGAAAAATTAAAACTTCACAAGTATATAAAAATGAGACAAATTTCAAAGATAAAATTTGAGATGTTCGCTTCCAGTAATAGAAAACTAGATAACTTGGAACTATCTTCCTGCTGAAAGAAAATAGAAAGTTTGGACAAAATAAAATAAAATCTGTGTAATGGCACTGAAAAACTACTAAGGCAGTGAAGATTTATTGTGATAAGATCTAAGAAAACAAAACAAAACAAAAAACAGATTTATAACCTGGAATTTGAGAGCTGTGTGTCCGAAGGGTGTTTGCCTGTTTTACTAGAAAAGCCCAATAAGAAGCTGAAGAAAGCTTTCATTACACTCAGGAGGCTAAGAGCACAAGATTGAAAACAAAACATAAATCAAGGATTAATCAAGGGCAGAGACAGGGAAGGTGCGTGGGTCAACCACTAAGACTGGGCTGAGATTACAAAGACTGACATCCTGGGGACAAGTAGAAATTAGAAATAAAATGATTTTCATATGGACTGAAAATTGTGGCCTGAAATTGTTAGTGTCCCTAACTGTGCCAGAAACAAATATAAATTTTCTCTTATAGAAGATAACAGTATCATGATCCTCAAATTATATCCATAATTTTTGATGAGTAATATCTAGCACTTGATCAAAAAAATAGGTCACATAGGAGACAAGATAGTTCATCTAAACTCCCAAAAGAAACAAGTAATAAAAAACAGTCACACCAGGGATCCAGAAACAAAAGCATTAAATAAATATGCCTAATAGAATTGAGCAAATAGAATTGAGCAATTAACTAAAACTATTACAAAAATAAACCAAATGGGAATTCTAGAAACAGTATGCTGGTATCAACAGTACTAAATACGGCTATAGACAGAATGAGTGACATAGAAAAAAGAAATATCTAAAACAGAATATTCAAGCTACAGTCTGGGAAAAAAAAAAGATGGAAGATACAGAAACAAGTGTAGAAATAACAAATGGCATATGGTTTAAAGGTATTACGTACACGTATTTGAAGACCCAGAAGGAGAAAGAAAAAATGAAGCAGAAACAGTATTTGAAGAGCTACTGGCTCTTGAGAAATGCCCAAAATTGACAAAAATACATTAAGTCCCAGCTTCAAAAAGTGCTATGAACAGAATAAGAGAGACAATTGCAAAGAAAATCGCATGTAGACATATACTAGTAAATCTCTGAAAACCAAAAGCAAAGAGAACATTTCTTTGATTTTTAAAATTTTTAATTAACACATAATAAAACAGTTGGAGGAAAAACGACTACATACTTTTTCACATGCATAGGATTAGTAACCAACATTGATCACTGATAATTAGCACTAAATGATCGTTTTGCAGCCCTGAAAAAGGCCAGAGTATAAATGCTATTCTGTCAGTTGTAGAGGTCTACCGGATGAGTCTACTTGACAATGCCAGTCAAGATGCTGGTGCTCCCAGAGACAAGCCAGGTAAGAATATCATCTCAGACAGGGTTTGTCTGTGTTAATAGTTTATAATATGAATGTAGAAGAATGAATGAAAAAGAAATGAAAACAGAAAGCATAATCTTTTTTTTTTCTTTTTTTAGTTTATTATGCTTTAAGTTCTAGGATACATGCGCACAACGTGCAGATTTGTTACATATGTATACATGTGCCATGTTGGTGTGCTGCACCCATTAACTCGTCATTTACATTAGGTATATCTCCTAATGCTATCCCTCCCCCTGCCCCCTCCCCACAATAGGCCCCAGTGTGTGAGGTTCCCCTTCCTGTGTCCAAGTGATCTCATTGTTCAATTCCCACCTATGAGTGAGAACATGCAGTGTTTGGTTTTCTGTTCTTGCGATAGTTTGCTGAGAATGATGGTTTCCAGCTTCATCCATGTCCCTACAAAGGACACTAACTCATCCTTTTTTATGGCTACATAGTATTCCATGGTGTATATGTGCCACATAGAAAGCATAATCTTTAACTCCCTGCTTACATCTTTTTTACTTTGACTCCAGCAAAAGCTTATTCTTTTTTAAAATTTTGATAATGAAAATGTATTTACATGATTATAGTTCCTTGACACACTTACTGGATAGTCTTTTATTTCTTAATGTATCATCAAGGTCATTGAGAATTCCTATGTTTAAAGAAACATTTTTTTTCTTTTTATATTCTTTCCTCTATCCCACAAGAAATAATTTAAACAACATACAAAACGCTATGTGTAGTTTACATTTCAGTTGAAAATCAGTAGTGCTAACGATTGGGAAAGAATCACAGGAAAGGAGTGGTACCCCAAGTTCTTTAAGCTAACAATATCATGGAAATAGCACTGAACTAGGAATCAGGAAACCAGGTTCTATTTCTGGCTTTGTTCCTAAGTAAGTTTAGGCAGTTTTCATAGCCTTTCTTGGCACATTTTCTCATCTGTTGAATAATCTCTTTAGTTTCTTTAAATTCAAATATTCTATGACGCAATGTAGGCCAATCTATACTTTTTAACAAAACATATGTGATATATATTCCAGGAAATCTTCCTACAAATTTTTCATTCAAGCTTATATCCTTCAATGCTAAATGATAAATTTAAAATACGTAACAAGCAAGTGCTAATGAGCAAAGTCTGAGACCAGCCTAGTCTCCAACTACTATTTTCTAACATAGTTGCCTAAACACATAAATAATATATACTTGCTCTTTAATGATACTTCCTAGTAAGTTCCCATGGACTTTGACATTTATGCCTTCAAAAGTAATCACTCCTTTTTTTCACTCCCTCACTCTATCAACGTGGAAATAGAGGAACATTTTTTAATCTATTAATTCTACTAAGAACTATGTCATTTGTATCTCAAAGATTTCACTGAAATTTTATATGCTTAACGTGGGAATCAGGCATCATACCACTTTTAAAAATCTCCTCCCGATTAGGGCATTGTATTATGTTAGTGGCATCTAATCACTTAACCTTCAAATTTAAAAATATCTTTACCTGACAGATTCCCAGAGCTGCACCATTACATAAACTGCTTATAAATTATTTACTTAAATTGAATTGCTTGTAAATTATAATTTTACATAATCTGGGAAAAAATAGAAATACCATTTTGAAAGATTTTCCTCACAGAGACATTCTTTTATGTAACAGTTTCAGTATGTTTCCTTGACAACATTGTTCCTAAGAATGTCTCGTTGAGGCTATGGTAAATGATTGACGTCTATTTTAAAAATAGAAAATATGAACATGCCATGTGTAGTTAAACATGTCATTATAATCATACAACCAAGTGCAGGTCATCAACATACTAGTTAAAGCTGTATTAAATATTGTTTATTTAAAAAAATGAAATTCACCAAAATGAATCTTTGGAAACTAGATGAAATAGTAGTTTCCAGAATAAACATATGTACTAATGCCACAGGTGCTCCAAGTGTAATTGATGTAGTTCTCAACCTTTTCCATAATTGTCTTAAACTGAACTTGTCATTCATTGAGGCATGCGTTCATTATTGAGCTGTGTACTGTACCAGGTGCTGAACTTTCATTGGTAAACATCGCCTTGAAAAGTAATAAGTGAACAGAGAAAATAACACCTACTTTGTGCAGTAAATAGAGTTAACATTCTGCCTTTGTCTCATATTTAGCAGATCAAGACCGTGAGACACATCAAAAAATTATCTAGTCCCTTCTGCCACAGAGTGGGATTAACTAACATTTTCTAGATGATTTCCTAAGGCGTGTTCTCATGTGATTACCTAGTATTTAATCTAATATATGTGGCTGATATTTTATTTTGGAGTCATGGAAATTAAAAACAACCAAACTTTCCAATTGTGGGAGGAAGTATAGTAAGAATGTATTTTTTATTTAAATTATTTTTTATAAAAGCGCATGCATGCCTAATCCACTACAGCTGGATGTTAACATAAAATGACTGTTTCAATGCACTCTCTTATGACTAGGACTTACAGCTGATCTGACAATTACAAGACCATCACCTCAAATTAGGAAATGGAACTGTTGATGGGCTTTACAAAACAGAATAAGACTGTGGCCTAAAATCATAACTCTAAAATCAGCTCAGGGTATGAACTGCTCAAGATGATTCAGTGACTTGGCAAGTAATCAATCCTTTCTACTCCAAAGAGATGGATAAAATATAAAAAGAAAAATGGCATGGGTTTAAATACATGATAGACATCTCTACCAACTTGATAGGGAACAAAAGCCAAATGGTAAACAGGAGTCAGAGCAGATTATCTTTTCCAGAAATTGTGAAGCAAGCAATAGATGCTGAGAGCAAGAGGAAATTTTAAAATCCTTCACATAAAAATAAGGTGCTGAATCTCTAGCTCTAATCTCCAACCAATTGTGAGAGAGGGCTATGAAAAAATAGGAGGGGGGTGGCTACCAAATGTTATCAGAAGCCATAGTTCATGCTGTGCTACAGCCGTAGAGCTCCTGAACTGAATCTCTCAAAGGTTTTTCAGTTGGCAATTGAATAATTTGGTTCAGAATGGAATCAAGAATATAAATTATTATTTTATAATGATACATGTGCATGTATGTTCATTGCAGCACTATTCACAATAGCAAAGACATGGAATTAACCCAAATGCCCTTCAATGATAGACTGGATAAAGAAAATGTGGTACATATACACCATGGAATACTATGCAGTCATAAAAAGGAGTGAGATCATGTCCTTTGCAGGGACATGAACGAAACTGGAAGCCATTATCTTCAGGAAACTAACGCAAGAACAGAAAACCAAACACTGCATGTTCTCACTTAGAAGTGGGAGCTGAACAATGAGAACACGTGAACACAGGGAGGGGAACAACACAAACTGGGGTCTGTCAGGAGAGGGCAGGGAGGTGGGAGGAGAGCATCAGGATAAATAGCTAATGCATGTCAGACTTAATACCTAGGTGATGGGTTGGTAGGTGCAGCAAACCACCATGACACATGTTTACCTATGTAACAAACCTGCACATCCTGCATATGTACCCTGGAACATAATAAAATAAAATAAAATAAAATAAAATAAAATAAAATAAAATAAAAACCTTTGAAGGCAACTGCAAACCCTCTTACCAGTAAGACTGAGTTCGGAAAGTGATTTGTCAGCATCCATAAAACTGTAGTAGGCTGACTGGTAGCCTGAAGGTAAAGTAAAATCTCAATCTCTTCACAGTTCTAGGCAGTTATCTCTTTGTTTCATTTATATTCCACAATCTTGATTTTCACTTACTAATATCTTGCTTTCTAGTACCCTTCAGCTGAATCATCAGTGACTTTTTTCTATCTGCTCCCAAACCCTATTTTGACAGAGGGACTTTATCTTTTTTAGTAAGTTATTCTTTTCTTTGTTGTTTTATCTAATAGTATCTAGGAAATGTACTAGGTACTTTTTTAAAAAACTTTATACATATTAGCTTGCTTCAGTAATAAGGGCCTAAAGCATCACAGTGTAGACATCACAGTATGGGCATCATAGTGTAGACACTGTGGGTAAGCCAGAATAGGATACACAGAAGGACCCCTGGTATTTGGAGGGTAGATTATTGATGGTTTTCAGAAGTGTTTGTGCCTGTCTATAAGAAATTGAGCACAGTTCTCCTTACTGGCTCAGTCACTCTCTTAAAAACCTCTAGGGATTTTTATAGAGAGATATATAGATAAATGGGCCAATAAATAGATAGACAGATACATAAATACATACATAGATACATGGATAGATGTAGGTATACAGTAAAATAGAGATTTCAGATATAAATATTTATATATTGATGGGTAGACCCAACTTGACTTTAGATCGGGATTCTTATGGGAAAAACAAAGAAGTCACTTTATAGAAAACTGATAACATTAGGCTTATTTTTGTCTATTTTGCCTCATGCTGCAAACTTTGCATTCTGTTTGTAAAGCAAGGTGTGATTCTGATAGCACTCTGTAAGAATTCTTTTACAGAAGGCATTGTATGGCAGCATAAAAAGAATCTTTAGTTTTATCATAAATAACAGTATGTCCTTTGTACTACTGTTCTGCATTTTATGCTGTTCCAAAGGATGAAATCTTAACTTACATGAAGAATAAATTCCATCATTTCAAAAGATTTACATGGAATTCTTCAATAAGAATTGTTTTATGTAGTAATTTCTCCTTCAACATTAAATATGTTATCAACTAACACAACTTTTCATAAATATATATAACTTTTCATAAATATATGTTATATATATAAGTAATATTACTGTACTTTCTCTCTTCCCTCTTCTGTCTAATATGGTCAGCAGGACCCTATATTTTATATCTGCATAACACACTACATGATGCTTAGCATTGCAGAAAAAGACAATAAATGTCTTCACCACATATGCCATCTACTAAATAATAATAGTCAGCAGTCTGCCATTATTTCTCATTCATTTAACCATCCAAACAACATATATTTATTGAGCACACAGCATGTCCCTGCAGGCTATGTAGATGAACGAAACAGTCATGGTCTCGACCATCACTGAGGTTATAGACTAGTTCTTAGAAAAAAAAAATTACCCAAGATAAATTTATGATTGATTTCCTTGAGTAAGTCTAGTCCATCAAACAGCTAAAATTATAAATTGCTTTCCCATAGCACATAGGCTGTTTTCAAAAACAAAACTATACAAGCATTAATACCAATTGTCCCTATGGTTTAGAAGGAAAAGAGAGTAAGAAAGATTATAAAACTCTTTCATTTTATTACAAAAATAAATCTCCTAAGCACATATATAGACCATATTGAGTTTCTCAGGAGGTCAAACAATGTTTTTGAGGTTTTTGATCCCTATACATCTCCTCTGTCACTAAAATTGGGAAATAATTGTCAAAATCTCCTGAGAGTTAAGATAAATTATCATAATATCATAATAAAGCCTGCCATGATTTGACAAGTTTTATAATAATCCCGACACTTGCCATGGTTGTGCCTTTTACCTGGAAATAAAGCTTTTTTCTCTGACAGCAAAGATTATTTTTCTTGAAGCTACCAACAAAAACAAAGAAAAGATGACAGTGCCTTAGTTCCAAGGTGTGGCTGTCACAATTCAATGGCAATCTTGGATCAAAACTTACAGTTTCAATCAGTGACTTCATTCCAGGTAAAGCCGATGACCTCTAGAAGCCCCTTATGAGTGTGTATGCTCAGGACACAATACAGCCCCCGTCCAACGCACCTGCTCATGCACAGAGAAGAAGCTACGGAGAACCATACATACTCTAATTTGAAAGTATGGTCAAAGAACATACCAACATACTGAAGTAATTATCCTCAAATTCAGTAGAGGAAGAGAACAAAAAGATGGGAAGACATAGACATTTCAAATCATACAGACTGCTGTTGTCTAAAAAGTACAAACTGGTCTTTAAAAATAAGTTCATTTTTAGTACCAAATGTGTGCATTTCCCTTCAAATTTTTAACTATGAGTGTCCTTCCTAATTATATGTTTGTGCACAGTATCAAATTCCTCTGAAGTCTTCTTTTGTGGTTAACAGCCTATGCACTATCTCCTCTTAATTACTGCTCATGCCCCCCTCAGTGTGAATAATGCCTAAAGCAGATGGTGTCTCCTCCTATGAAGCAAGCATTTGGCCAAAACAGAACAACAGAGACAATTTCCAAAGTCTGATGGGTACTCTTCAGTCTGATTGCCTCTCTTTATCATAATTTCTTAGGGACATGGCATCATGGAGACTCTTTTGTCAGATCTCAGTCTGTTCCTCACCCCTAAGCAACACCATCTCATAGACAGAGAAACATAATTTAAGAGTTCAAGAATTCCAGAACTTTACAGTCACCAAAAATCATATTAATACAATGTTCTATTTACATGATACCTGTTTAATATCAAACAATGCAATTCAATGTAAGCCAAAGAAATCATTTCTAAAATTCAAATTCGGAGAAATGTCATGTAAACTCTACACTTCTGGCCAGGCATGGTGTCTCATGCCTGTAATCCCAGCACTTTGGGAAACAGAACCAGGAGACTCGCTTGAGCCCAGGAGTTTGAAGCTGTAGGGAGTCCTGATTGCACCACCGCACTCCAACGTGGGTGACAGGGTGAAACCCTGTCTCGAAAATAAATAATAATAATTAAAATAAATGCTACAATTCTGTCTTCCACCTTGTAAGGTCTTGGAGAGTATATTGTATAACTATATTTCATAATTATTATTTTCTACATTACTGTGAACTATTTTCTTCTTGGGTCAATGCAAAGCATTACTGTTCCTAATGATTACCTTTGAAATGATCACCAACAGTATTAGTCACAGTCATCAGTACATTTATAGTAAAAACTTAAGCATTACTTAATGTGCTTTGGCAGTTTCTAATATAGCAAGTAGGGAAATTGAAAGTAATCATATTACAATACAATATAACAAGGTGTATATATTGGAAAATAGAACATTCTAATGGAATTAAGTTTCCACTTTGTAAAGGCAATATATGAGCCAAGTTGGGAGAGACTAATGTTTAGAAACCATAAATAATCCTTTCAAATCATGACAGGCAATTTTACTTGCACACAAATGGATGATTTTAAAATGAACAAAGATTTATTTTTTTGGCAAGTACCTTACAAAATATCTAGTTTATGCTATCAAAAACCCATTTATTTGAATATAGAAACAACCTTTGAGTAAGTATTTTCATCCTAGGAAAATCTTCCCAGCCATTGAAAATACTTTTAATCAGGCAAAGCTTCTATATTCCAAATCCCACAATTAACCATTTCCTATAAATGTACTCTCACACCAAAACCTAGCCCATGAGGAGAAGTGCACATTAGAGAATAGAAACATTCAAAGAAGCAGTATCGCCGGTTACTCTTAATCTCACTCTCACCGGTATCTCTAGTTCCAATTCAGTAGACAGAAAAGCCACTCACTCTCACCATAGCTAAACAGTGAAAAGACCATTTGCCCTTGGCATGCTCAAATCTCATTACCTTTGCGCTCTTCCAACACCAACTTCGTGGCCTTACTTGGCTCTTCATTTATTCTACACCTATTTATTAAGTATCTCGTATATACCAGAAATTTTCCTAAAAAGTAAATACTCGGCAAGACGCTGTGGCTCACACCTGTAATCCCAGCACTTTGGGAGGCCAAGGCAGGTGGATCACGAGGTCAGCAGATCGAAACCATCCTGGCTAACACAGGTGAAACCCCGTCTCTACTAAAAATACAAAAAAACTAGCCGGGCGTGGTGGTGGGCGCCTGTAGTCCCAGCTACTCGGGAGGCTGAGGCAGGAAAATGGCGTGAACCCAGGAGGCGGAGCTTGCAGTGAGCTGAGATTGCGCCACTGCACTCCAACCTGGGCGACAGAGCAAGACTCCATCTCAAAAAAAAAAAAGTAAATACTCAAGTGAACAAAAGCTAACATGATTTAGCAGGGAAGATAGACATAAACTAACAAAAACATACAGTAGAGGTAAAATCATTACCATGATTAAGTGTCATGAAGGGAAGGCATACAGTGTCATGTTAGCTTATCAAGGGAGGATTTGCTGTAGTGAGGGAGGAGAACTAAGGTTTCTCTGACAGAGTGACCCTTGGTGGACATTTGAATTTGTGTGATGTGAAGATTGGAGGAGAACAGATGAAGTATCTCAGGAAGAAGGAAGAGAATGCACAGCATGGGGAATGCGGAAGGGGAGTAGCAAGAAAATTAAAATTTAAAAAAAAAAAAAACCGGGAGGGGGACATAGAAGCCATTTTAGTCATTCAGGAGAGAAGATGGTAGCTTGAACAGGGCAATGGCAGTAATAATGATCTAGAAGTAGAGAGAGAAAAGAGTAAGAGATAAATTTAAGTTGTGAAGCTTCCAAAATTTGGGTATGGCTGGGATATAGAATGTAAGGTTCCAGGAGGTATTAGGGTGACTCTAGGTTTCTGGCTTTGGTAATGTCTGGAATATGACAACGTTTACTGAGATAGAAGACAGGAGACAAGGACTAGGTTTGATAAGGGAGACAGGCAGAAAGGAGGAGGGCAATCCAAGGGCTGATTTGGACAAAATTTTCATACCACTTCGCTGTAAGGTTGTCAGCATGGCAATTAGGTAGATGGGTCTGGGTCCCAGAGAAAAGATCTGGCTGGAAGTATTTATTTGTGAGTCTTTTGCATACAGGTAAGAATTGAATGTTAATGTGGATTCCACGTCCAGGGCAAGAGGCCAGAGGGGAAAAAAGAGGGCCTAGGCTCCAGCTTTGAGGATACCCACATTTAGTGGCTTAACAAGTGAGAATGAGTTTGCAAGGGTAACCTCTATCCCTTTGGTTGCCTTCCTGAAACCATATGATTAAAAATCAACCAGGAGAATGAGGTGTCGTGAAGCCAAGGAAAAGGAATGTGTAAGGAATGGTGGAAAGAAAATACACATTAAAAGCTACGGAAAGGTTAAGAAAGACGAAGATTGATAAATGCCCTGGGAAGGTAATTACTGACTATGTGAGAGCTGTATTGGTAGGGTAATGTGAGATGGGTGGATGCAAGCCAGGACTGCATAAAAAGGTGAATGGGAGATGAAGAAATTGAGAAAAAAAGTCCACTATAAATGGCCTTCAGGACTCCAGCTAGGCCTGCCCCTCACAGCCCTGGTCTTCTAAAGCTTCACAGAACTTCAACAAGATTCCACATTCATTCACATTAGGCCAGAAATCCTAGTCCTTCATCTACAACCCATTTAGGAGTCACAGTAAAGCTACCGAGTCAGACTCCCTAGCTGTTCAAATTTGGCTTTGGTTGATCTGTTACTGGAATTAGACACCAGCTCTGGCCTTATGCTATAACCTAGTATGCCCAAACTTTAGCCATTCATATACAGCTGCCACAGTTATTATCATGTGGCACTCCCTGTACTGTCCTTTCCTTACTGTCATTCTTTGAATTGGCCCACTTTAAAATATAAATTAGTTTATCCTTAAAGGAAAATTTAATGCTAAGATCATGAATAAAAAGCTGTCATTGACCATAAATGGCATATTATTGTAATTAAATAAAAAACAATGAAAGCAAAACATTATTAAATTACAGCTAGATACTTTAGCCCATACTTTAAACAATAGGTGAGGGGTGCTGATTAGCAAGGGAGATTTTAAAATATAGTCATCCCAAAACATAGTTGAATATTTTTATTGGGTGATATGCTTATTTTTGTGCAAGTTCTAAAACTGTGATGTTTTCTGTCTACAAATTCAGAGTGAATAAAATAGATACAACCTTCTTTCCTAGTTTGCTTTAAATTATGAGCCTATTACACTATCTTATCCCATAATTGTCATAAAAAATACTTAGAATCTCCTTCCTATAAGATTATTCATAGAAGTAATATTTGTCACAGCCCACAGTTAGTTATCCTTAGGGGTCAAATTTAAAGAATTTGGCATAGTAATACAAGGTGTCTATTCATTCAAGAAACATTTAGTAAGCACCTTGCACATTCCATGTATTGCCTAGGCGCTGGGGTTCAGATATGAATAAGACAAAGTCCCTGTAATCAAGGAGTTTGCTACTAAGAGAGGATATGGACATGAAACAAGTCATAATTCAGAGTCAAAAGGACAATAAAGTTTAGAAAACAGAGGGCTTAACTGTTTAACTATCTGGGCTGGGCAGGATGGGGCAGATTGTCAGGAAAATTGTTACAAAAGGTTTACACACACTCTCCAGATTATCTTTCTTATTATATGAGAATTTTTAACTGTGCATGTGCCAAGAGCTACTGGATATATTTCTTATATAAATGCCCCCTTACATATTTCTTATAGCATCTTTGTTTTATTCTATTTCAAAGGTTGATTCATATTTGTTAGCAGTTTTATTTTTCTCCTGGGAGAAGCAGAGTTTTCAATTATAAGGAAACACTGTCTGGCTGGAGAACACTGTGATAGGAGTCAGGAAACTCTTGTCCTCTGATCATTATCCATGTGACCTTGTGAAAATCGCAGTATTTCTGAACTGCAATTTCTTATTTTAAAAAATGAGGTTAATAAAAGCCAAAATGCTTTTATTACAAGTAGCCTAGAACTTCTATTTTTTGCATAATTTATAGTAAAAGGGAAAAATGCTTAAGAGGAATAATTTAATTAAAAATAAATAGAATCTAAATTACAAAATGATTAGTAGATAATTATGACTTGATATCAGACTTATGATATCCAAAATAGCTATCTTCAGGGAAAGGAGTCAATCCAAATTTATTTCAGCTAACTTGAAGAAGAAATGAATGCCATTAAGACTAGAGATTGAAAACATATTACTTAATAGTCATTCTATAATAATGGCAAGCTACATAAATGATACATGGAGTATAAATATACTTATTATAAAAGCAAATAAACCTTTATTATCATATTTGATTCAAAATACATTGAGAAAAGTCTACTGAGATATATACCAAACTACTAACAGTGGTTGTATGTGAGGAAGTAAGTGGTTGGGTAAGTGGGGCTTGCATACGGCGAAGGTCAACTGATGATAAGCAGCTGGAGGGAAAGTGAGGCAGAGATAAAGCAGATTTTAACTTTTTATTCTATATAATTGTGTTCTTACAATTTTACAATAAGAATTTTTCATATATTGTTTAGATAACTAAGACAAATTTTAAATTAGAAGCATTCTGGGTTCAAAGAGATGGACTAAGCATCCACATTTATCTCTCTTTTTCACCAGACTGTTGAAACAGCACAATAAACATACAAAATGAATAGAACAACAACAATGCAAAGAATGAGGCATAGTCATCAGCTCTCAAAGGATTTTAACAAATTTCTAGGAAACAGTGGATTCAAACAAGTCGATGGATAAAACTAGGTGAAATCCTGGCTGTAGTGAAGTTGAAAGTTGGGCCCAGTGACTGAACTTCAAAGACCGGAAACCGAGAGTGAGCACATACTGAGGCTAGCAGTGGGAACAGGGCAGAACACAAGGGGTTTAACTGTGCAGCAACCTCTGCTAGTTACTGTCTCTGGTTCCTGTCTCAACCACACAGCTTTTTTCTGGGTGTCTATTCACAGGTAAAATACTTGGTGCAGAGCAAGGGCAGAGGTCATCTCTAAAGCAATCTAATTAACTGCAGATAAGCTTCCAGGGAACAAGTTGGTACTCCCAGATGAAAGCACTTATTTAGGCACTTAAGGATCCCCTTGGGGCCAGGCGCAGTGGCTCATGCCTGTAATCCCAGCACTTTGGGAGGCCGAGGCGGGCAGATCACAAGATCAAGAGATTGAGACCATCTTGGCCAACATGGTGAAACCCCATCTCCACTAAAAATACAAAAATTAGCCAGGTGTGGTGGTGCATGCCTGTAGTCCCAGCTACTCCGGAGGCTAAGGCAGGAGAATTGCTTGAACCCGGAAGGCAGAGATTGCAGTGAGCCAAGATCACCACTGCACTCCAGCCTGGGAAACAGAGTGAGACTCTGTCTAAAAAAAAAAAAAAAAAAAAGGATCCTTTGATCGCCTCTGCTTACATAGTCTAAAAAGAGAGCTGCCAGTCCACAGGTTCTGCCCAGAAACACAGAGTTCTCATTTAGATGAGAAACATAGGAAAAACAGTTCTGCTTACACAACAGTAGAAGAAAATGTACATTGACTACTAGCTTAATCAAACTGTGCCCTTTATTCTTAATCGTGAAAAAATAATCAAGTTTCAGAAAAATAAAGGATTTGAAGTTATCAAAGAAAGAGTAAAAACTTACTAGAGTTGGAGATAAATGATTTTCATATTGGAAGATCTCCTTGGTCCCTGAGCAAATGAATGAAAATCCCACACCTAAAGAGTTATTTGTAAAATTTCAGAATACCCGGAGTAAAAATTAAGGTTCTAAAAATTCATCATAGTTTAAAAAGTTACGTCTCTAAAGAAATTATAATCATATTGGCCTCAGACTTCATCAGCCACACTGAAAATTATTTTAAACTTAGAATACCCAAATTATCAATCAGGGAAGGGAACGGTAAGATGGAATTTTTATACCAGCAAGAAATCTTAAAGTTTTTTTTTCTACTCACAGCCTAACTCGTAGCCAGATAAACATAAAATCTACCTCAGTTACTTTTACCCAATACATCATATCTGGCTTTCAACAAAAAAATTACAAAGCATGCTAAAATGAAAAAAAAAAAAATTACAGCTCGAAGAAACAGAGCAAACATTAGAACCAGATTTAGATATGGCAGAGATTTTAGAATTATCAGACTAGGGTTTTAAAATAACTATGATTAACTTGCTAAGAGTTCTAATGGGAAAAAGGGGACAACATGCAAGAACAGATGGGTAACATAAGCAAAGAGATGGAAACTAAGAAAGCATCAAAAGGAAATGCTAGAAATAAAAACACTGTACCAGAAATAAAGACTGCCTTCTATGAGATCATCAGTTGACTGATTATGACTGAAGAAAGAACCAGTGAACTTAAAGATATGCCAGTAAAAGAGCCCAACTTAAAAGCAAAAAGAAAAATAGATGGAATCAAATGCGTCATGCGCATCCATGTGAAGAGACCACCAAACAGGCTTTGTGTGAGCAACATGGCTGTTTATTTCACCTGGGTGCAGGCGGGCTGAGTCCGAAAAGAGAGTCAGCAAAGGGATAAGGGTGGGGCCGTTTTATAGGATTTGGGTAGGTAAACGAAAATTACAGTCAGAGGCGGTTGTTCTCTGGTGGGCAGGAGTGGGGGTTACAAGGTGCTCAGTGGGGGACCTTTTTGAGCCAGGATGAGCCAGGAAAAGGAATTTCATAAGATAATATAATCGCTTAAGGCAAGGACCGGCCATTTTCACTTCTTTTGTGGTGGAATATCATCGGTTAAGGCGAGGCAGGACATTTGCACTTCTTTTATGATTCTTCAGTTACTTCAGGCCATCTGGGCATACATGTGCAAGTCACAGGGGATGCGATGGCTTGGCTTTGGCTCAGAGGCCTGACAAAATGTCCAAGAACTGTGGTCCAGTTATAAGAGGTGTAAACTGCATAATTACAAGAGGTGTAAACTGCATAATGGGAATTGCAGGAGAAAAAGAAAGAGAGAGAGAAAAGGAAGAAATATTTGAAGTTATAATGGCTGAGAATTTTCCAGAATTAATGACAGACACCAAACCACAAATCTACGAAGTGCAAAGAACACCAAGCAGGATAAATACTAAAAATCTGACAACTAAACATGTCATATTCAAATGCAGAAAATCAAAGACAAGGAGAAAATCTTGAAGAAAGAAAAAGCAACCAAAAAACCCCAGGAAAATGAAAACTATGCAGAAGAGTCATGACCCTAAAATGTTGCTAACTAAAATGTACAAGATTACGAGAAAATGTTGAAGTGTAAGAAAAAATGCTTTATTTGGCCTTGATGCCACACTCTTCCCCAAGTGGCATGGGGGAGGAGACAGAAATAAAAACTTCTTATGTAGACATAATGATGTAAACACTTTTTATTCATTTTCAGATTTAAAAATTAGCCTATAGAAATGCACAAGATTAATTATGATTACAAAATAAATTGTAAATGTTTTCAATTTGACAAATGTAGAGTTATAACTGCTAGAAGTTGAGCAATGGAAAGACCGGTGTGTGGAAAAGTTAGTGACTCTAAAACATCCATCTTACATATCAGGGATTCAAAGGAGAATATTGAAAGTCGATGTAAAATTGACCAGGCACAGTGGCTCACACCTGTAATCCCAGCACTTTGGGAGGCCAAGGCAGGAGGATCGTTTGAGCCCAGGAGTTCAAGACTAGCCTGGACAACATGGACAGACCCCATCTCTACAAAAATACAAAAAAAAAAAAAAAAAAAAAAAATAGCCAGGCATGGTGGCATGCACCTTTAGTCCCATCTACTCAAGAGGCTGAGGTGAGAGAATCACCTGAGTCAAGGAAGTCGAGGCTGTGACCACACCACTATACTCTAGACTAGGTGACAGAGCAAGACCCTGTCTCAAAAAATAAAATAAAATAAAGTGAATGTTAAATAATAAATATATATGGATATTACTGGAAATTAGAATGGGAACCAATAGGACATTTTATAAATTAGAAGGAATGGAAAGAAGGAAAATGGGGCAAAGTGGTGGAAATTATGCAAGTGTGACAAACGCCTTCCTTAGAAATGCAGGTAATGTCAGCAGCTCGTCTCTAGTGATCATAAATCAAAAAATAAAGGAGTTATCATAGTATTTGCAGTGATAAAGGTAATGACGTAATGACTAGAATAACTAGAAACACATACAATTAAAATAATAGGTTGCCCATGGTAAGTAGGTGTGAGAATAGGATGGAGTGAGGACAAAAAAACTCATTATGTATTTAAAATTATTCCGTCTTTCTTACTTTGTAACATAGACACATATTTCTCTGATAAAAAAATAAAACTTTAATGATTTTAAAAAGAAAGTTTTAAAATAAAATTTTAAAACCTTTAATACTGTAAGAATCTTTTCATGAGAAGCCCAGTAAAGATGTTTTTAAATGGGCCTCATTCATCTAAGCTAGCAGCACAGAACCCTACCAGAAAGGGTGATGCCCTTGGGTAGTCGGTCTTTTTACTAGAACTTCAAACACCTGAGGAAGATAAAACAAACTTGACGTATCCCTTAGCACAGTGTGTTCACTACTGAGAAAAAAGAAGCTGTTTATAAAGTAGTGAGAGAGGATGTCCCACAGTGAAAATACTTCTCAACAAAGAACACTAAGAGAGAAAGATTAACACAGGAATTTGCCCATCAGGATGAATAAAAGCTAAGAAAGGCAAAAGAAACCTGGAGATATGCAGTATAAGATTGTACTGTGGATTGTGCTACAACCAAAGTTATTATTCAAGCATCAAGAATAGAAAGATATTCCACATGCTTAAACTCTGAAAAACCGGACCTATGTCACAAATTCACGATTATCAGTTAGTTTTGGTAAGGGGACTAGTCTAATGCCTAGCCTTAAGTGGGCATTCAGGTTGGCCAATGGAAAAGAAAAAAGGGTTTAGAGTTCAAGGATTCAGATTCAAGTCTATGCTTTGCCACTTACTACGTATGGGACATTGGGCAACTCGTGTAAGTTTTCTAAAACAGTTGTCTTTTTTGTCTGTATCTCAATTTCTATCTCTATCAGAAGTAATAAAGAATAACAATAATACTGGCATCAGCAAGGACAAAAATAACAACCATCCCAATTTACCTGCTGTGTTTATTCTAAAGATAATGTGGGATATATACTTTACACTTGCCAAAAGCCATGCAAATATCAGTTCTGATCATTATTCTCCAGGAGCAGCTTCTTTCTCCCTGAGAAAGGAAGGGAGACTGCTGTGACTGCTATCCCTATTCGCTGACCACTGTGCTTCTATCCCTACTGGGAGCCTCATCAAATGGAGCTGGGGAGGACAAGAAGCTGAAGGAGATTATGGCAGCTACTTAATACTGCCAGATTAACCAATCAACTTCTATTAGAAAATTCTGAGGTATTGAACTTAAATCTTTCCTATAGCTTGTCACTCATGTCTGCAGGGTACTACGAAAATTATAAACAAACATGAATAATATAACTAATTTATCACTGTAGCATAGAAACTTTATAGTTGACGAAACATTTCTCTGTATCCTTAAAGGTTTTAGAATTGTAGTGACTGGTAGGTAGTTTTGATTAAAAGAAAAAATCTATTGCATAGAAAAAAATACATGAGATTGAGAAACAAGTTTTTAATATGTATTTGATAATAGATTTTGTGGAAGAAATTTTGTAACTGTTAACTTTTGGGTTTATGTCTATTTAGCAGCAATAAAATGTGTTGTCTATTTTTAGAAAGGATGTGCCATTCGGCAGGACATTTGGGAACACAAACCAGATAGTGAAACAAATTCCATGCAGAGGGTTTATATTCCTGTGACCTTAAGAACTAACTGAGTCGACATTTTCATCTTGCTCCAGCAAGATGTCAGAAGAGAAAGCTCCACCAATTGTCCCCCTGGGGCAAAAACACCAAGTCAACAACTATCTACACACACACAAAAAAAATACCTTCATAAGAACCAAAAATTAGGTGAGCACTAATGGTACCTGGCTTTAACTTCATATCACTGAAAGAGACACTGAAGAGATAGCAAAAGCAGCCTTGAATCGCTGATGCCATCTCTCCCCACCCCCAGCAGTGGAGGCAAGGTGCAGAGAGCATCTCTGGGCACTAGGAGAGGGAGAACACAGCAATTATAAGGCATTGAACTCAGTGCTCTCTTGTTAGAGCTGAAAGGAAAATTAGATGAAACTCAGTTAATGCCCACCCACAAAGGAAGCCTTTAAACCACCACTACCCAGAGGGGAATCACCAATCCCAGTGGTCTGAACTTGAATGTGTGCAAACATTGCCACAGAGAGCCAAAGTTCCATCCCCCTAACCCCAGGCTGCACAGTTCACAGCTCCAAAAGAGACCCTTCCCTCCACTCAAGGAGAGAAAAGGCAAGAGTAGGGAGGACTTTGTCCTCCAAGCTGAGCTTGGATACCAGCTCAGCTACAGCAGTACAGGGCATCAGTCAGAGTCAGGAGGCTCCTGTTCCAGGCCCTAACTCCCAGATAACATTTCTAGACACACCTTGGGCCAGAAGGGAACCAGCTGCCTTGAAGGAAAGAACCCATTCCTGTCAGCATACATCACCTGCTAACTGAAGAGCCTTTGGACCCTGAACAACCGGCAGCAACATCCTAGGTACTAGATCGAGGGCATTGGTGAGCCTCCAAGACTTGCTGGCTTCAGGTGAGACCTAGCACATTATATGGTTGGTGGCTATGGGGCAAAACTCCTCCTGCTTGAGAAAAGCAGAGCGCAAAGTAAAGGAGACATCTTGCACCTTAGGTAGAAACACCACCACAGTGGGGTAGAGCACTAGGCAGGCTCTTGGGGTCCCCAGTTCCAGGGTTTGACTCTTGGACAGCAGTTCTGGACCTGCCCTAAGTCAGAGGAGAGCCCACTGCCCTGAAGGGTGAGTTTCAGGCCAGGCAGCATTCACTACAAGCTGACTTAAGAGACCTTGGGCCTTAAGGGAACATCAGTGATAGTCTGGCAATTCTCCTCGTGGCCAGGGTTGGCAGAGGCTATAGGGTGACACTCCTCTCTTTATGGAAAGGGGAGGAAAGAGTGGGAAGAACTGCATCACATGGTTTAAGTGCCAGCTGAGCTGCAATACAATAGAATACCAAGTATACTTCTAAGGTTTTTTACTGTAGTCCCTGACACCTGGATGACACTTCTGGACCCACCTGGGGCCTTGGGGACCTCACTTCCCCAAAGGGAAGGACAGAGACCTGGATGGCTTTACCACCTGCTAATTGTAGAGCCCCAGGACCTTGAGCAAACACAGGCGTTAACTAGGGAGTGGGTACAACAGGCCTTGGGTGAGACCCAACACTATGCTGGCTTCAGGTCTGACCCAGCCTAGTCGCAGTGGTGGTAAACACAGGGATGTCTGTGTCATCCCACCCCCAGCTTTTGGTAGCTCGGAATAGAGAAAGAGACTCTCCATATTTTGGAGAAAGTAAGGGAAGAGAACAAAAATCTCTGCCTGGTAATCTAGAGAATTCTCTCAGATCTTGTCGAAGACCATCAAGGTGTTATCTCTAGGAGTCTGCAATAACAACAGTGTTACTGGGCTTGGGGTGTTCCCTAAAGCAGAAACAGTTTAGATCGCAACATGCAAGTCCTTTCAAATATCTAGAAAGCCTTCCCAAGAAGGACGGCTACAAATAAGCCAAGGCAGTGAAAAGTATAATAAATACCTAATTCTTCAATGCCCAGACACCAAAGAACATCTACTAGTACCAACACCATACAGGAAAACATGACTTCACCAACTAAACTAAATAAGGCACCAGGAACCAATCCTGGAGAAACAGAGATATGTAACCTTTCAGGCAGAAAAATTCAAAATAATTGTGTTGAGTAAACTCAAAGAAATTCAAAATAACACAGAGAAGGAATTTAGAATTCTATTGGATAAATTTAACAAAAAGATTGAAATAATTAAAATGAGTCAAGCAGAAATTCTGGAGCTGAAAAATTCAATTGGCACATTAAAAAATACATCAGAGTCCTTTAATAGCAGAGTAGATCAAGCAGAAGAAAGAATAGGTGAGCATGAAGACAAGCTACTTGCAAATACACAGCCAGAGGAGATTAAAAAGAAAGGAATTTAAGAAAACAATGAAGCACATATAAAGGAAATACAAAATAGCCTCAAAAAGGCAAAACTGAGAGTTATGGGCCTTAATGAGGAGGTAGAAAAAGAGACAGGGATAGAAAGTTTATTCAAAGGAATAGTAACAGAGAACTTCCCAAATCTAGAGAAAGATATCAACATCCAAGTACAAAAAGGTTATAGAAAACCAAGTATATTTAACCTGAAGAAGACTATCTTAAGGCATTTAATAATCAAACTCCCAAAGGTCAAGAATAAAGAGAGGATCCTAAAAGCTGCAGGAGAAAAGACACAAATAACATACAATGGAGCTCCAATACATCTGGCACCAGACTTTTCAGTGGAAACGTTACAGGCTGGGAGAGAGTGGCATGACATATTTAAAGTGCTGAAGGAAAAAAAGGTTATGCTAGAATAGTATATCCCATGAAAATATCCTTCAAACATAAGGATAAATAAAGACTTTCCTAGACAAACAACAGCTGAAGGATTTTTATCAACACCAGACCTGTCCTACAAGAAATGCTAAAGGGGGTACTTTAGTGAAAAAGAAAGGATGTTAATGAGCAATAAGAAATCATTTGAAGGTACAAAACTCACTGGTAATAGTAAGTACACAGAATGTCAAAACACTGTGAATGTGGTGTACAAACTACTCTTAAGTAGAAAGACTAAATGATGAACCAATCAAATATAATAACTACAACAGCTTTTCAAGACATAACCACTACAATAAGATACAAATAGAAAAAACAAAAATTTTAAAAGCAAGAGAACAAAGTTAAAGTGAGTTTTTATTAGTTTATGCAAATATTGTTAAGCTGTTATCAGGTTAAAATAATGAGTTACAAGATAGCATTTGCAAGCTTCATGGTAAACTCAAATCAAAAAACATACAATGGATACAGAATAAAATAAGAAACAAGAAATTAAATCATATCACTAGAGAAAATCATCCTCACTAGAGGAAAACAGAAAGGAAAGAAAGAAAAAGAGACCACAAAACAGCCAGAAAACAAATAACAAAATGACAGGAGTAAGTCCTTACTTATCAATAATAACATTGAATATAAATGAACTAAACTCTACTATCAAAAGACATAGACTGGCTGAATAGATTAAAGAGAAAAAAAAAAACAAGACCCATTCACCTTTTGCCTATAAGAAACACACTTCACCTATGAAGATGCACATAGACTGAAAAGAAAGGGATGGAAAAAAGATAATCCTTGCAAATGAAAACCCAAAAAAACAGCAGGAGTCGCTATACTTAGACAAAATAGATTTCAAGACAAAAACTGTAAGAAGAGACAAAGAAGATCACTGTATAATGATAAAGGGGTCAATTCAGGAAGATGATATAACAATTTTCAACATATATCACCCAATACTGGAGCATCCAGATATATAAAGGAAATATTATTAGAGTTAAAGAGAGAGATACGCCCCAATACAATAATGACTGGAGACTTTAACACCTCACTTTCAGCACTGGACAAGTCTTATAGACAGAAATCAACAAAGAAACATCAGACTTAATCTATACCACAGACCAAATGGATCTAATAAATATTTGCAGAGCATTTCATCCAAGGGCTACAGAATACATCCTTTTCCTCACATGAGACATTCTCAAAAATAGATCATATGTAAGGTCATGAAACAAGTCTTAACAACATTCAAAAAAATAATAATATCAAGCATCTTCTCCGATCACAATGGAATAAAACTAGAAATCAATAATAAGAAGAATTTTGGAAACCATACAAATACATGGCAATTAAACAACATGCTTCTGAATGACCAGTGTGTTAATGAAGAAAATAAGAAGGAAATTGAAAAGTTGTATTGAAACAAATGATAATGCAAACACATCCCAAAACCTGTGGGATACAGCAAAAGCAGGGCTCAGAGGGAAGTATCTAGTTACAAGTGCCTACGTCAAAAAAGAAGAAATATTTCAAATAAGAGCAAACCAAACTCAAAATTAGTAGAAGAAAATAAATAATAAAAATAAGAGCAGAAATAAATAAAATTGATATAAAAATATAATACAAAAGATTAATGAAGCAAAAAGTTGTTTTTCAAAAAAAAACAAAATGACAAATCTTTAGCCAGACTAAGAGAATAAAAATAAATAAAATCAGAAATGGAACAGGAAATATGATAACTGATACTGCAACAATTCAAAGAATTGTTAGTGGCTACTATGAGCAGCTATATGCCAATAAACTGGAAACTCTAGAAGAAATTGACAAGTTTCTAGATACGCACAACCTATCAAGATTGAAGCAGGAAGAAATCCAAAGCCTGAACATACCAATAACAAGTAACCAGATCAAAGCCATAATAAAAACTATCTCAGTAAAGAAAAGCCCAGGACCTGATGACTTCACTGCTAAATTCTACCAAACACTTAAAGAGCTAATATCGGTCCTATTTAAACTATTCCAAAAAATAAAGGAGGAAAGAATACCTCCAAACTCATTCTATGAGGCCAGTTTTACCTTGATACCAAAACCTGACAAAGACACATCAAAAAAAAAAGAAGAAGAAAGAAAGAAAGAAAAAGAAATGAAAACTACAGACCAATATCTTTGATGAATATTCATGCAAAAATTCTCAGCAAAGAGGGAGATGCAAGAATGGTTCAACATATGCAAACCAATCAACATGATACATCATATCAACAGAATGAGATACAAATATTATATGATCATTTCAATTGATGCTGAAAAAGCATTTGATAAAATTCAATATCCCCTTCATAATAAAAACTCTCAAAAAACTGTATAGAAGGAGCTTACCTCATCATAATAAAAGCTATATATGACATCATATTAAAAGCCATATTATTCCACAGCTAGTACCATATGGAATGGGGAAAAACTGACAGCCTTTCCTGTAAGATCTGGGACATGATAAGGATGCCTACTGTCACCACTGTTATTCAACATAGTACTGGAAGTCCTAGCTAGAGCAATCAGACAAACACAAACAAAAAAAAAATCATCCAAATTGGAAAAGAATAAGTCAAATTATTTTTGTTTGTTGATGATATGATCTTACCTTTGGAAAAACCTAAAGATGGCTCAAGAAAACTATTAGAACTGATAAACATTCAGTAAAGTTGCAGGATACAAAATCGACATACAAAAATCAGTAGCATTTCTGTATGCCACCAGTGAACAATGTGAAAAAGAAATTTTTAAAAATTTCATTTACAATAGCCACACATAAAGTTAAATACCTAGGAATTAACCAAAGAAGTGAAAGTTTTCATAATGAAAACTATAAATTGAAGAGAACAACAAAAAATGAAAAAGTAATTTATGTTCATAGATTGGCAAAATCAATATTGTTAAAATGTCCTTACTATCCAAAGCAATCTACAAATTCAATGCAACCCTTATTAAAATACCAATGACATGTTTCACAGAAATAGAAGAAATTATAAAATTTATACAGAACCACAAAAGACCTGGTATAGCTAAAGCTATCCTAAGCAAAAAGAACAAAATGAGAGGAATCACATTACCTCACTTCAAATTATATTTGAAGGCCTAAGAAACAGGCTGGGTTACAGAACCCAGAGATATAGTAACCAAAACAGCATGGTACTGGTATAAAAAGAGACACATAGACCAATGGAACAGAATAAAGTACCCAGAAAGAAATCCACACACTTACAGTGAACTCATTTTTGACAAAGATGCCAAGAACATATACTGGGGGAAAGACAGTTTCATCAATAAATGATGCTGGGGAAAGTGGATATCCATATGCAAAAGAATGAATCTAGGGCCAGGTGCAGTGGCTCCTGCCTGGAATCCCAGCACTTTGGGAGGCCGAGGCAGGCAGATCACCTGAGGTTGGGAGTTTGAGATCAGCCTGGCCAACATGATGAAACCCCATCTCTAGTAAAAATAGAAAAATTAGCCAGGCGTGTTGGCACATGTTTGTAATCCCAGCTACTTGGGAGGTTGAGGCAGGAGAATCATTTGAACCCAGGAGGCAGAGGTTGCAGTGAGCCAAGAACGTGCCACTGCCCTCCAGTCTGGGTGACAGAGCAAGACTCTGTCTTAAAAAATAATAATAAAAATAAATAAATAAATAAATAAATCAGATCAAAATGACCCCTATCTCTATATATAAAAATCAAATCAAAATTGATTACAGACTTACATCTAAGACTTCAAATTATTAAATGACTACAATAAAATACTGGGGGAACTCTCCAGGACATTAATCTGGGCAAAGATTTCTTGGGCAATACCTCACAAGCACAGGTAACCAAAGCAAACATGGACAAATAAGAATCACATCAAGTTAAAAAGTTCCTGCACAGCGAAAAATACAAGAAACAAAGTGAAAAGACCCACAGAATGGGATATAGTATTTGCAAACTACTCCTCAGACAAGGGATTAATAACCAGAATATATAAGGAGCTCAAACAACTCCATAGGAAAAAGTCTAATAATCCAATTAACAAATGGACAAAAGACTTAAATAGACATTTCTCAAAAGTAGACATAAAAATGGCAAACAGACATATGAAAGGTACTTGTATTAGTCTGTTCTCACACTGCTATAAAGAACTACTTAAGACTGAGTAATTTATGAAGAAAAGCGGTTTAATCAACTCACAGTTCTACAGGTTATACAGTAAGCATAAATGGGCGGCTTCAGCAGACTTACAATCACGGTGGAAGGTGAAGAGGAAGTAACCATGTCTTTACTATGGCGGAGCAGGAGAGAGAGTGAAGGGAGACATGCCACACACTTTCAAACAACCAGCTCTCATGAGAACTCACTATCACAAAAACAGCAAGGCAGAAGTCAGTTTCCATGATTCAATCACCTCCCACTAGGCCCCTCCCCCAACACGTGGGGCTTACAATTCGAGATGAGATTTGGGTGGGGACCAGCGCCAAACTGTATCAGTGCTCAACACCATTGATCATCAGAGAAATGCAAATCAAAACTACAATGAGATATCATCTCACCCCAGTTAAAATGGCTTATATCCAAAAGACAGTCAATAACAAAAGCTGTTGAGGATGTGTGAAAAAGAGGACACTTGTACACTTGGTGGGAATGTAAATTAGTACAACCACTAATGTCACTTCTCCTCTTTATTACTAACTTAAAGAAACTCATTCTGACATGAGTTGCTGAATACCAAGGGAGTTTGTTGCTTTGAGTGCTGATTTAACCCTTTGTTTCCATCAAGGAGGATCTAGCCCACTCAACAAGAAAGAGAAACTATGACTTAAGAGTCATTCAAACATCGCATGTTCTCACTCATAGGTGGGAAGCGAACAATGAGATCACTTGGACACAGGAAGGGGAACATCACACACTGGGTCCTGTTGTGGGGTCGGGGGAGGGGGTAAGGATAACATTAGGAGATATTCCTAATGTAAATGAGTTAATGGGTGTAGCACACCAACATGACACATGTATACATATGTAACAAGCCTGCACATTGTGCACATGTACCCTAGAACATAAAGTATAATAAAAAAAGGTCTTTTTTTATAAGGTAAACAAGGACAAAATGGGATGTTAAAATGGAGGATAATGTTACTTTTGACAAGAAAAGTTTGAGGGCAAAAGGATTAAAGTTGACTAAAAAAAAAAAAGAAAAAGAAAATGAACAAAAGTTTATAGAATAGAATTTTTTTAGCTATAAGACTTGCTGTATCTTGCCAATTGCCTCTAGGCTCTAGCATAAGGCTCCCTGGATGGTATTTCAAGGAAGAATTACAAATAAATTAGGTAACAACATTTTGTTTGTGTTGAATTTGTTTGTTTGTGTGGCTGATGAAGAGAACTTGGAGTTTGTGATGGGTATTTTCTTTGCTATGTTTATAAATGTTGCATTTACATGCTGGTAGCTGTTATGGTAGCTTTCGACTCAAGGTTATTATTTATACTGACATTCATAGCATTTTGAGATATTGGGGACATACAAAAACATTTACAAGTTACACTACTAAATTCCTTTCTGACTCCTCAGTGGCCATTAACATGTAAACTCAAGGCCTGACAGATTACTTCCTTTATACAAATGACCATATTAACCGGCGTACTTAACAATACATTTGGTAGGCATTGAGTGTTTTCTTAAGGAAGCTTCTATATAACCTGAAGATCTAAATTAACAGATTTCTACTGAGTTGTTTACATGTTATTACTAGGAAATCTCATTAGCCAGACAATGAAAATGTTAAATTATCAAAATGAATAACCTGAACTAAACACAATAATTATATGCAACCTAGATGCTCTTTGTGTTATAACTTGGTATATTCAGTTAGTAGAAATCTCATGCCTGGCTAATCTGTATCAAATAGCTTCTTTATTCTCCACTCTATATTGGATTTGTTCATCAAATTTCACAGAATGCCCTCCAGCTACCTTTATTTTTGCTTTATTATTGCTTAGAAGATGTACAGTATTGCCTGTGGCATTTAGTTCCTTCATTTATTTAGCCAACATATTGTCATACATTTCTTTGGGTTGAGCACTGGGTATTTCCTCTCTGAATAACTGTGATCACCTCCTAATTTGTCCATCCAAGGGAACCTCAAATCTTCCAAACTATTTTCCACACTAAATCCTGAGGCTGAGACTTCCCAAAGACCAAAATGCTAATCTTAGCCACAGGCTTTTAACGGTCTGGCCTCTACCTATGTTCCAGGACCATTCAGAACTACATTTTCTCTCTCTCTGTATGCTTCAATCACCATGTTTTTTCAAATTCTCATATGCAGCAGGTGCCCTCCTGCTCCCAGACTTTGAAAATGTTATCTGCTCTGCCTAAAACACTCTTCCCTTCCCGTTCACTGAATCAATGCCTATTCATCTTCCAAATCTCAGCTCAAGCACCACTTCATGAGCAAATTCTTAGATGACCTTTCTTAGCGGGTCAGTTATCCCCGATATATCCTCTCAGCACACCACTTCCTCCCCTTTAACACAATGATCACATTTGTGATGCTACATTTATTTCTGTGGTAATTAATGTCTTTCTCATCTACTAAACTAAAAGCTCCAGGAAGTCAGGATCACTACTGTATTTCCACTAAAAAGCACAATGATTGGCACATCATAGGCTCTCAATAAATGTGTACTGAATGAATACATAAATAAATATCAGAATATTTGAAATTTTTAAAGAAAAAAATGAAGCGTTACACAAAATGGCAGATTGGGTGTGATGGACATCTCTCATTTGTGGTTACCCAAAGACCTTTGGACATTCTCCATTTTGATAGTTCTACCACTTTTCCCAGGTTGAATCCAAAATTTATATTTCCCAGCATCCTTTCTTCTAGTGTATAAACTTATGACTAGCTTTTACCAGATACACCCACAAGAGACTTAGAGGACAAATTTGAAGATCTTGAGGCTGCTGGCCTCTTTTACCAAAAACAGTCATGGAGGCATTTGATTTTCTACAGCATCCATAGTGAGTGTTCTCTTACCAGGTCCTCATTTTGTTGGTATATTTATAAGACGATATACAAGACTATTTTAAAAAACTATAAAAATATACTGATAGATATTTTTAAAATCCAATAAATAACACAAAAGCAAAAATACATGTTTAAGGATGTTTATTGTATTGATGTTCGCAATAACAAAAAAACAAAAATTAAAAAAAAATTGGAAACCAGTTTCCATCAGCAGGAAAATTCTATTTCACCATATTGTAACCACCCAACAGGTTCACCTTGCCCACTGCCTAGACAGAGCCAATTTATCAAGACAGGGGAAATGCAGTGGAGAAAGAGTAATTCACACAGAGCCACCTGTATGGGAGACTGGAGTTTTATTATTACTCAAATCAGTCTCCCTGAGAACTCAGGGATCAGGGGTTTTTAAGCATAATTTGGTGGGTAGGTGCCAGTGAGTCAGAAGTGCTGATTGCTTATCTCAAGCACTGATCTCAGGTTTTACAATAGTGATGCTATTCCCAGGAGCTATTTGAGAGGGCCAGAATCTTGCAGCCTCTAGCTGCATGACTCCTAAACCATAATTTCTAATCCCGTGACTAATTTATTAGTTCTGTAAAGGCAGTATAGTCCCCAGGCAGGAAGGGGGTTTGTTTTTGGAAGGGCTGTTATCATCTTTGTTTCAAAGTTAAACTATAAACTAAATTCCTCCCAAAGTTAGTTCAGTCTACACCCAGACATGAACAAAGACAACTTGGAGATTAGAAGCGAGATGGAGTAGGTTAGGTCAGCTCTTTTTCATTGTAATACTTTTCTCAGTTATGATTTTTGAAAAGGCAGTTTCAATATTGTGATACATCAATGCAATAGATCCCCTCCAAAATAAACTTAAAAGAATGAGATAATTCTATAAATATTGACATGAAAAGTTGCCAGCCATATTTTTGTTATTTTTAAGATGTGGAACAAAGATGTAATTCTGTATTTTGTTTAAAAGAAATGCATAATTGTATATGTACAGGATGCAGATAAAATTATATAAGGATATATTATCAGACACCTCTTTTGCTACCTTCAGTGGCCTCAACCCCACTTCTTACAAACACTGCTGCCTTGGCTGGTTCAGCCTTGGTCAAGGCTGCCTTGACCAGCCTTGCCCGGGTGCAAGGTGAACATGCCTCACTTCAACCCATACTGGGTACGCCTAAGCTCCCTTCCGTGTGGCACACAGTTCTGAGACACATTTCATATGGCCCCTCAGAATCTTACAGAGAACAAAGGGACAAGCCAGAAACTTTCCCTTTTTTGCTTTATGCACTCCGAAAAGTTTAAATTTATTATTGTTTTTTAAAGTATTTGTTTTTGTAATTTAATAAAGTAGAATATCAACAGGACTTGTTATATTACGAATTCTATATAAGGGTGCAAAAAATAAAAGCATGTAGCCAGATGAGTGACTAGGTTAAGTGGAAAAATTGTGGAGCTATTTACAGAAACTGAAAACACAGGAGTCGCAGGATTGGCAGAGATGATGGAGTTCAATTTTAGACATATTAAGTTTGAGGCACCTATTTCTAGGTAGTAATGCAATAGTCTGAAAGAGATGGTTTTTCTCACTAGCCATATAGAAGGGATTAGGACACTTGTTCATACATAAAGTATGTAATCATTCATTCTGATAACCTGTTAAAGCATGATTTTAAAGGTAAAGTTTATAAACGAAACAATATACTAGCTTTGTTCTAGTTTCACAGTTCTGATCTTACGAAAATAGATTTATTAATTTCTAAGCATCATTGTCACTTGATACAGTATTGGAAACCATTATAAACTGTGTGATTGAAATATAGCAGTATTACTCTACTCAATTGTTGGGCAGAGTTTCTGCAGAGTTTCTGCCAACATTGAAATGGGTTTTAGGGGCTGAGATGTTTATCTACTCAGTTTGACCCCTAAATGTCCATTCCCTTTACCCCAATTACCCCCAAAAAATATAATTTTCTGTGTGTGTCATAAATACTCATTAAAATTGTTTCTTGTTTTATGAGCTCACTTAAAATATTTATCCATTAATTTGTTTGAATTGCATATTGCAGAGGCCAAAGAGGCTTCATCTTGGATGCTAATCCACCATGTTGACTTCTGATGAACCCCTGTTCTGGGAATGCCTCTAAGACTTCTACTTTCACATACATACTGTAAATACAGCCCTTGGGTCAAAACAACCTTGATGATATCATAAACACATACTTACCATAAATCCCACCCTTAGGCAAATTTCCTATGGTATGTAAGCCCTGGGTCTGGTGGGGGTGGGAGTAACTGCCTGGAGATCCAGTATCTTGTCTCATGGCTGCCAAGAAGTGGCTTCTGCTCATAAAACCCTATTAAATGTTTATTTCTGAGAAACTGAATTTGTGAGCTTCTTTCTTCAGCCTCTCAATTTCCTTGGCCTTCAGGAGTAGGTTTGTATAGACCTGCTCACTGCAGAACACATCAAAAATGCTATCTAAGTACTAAATAAAATATGAGGCATACATCCCACTCCTCACCTAGTACTTTTTATGTATTATTTTGTAGAAGGAAATATGAATCAATGTTTTTTCAACATAATACTCCACAGGATTATGGGACAGATAGTATACAAAAGCTCCCCCTTGCCAATCGTTTCTTTGCTAACCTGTATAACAGGCTAAACTAATGTGAACTTTTCCTTCCCTATCTATATAACATTACCACATTGCTTTGATGTGCCAAAGTAACAAATATCAGCATGAAAACTCGTGTTGGCATGGCTAAATATTTGGTATATGTTAAGGTTGTGAGGACAAAAATTGTCCTTTATAAAATAGTGGAAAAGGTCAGTTATATCTTCAGTCATTTCTGTCCTGAAATCACCTTTGCAAAATTATGACTGAGACAGTGAAAGAGATCTAATCTAACCGACTCCATCTTGCTTCTAACCGCCAAGCTGTTCTTGTTTATTCCTGGGCGTAGGCTGAACTAACTTTGGGAGGAACTTAGTTTATAGTTTATAGTTTAAAACAAAGACCATAACAGCCCTTTCCCAAAACAAACCTCCTTCTTGCCTGGAGACTAGACTGCCTTTGTAGGACAAGAAATTAACCACAAGTTAGAAATTATGGTTTAGGAGTCATGCAGCTAGAGGCTATAAGATTCTGATCCTCCTCAACTGCTCCTAAATTCAGTGCTAGAGACATTTTGCAGACCCTGCCCTTGATGGATCAGCTGGCACTGCCCAGATCGATTAACTGACTCATCTGATCTTGTTGCCCCACCCAGGAACTGACTCAGCACAAAGAGAACTTCAAGTTTCCATGATGTCATCTTCTACCTAACCAATCAGCACTCCTGGCTCACTGGCTTCCACCCACCCACCAAGATGTCCTTAAAAACTCTGATCCCTGAATATTTGGAGAGACTGATTTGAGTAACAATAAAACTTCTGTCTCCCACACAGCAGGTTCTGTGTGAATTACTCTTTCTCTATTGCAATTCCCCTGTCTTGATAAATCGACTCTGTCTAAGCAGCGAGCAAGGTGAATCCATTGGGCGGTTACAGTCCTACAAACTTACCCATCTGTTCTAGATACCCATCAGCCTCTGTTCTAGATACCCACGGTGGCCTCAACTTGTTTCTATCTCTATTCCATCAAAATAAGTTTTTCAGGGCATTGTCTAATAAATTTATTTAGAACAAGTTCTAAATTTGTGATACTCCAAGGAAATTGCCTGTCCAAAGTGCACTTGCATTTTTACAACAGGAAAATCTTAGGAAAAAAAATCGATATTACCCTTAGGTTGTTCCAGTATTCTAGGCAGGAGAAATGTTTTCAAATCCTTGAGTTTACACTAGTTAGGTGGCTAGCTGATTCATCTATTATTTCTACAACTGTCTATATGTAATTTAATATTTAGGGAATAAAAATACAACTAAGTAGGTGAATGGACTATTATTTTCTGGAAATGGAAAAATAAATTTGCACATAACTAGCTGTTCATTTTGGATTAGCCACCTTCCTCTCTTCTTTGATCTAGCTACTTTTCCCCATATCCCCAGTCTCCAATCTTGAAGTCATCAACATTACCCAAACTTGGGCGTTAGGATGTATGTGTTTTGTTTTTGTTTTTGTTAAAAAAAAAAAAAAAAAAAAAAAAAACACACACACACACAGAAGAGAAGACAGTTACAAGGAGCATTGTTTTCATGTTTGCAATAGGGCTGAAAAACTAATTTATACTGCCTTGCACCATAGCTTGACCACTGCTGATTCTCAAAGGATTATAAATATTGTTTTTTACATTTGTCAACCATAAAAACCAAGGTACATATTTAGTGTCACTTTTCTCTATGAAATATACAATTCTTCAAATAAATTCTATACATAAGGAATAAGACATATAAGTAAATTTGCCACTCTTTGCATGGAGGTCAGCAAGAAACAGATATGTGCCTTTGACATTGTGGCTATTGAAGGACAATGAATAATGGTGACAGAAATAAGAAATGACCAAAGAACAGCTAAACTTATTAACTCAAATCCTAACCAATTTTTATGCAACCTAAATTTGATGGAATATTTTTCAACAAGAAAGGTAGTGTGTCATACAAACCTTGCAAGTCTCAAGAGTTTTCAATTGTGTGTTCAGTTTCCCCTACAAGTGTTCTGCTTTTAATTATTTTTACAGTAAGAAAGGCACTTGTCTTCCCACACCTTAGGCTTCTAAAGAGTCTTCCACCCCCATAACTCTCCCTAAAAGAAACAAAGTCAAAGTAAACAATTTCTACTCCAACTCCACATTTGTTCTTCCACATGGAATAAACCTAGCTTTCCAAGGAAGAGGGTCACAAGACTTAGACTTAGAAGCAAGAGAAAAAGTAGGAGGCATCATATTGTGTCTTTGGATCCAAGCTGCATGCTCCATTCCAACTTCAAAACTAAAAAAGCTGCTGCTGCTCTTCTTTCTCTTTCACTTGGCCACAAGATAAATAATTATGTTCTCTGCCACACTTCTAATCTAAATTAAATAAAGTATAATTCAAGTTTTCAGTTTTACACTTTAGAATCACTAATCTTTACATTTTTTCAGAAAGATACTCCTCAGAAGGTCATCAAATGTTTTAAGCTATAAAAATAGATCCAGAGTTCCCAATTCTATGACCAGACCTATTCAAGATGCAAGAACATCTGCTAAGCCAGGAGGCTGCACTACCCTAAGCTCGGCAATGATGCAAAGCATGTCTGTGAGTCACTAAGGCCACTTTTGAATTGAACTGCCTGATGTCTGTAAAGAATAATGCCTTTAAAATGTCATAAAAGCTGTATATATTTTTTTTAAAAAAACTGAGCAGAAGAGAAAACTGTTTATTCCAAATAAATGTTTTCACTTTGTCCACAGCAAAGGTCTCTGTGAGATAAGACCATGAATTAAAACAGCACACAGAGCAAGGTTACTGCCCATGTAATAAAATGTCAGACTAAAAAAAGAGAGTAATCAGGGAGCTTTATTTGAACTTTGATTCAATAAATCACTCACTGAACTCAACAACCTCATTGCATCTTAGCAGAAACTAAAAGCAGATAATCTCCCACAACTGAAAATACAAAATAAGGGCAAAAAGAATGTCAAGTCTTAAGTCCCCCAGAAATCCTCCTCATCACCACCACCCACTTCCTACCACCATCATTACTACCAGTATTGAAATCTTTTATTCCTCATCTGCAGCCTCAGGCTCCTAACAAGCACATAAAGAGAATTTATCATAGGATCTACTTCCTCTGCGTTTTTCTTTTCTTTTTTTTTCCTCCAGATTATTTAGTTAATCAAAAATTCACATTTGGTGAGAACATTTGAAAAAATTCCTAATAGAATGACATACTACCAATCTGACTGTGGTTAACAATTAAACATTTCTAACATCAGGCTGATTTAACATAGTAAATGGTCTGTATATTGAAAAAATTAATAAGCAATTATTTTTAAATTAAAGCAGTCAAGAGTTTCTCCCCAAGGGTCTTGTAATAAAGAAAGAATGCTAACTAATATGAAAGGTTATCTGGAGTATTCTCATTTCTTTTCTGAGATACACCATGAAAGAGGTACCATATTTTAACAATACAAGGAAGAAAAAATTCACATGAAACATATTCCCTACTATTGCCACCTTTAAAAATGTATAAAACCTGAATTTTAACCATCAACTGTTGATTAGATAATTTACTTATCTGTGCCTCAGAAACTTATCTGTGAAGTGGAGATTAACCATGTTCAGGTGATCCATGTCAGGTGTATGTTTAAGAACAAATACAAACTAAAAATAAGAAAGTTAAGTCTTCCTATTTCAAAAAAAGGAGATTTTCCTTCCCTCCTTTTTCTCTGAGCATTTAATTTAGATTTGTAATTGTAGTTACTTTCTCCTCTCTTGGAAATGCATAAAAATACTTTAAAAACTAGATAGGCCATTTGTCAGTTCTATAACCAAGGAATTGTCTTTTCAAGGACCTTGGAGATATCTCTTTGAAGTGTAAACATCAAAAGATAGTACCCCTATCTTCCCATTTCTGTGGGAGGGTAAGAGCCTAACTATTGTTAGTTCCTTGCTCCAGTTGCAAAACTACCTTCTGTCATAAAGATATGGGAAGTTTGTTTTTCCCCTGGGTAAAGCCAACTAGCTAACACAGGTGGTCACTCCAATTACCAGTTAAAGTTAGGGTGAACTATGTATTAAAAAATGATGTTTTCAAGTCTTTCTACTTTAGAATAAGTTATTGTTTATCTTTAAAACACATACGTAACAGGTTGTATTTACTTGACTATATAAAAGAGTGAAGTTTTTTTCTGCCTTTGTTATCTTTTGCCTGTGATGTGCATCACATTCTGCTTTAGTGCTTGTTCAATCATGAAAGTGTCTTCTTTCTCTTTTATCTTTATGGAAAGAATTTCTGCATTGGGAAAAGAATTTGTTTTTACTTCTATTTCCCCAATACATGATAAGAACCATGGACAAACCCTCCAAGTAGCATTTGGTTATGACCAGCTTGGGACCCCAAAAAGGAGTGAAATAACTCATGAACAACTGAATTGACCATTTTTTGCTTCATTAGCTCTATGAATAATTAACTCAAATAAATAATAGGTACATGTTAAATACTCAATACATATCTATTAATTGATAGACATGCTATTTTAAGGGTGCCATTACTCCTATATTTGCTTGCTTTGTCTTATTTTGCTTGAATTGAACAATCATCCTCTGTAATGGCTCTCCATTAATTGTGTATGTCTACCCTTAATGGAAGTCATAAACTAGTCAGGTATAAACATTGACTAATACAAGTCCACAGAGTTGCTTGGTTTGCCTCCACTATGTTTTAAAAGCATTTGAAGTTGAATGCCTTTACGTTAACAATTCCTCCTTTAGAACATCATCAACCCCTTATTGTCATCAAGATCATAATGCCTGCTTTGTATCAGGCATTCTTAGTACTTCTCATCCAATAACTTAATTTTCACAACGACCCTTGGGTGGGTCATATTATAATCTACCTTTTAGAAATGAGCTGCTAAGGCACAGAGAAGTTAATTACCTAAGGTCAAACGATTTTTGAAATTTGGGATAAAAATTTAAATCTAGGCATCTGGTTCCTGCGCCAATTACTTCAACAATAATACTATAGAGCTACTTATGAAAAAAACCCCTAAGTTTATCACTCCACCTATGGAATGCGTACTTTCTCTAATTGTTTCTGGTTTTCCTAAATCAGATTTTATTCCTACCAAGGAAACTGGCATAGGGTTGTCCTTCGGTATGTTTATACTTTATGGAATAATATAGATTAGATTTTGAACCCTTAGACTTAATTCTTCCTTCTGGGCCTGTACTTCTTTCAGCCTGGAAGTGAGAAAGGGAGTAATTTAGAGAAACTCATGAATAACTGTCTTGTGCTTTGATGTCATGCTGCCCACATAAAAAATTCTTATTCAACATTTGGGTTCCTACACTAGTTTAGATCAACAGAATGATCACCTGCCCCATGTGGTTAAAGAGATCTGTTATTTTAAAGAGTGAAATAATAAACCTACATTGCATGATACTATCTCTCCCTGATATTCCCTTTACCAAAATACTCAGGGAGATCCTAAACTCCCAGTGTGAGAGATAGAGATAGAGATTAAATCCAGTGTTCAGTAGGTGCTGAGTGTTAACATCCACGCTTCTAGGGGAAGAATGAAGAGATAAGGATGTGAAGAGGAATGTTGCAGCTGACACCATGGCTGTAAGCCAAGACACACCAAAAACTACTGACCATGAAAGGAGCACTAAAAAAATTCTAACAAAGCAAGCAAGGAAATAATGAGCTTTTCTCTGGGAAAGAAAAACCGAGACTCTAGTGGGAAATTGAAAGCCCAGCCCTGTACCTCACACGGATCTAGAGGCCAAATGTACAATTCCCCAGAGGTACAGAAAACTCTAAGCTGAAAAATTAAGGTAAAATTGATGCTATCCCTAGGGTGCTTGACAGAGCAAATGAAGGGCCATTCTGGAGAGAAGATTCCAAAATGCAGGCCACAAGGCGTTTTCACAGAAGAAAGCAAGTCACACAAAAGATGAGCTCACATTTAAAAAGTATAAAGCTCATGGGAAAACAACTGCCCCAACACATGACTCCTCAGACTAAAGAAACACTAGCACGATAAATAAAAATAAATCAACACCTAGAGACACCATAGTAAAACTGCAGAATACCTAAAACTAAGGAAACACCTTAAAGCTTAAAACTCGCTAGTATTTTTAAAGTATACATTCTTTCCATTACTTGTATGACTTTTCACATTTAACACAATATAAACATTAACTCTTTAGAGTCAATATCACTATAGAAAAAAATTAGTATACTTAGTACTTGGAGATATCTCTTTGAAATGTAAACATCAAAGATAGCACCCCTATCTTCCTATTTCTAGGAAGATATTTTGAAATCTGATTTCTTCGATGGAATTTCTTTGATGGAAATTTTAAAAAATGCCTTATTAAAAATAATTGGAGACCAGGAGCAGTTGCTCACGCCTATAATCCCAGCACTTCGGGAGGCTGAGGTGGGTGGATCACTAGGTCAGGAGTTCGAGACTAGCCTGACCAACATGGTGAAACCCTATCTCTACCAAAAATACAAAAAAAAAAAAAAAAAAAAAAAAAATTAGCAAGGCATGGTGGTTCGTACCTGTAATCCCACCTACTCAGGAAGCTGAAGCAGGAGAATCTCTTGAACCCAGGAGGTAGAGGTTGCAGTGAGCCAAGATTGTGCCACTACACTCCAGCCTGGGCGACAGAGCCTGTACTACTCCCTCTGATATCCTTACCCATCCTAGAACTAATTCAAGATGAACTTGAAGCTATTTCACTGTAACTTAGAAATTTCTGACTCAAGTCAAAGTGCACGGCCCTTTGTCCTTTTCTCTGACAAAGTTCCCAGACAAAGTTGACCTTTAATTTAATTTATAATGTAATTCTTTTTCTAAAATTTATCAGATTAGGTACTAAAATTTGCCTTTCTAACAAATATTTATATAAAAATCCATGCTGTCACCTAATTCATAATAGGGTCATGCTTACCATGTATGTATCTGTGTTGGATGCATTAGACCTGTCATTCAGGGTAGAGGATAGGGCTGAGGAAAATCAACATAGAAACAACACTCAAAGTCAAGACTATGAGGAAGTTCTTTGGAGGATTAGTATATAACAAAGAAAAACAGAGTCCTGAAGCATAGAAGAATGACTGAAATGTAGGAGCAGTAGTAGAAATCTAATCCAAAGAAAAGGAGTCGTATTTCAAAGAGGAAAATGAGCATAAGATACTGAAATTTCCAAGAAAGTACAAAATAGTGTCAGAATAATGGAAAGGTAAGGCTATTGAATTCAGCTATTGGAAAAATAATAGGAGACATTCATTAAACAACAAAAATTAAGACATTTACAAACAAGAAAACAGTGAATGGTAAGAAAATAGAGGCATTTAAAGGAAGATTTAATAGAAATCATTTATTCAAGAAATTTAGCAGTAAATAAAGATGATGACAGCTATGGAGAGAGTGGCAGAGTCACAAGAAGGTGACTAACAAATCAGAAGACCATATTTTTGAAAGAAGGTAGGGAAAATTGGGTCACTAAAAACTAATGACACTAATTCAGGAGGAAGGAAACCTCCTTGGAGGATTAGAATCCATGATGGAGATACGGGGTTAATACTAAGGAGATGAGACAGTTCCTTACTAGGAAAATTCTCACAGATGTTGAGACATAATACAAGAAAAACACAGAAGCTCCTACTACAGGGGCGCCATCCCTGTCGCAGTTCATTCTCCTCTGTGGGGCAAGGAGAGAACCTTGGGAGTGCTATGGGGAGTGAGTGAGGCCTCGCTGAAAAGAGACAACAATCGTTGGGGTGGATCACAGCTGTATACCTCTGGTGGCCCCTGGCAGCCCTCTATATAATTTTTTAAAAACGAGAATAAAAAATAGATAACAGCTAGAGGGAGTGATTCCAGTCCTTTAAATTGGCTAACAGGATGAGATTCTAAAATTAGCAACTAAAAATAAGGCTCCTCTATTATTTACAAAGCCAAAAAGCCTAAGTCAGAGAAAACTTAATAGAAGCTACTTCCATTCCACAAATAAATAAACTGACCCAAGGGAAAAAATTCTATAAAATATTATATAGCATGTCAGTAAATGTAATATTTCTTTTTATATATTCTTTGAGAAGTGTCAGCATAAGTAGTTTCTCATTTACTTATGCATAGAAGCTCCCTTCTAACCCTCTGTTAAAACCATGTCTACAAAGTTCAAATGCAAATGAAAGCATAAGGAAGAGGGAGCAGGAGAGTGTATGCACTGGTAGAAAGCAAAAAAAAAAAAAAAAACTAATTCTGCAAGAACTACACGAGGCATATGAGAGAGGCATTTCTGACTTGTCCCTAGAAGGCCAGTATCACACACACCCAGTCCTTAAGGAGAGCAAAGCCTGACAGTTTGTTAGCACTAAACAGAGATTCAGTTGTAAGAGTTGGTAGATAGAATATGCAAAGGGATATCAATCAATAAAACGATGATTTCTGTGGGATAAATGTGATGAGGTTTGTTGTTACTTTTATATCTAACACGATCATATTGCAGATTTTAAAATAAGGTACATCAAACCTTCTCTCTCTTTTTCTTTTTTTATTTCAAAGGCAGTCTAAATTTTCTCACAAGCTGATTTATTGATGAACCATTTATTGTGAATGCCAAGACTCTTCTGCCATTTTGGAAGAGCTCTATGACTGGTATCTAAACAATAATGTTTTGTGCCAGGGTGTCTATAAGTTTATTTGTTTGATATGTTTTATTTCTGTTGTTTTGAAATACAAATACAGGATTTTTGAGAAATAGTTACCTGAGAAAAACAACAAAAACTTGGGTTGCTATCTAAGGCTAGTGACATTTATTTTGTCCAGATTTTGCCAGCTTAAAACTAAATATTTTGTATCAACATTCACTGGTGAAAAATCAAGATGCAGCAGCAGCTCATCCATTGAGATTAAGAAATAAAATGCAATGTAATAAGATTCCCATATACTCCATCATGTGCTTTCAGCTCTATTTGGTATTATTTTTGAAAAGACTGATATGCTTGTTAGCAAAGCATAACACAGATTCAACAATGCCAGAGACTGTTTTTATAACTTTTCATTATTTATTTGTTTGTTTATTCATTGGATTTATTTTTTGTTTATTTTGAGCTGGGATTATTCATTGGATTTCTGTAACTGTGCTCATTCCTGAATCATGGGGTACATGCACGCACACCCACACACAGTTTTTAGCAAAATATTTAAACAGCAAATAACTGTATCAAGAGAAATAGCAAAGAGAAAAATCAAGAAAATTAAAAAATACATCTTGTATTATCTTTCCATCCAGCTAGGCTCTGTAGAAAAAGGAAGATTTTCAGGTTCAACTATAACTTCATGGATATGGTCTCAGAATTCAATTATTGTAAAGAAAAAGAGATCATCTCTAGAAGATATAAACTAGACTCAAGAGTTCCCGCTTCTAAGAAAATTTTCTACACTATACCATAACAACTAAACATCAGGACTTTGAGACCTACTAAGCGTCATCTTCTTTGGGAAATCTTCTTTTGGTTTAATGATTATTGGCATTTTATTTTAATTTCTATAATTCATTAAGATACTAATTTTGTCTTAGTTATACTGTTTTTACTGGTCTAGAAAGTCTAGGAAATAGTAAAAGATAATTTTTCATGTATCTCCCTGTGTAGGCAGGCCCTAAGACCACTTCAAGTTTTGGTGCCTGACTAGGAAACCTCAGAGGACTCAGCATAGAGTTGTATTCCAAACAAAAACAAGGTACAAGTTTTCAAGGGTCCTTACCCAGTGGAATCATACAGAGTACATTTAATTCCTACAGCACTGAATTGTGACAACACATATAAAATGTTATCTACCAAGGAAGTTCATTAGGGACCCAGTTTTACTGGGAACTGGTTTCACCTTCTGCCTCTGCCAAAATCCCAGACTCTTGGAAGAAGTAAAGCAGGTGCCCAGAGTAAGCCCTATTGTTTGCACAAACAGATTAGGCACAATGAGCCACTTTCATTAGTTAGAAAAAGTGAACACTCCAAAAATCCAAGTTCCCAAACACCAACCAAGGGCCAGCTTTGCAAGAAGGCCCTTCTAAGAATGGCAGGCACAAGACTGCTACGATAATTCTTTGATGCACATCCCCTTAGAGATGGGATGGTCAAACTTTTGTGCCCAAATCTAGAGCCCTGAAGAAAATCTCAAGCCCCTGGGGGAGTGCAGATTCATGGAAGGGTATTAAGCTAGATTTTCTGTGAGGAGCAAGGGATAAAGAAGAACATGACCTGATCCCTAGTGTGGCTTCTCTGAGATGGAAAAAGAAGGTAAGAATAGTCTTTTAGCAAGTGGCAGGGACCAAGCTCTCCTCTAACACAGCAGGTTTGAGCGGAGTAGGCTGCCTGTCAGGGGAGGGTGATATATGTGGATGTCATGGGATCAAAACACTAAGGGTCAGAAGTTTGAAAACCAAATCAAAGGATCCTTGAGTATATGCTTGGCAAAAAGAGGATTAGGAGAAATACTTCATTCCATTATGGACTTGAAAGTTGAAGACTTCAGTGGCACCCTTGATATCCCAAAGACCCATGTCCAAGTTTTCAGAACTGTATTATTCCGTTGGGATTGTTAAATGACTCCCAGGAGCAAGAATCTTCCCCCTTTGTACTGCCAACTCCACTAAAAATTTAAAAATAAAAAATAATTGAATGTGGCATCTAAATAGATTTAACTTTTTATATATTTTTAAAATATTTTACAATGTGTGATTCTCTTTGAATCCCACTGTTGTGGAGCATACCCATTTTTGTTAAACCTTTAATTTCATGGAAATCTCATGGGTAGGTACTGTAAACTTATTTTACTGATGAAAAAACTAAGGCTTAAAAAGAATAAGCAACTTGCTTGAGGTCATAAACGAGGTATTCACATATTCAGAGTTCACCTCCACTTTTTTCCTACCTTAACAACTATTCATGTGGCAACTGTGCTATACCATACTTTTTTAAGCACACACTCTAAGATAATTTAGAAAAACTTAGTATGCCCTCACACATTTTTACAATGACATCTAAAATTTTTCATTAAAAAACTAAGTAATTATAAAAGATGTTATGTCCTGTGTATTATAAATATTGACACTTCGCATATATAATTGTATTATTCTTTAAAAATATCCAATATAATCTAAATGCCATAGCAATTTAATAATCACCATCTATTTGAAGAATAAATGAACAACCACATATTTTTACAATTGGAAGGTTTGCAACATTCTTCTTTATTTTTGACTTGATTTTCCATTTGACATCACCGACAAATTTTTATTCAAATGTAATAATTATATAATTAAACATCTTTCATGGATCACCCTATCCATCTCTATTATATAAATTTAAGATTCTAAATGTTTTAAAAATACTTCTTGATTATGGTTATTAATTGATCACATGTCCATTGGTAAATATTACTTATTCCTAGACTGAAACAGAGCTAAACATCAATACTATATCTAGTTTTCATTTGTACAGATACAGGACTGAGAAAATTTGTTCATCTAAATAAATACTATGGATGGGGTAGTATGGTGTTTTGTTATAACCATGTCATACAATTATTTGAATTTTTGAATAATCTGCCAACATCACTTGATTATATTTAGTGACATCTTATTCTTGATCACCTCTCAGTGAACAACTCCTTTGGGTCCTGCTCCAGTGATGTTGAAAGTAATGAACTGGGAACCACCTGACTTACCAAAGGATTTGGTTCTCAGGCATTACCATTACTCACTTTCTCAACATCAATAGGATGATTTCAAATTGTCCCTTCATTTGGCAATCTAGTGGTCTTTGTGTCCAGGCCAATTCAACATTATAGAATTGCAGAGGGTGAGAGGTTTGCCTTTCTCTAAAGTGAAAGAAAAGACTATCAAGAAAGGTGCAGAAGATCAGAGACTACGCTTTAAGCCTCCCCCTATGCATGTGCCTTGACTACATTTTTACCAGTCTAGGGCAGCTCAATTTAAATTGAAGAAAAAATACAAATGAGCATTGAGAAATTGCAACTGAATTGTTTTAAAAATAATCTTAGTGTCCAAGTGCCCTCTTGGAAATTTTTCACAAACCTCTGGGAATACAGGTACTCTTGTTTGAAGAAATATCCTACCTATATTCTGGCTCTATTCTAGCTCTTAACATATCACATTATGGCTATTAGTCTAATTGCTTTTCCTCCTCCTCGATTGTAAAATACTTCAGGCAGCAGCTGCATCTTCTTTAGCTATGTCTTCCAGTATCTAGCTTGGTGTTTGATACACAGTACATGCTATTTAAGTATGTTTTGTGAATAAATGACTGCCTCTACAAAGTAAAAAAAATTTAGTTGAATGTCATATATTAGTAAGTTAAAAGAGACAAAAACAGGATTAGTATGATCCCACTGTGATCAAAAGAAGCATATGTAGATATGTGTGCTGCTGTACATAAACATATATATATATATATGTAATATGTCAGTAGATATTACTAGGTAGATACATTTTTGGCCATTTTCTTTTTGGCAATCTCATTTATCTACAATCAAATAAGTATGTTTTATAACATTTTATGAAGTATACAAACAAAGAAATAAGTAGAAGAGACAGGACATCTATATAGTGAATATCCTGGAACTGCTGAATGCTGTCCTCAGCTCAAACAAGGGAAGTTCTTGGTTATTAAAGAGTATGATGTCCTCCCTTCCTGATTCTCAGGTAAGCCACCATGATCATGACAGGGGTCTGGGCAATTCATGCAATGACACCTCACACACAAACACCTGGAAACTGTCACTCCTTTTACCCATGCTCAAAGAAGAGTTCCCTTAAAGAATAGCTGCCTTATTGGTTTGAAACTCTGAGGAATTTCTTATTTCTCAACTAACAAATCCAGGATCCCTATGTGTAAATTGTCAACGACCATGTGGCTATGAGAAGGAAAACACTTTAAGTTGGAAATGCTCCCATCAGATTGTTCAGGAAGAAAAATCAAGCTATCCCTGCATACACCATGACTAAACATTGTCAACTTCACATTATTTCGTTCTTTTCAATAAAGTAAATTTGTTTAACCTATCACTAAACATTATTTAACGTTGATGACTTTGTAAGATTTTTATAGGAATAAAGTCACAAATAAAAAATTAATGAATCAATTATTGTTACATATATGAGGTAAATATTACTTAATAACAATATTTTTCTCACTTCGAACTATTTCTAAATTCACATTATTTTAGACATTTGGGAAATTAGCAGCCAAATATATTCTAACACAGCTCAGAACTGATCAGGTTTTTGTTGCTGCTATTGTTTTAGATTTTCCAATTTAAGTCATCCCAAGAAACATGCCAAACTTTAAAAATCATTTAAATCATTTAAAAACAATAATAATTACATATCTGAGAACACATCTTTTTTTTTACCACTGTAGAATCTAAATTTCTAAAATAAAGAAACTAGGCTACATGGGTTCATCACACTGTAGCACCACCATAAAATTGACTAAATAAGAAAACTGAGTAAAAATGATAATGCATTATAACTTCCAGGTAACAGAATATGACTGCACCTCCTCACTCCCTCAATCCTAATTACTCACAAAGTGAGAAACAGAATTTAAAAACTGGAAAACCAAGCATAAGGAATGGAAGCCACAGAAGAATGACACCTACATGTCAAAAATTTCTAGGTTTTCAATCTGTATTTCTATGAGATGTAGCATAGACAGGAAGACGGAATAAAGGGATAAATAATGTCTTTTCTAATATACTTGTGAAGAAAGACTAAAAAGCCAAGACAGTGGTGGATGAGACCCCAGGAGAATCTCACTACTGCCCTACAGTGAGAGAGAAAGCAGGTGAACTGAACAAAGCAACTAAGTTTCTCAGAAGCTGTGGAAGATTTTCTTGGCTTCAGGACTAATCTGAGAAGGGTGTCTAAGCCATATTATCTTCTGACTTATACTTGACTATATGTTCCTAACTACTGGTTACCACATAAAACATAGAGAGAAACTCTTCTAAATAAAAAGGATCTCTACTGCAACTATTTCTTACTACATTGATTCCAGTGTCTCATCTCCCTGCATCACGCCACCCCTACACACATCTTGGCTTCTGGACTTCTGGCCTGGAAAAGTAACGGACAGTTAATATGAAATTTTACCTTTATTTTCCATCAAGGCATGATGTATTCAGAAATGGACATGGATGTCTTACCAAACTTACTTTATCTGCCAATATAGACAAAAGTAAACCTCCTTCTGTAAGGATAAGTAAAGAAATCTTAAACTCACTAAGAATATGATGCAGTTTAAATGAAAGTTCACTTGGCAAAATCAGAAATAATGATTTCCTGGCTAATAAATTTAGGAAACTAATAAATTAGTATCGATTTTTTTTAATATTTTAATTTGAGTTTTCAACAGGTTTCACAAGAACATTTTGTCCATGAAACTAGATCAGGTAGTCGTAATAAAAAATCTAAATATATGTGAGTTTTTATCACAATAAAAAACCTACATATATGTGAGATCATGTAAAACTGCACATAAATGGAAAAATTTAATGGAAAATTTTAAATTACATGAAAGCAGATAATATAGAATTGGCTATTATAAAATTACCAATTAGTAAAGTACGAGACAAGTTCAAGGTTTTCTTTAAAGTTTTAAAGACTTTAAAGTTTTAAAGAAAATCATAAGGGGAAGATAAAAAAAATACAGAAAATAATAAAAAGATCAAATATGTATTTAAGTGGAAGTCTAGAAGAAAAAAATGAAAGCAAATGGGGTGGTGGCAATTACAAAAATAAGGGAGAAAATCTTCTCTGAGTTGAAGATAAAATCGGGACAGATGAATGGCCTACAATATTTAGAAAAATGAGTAAAAATAATGATATATAAACATGTCCAATGTCCAATATTGTGCTAATGTTAAGAATAAATTTAAAATGTTTCAAACAAAAAGCAAAAATGTGAAAAACAACATTATATTAAAGAAATAAAAAACAGACTGAACCTGGAGTTTTCTTTTTAAAAAAATCTAGATAGCTGGCTACAATAAAATAATGTTTATAGTGTAGTAAAGGGAAAATTGTAACCCACAAATTGTACATCCAAGAGTCAAATTTTTCACTCACAAAATGTGTTTTTTCAACCATGTTTGTGGAAAACGCTCACTTCCCCATTATGAAAAGTAACTCATAGACTTACTACCCCACATTAAGGATAACTCCATATAAAAAATTTCAAGACTAAAAATGTCATAATACAAGAGAAATAATTACTATTATGAAAATACAGCAATCATTTTGGAAAAAATCTGTTGAAAATAACCTTTATCTAATATCTAAAAATCAGCCTTGCATCCCAGGGATGAAGCCAATTTGATCATGGTGGATAAGCTTTTTGATGCGCTGCTGGATTCGATTTGCCAGTATTTTATTGAGGGTTTTCACATTGATGTTCATCAGGGATATTGGCCTGAAATTTTCTTTTTTTGTTGTGTCTCTGCCAGATTTTGATATCAGGATGATGCTGGCCTCATAAAATGAGTTAAGGAGGAGTCCCTCTTTTTCTATTGTTTGGAATGGTTTCAGAAGGAATGGTACCAGCTCCTCTTTGAACCTCTGGTAGAATTCGTCTGTGAATCTGTGGTCCTGGGCTTTTTTGGTTGGTAGGCTATTAATTACTCCCTCAAATTCAGAACATGTTTTTGGTCTATTTAGGGATTCAACTTCTTCCTGGTTTAGTCTTGGGAGGGTGTATGTGTCCAGGAATTTTATCCATTTCTTCTAGATTTTCTAGTTTATTTGCATAGAGGTGTTTATAGTATTCTTTGACAGTAGTTGGTATTTCTGTGGGATCAGTGGTGATATTCTCTTTATCGTTTTTTATTGTGTCTTTTTGATTCATCTCTCTTTTCTTTTTTATTAGTCTTGCTAGTGGTCTTTTTTGTTAATCTTTTCATAAAACCAACTGCTGGATTCATTAATTTTTTGAAGGGTTTTTTGTGTCTCTATCACCTTCAGTTCTGCTCTGATCTTAGTTTTTTCTTGTCTTCTGCTAGCTTTTGAATGTGTTTGCTCTTGCTTCTCTAGTTCTTTTAATTGTGATGTTAGGGTGTCAATTTTAGATCTTTCCCACTTTCTCATGTGGGCATTCAGTACTATAAATTTCCTTCTAAACACTGCTTTAGCTATGTCCCAGAGATTCCGGTATGTTGTGTCTTCGTTCTCATTGGTTTCAAAGAACTTATTTATTTCTGTTTTAATTTGTTATTTACCCAGTAGTCATTCAGGAGCAGGTTACTCAGTTTCCATGTAGTCATGTGGTTTTGAGTGAGTTTCTCAATCCTGGGTTCTAATTTGATTGCACTGTGGTCTGAGAGACTGTTATGATTTCCATTTGCTGAGGAGTGTTTTACTTCAAATTATGTGGTCAATTTTAGAATAAGTAATGTGGTGCTGAGAAAAATATATATATTCTGTTGACTTGGGGTGGAGAATTCTGTAGATGTCTATTAGGTCCTCTTGGTCCAGAGCTGAGTTCAAGTCCTGAATATCCTTGTTAATTTTCTCTCATTGATCTGTCTAATATTGACAGTGGGGTATTAAAGTCTCCCATTGTTATTGTGTGGGAGTCTTAGTCTTTTTGTAGTTCTCTAAGAACTTGCTTTATGAATCTGGCTGCTCCTGTTTGGGGTGCATATATATTTAGGATAGTTAGCTCTTCTTGTTGCATTGATCCCTTTACTATTATGTAATGCCCTTCTTTGTCTTTTTTTTATCTTTGTTGGTTTAAAGTCTCTTTTGTCAGAGAAGAAGATTGCAACCTCTGTTTTTTTTGTTGTTGTTTTGTTTTGTTTTGTTTTTTTCCTTTCCATTTGCTTGGTAAATATTCCTCCATTCCTTTATTTTGACCCTACGTGTGTCTTTGCACATGACATGGGTCTCCTGAATACAGCACACTCTTATCCAATTTGCCAGTCTTTGTCTTTTAATTGGGACATTTAACCCATTTACAGTTAAGGTTAATATTGTTCTGTGTGAATTTGATCCTGTCATTATTATGCTAGGTGGTTATTTTACCCATTAGTTGATGCAGTTTCTTCATAGTGTTGATGGTCTTTACATTTTGGTAAGTTTTTGTAGTGGCTGGTACCAGTTTTTCGTTTTCATATTTAGTGCTTCCTTCAGGAGCTCTTGTAAGGCAGGCCTGGTGGTGACAAAATCCCTCAGCATTTGCTTGTCTGTAAAGGATTTTATTTCTCCTTCGCTTATGAAGCTTAGTTTGACTTGATATGAAATTCTGGGTTGAAAATTTTTTTCTTTAAGAATGTTTAATATTGGCCCCCACTCTCTTCTGGTTTCTATGGTTTCTGCCAAGAGATCTGCTGTTAGTCTGATGGGCTTCCCTTTATGGGTAACCTGACTTTTCTCTCTGGCTGCCCTTAACATTTTTTCCTTCATTTCAACTTTGGTGAATCTGACAATTATGTGTCTTGGAGTTGCTCTTCTCGAGGAGTATCTTTGTGGCATTCTCCGTATTTCCTGAATTTGAATGTTGGCCTGCCTTGGTAGGTTGGGGAAGTTCTCCTGGATAATATCCTGCAGAGTGTTTTCCAACTTGGTTCCATTCTCCCCATCACTTTCAGGTACACCAATCAGACATAGATTTGGTCTTTTCACATAGTCCTATATTTCTTGGAGACTTTGTTTGTTTCTTTTTACTCTTGTTTGGTCTTTTCACATAGTTCCATAGTTCTTGGAGGCTTTGTTCATTCTTTTTTTTCCTCTAATCTTGTCTTCACGCTTTATTTCATTAAGTTGATCTTCAATCTCTGATATCCTTTCTTCTGCTTGATCAATTTGGCTATTTATACTTGTGTATGCTTCACAAAGTTCTTGTGCTGTGTTTTTCACCTCCATCAGGTCATTTATGTTCTTCTCAAAACTGGTTATTCTAGTTAGCAGTTCCTGTAACCTTTTATCGAGGTTCTTAGCTTCCTTGCATTGGATTAGAACATGTTCCTTTAGCTTGGAGGAGTTTGTTATTACCCACCTTCTGAAGCCTACTTATGTCAATTCGTCGGACCCATTCTCCGTTCAGTTTTCTTCCCTTGCTGGCGAGGAGTTGTGATCTTTTGGAGCAGAGGCATTCTGGTTTTTGGAATTTTCAGCATTTTTGTGTTGGTTTTTCCTGATCTTTGTGGATTTATCTACCTATGATCTTTGATGTTGTGACCTTCAGATGGGGTTTTTGCATGGGCATCCTTTTTGCTGATGTTGATGTTTTGCTTTCTGTTTGTTAGTTTTCCTTCTAACAGTCAGGGCCATCTTGTGCAGGTCTGCTGGAGTTTATGGGAGGTCCACTCCAGACACTGTTTGTCTGGATATCTCCAGCAGAGACTGCAGAACAACAAAGATTGCTGCCTGCTTCTTCCTCTGGAGGCTTCATCCCAGAGGGGCGCCTGCCAGATGCCAGCTGGAGCTCTCCTATATGAGGTGTCTGTCAACCCCTGATGGGAGGTGTCTCCAAGTCAGGAAGGACAGGGGTCAGGGTCCCACTTGAGGGAACAATCTATCCCTTAGCAGAGCTCCAGCATTGTGCTGGGAGATCCACTGCTCTCTTCAGAGGCAGCAGGCAGGAACCTTTAAGTCTGCTGAAGCTGTGCCCACGGCTGCCCCTTCCCACCAGTGCTCTGTCCCATGGAGATGGGAGTTTTATCTATAAGCCCCTGACTGGGGCTGCTGCCTTTCTTTCAGAGATGTCCTGCCCAGAGAAGAGGAATCTGGAGAGGCAATCTGGCTACAGTAGATTTGCAGAGCTGTGGTAGGATCTGCCCAGTTCAAACTTCCCAGTGGCTTTGTTTACACTGTGAGGGGAAAACCACCTACTCAAGCCTCAGTAATGGTGGACGCCCCTCCTCCCACCAAGCTCGAGCATCCCAGGTCGACTTCAGACTGCTATGCTGGCCCCGAGAATTTCAGGCCAGTGGATCTTCACTTGCTGGGCTCCATGGGGATGGGACCTGCTCAGCAAGACCACTTGACTCCCTGGCTTCAGCCCCGTTTCCAGGGGAGTGAACAGTTCTGTCTCACTGACATTCCAGGCACCACTGGGGTATGAAAAAAAAAACTCCTGCAGTTAGCTCGGTGTCTGCCCAAATAGCCGCCCAGTTTTGTGCTTAAAACCCAGGGACCTGATGGTGTAGGTGCCCGAGGCTATCTCCTGGTCTGCAGGTTGCAAAGACCATGGGAAAAGCACACTATGTGGGCCAGATAACACCATACCTCATGCACAGTACCTGCTGGCTTCCCTTGGCTAGGGGAGGGAGTTCCCTGATCCCTTGTGCTTCCTGGATGAGGTGACACCCACCCTGCTTTGGCTCACCCTCCATGGACTGCACATACTGCCTAACCAGTCCCAGTGAGATGAGCCGGTACCTCAGTTGGAAATGCAGAAATCACCTACCTTCTGCATTGGTCCTGCTGAGAGCTGCAGACCAGAGCTGTTTCTATTCAACCATCTTGCTAGCTACCCAGAGCATCTTTAAAATACTATTGAAATGCTCTTTTTCCCCATAACTATAGGTGAAATTACATATATGTATATTTGTAAATATTTTACACTTTTTATATACAACCTATGAGCTCTAAGAATTAAATACTGTCCAAATAGCACAATTCATCTCTAAGGAAAAAGAAAAAGATCCCATAATGTTAGTCACACGGATGGTACATAACAGGATTACATCATGCTATGAATCTAGTGAATTCAGTTTAGGATAAATTACAGAATTTCCTTTCCATACAAAGCAATTTTTTCCAAACAGAGCTTTTATTGATGTTCATACTGTTATTATTTTTTGTTCATTTAATGGTAAATTACCAGGTTATCTGAAAGCAATAATAAACTAACTTATCCTTTGACTCTTCTTAAGGCAATTTTAAAAAAATACAATCTGGAAAATAAATGGAAAAGAGTGCCCTTCTGACTCTCTGAAGTAGTTTTTGTGTTATTCCTTCCCCTCTTCTCATTTTCCCAAAGTAATGGCCCCATCTTTCCACTAACCATCATCTTTTTAACAGCATCTCCTCTATTTCTACGAATGCAGTGAGCAGCAGTTATAGTGAGAATATCAGCAAACAACAGAAACATTATGCCTTTAACCCACCATGACCGAAATGGGGACTGAATGTTAAAATGTAATAAAGCTCAAATTGGAAGGCAGTCTTCTTCACACCTACAGCCCCTCACCATCTCTGGACCCTGCTGGAATTTAAAACCAGCATCACAACAGGGATGGGCCTGATTCTAATGTGTGACAAGCCAAACCTGCCCAAAGAGATTGAATATATAAGTCATGTACACTACAATTAAAACTATTCTCTGTTGAGCAGGGAAAGAACTGACTTTTTTTTTTTTTTTTTTTAAGAGTCCTGTGGACATCCATAGCAGGTGGGCTCCTGTTCCAGAGTCACCTTCTCAATATTGCAGGATCAGAAAGGTCAACTAGAGGGTCCACTGATGCTAGTCAATATATTAAACAGAGCACCCATACATGAACTTGTAGCTAGGAACCTAACAGCCTAGTACATGTCTACTGATCAGCACCTTCTTTCTCCAACAAGAATATCAATATAAGGAAACAATTACTACAATGAGAATGTTCTTGGTGAACATACAATCAGAGCAAGGGGAACTAGATGGATTGGATATCACTGAAACAGAAGAATCATCAGTCAAATGCAAAAAACAAAGAATCATCAGTCTACATTTCCATCGCTACTGCAGAGAAGCACCTGCCAAATCAACTAGTGGGTTAGCTCTTTCTGCTGGATCTTAGCTAAAGGAAAATTTAAGCATTTCTTGCCCATTGACCTCACCTATCCAGATTATACAGTTTCATGTCTTTTTTTAACTGAATTATAATTTATAAACAATAAACTGCATTTATCTTAAGTGTACCACTCCATGAGTTTTGAAAATTTTATAAGCCCACGTAATCTTTACTTCAATCAAGAGAATGATTCCATCACTCCAAAATGTCCTTATGCTGTTTTGTACTCTGTTGCCACTCTCACTCAGAGGCAATCACTATTCTGATTTCTATTACTATAGGTTTATTTTGTCAGTCCTTGAACTTAACATATATAAAATGACATTTATGTCCTCTCTCTGTCTGACTTCTTTTAGCTTGACATAATATTTTTGAGAATCATCAGTTTGTTGATTTTGTATTTCTTTCCTTTTTTACTGCTGAATAATATTCTATATTATGAATATACACCACAATTTATTTATACATTTGCCTGTTGATGAACAGCTACATCGCTGACAATTTTTTGTTAGTATGAATAAAGTTGCTATTAATATTCTTGTATAAGTCTTTTGTAGGCATGCAGTTTTGTTTCTCTCTTGAGTAACTCTTAGGATGGAATTGCTGTATTATAGGGTAGGTATTATATTTAACTTTATAAGCAGCTGTCAAATAGTTTCACAAAAGAGTTGTACAATTTTACACTCCCTCTAGTAGTGTATGAGACTTCTGGTAGTTCTATAACTTGCCAATATTTTATATTATCCTCTTTTTTTAAGTTTACTTTATCCACTCCAGTGGGTATATGGTGATGTCTTATTCTGGCTACAATTTGCATTTCTCTGATGACCACTGATATAAACTCCCTTTTCACATGCTTATTAGCCATCCTTATCTCTTCTTTTAAGAAATAGTCAAGCCACTTGCTCATTTTTTATTGGGTTAGTTTTCTTTCAATTATTGAGTTGCAGCAATGGTCAGATTATACATATTGTAGATATTTTCTCCCAGTCCGTGATTTGCCTTTCATATTTTGCTAATAGTTTTTTATTTTAATAAGAATAAGTATACTGTTTCCATTTCAATAAAGTCTAGTTTTTTTCTCTTCTGGCTAGTGCTTTCTTTGCCCTGTGTGTATTTTTTTTTTTTTTAACAATCTCATATCACAATATCACCAAGTCATTAAAATATGATTGTTAATAGTTGCATAGTATTTCACCACAAAAATACATGGATTTGCTTATTCTGGGGGAGATATAAGTTGTTTCCAATTTTTCACAAATATAAATAATGCTATTATGAACATTCCTTCACAGATGTCTCTGTTCATCATTGTTTTGAAGAGAATGTTATTATGGGGTATACTGAATCAAAGGGTAAATATTTTGAGACATATTGCTAAATTGATTTTACCAATTTGTACCCCCACCAGCAGAGCAAGTGCTTACTCTCAGGTTTAAGTATATTTGCACATATTTATTGGCTTTTTATGTTTCTTCTTTTATGAATCAACTTTGCCTCTCTTTTGAACATTTGAAGGGAGATTTACTAGATGTTAACCCTTTGGATTAATTGCTGCAATTTTTTTCAGATTCATTATTAATACTGTCTGGCAGAATTTTAAGTTTTTGTATATCCAGGGCTATCAGAATTTTCCTTTATGTTTTCTGCATTATATTCTGCCTTTACAAAAGTATTTCCCAGAACTAAATCAATTATACTTATGGATATTAGTGCCAGAGTCTCCCACTACTGATGATCAATGGTGTCAACAAATGTAAAGACAGAGAGATTAGGTAGATAGATAGATAGATAGATAGATAGATAGATAGATAGATAGATAGACAGACAGACAGACAGATAGATAGATAGATGATAGATAGATAGATGAGAAAAAGAGATATTAGCAGAAAACAATGTGTATCCACTGAAACTCTCTCCACTCACTTTACTGGGTAGCTCTGAGACTCGCCTTAAGAACTCCCTGGCTTCCCAAATCAATGGGGCCATGTTAGGTTCTCCCAGGAGTCATCTTCCTGTACTCTCTGTGGATCCCTTGGCTGTACCAGGACTTCAGGGACTTCCGTAGCTCACCCACACCCTATGAATGGTTTGCTCAACTTGTCTGTTCACTCAGCTACAGGTGAGCAGAAACACAGAACTCCAGCAACTCTCTCCAATAAAATCTCCTCTCCATTTTTTTGTGCAGAGACATAAAAAGAAGTCTCCCATTCTACAAGTCTTCCTGTCTTTTTTGCCTTCTGCTTTTATTTTTCTTCAAATTCTTTAATACTCCACAGTTTAAGATGTAGGAGAAAAAGCAAAAAAGAATGGAAAAAGAAGAAGCTTTTGACATGTCCTCAGTGCCTTTGAAACATGCATTTTTATCTATTAGAAATCATAAAAAGCAAGAAGTTAGTGTCTAAGTAGTATAGGCAGGTGTAACATAACATGTCTCTCTGCTTTTTTCCTCAGCAAGCTGACCTCTACTAAAGACACCACCTGGGTTCCCTTACCCTCTGGCTTCCTCGTTGGTACTGGCAGGAGATGGAGGGTGGGAAAAGGGAGAGGTCAGGGAATTTACTGCTGCATACCTCCCTGCTGAGTAGAAGTGTGGCAGTGGCTATATTTTTCTCTCAAGGGTAATTTGTCACTCTGGATCTTCTCTTGCAGCTACAATTCTCCCCATCTTCCACCAACCATCACTTCCTTTGTCCCTTTAAGTTCAAGAGGAGCAATAGCTTCCTGCTTCACCCTTCTTTGTCAGTTTCTTTAACCCTACCATCACCACTGACAATTGCCCCTTTATTAAACTTTTTCTTTTTTTTTTCACTTACCCTTTTGAATTTTTCATCCGTTTTCTGATGAATACCTGACTGATACCTCGAATTACACGTTAAGAAGGTATGTATCTGAAGTCACAGTGGATAAAAGTTCTGAAACACAAGCCAAAAAATAAATCAAGTCACCAGGAATCTGAGTGCCAAGATAAGAACCTGATTCTTCTTACCCAAGATCTGATTAAATAGCAAACCTCTTCTATGACAAATTGAAGCCAACATTGGTATGGGAGAGAACAATAGTAAATTCTGACAGAAGACACATGTAGAAGGAACTGGTAACAAGGTCAGAGACAAATTATAGGGAAAACTGAACTCCAGCCATAGTCCCTGTCCTCAAACTTTCTCTCATTCTTTAATTTCATCCATTCTTCTCAAGGCCTCAACCATTACCTCCAGGCAGAATATTGCAGTTAAATGTTTTCTCTACCCTAAACGTTATTTGGTAATTTCCTGAGCACTCAAAATTAATTTATCCCAAACCTATTATATCTTCACCCTCTCACAGTAATTGACAACTCCCATTGACTTTCTTATTTCTAAAAATGGAATCAGCTGTCTCCCATTCCTCCACATTCAACACCTCAGGCATTTTTTACTACCTTCTCCCACAACCCTTACACTAAATCTGTCACTAGATCTTCTAGAATCCAGATGTGAATCACTGTATATCTTCTCATGTGGCTTCAGTCTTCCTCTCCAGCCTCAGTTCCCACCTCTTCTCTTCATGGTCTTCATCCTATTCTTGGAATATAATCTAGGATTTGCCTCTCTATTATTTATTCTAATAGAATAATATTTTGCTAAGTAATTAGATCTGTTAAAAAAAATTGTAAGGCATATGTGTCAGTGTCACTTCCTTCAGTCCTTCCTCTCTTTTCTTCCCCCAACCAAATGATCTCCTCCCCCTCTGAACCTCTATAATATTTGACTTATACTGCTCTTATAGAACTTATAATTAGAATCATGTGTACTTGGCTATACAGCATTTTTTTTCTGTGTTAGATTGAAAATCGCTTGAAAGCAGGAAAGGCTCTATTTGTTTTATACTCTGCAGCACCTATCTTTAATAAATAATTTCTGAATTGGATTCTGTTGCACGGAGTTTCTTGGCACGTGTGTCAAATTGTCTAGCAAACTTATTTCTTAGAAACAAAAATTATCAAAAATCCAAAGCTGTACCTCATTTGTCTTTCTACACCTTGGTATAAAATTCCTTTTTTACTATTTAGAAAATAATTAAAGAAATTAAAGAAAACAAGAATAAATTCACAAACAATATTTAATTTTGAAATGTTAACCAAGTCAATCCCTTGTGACCAGATTTTTGTCTATAGTTCAAGAGTGACAAGTTTTTGTCAATAGTTCAAGTTCATGGGACTTGAACTTGACATGGGACTTGATCTTCTTATATCAAGTTTTTTCTCTCAATGACAATACGTTTTTTCTCTCCATGACAAATTAAGTTACTCTGGACAAACATGCAGTATTTTACCAGCAAAATGAAGCCACTTGTGCCTGCATTACAATTGTATTGATTGGCACATAAATAAGTAGCGACTGAAAAACAAACGTTGTCGTGTAAGGATGTTTTCTGTTTTCACAAATACACCCACTCTTGCTAAGAACAAATAATTTGAACCTAAAAGTTTCTCCTCAAAAACTTTGAACATCCTTTAGTTTGATCAATCCTCCTCATATTTTTCTAATTATTTAAGACATCTGCATGAAAATATGTTCTTTGATTTAGCTATTCATTATCTTAATAACCATCAACCGGGTATTAGCATTATAATTTCCTGAATAATTATTTCCTGAGATTCTCCTATAAAGGACCTAATGCCTGGTTTATATTTTCCCTGAAGCCCTTACTCCCTTAAAGACCATTCTCCATCCTGATATTATTTGTAACCATATGCCATCAGCCCTCTTAATTGCTTTTCAGCTTATTGGCCTATTTCCTCTATTGCCCATTCATCTGTTATCAGTTCCCAAGTTTCTCTTGGAGAGCTTCCCTTCCCCACTCCCTCAGTCCTTGTGGTCTGGATGGGTGGGGCCAATTCCGTTCTAAGCTCAAAAATGGGCACATAACTCCAGCCTGAGCAGTCAGATCATTGCATCCTCTGACTATAGTATTTAGCTCACAAAGGACTAATGAATCAAGTTGAACTTACAAATATTAGTCCAGAAACTAGTGCAAATTGTTAGAAAAGCTGCTCTTTTTCCATTAGGGTTGGTAAACAAGGCGAATACAGCTCAGAAGCTTCTGAGGAGAGCTCAGCTGAGGAGGAAACCGACGCAGGAAAGCACAATCAAGAGGTGAAGAAAGAGACATTTCTGATACAATTATACGCTTGCCTTTAGAGATGCCTTCTCTGGATTTCAATTATGTAAGCCCATAATTTGTTTTAATTAAGCCAATTTGTAAGTCAGCAGATTTTCTTTTTAATTAAAGTCAGTTTGAATTGATTCTCTGTCACTTGCAAATAGAAATATTGGTATCTGGTATGCCACAGAGCACTCCACACTCTTCAATCGCGTTCCTCTCCGATCTAAAGCCAGTGCTAACCTGGCCTCCTCCCCATCTGAAGCTGACAAGATCATGTCTCTTTGCATGATCCAATATATAACCTTCATTCACAAACTCAGGAAACCCATCTGAGCTTTATTCTAATTATCCTCTACTTCTCTCTACATACCAGTGCTCTGTGCAATGTCATTTATTTAATGTGGATTGCCTGATTCATCTCTGAATGTGTTTTGATTCTTTCTGCTTAAAATTATTGTAGTCAGAAATACAAGAAAACATGGAAATAATTCACGGGAAGCACATAAATTAATAAGATCACTGATGAAGGTTTTGAGATACCCGCTCAAAACAATGGTGATTATAAAGTAGACAGAGCAAGTAGCTGGCACAGGTTGAGGAGCATTTAGAAGGGCCCCATCTCACTCTGAAACTGTATTACCTTGCTGTTTATTCTTTTTCCTGTGAAACCACAGGAAGTATTAACCATTAATAATCCTACTATTTAAGTTAAAAAAAAAAAGGTGAGCTGAGTACTGACACATTGACCATCTTTTGCACACTAAAAATCCAGATACATTCATGATAATCATAAGCATATTCATAAAATAGATAAGAAGATTAAGAAGATAAAACAGAAAATAAGCTATGAGAACATGGGTAGTCAAGAAAACCTGCTATACATGGATTCCAAAGGATACCACCATTCAGCTCCATATTGCACATAAATAACATTTTCAATATGTATGACTGATATACCTTTAAGAAGATCTGAATTTTTCTAGCAGAAATTATACAACACTAGAATAGGACTTGAAATAAATTACTCTGCCTTGCCAAAAGCAAAAAAAAAAAAAAAAAAAAAAAAAAAATGAGAAATATAAATTTTCCAAGCTTCATTTTCTTCATCAAGCCTGTTGACAAGAGAACTTATATTATTTCTGACTTTTATCTCAGTATTCAGAAAAGATAATCGAAGCAACCTTAATAATAGATCAGTCTCATTAATAAAACCTCTGCTCTACTCCAATTTACATGAGCTTCATTATGAAAAGTAATTGGGCACACTGAATTTACTGTGGGAGTCAGCTAATGCTGAATACAAAATCACAGGGAAATTTAGGAGGAAGGCTGGATGCAAGGTCATGTATGTTGTAAGAAAGCTGAGTAGTCCTCAGGAGAAAAAAAAAAAAAATTGGGTCTACATGAAGGTCCTCAACCTAAAATTAAGCTTTAAATTTGGAATAAATAAATGTCTTGCTGGACAGAAAAATCTAGTCCTCCAAACCCAATGAACAAAAGAAGATGATTTTGTGTGGCATTGACTTGACATCAATGCCATAATAATTAAAATAGGTTAATGGCTAATTTTACTATCCCTCCTCTTAAATCACCATGTTCCAATTATGCAGTTAAGGTAGCTGTCAGAGCTAGGACTGCTGACAAGAGTTCCAGTTGCATCTCTGTTACACAGTTAACTTTAAAAGCTTTTAATTTCACATGCAACACCAAACAGACTTTTTAAGTGAATAAGATCACTGACGCTCTATTCCAATACAATATTCCTAGAGGACAAAATGCATATGGGAGGACATTTGGCTACAAATTTTTAAATAGCAAGTGCTAAGGTTATAAGATAACATTAGTATTCCTTCTTCCCCAATCATGTTATTGAAAAACGATAACGAACAACCTTTAGAGTTCACTCCAGTTAAGGGTGTATATGAATCAGAATAATGTGTGCATTCCTTTACTTGGCATTTAGAAGTAAGTTTCAAAGACATATGTTTTGCCCTCACTTGGAGACTGGAAATTGAAACACTGGTATATATCAGATATGTAAAATTGGTATATATCAGGGAAGATTCTGAAGTCATGTATTAAGAAGTAAGATGATCTAGGAATTCAGTTGGTACTACAGGTACATATTATGTGTATGTTTGTAAACACACACAGGCCACACACACACACACACACACATACACAGAATATCCACGCCTGACCAAAAATAGCACTTTATAGAAGGATCTCTCCTCCAACAACCTAAATTCTACCAAATCCTCTATGTCTGTTCAAGTTCTACTTTCTCTGTTGTCTTCCCTAATATATCCAGACCATGTCTATTCTTTTTCTCAAAAGTGATTTTATCTTCACCACCACCATCATGCATTTATCGAGTAATACAGGACCTTATTCGTAAAGCCAATAGGATTTTCCTAAACCTGAAATAGTTTAAAGCTAGTTATAAAGACAAGATGCAGACGTAAAAAAGTATAAACAGCAGCTTTGAGTAACTTTATCATGGGGTGGGTGAAAGCAGGAATGAAAAGGAAGATGGGATCACAGAGATGGGGATAGTCAGAAGTGGAAAAGGCTTATGAAGGAGGAAGCATTCAAGTTTGTCCTTGAGGAAGGGCCCTTCTCAAAGTTCCAGAGTGGAACGAAGAGCTCTGGCAGTAGGAACAAGACGTGGAGGCAGATGGACCAATATAGGACAGTCAGAAAGGTGTAACGTGGGCTGCACCTAGTAGCCTCCCTTAAGGGAAGCTCACATGTTATCTTCATCTGTGGATTTATCAGTTACTAAATGTGATATTACCTGTGCTTGATATAAATATCACTAACTAAAGAGTAAAAATACAATAGCAGGTACTTCTAAAAAATTTCAGTAGCATTAGAAAGGCAGAAAAAAAAGGATGCCAAACTCATGCCCACACTAACTGGGGTTCACTTATACTGCTTGTCTAAATCTGGGCAATGCACTCAATAATTGCAAATGAGTCCAATTAACTCTCACATTTGAAGTAGGAGCCTTTCACGTATGAGCCATAACATAGACAGTAAAGGGAGAATAAAATTTCCTTAAAAGTTACAGTTGAACTTGAAATCTTCAGTGCATGACTTGAACTAAACTACAGCAACCTAAAAAACAAATGAGGTTAACTCCCAAGTGCTAGTTACTACCCTTGATGAAAACATGGAGAGATTCACAACAATTTAGACCTTGTTAAGAGCAACTCTGCAAAACCAAAGCTTCCATACAGACAACCCAGTGAGTTTCAATCTTGGTTGCATGTTAAACGCACTTGGAGAGCTTTTAGCACCCACCCAGGACAGGTCCTAACCTGATCCATTAAATCAGAATCTTCAGTTATGGAGCCCAGGCAGGTGATTTTCACAAGCAGCAGAGTTGAGAACCACTGACATCTCCCCTCTTACAACCATCAGTGGCCTTACAAGATTAGGAAGAGTTCATCAGTCTGTTCATCATCACTTTGTGAAAACGGAGTTGATCACAGCATAGCATAGATAAGCATTTTCACTTTTGTCCTAGTGAGCAATAATTGGCATAATTCACTAAGCAATTCACTAAGTAAAGGAACCAGAAAAAATTAAGTAGTCATACCTTTTAAGGAAAGTGGCAAAAGAAGGCAATTGAGCCAAGAAAAGTAAAAGTAATGAAACATTTTTGGAAATAAAATATCTGGGCCAGGCATAGTAGCTCCCACCTGTAATCCCAGCACTTTGGGAGGCCAAGGAAGGCAGATCACCTGAAGTCAGGAGTTCCAGACCAGCCTGGCCAACATGGTGAAACCCCATCTCTAATAAAAATACAAAAATTAGCTGGGTATGGTAGTGCATGCCTGTGATTCCAGCTACTTGGGAGACTGAGGCAGGAGAATCGCTTGAACGCAGGAGGCAGTGGTTGTGGTGAGCTGAGATTAAGCCATTGCACTCAAGAGTGAAACTCCATTTCAAAAAAAAAAAAAAAAGGTAAGAAAAGAAATAAAATGTCCTGAAATTTACAAGTGTGTCTAATGGTTCATATTAACTCATTCACTTAATGTTTAGGGTGATAGATATATTAACCATCATAACAACATAATACTGATTTTTAATTCTTACTAGAGGCCACTAACAGTACTAAACATATGTTACATTAAAATTATTTAATATTGTAATTTTATGAGAGAACATACCCCACCTTAAAGATGAAGAAATAAGGTTCATAATGATTACATGATTTTTGCTTAATACAACCTGGCTAGTGATCAATTTTCTAACTTCTAACTGCCTCAAGAGCAATTCAATTCAGTTATCATAAATTATTGTTATCCAAGGCTCAGCCTACAGTCCTGACAAAGATGTGTTGGGGGTAGATATGAATTGTTATAAATGACTTTTGAATCTATTTACCCTTAATTCATGGCAAAAATTGCAGGACTTTTCATTTGTAAGGAAATTCAGCCAGAGTTATTATAATTTCTGAGTTATTGGGTGTGCTAGTTAAATATTCCTGCCAGTTTCAAACTCTCTTTCCTGTAGGTTGCTTTCACTCATGGACCCAGTTTGTCAGGAAGTTCCAATGTTTTTGGAATAAGAAAGACTGGCACTTGATTTTTGGTGCCAATTCTTTCCACAATAATAATCTTTCAAACATTGTTCATTTTCAAAATAGAGGGGTACTTATAACAAGCCAGACCATCAACACAGATTTAGGGAAAAGGATCATACTGAAAAGTTTTGGGTGATGATTTCAATACTTTCTTGGAAGTGTGCATAGGCATTAACAAGGCTCTGTAAATGAGTGATTGCATTCTGTTTATAGAATGGAGAACTGAGGTACACACCCCAGTCTAACTCATCCAAGAAGGGGCAAAGCAGAGAATAAAAGCAACTCCCTATGAATAGCACTTAGGCCCCCATCCCAAGAGTGCTCTGCTATTTAATTTAAAGCCTGGCTCCCTGTACTTTTCCATTCAAATACCAAGAGAAAACAAGCTGAACGGTTCCAGCTTGAAGATTAGAATGGGGCTCCCATAAGAATGAAGGAAAAACCATTTCAACACTGAAGACAGGCCCTTTATAAACCCTGATGTAGTTTTCTCATTTGTTGCGTGGCATATCAGCCTGCTCCTCAAAATTTATTCCAACTGTTTCTTCTGAAAATATGAGGTTTGCAATTTGCTATGGGCCTCAAAAAGCACAAAGAAATGGTAAATCATTGAATGATGATTACCAAGTCAAAGGAATGAATATTGCTTTTACTAGGGGAAGACACAGGAATAGTTATTGGCTATTTGTCATGTTAGATAATAGATTATTTCTTTCTATGCACAAAAACTTGACAATGTCATGATTATATACTCCAAATATATTGCATGCACAAGTATTAAAATATGAAGTGTATAATCTCAGGATATGTTGTTTTCTGAATATGATCATTTTAATTGGCATGAAATTTGCATTTCATATAACTTTAAGTCTGAATATGAGCATATTTGATGGGAATCCAATATCACTCATCATTTTTCTTTATTTCGTATTCACATCTTGATTTGAAAAAACAGAAATCTGTAATGCTAAAATCATTAATTTTAAAATATCTCTATCAGCTTGCTAATCTTTCAGACTTAAGTATAGATAAGTACATTTTAGTAATATTGGTTTAAAACACAATTAAGGCTGAACTTTTATATATTTTTCCATTTAAATGTTCACACATCCTTTATATGCTTATAGATTAATTCATTTCTACATTTTTAAAATATTTTTTTGACACAGGCTCTCATTCTGTCTCCTAGGCTGGAATGCAGTGATGCAATCACAGCTCACTGTAGCCTCAACCTCCCAGGCTCAAGCAATCCTCCCACCCCAGCCTCCTGAGTAGCTGGGACTAAAAGTGTGTGACACCACACCCAGCTAATTTTTTGATTTTTCATAGAGTTGAGGTTCACTGTGTTACCCAGGTTGGTCCCAAAGTGCTGGACTCAAGCGATCTTCCTGCTTCATCTTCTCAAAGTGTTGGGATCACAGGCATGAGCCACCACACCCACCCTCTACAACTTTTTAAAGCAAAAGAGAGGGAACAAGAAAGAAAACCTCAGTGCTTAGAACAATGCCAATGTAGTGAATCAAAACTGAAATAATAAAAGAAAAAGGTTAGTATCTTTTCCAATAAAAATATTTTTTTAAAAAAGAGTGAAAACAGATGGCCTACTAGGTGCATCTTCTCTATTACAACAATTAAAGAACAAAACAGTGTCTGAAGTGTCATGATAAAATAAAAGTTGTTCATACTCACATTACAGTCTGCCAAAATTTTTTTAAGTCAGTTTTTTTTTTAATTTCCATAAGTTTTTGGAGAACAGGTGGTATTTGGCTACATGAGTAAGTTCTTTTTTCAATATTTTTTTTCCATATGTTATTGGGGAATAGGTGGTGGTTGGTTACATGAATAAGTTCATTAGTGGTGATTTGTGCGATTTAGGTGCAACCATCATCAAGAAGTATACATTGCACCCTACTTGTAGTCTTTTATGCCTCACTCTGCTCCCACCCTTTCCCTGAGTCCCCAAAGTCCATTGTGTCATTCTTATGCCTTTGCATCCTCATAACTTAGCTCCCACTTATAAGTGAGACCATACGATGTTTGGTTTTCCATTCCTGAGTTACTTCACATAGATTAATAGTCTCCAATATAAACCAGGTTGCTGTGAATGCCATTAATTCATTCCTTTTTATGACTGAGTAGTATTCCATCATATATACATACCACAGTATCTTTATCCACTCGCTGATTAATGGGCATTTGGGTTGGTTCCACATTTTTGCAGTTGCAAAGTGTGCTGCTATGAACATGTGTGTGCAAGTATGTTTTTTGTATAATGACTTATTTTCCTCTGGGTAGATACCCAGTAGTGGATTTCTGGGTCAAATGGTAGTTCTACTTTTAGTTCTTCAAGGAATCTTCATACTGTTTTCCATAGTGGTTGTACTAGTTTACATTCCCACTAGCAGTGTAAAAGTGTTCCCTGTTTACCACACCTAAGCCAACATCTATTATTTTCTTAATTTTTATTATGGCCATTCTTGCAGGAGTAAAGTGGTATCACATTGTGGATTTGATATGCATTTTCCTGATAGTTAGTGATGCTGAGCATTTTTTCAAATGTTTGTTGGCCATTGTATCTCTTCCTTTGAGAATTGTCTATTCATGTCCTTAGCCCACTTTTTGATGAGATTGTTTGTTTTTTCTTGCTAATTTGTTTGAGTTCCTTGTAGGTTCTGGATATTAGTCCTTTGTTGGATGTATAGATTGTGAAGATTTTCTCACAGTCTTCAGGTTGTCTGTTTACTCTACTGACTGTTCCTTTTGCCATGCAAAAGCTCTTTAGTTTAATTAAGTCCCAAATATGTTTCCCCAACTTTTAGATTTCTCTTCTTCCTCAAGAATGCCAATTATTCTTAGGTTTGGTTGTTTAACACAATCCCAAACTTCTGGGGGGCTTTGTTCTTTTTCTTTGTCTTTGTTGGATTGGGTTAAATCAAAAACTTTGTCTTTGAGCTCTGAAGTTCTTTCTTCTGCTTTTTTGATTCTATTGCTGAAACTTCCCAGAACGTTTTGCATTTCTCTAAGTGTGTCCTTTATTTCTTGAAGTTGTGATTGTTTTTTATTTATGCTATCTATTTCACTGTAGATTTCTACCCTCATATCTTCTATCTTTTTTTATTATTATTATTATTTCCTTAAGTTGTACTTCTCCTTTCTCTGGTACCTCTTCGATTAGCTTAATAATTGACCTTCTGAATTCTTTTTCAGGTTAAATCAGGGATTTCTTCTTGGTTCGGATCCATTGCTGGTGAGCTAGTATGATTTTGGTGATGGGGGGTTGCTAAAGAGCTTGTTTTGTTATGTTACCAGAATTGCTTTTCTGGTTCCTTCTCATTTGGTCAAGCTATGTCTGAGGGAAGATCTGGGACCTAAGCCTGCTGTTCACATTCTTTTGCCCCATGGGGTGCTCCCTTGATGTAGTACTCTCCCCCTTTTCCTAGGGATATGGTTTCCTGAGAGCTGAACTGTAGTAATTGTTATTTCTCTTCTGGATCTAGCCACCCAGCAGGGCTACCAGGTTCTGGGCTGGTACTGGGAGTTGTCTGCACAGAGCCCTGTGATGTGAACCATCTTCAGGTCTCTCAGCCACGGATACCAGCAACTGTTCCACTGGAGGTGGAAAAGGAGTGAAATGGACTCTGTGAGGTCCTTCGTTTTGGTCCTTAATACACTATTTTTGTGCTGATTGACCTCCTGCCAGGAGGTGGTGCTTTCAAGAGAGCATCAGCTATGGTAGTATATGGAGAATCAGGCAGTGGGCAGGGCCCTCGAACTCCCAAGAGAATATGCTCTTTGTCTTCAGCTACCAGAGTGGATACAGAAGAACCAAGTGGGGGCAGAGTTAGGCTTGTCTGAGCTCAGGCTCTCCTTAGGCAAGTCCCGCCCAAGGGGTGGGGCCATGGCTGCTGTGGGGAATGGGGCTGTGGTTTCCAGGTCAAAGGAGTTATGTTCCCAGGAAGATTATGGCTACCTCTGCTGTGTCATGCAGTTTGTCAGGGAAGTGGGGGAAAGCCAGCAGTTACAGCCCTCACCTAGCTCCTATGCATCCCGAAAGGATGGTCTCACTCCCACTGTGCTCCCCCTGAGTTTGTTTCCAATTAGTCGGGGAGTATGACTGACAACTAGCCCCAGACTACCAGCTTTCCATCTGAGAGAGCAAGCAGGGCTTTCACGCCTCCCACCCTGTTGAGTCTGCATTGAATTCACACCCTCTCCTGAATTCTGGCCAGGAGACTTCGCCTTTGGTTGGAATTGTTACAAAGTTTAGCTGGAGGTTTCCTTCTCCCTGTGGTCTTTTCCCAGTTACTCTGGCAGCCCTCCTCAAGGACCCCTGTAAGAGAAGTCAGAAATGGCTTCCCTGGGGACCCAGAGAGACCACAGGGCTTTTCCCACTGCTTCTTCCACCCCTGTAATTCTCTCAGCTGTCTAAACTGACTCCAATCCAGGTAAGGTCAAATCCATTTTCCATGATCTATACTTCCAGGTTCTCCAGTGAGTGTATGTTTGGGGGCAGACAATCCTCCTTTCCCACTGTCACAGCTTGGGCACTCACAGTATTTGGGCTGTTTCTTGGGTCCTGCAGAAGCAATCCGTTTCCTTCAGAGGGTCTGTGGATTCTCTCAGCTTTCCTAGTATATTCCTGCAGTAGTTCTGTAGCAAAAGTTCAAATGTGAGTCTTTACATGTCTGTCCGAGCTGGAGCTGCAAACTGGTCCTGCCTCCTATCCACCATCTTCCCAAGATCCCTGATACTTAAAATCAGTTTTAAAGTCCTTCATTGTTCATTCTTCTTTGTCCCCATTTATCTTACTTATTGACGTCACCAGTAGCACAGGATTATGCAGAAAAAGTAGGGCCTGCTGCTATGATTATATCCACATAAACAAACCAGTTAACTTTCTGTTGAATTGCTGGATATATCAGGCCAAAAATTCCAAACTAGTTCCAGCTTTAAATTATTTTACTTAATTGCTGTGTTGATTGATCTCTCAAACTTGTTTATCTGTGTAGACATGACCTATATTATGGTTGAGGTAAAAACCAGTAACTGAAAAGTTGACAGCAGCATAATTGAATTCAATAACATGAGAGGGGCATAAACTCTACCATCTCTTAATCTAAGAACCAATTCTCACAGCTCTATCAACTGGTAGGCTGGACAAAACAAAGAATTGCTAACAGTATTTCATTATTCTGACAAAAAAATTAGATATGTAACAGCCCAAGAAGTCCTCAAAAAAGCACATTTAAATTTATTTATTAATATATAAATTTATATATTTATATCCCCAGTGGGGACAGGCAATACAAAGTCCCTGAAGGGTGAATGAGTATGCTTGGTGTGCAAAGAATAGCAAGGAGGCCAGTGTGAGAGTGAAGTGGAGTGGAGAGAAGTGGAGTGGATACGGGAGAGAGGAAGAGATAAGGGCAGAGAGGTAATGAGAGTGGAAGAGGAAATCTCCCTCTTTTTCTTGTTCCTTTCTTTTATTTTATTCTGGTTCCCTAGCACTACCACTCTTAGGGTGGTTCTACTACCCCCTTAATTCCATGAACAAATTAACTTTACACAACCACCATTTGTATCATCATGCCATTTATGCATAGAACTTGCTTGGTGTGTTGGATTACTCTGTCTGGTAACTGACTTGTCCTGCCAGGTTGGTAGCCCTAGGCTAGTGGATTTTCTTCCAAGAACATGAAAGCAAAATATGCTTCAGTATAATATTGTATAAAAAATTAATTGTATTTTGTAATATATCATAGAGACACCAGTTGTTATTAAATAAAACTTCCTGAATTATCACTGTGCTGGTATTTTTTTTGTTTTGTTTTTTAGAAAAAAGTCTATTTTTTTAAGATTTTTACAAGTCTACTTTCTACAATGTCTTTTAAATTAAACATACTGTTACATCTTATGATCATTTAAATTCGTAATTTTGCTTATCAATCCTAGATATATTCAATTCAAGTTGATAATTTAAGAAATAGTGAACATATTAAAGATCCGCTTTTATTCTGTAACTTTGCTCCTTAAATATTTGGCACAGTGGTATTTTACTTTGGTTTTGCTATCCAGAGGATAGTCTTGATATATGAACATGAAATTTTAGGAAATGTCATGAATAATGTAATCTAATTCTATTCAAACCACATTTATTGAGTACCTACTATCTTCCATGAATGGTTCTAATATTTGTCGATATGGCAAAGACCAAAACTGCCAATGGTCCTGTCATGATGAATCTTTTCAGTCTATTACGGTTGTCACAATAAAATGAGTAAATGGACATCAAGTAACAATGAATATTTTGAAGGAAAAATAATAGAGTGAGGGGAATTCATGAGGTTGAATAAAATACTCTTTATATGTGGAGGGAAGAAAATTCCTCTTTATTAGAAAGATATTTAAGCTGAGATATAAAAGAAGGAAGAAAGCAAACCAAGCAGATATAGGGGGCAGAGAGAAAGTTCTAGACAGTGGGGACAGGAAACACAAAGTCCCTAAGAGTGAATGAGTATGCTTAGTATGCAAACAATAGCAAGGAGGCCAGTGTGAGAGTTAAGTGGAGTGGAGTGAAGTGGAGTGGATATGGGAGAAAGTAAGAGATAAGGGAAGAGAGGTAATGAGAGTGGAAGAGGAATGGGGAACAGATCATGTTAAGCATCACAGGCCAAAATAACAGCTGTAGAAATACAAAGCCATCAGAAGATTAAAAAAAAATAACCTGTCATCTGTCTTCCATTTTTAAATGCTATATGGAAAATTAGTTTTAAAGACAGAGTTAGAGCAAAGGGATACATTAAGATACTGCTGTACTTCTAGGCAAAAGATAAGGATACTTTGGACCAGCATAGTAGTGGTAGAAGTAGTGAAAAATAATTTGACTTGAGAGAGACTTTGCAGGGAGAACTCTTTAAAATGTTGTGGATGGATGATTGCATGTGAAGAATGAGAGAAAAAGAGGTGCAAGGGTATTCCAAAATTTTTGCCTGATCAACTGGAAAAAAGGGAATTTCCAGATACTAAGAAAGAAAATACAGAAACAAGTGTAGAGAAATAATTAAGAATTTGGTTTTGAATAAAATTTGAGATTCCCAGTAGTCATTCACGAGGGGATAGATGTTGAATAGGAAGTTGGCTGTGCAAGTCCAGCACTTGGTATAGGATTTGGACTAAAAATACAAAATTAGCAATATCAGTGTATAGATAATATTTGGTTTGGATGAAGTAAACAACTCCAGGAGTGACAGTTACGGAGAAGAGACAGGACTAAGGACTGCAGGACTGCATTGAAAACCATTATTTTTCCATACTCAAAAAGCTGGCAAAAGTCGAGAAGGAAGACCCAATTTTTATATGATACAGTATACTTCTTAATGTTAGAGAGCTCTTTTATAGCTATATACAATTGGTAGTTATAATAAGTCCTCTCACTTTCAGAAGAACCAGTACTAATAGAGCTGACACCTAATTTATTTGCTTGCTAAGCATCAGCTGCTAATCCCAGCTGATACGAATCTGAACGAAATTAGTTTGAGGCAGAGTTGGATTTCACTAAAGGGCATTGTGCCTTTGAATTATGTTTTTTAAGATAGACCAAAGGCTCTTCCCAGCCACCTGGTATTTCAGAAATTGATAAGGCTGCTCTACAGAGTAGCTTGATTCTAATGGAAGCTCCTCAAGGAAGCCACAAGCCTGGGATTTCATTGTTCAGCCTGCCAAGCATCCACTTTTGAAATCAGAACAAATCATTTATTCATTTGTATCCCCACTGTAGCAGCCAAGACAGTCCCAATGATCTCAAACTCTTAGCATTAAGACTTTTGTAGTCCCCTCTCACATTGAATAGGGCTGACCTGTATAACAAATAAGATATTGTGGAAATATTGGCATGTAACTTCAGAGGCTACATCATGAAAGACATCAGAGCATCTACCTTGCTTTCTTGAATTACTCAGGGGAAGCCAGCTGCCATGTTTCTAGAACCATCAAGCAGCGCTAGAGAAAGACAAAAACCACTTAGCAAGAAGTTGATGCTTCCTTCTTACAGTCAGTGAGAAACTAACTAAGATTGCCTATCAAGAGCCATGTGAGTGAGCTATATTGCAAGCAAATCCCCAGCCCCATTCAAGCCTTAAGATGACTGCAGCCTTGGCCAACACTTTATCAATACCTTGACTGTTGCCAGGGACGCAGTAGCTCATGCCTACAATCTCAACACTTCGGCAGGCCTAGGCGGGTGGATCATGAGGTCAGGATATCAAGACCATCCTGGCTAACACAGTAAAACTCGTCTCTACTAAAAATACAAAAAAATTAGCCTGGCATGGTGGCAGGCGCCTGTAGTCCCAGCTACTTGGGAGGCTGAGGCAGGAGAGAATGGCATGAACCCAGGAGGCAGAGCTTGCAGTGAGCCAAGATCATGCCACTGCGCTCCAGCCTGGGCAACAGAGCGAGACTCCGTCTCAAAAAAAAAGAAAAAAAAAAAAAACCTTGACTGTAACCACAAGAAACACCCTCAGCTGTAACCACCCACTAAGAACACCTGCTAAGCTTCTCCCAGATTTCTGATCCATGGAATCATAAAGGCCCGTTGTTGTTCTAAGTTAATTTGGGAAGCTTTAAAAATATTCATGCTTGGTTTATCCCCAGATATTCTGACTTAACTGGCCTGGGATACGGGCTGGACAACAGGATTGAGTCTATTATCAAAGTCATGGTGTTCAAAGAATATGTCATTCAATTTCAGATGAGATATGGAGCCAAATCCTGCCCTACTAGACATTTACTTCCTTCCAAAAGTGAGAGACAGGGCAAGTTTTATATGGGTCACGTTGTTCTAGATGTGGACTCTGCAAAAAGGGTCAACAATGGTGGTACATTTCCTATCATTTGCTGGTAATTCTATTAAAGCACATTAAAATGGAGACTGAGCCTAAAGAATCCCTGAGCAGACAAAGCCAGTTAGGCCCTCATAAGGAACCTTAACCTTGCTTGCTTTGCAAACGTAAGTGAAACTTGAAGTATTTCTTGTAAATGCCTAAATCAAAGAAAAACAGAATTTAAGCTCGACAAATCAGAAGCAACCAACAAACTTATACTTATGTAACTAGGAATTTTCCAATGGGATAGACCACATAAGGCAACTGTATGACTGCAACCAATCAAATATTTTCTTTGCATTACTTTTGTGTTTGTCCTATAAAAGTCTCCCACTTGTGTTCCCTCAGTGGAGCTCCTGAACTACTTCTGGTTTGAAACTGCTACTGCTTGATTCATGAATCACTATTTGCTCAAATAAACTCTTTACAATTTTACTGTGCCTCAGTTTTTAACAATCCATGCGGGGCAAATAAATGTATGGCAGGAGGTACAGAGGAAAATCCAGGTAGATGTGGGCTGCTTTCCACCTGATCTCAGCTTACATACCACCTAATGTATGCTGCCATATCCCTTCCGTTTCGTGAGGGATGACCTTAACTACTTCCTTCCTTTCACTCAGACTTCTACTGTATTTCATCCTCCTTGCATTCCCATATGCATACACGCTACACCCTTACCTGTTAGGATACTTTCAGCAGAAAGTAAAGAAAACCCAACCCAAGCAGCTTAAAAATAAGGAAAGTGTATTCTCTCATATAACACAAAGCTCAGAGGTAATTGAGTGGTTTATTGGCATAATGCACTCAGGATCATTCCATCTCTGCTATACTCAGTTGTTGTCTAAAACTTCAGACTAATTTATCTAATGGACACGGACAACTGCCTCAGCTGCAGACATGAAGACTGAAAGAACAGAACAGAGAAATTCTCTTCCAATGTATCCCCTCTTATTAGGAAAGGAAAAAAACCTTCTACACATGCACACATGCACACACACACACACACAAACACAGAAAGCCTCGCCACACATCTCATTGGTGGAAATAACTAAGTTGCATGCTCATTCCAATCATCAACAGGAAAAAGAATAGGAAAACAATTGCTAAAGCTATGTAGCACTTAGTCCCAGTGAGCTAAAGCTAAGATCACACACACACACACTTCTATTATCAACATCTGTTGAAATAATTTAAATTGCATATAACAGATACATACCAGTTAGCTATTGCCACAGAAATGCTGCAAAACATACACATGAAATCTCAGTAGCATAAAATAAAATCATATATGTCTCAGGAACCTACAGGTTAGCATGAGAGGTTTGGTTCTGCTAAACTCAACTGAACTCACACATCACTGATTCTTTTGACAGCCAACTAATCTAGACTGGGCTTGGCAAGTGGTGCTGATTCAAGTTGTGGTTCCAGCTGGACTTTGATCCTCACTGAAGGTTGAGCAATTCAATAGGTACTCATTCTAGGGTGCAGGATAAAGGAACAGAAGTATCAAGGAGGTAACAGCAAAAGCATGAGAAGGCAGGCAGAAATGCAATGCCTTCTAAGGTCTAAACTAAAAACTGACACACTCCCACTTCTACTCACATTCCATTAGACAAAGCAAGTTATGGCTAAGCCCAAAGTCAAGGTACGAGGAAGAACACATTGCAACTGTGTGAAGGACTGCAAACCCACAAGGCAAAAGGTTTGGATGTAAGGAGAGGTTAAAAATAGAGGCCAGTGTTTCTATTTACCACCAATCTAACTCTGTCAACCAAAAATAAAATTATTAGAAAAATATTGAGGACTCTCAGCATTGATGAAAACTCAAGGATCAGGCTTAGAAAATATCTGAAAAACCAAAAAGCCAGAAGCACACAAACATTTTTAGCGGTATTAATCTGCCAGGATATTTCCACCACAGGATTTTCAACATCACTGCCACTTCTGTGAAGGAAATGCTGTCATCCTTTCTTTTATTTACTCATTCAAGATTTAAAATCCTTGGCAGGAGCATCCAATCAACTCAGGCTGGGTTAGGCAGTGTTATCAGGATCAGAAAAAGAGAGGACCTAGCCCTTTACATTTTCATATTGAGAAGTAGACACTGACCCCATCAAGATAACATCTAATTGGGGATTCTCCTAAGATATAAGGGGGCTTAGATGCCAGAGAGACAAAGACACAATGTTCAATGGCTACACGGAACTGTAATGAAATAGGAATTCGGTGAATGAAGGAAGGACTTTCAACTATAACATGAAAACATCCTCATTAAGGGAAGTATTTCCTGTTCACCAACAGGAGGGAGAATCTTTAGATCATTCATTATAAATCCTCTGAGGCCTAGCCAGCATCTACTGGCAATACACATTTGAACAACAGTTTCTTTGAGATTATGGAGGGAAAAGTCTGTTAGCCTTACAAATGTTTTTATAATAGTTTTGTGCTGCTGAATAGACTTAAGGAAATCAAATATGTTCCCAATTTTGCACTCAGCATTTAAAAAATCCGATGTACAAGCAAGAGATACATGGTTACCCCCTGTTTAAACATACTCAGGAAAAACCATTGAGCATTGAAATGTACTGTCTCAAATGAATTTTTATGCTGAGAGATCTATACAAGAGTGGTAGGTCTTCAATTCTACTCGTGGCTTTAGGAAATCTATAAATTCAAATCACTAGTATGCTTAAATAATGCAATTGCACTCAAGGGACATAGACTGTAATATCGGATTAGGTCATAAGATTAATGGATTTGGAGGGTCTCATTTTTTTTCCTCCCTAATTCATTTTTGGACATTACAGCAATGACAATTGCACTAAAGAGAGCTTAATAAATTACAAGGTTTACTAAATGTTTACAGTAAATCAAATCTGTGTCACAAAATAGCCAATTGGGTTAGTGAACAGAAGTGGAACAGGAGCAGAAAGGAAAGTTAGAAAAGGGAAGGGAGGAGTGAGAGTTGGCAAGGGAAGGAGATAAGAAGGAGGGAAAAGGAAGGATAAAAACGCTTCCTGTCTGTCACCTCTCACTACTCTCAGGCACAGTGATTGTCTGTGTTATTCATTCCTTACTTAGGATTGTAGGACTGCAGTATCTGTGAGAAGGCCAAGCGTGTCTTCTTAAGCAATTTTCCACTCAACCAGTTGGGGTCACTGTTGTCAGGTAAAACAGTATGGCCCTCATTAATCACACCCACAATTGATGCCCAGGTTCCTGTAATCCCCAACCTACTCTTTTTTTAAACTTTTTTTCTTCCTCTTCTTCCTCCTCCTCCTCCTCCTCCTCTTCTTCTTCCTTCGAAGAAAGGATATCCTTTATTTAAAAAGGCATAGCAAAAATAGACTTATCACAGATGCCCACTCAAATAAACGAATAGGAGTGGAGAGAAAGAAATGCAAAGGTGGGGTACTATCATTTAGACTATGACATCTGATCTAAACAACCCTCTGGGCAACTGTGGTTTGGTCCTGATTAGTGTCCTCTTATAGATGGACTGTCCCCACATCAGTTCTTTGATCTTTAAGTTGTTCCCAATTGTATTAAGCAGAGGTCATTTCATTTCTTTCCAAATTCTTCTACTAGATAAAGTGAGCTGGGATAAAAGAGTGAACCACTATTTTCTTGACTGAAAATGATAATAGACTCAGGCATTTCAAGACACATAATGGAGCTAGTCCAACAATACCCCAAAAGGTCATATCTTAGAATAAGAATATTGAATGCAATAAACTAATTCCATTCAGTTGTGTGATCTAATCAAGTCATGCCACAGTTTGGAGCCTTCAGCAGTGAAATAAACGGCTTTCAAATTGAGGGTATTTTTAAGTTTCTCTGTTAAATATAAGTAGTTTTTTTGAACATATACTTTTAAATAGGCTACCTAGTTCTAACTGGATATAAAATGAAAGTTAGGAAAATAACTGAAATGTCCACCCTTTATGCTGAATAAACTACAGTACTTAAATTGGGTGAGTGGGTCCTTGTCTTAAAAAAAAACTTTCTATTAAAAATGATGTGCCCTTTCCTCATCCAATGCAATCCAAAGACTGCAAATAACTAGAACATGGAGATTCTTTATTTATTCTTGACAGAAACTGGGCATATAGGGTTTGAAATCATTGTACTTCTGGCCTAGACAACTCACCAACAAATTATGGGTTCAATGGTTACTACCAACAATGGGTTTTAGTCCTCAATTTTGCCAGTGATAAAAAATCCTGAGCTTAAAAAAGGGTTTTTTTCTTTTCTTTAATTCCAGAAAAATTATTGGATAAATATAAACTTCATTACTTTCTTATTGTTTTCAACAGTCAAATGCCACATAACGACGTTTTGGTCAATGACAAACTGCATATACAACAGCGGTCCCATAAAGTTACAACGGTGCTGAAAAACTAGCATAGCTTAGTGATGTCATAGCCATGTGGCGATGCTGGTGTCAACAAACCTACTGAACTGCCAGTCACATAAAAATGTAGCACATACAACTATATATGGTACATAAGGGTTATTACAAAAGGGTCAAATAGTTTTTAAAATGTTAAGTTTAGAAAGTAAAAAGTTTCCAGTAAGCTAAGGTTAATTTATCATTGAAGAA